>NC_133839.1:8605349-9205349 GCF_047830755.1 Zonotrichia albicollis | reverse complement strand
CAGCAGAAAAGTCCCTGCACTGTGCAGTTTCCTGCCTGGGTCTGTGGCTCTTCAGGACAGCACCTACCTCGTGCTCTGAGGGGCAGGAGGAGCTCACAACCTGCTTTTTTTCCATTAGGAAGGAGAGAAAGACACAAGTAGTCTTTGGGGGACAGACTCTGGAGCCTGAAAGTGGAGTTATTCCCTGAACAGAGCCTTGCCAAGACCCTCAGCGTCCCTCAGACACATCCAAACCCATCCACCCAAACCCACCCTCAACATCCAAACCCACCCAGCTGCTGAGGGGGCTCCTGCATCCCTCAGACACATCCAAACCCACCCTCAACATCCAAACCCACCCTGCTCCTGGGGGAGACACCAAGCAGCAGAGCTCCAGGACGAGCCACTCGTGTCAGTGCTGCCAGGTTTTGTTTCCCAGCAGCATTTAGCAGGCTGCTGATGTTTGTTTATGAAGTGAGATGCTCATGATTTATTTGATCTGCTGGAGAGCCTCATTCCCACGCCAGGACAGGCAGAGTTGCTGCATTCTCTCCTCTTTTGGGCGCTGCTCAGATCAAATCCTCTCTTGCACAGGCAGAGCTGGGCATTAAACATTGTCAGAGACCTCCAAACCCCAAGCCATGAGGCTGCATTTGTCCTTGTCTGTCTCTGCATATAGAACAAGTGTTAATAGAGTGTTCAGGCTCTGAAAACAGGTTTGGGGAAAAGGTCTCAGGGCACCTGGGCTGGTCTGGATCCAGCTGGAATAATCCTAAGGGAGGTTTCATCCTCTCCTCGTGCTTTTCTGGCGGATTGGGTTTGGCGTGTCTCACCTGGCTTGCAGGGACAGTGGTTTAATGAACTGCTTTGCAAAATGACTTTACAAATGGAGAGTCTACTGCTGCCTTTTTTAACACCTGGAGATCTCTTTATTCCAGCTCATCACCCAGGCTGGAACCTGGCTGCCAGAGAAGCCAGCAAGGAAAAGCATTAAAGGGATGGGAGATGAAACTCAGCACATGAGCTGTGAGATATACAGAGCATCTCCCACCCTGGCAGTGCCACAGCAGCCAAACCTTCATTGATGGGAGCCCAGGCAGAGATTCACAGAGTATCTCCCACCCTGGCAGTGCCACAGCAGTGAAACCCTCAGTGATGGGAGCCCAGGAACCAAGGCAGAGATTTATAGAGCATCTCCAACCCTGGCAGTGCCACAGCAGCCAAACCCTCACTGATGGAAGCCCAGGCAGTGCCAGGGCAGCATCTGGAGCTCAGCCCAGCCTGCTCAGCGTGGCACAGACACCACCTGATTCACACCAAGGCTTTTGAGGATGTGACTCAGTCACTCAGACACAGCTCCTCTGCTGGCCTTCCCCTGGTCCCTGCATACAAAACACTTTGCAAATGAAGTGTGAAGATAATATGCTTTATCATGGGCATTTATTACCCGTGATTGTGGCATAAATCTCCCTCCATTCACATACATATACATAAGGTGTATATAAATATGCAGTATCCAGCAGTACCCAGAGCCTTTTTTGATGATGTCAATGTAGCCCCCATAAAGATAGTGGGAAATGATTCATAATATTTATATGACAGACATGATATGAACTGTAATAGCCTGTTGGGATGGAGAATATCCATAGGTCTCTGTCAGCCACAAATGTGATTTAAATATTATATATGTGGCAACTGTAGCATTAGTAATATGATAGCTGTTATTGATAGTGGTCATAAAATGCAGTAGTTTTGCACTGAAGAATGTGAAAAATAATCTAGTGGTTTTCCTAATGCTCTTCCCAGCAATGCACTGAAAGGAAGTGTACTTTCAATGCCTCCTTTTTTCAATGCCTCCTCCTCTCCTCCCCCCAGCCCAAATTACCATCACATTCTCTCAGATTACTGCCAGGGCCATATTTTACTCTGCTGATGTCAGGCTGTGGCATCTCATCCCCCTGGGGCTGCCTGGGGAGGGCAAAGGGTCCCTGGGCTGTTGTGGAGGCTGGGAGGGTCCTGGTGGTGCTTCCTCTGAGAGCAGGGAGCAGGAAAAAGGCAGAAAGCAGCAAGAGAGGGGCTCAGGGCAGTGGTGCCGCTCTGGGTGTGAAATCTGGCCCGTGGCAAAGGGTCCTCAGCCAGGATAAATCAGCACAGCCCTGCAGAAACAATGCAGCCACGCTGGGTGATGCCCACTGGGCTTGCCAAGGGGGGTTCTGGCACTCAGAAATGCCAGTGGGACATCTAAATCTTATTCCTTTCCTTTCCTGGCCTTCCACACCCAAAGCCTGCCCAGCCAGGGTCTGCTGGAGGACAAGAACAGCAGCAGGAGAGTGGAAAAAGGCACCAGGAACCTTCCATGGACATCAGGGTTTACGTGGGCTGGAGCAAAGAGCTGGGAGTGACACCTCTGGCCCCAAGGGATTTGCTCTTTGGCCACCACACACCTCAGAAAGCTCCTCAGGGGCTGGTGGGAGCTGAGGGAGCCCTGGCCACAAAACCAGCCCCACATCTGAGTAAAAATGTCTTTTCCATCACTTCCAAAGCAGCAAAGGTCACTTCCCTGCTGACTGCCAGCCTGCCTTGATCTCCCCATCTCTGCCCCTGGAGCAAAAACAGAGGGGAAAACCCCTTAAATCCATGAGAAACCACTGGCTGCTACATCCATAAATTACACCAGGCCCTGGATTTCCCTGTGAGCAGAACCAAGGGAAGGTGACACTTGCCAGGGTGGGCAGCCCAGCTCAGGGTCCCTTGGATGCCACAGCCTGGTGTCACCCAGCAGGGTTTGGGGGAGATTCAGGGGTCCAGATCACACCCAGAAACGTCAGATGTCCATGCAGGGAGCTGCTTTGAAAGGAAACTTCTATCAGGGATGAGGTGCTGCTCCAAGGATGCTGCACCTGTCAGGGGCAGGAGGTTTGGGATGCTGCCTCCATCCCTCCACATCACAGGGAATAAATCAAGGCAGTGAAATGTGCTCCAAACACAGCAGACCCCAGGGCGAAGCATTGATCAGCTCCCTGGTGCGGAGCCTTAAAAAATAAATTAATTAGAGTTCTGTTAGCAGGGCTCTGCAGAGGGCCCCACAGTGCTGGCACTAACGAGGGTGTGGGCCTGCAGGCTGACCTCTCCCACCCCTCTCCAAAGGGATTGCATTCCCCAGGGTTACATTTAAATATTTTAAAGCTAGCAGGATGGCCACATTTCAATTTAATCCAAAGCACCAAGCACACAGACCAAGGAAGAGCTTGTGCACAAATGGGTGAAACTGGGGTGAGGAAGAGGTGCTGATTTTCTCCAAAAATGTAGAGAGGAACAGCAACTCACTCTCCATCAACCACATGTCCAGGGCTCCCCTTGCAGATGATCTCTTCCCATTTTTAACTGTGACAATCCAGAACATTCTATAAAAGAAGGCAAAAGTCTTTTTGAAAGTTGAAGTCCAGGTGTCATTTAATGTCAGTTTTCTCCATCATTTGCATTGCAAGGGACCTGATGGATGGCCACATTTTAATTTAATCCAAAGCACGAGGCTCTTGGTGGACGGACCAAGGAAGACTTTCTGCACAAATGAGTGAAATTGGAGTGAGTAAGGGGTGCTGATTTTCCCCCCAAAAAGCAGAGGGGAAAAACAACCCACCCTCCATCAAACACATGTCCAGCCCTGCCTTGCAGATGATCTCTTACCATTTTTAACTTTGACAATACAGAACATTTTACAAAAGTCTTTTTGGAAGTCAAGGAGTAATTTACTGTCAGTTTTCTCCATCATTTGCACTGCAAGGGACCTGATCTTCCTCTTCCCCACCCCGGTGGGAGCCAGGCATTGCTCCAAGGGAAAAACCATGGGCCTATTTCTGCTGTCGTTTCCACAAACATAAATCAGGAATTTACTCAGTTGAAATAAGTGGAGCTGCACCAGTGTAAAAGCAGTGTGAGCTCAGAGTTACAGTGCTATAAAAGCAGTGTGAGGCTGGAATCAGCCTCGGTATTTATGGAGATGGTTTGAGGAAAGCCTGGGGAAATTAGTAAAATCAGGAACAAACAAAGAGAGAGTGAAAAAAAAACAAAAGAGGCATGTGATTTCCTGATGATTTGGCAAATCAAATCCTCAAGGCCAGCACTCATATTCCTTCCTCTGCTGTGCTGCCTGTTCTGCTGAGCACTCCTGCCAGAAGAGCCTTGCTGCATTATTCCTCTTCTGGGTGACGCAGCTGCGAGATGCTCGCTATGGAAATGCCGTATAAAAATAAATTGAATCGAATTAGGGAAACAACTAAAGTAATTTCTTCTCTGTCCTCACATTAATCCATTTAGGTTGATTCTCTGGGTGCTCCAAAGGGGATTTGCATTACTATCCTGTCAGCAGCCACAGTCCCTTCCTCTCTGCTCAAACAAGCCTCGGCACCTCCTAATTTGATGTCTTTTTATTATTCTCCCCCTCTGCCTGCCCCTGCATGGAGACTTCAAGGAGGTTTTTTCCAGGGTGATTGGCTTCCCTGGCAGGTTGGATTAAGGCACGATTTGCTCTCAATTGCGACGTTTTAATGAGATTTTTTTTTTTTTTTTTTTTTAGGCGGGGAGGGGAGACAAATTAAGAGAAGGGAAAACAAAAACCATCTTGCAAATGAAATCATGATGTGTGAGGCCTGAGATCTAATGAGAAGCATATCAGTGGCAATCAGAGTTGCTAATGGAGCCTGTGCATTGATATCTGCTCCGAGGCAGCCACAGCAATTCCAGCAGAGGCTGAGCCCTCATCCCCATCCCCATCCAGCAGGGATTTCTGCTGCCCTAAAATCACACGTTGTGTTTGTGAGAGGATGAATTCCAGAAGGTCCCAGGGCCCGGGCTGTAAGTAGGTCAGGCGAGATGTTCATCACCACGCTCTCCTATGGCCTCGCAGCCTCCGTGCCCTGAGGCCAGGATGCAGAGCAAGCAGTAAATAGCACAGGGCTGGGGATAAAGGGCTCCATCCCCCTGCCAGGCTGGCCATGGGGACCTGGATGTGGCACTGGGGACACCCCAGGGTCCTCCCTGTGCTGTCCCACACGCTGGTGTGGCGTTGGTTCCACTGAGGGATGTTCTGGTCCATCCCTGCTTTGTTCCTGCTGAGTCTGTCAAGGTGTGCTTGGGTATTCCCATAAGTAAAAAAGGAGCTGGCTCTGCAAAATATTCCCAGGAAAATCACCAGCACTGCCACGAGGTGTGAGTAATTCAGCCCTTGTTGCTGGTGAGGAGCTCTGCTCGTCTGAGCTCAGGGACAGCACTGCAGCACTGCCACCCTTCACATCAGCTGGAGGAAATGATGATTATTGCCCTCTTCTCAGTTGATAAAAACCCCCAGGATTTGCCATGAAAACCCCCAAATCACCCTCAAACCGGGATGGTCCCCAAGGTAGGAGGTCTTGGACTTGGCTCTCTCGCACTGCCCCAAGCCCTGAGCCCTGCCCTGCACAATCCCCCCTTTCCTCCTCCTCCAGAGCCCAGGAGGCTTTCTCTGCTCTGTTATTTCAGCCCTTTGGAATTTCCCTGCAAAAATGAAAGTCCACCAGAAAAATTCCCTCGTGGCTGTGTCACACCCCCAGAGGGACAGACACAGGGGGATGTTATTGCCCAGGAGGCTGTGAGTGGATCTGGGGGCACAACCCCTGCTCTGTTCTCCTCTCAGCTACCCCAAATCCTGAAACATCCCCAAAAGTGCTTTGGAAAAGCAGTGCCTGGGTCATTCCCCCGTGCAGCTCTCGTGCCTGCTCTCCCAGCACTGAGATTTCCAGGATGCATCCTGCAATCCTGGCTGCCAGCTGCTGAGGCTGCATGTTTCGGGGAGAGAGAGGCAGCTCAGGGATTTCCAGTGTAAATCATGGGACAATCCAACATAAATATTTCAAAAGAGATATGGGAGGGGGGATGGAGAGCAGCTTTTTGGGGAAGGGGGGTTGATTCTGCTGCCATTTACACGATGGGAAGTCCTGGAGTGACCTTGGCTGATTCTCCCAGTTTCACTCAGATTTTGTGGCAGCGTCACCAAGAGCTGGGTCTGACCCCTGAGGTCTTGCTTAGCAAGCAAGCTTGGAATTCCAAGAGCTTTTTACTGAAATTTCTTGAAATCTCTTGGTTTCCTCCCCTCAGCTCGCAGGGGTTTGTACCCCTGGCACAACTCTGCTCCACAAACACAAGAAATCCCAAAATTTTTGGTGCAGCCTGACAGTGAAATGCCCTGGCCAAGGATGGGCAAGGCAGGTCACAATTCCTGTGGCTTTTTGGGAACCTCTGGGTTTGCTGCTGCTCCAAGCAGTTTTTGATCCTGCTGTTGGGTGCATCACTGAAACACAGTTTGTGGCCCACCATGCTGTAGGAAATATTGTCATCCTAAAGAAATTCCAAAAATATATCCCAGAGGTGCATAGGCAGAACAGGAATCCTCCACTTCCAGATCCCAGCTCAGCACCAGCCACAGGAGATGTGCTGGAGGCAGGAAAAGTTGGCCTGTCCTCACTTCTGCTGCTGAGGTTTTCCAGCACTGATGGGGAGCATGGAAGGCAAGGACCAGGACAGTTTTATTTCCCATGCCTGCTTTTCCTCAAGGATCAATGACCCCAGGGTTTTTTGCCAGATGAACCCTGGTTAAGTGAGTGTATCTTGGCTCACTCCAGGCTGGCTCTCACTCAGCATCTCAGCAGGCACCGAGTTTGAAGCCGGGTTAGATGTGGCTCTGGCCTTTGTATCCCTCTCCAGTGGGCTGGGCTTAAAAACTCGCTTTTGGCCTTCTGAGTGTGTGATCATTGCCTAATTCAGCCTAAACACCTCCCCTGTGTGGGAAGCAAGGCTCAGGTGGGTGCCAGTCCCAGGGGCACCCATGGGTTCCATCCCAGAGTGCTGCTGGGCTGGGCTTAAAAACTTACTGGGCTTAAAAATTTACAGAGTGCCACTGGGCTGGGCTTAAAAACTTACTTTTGGCCTTCTGAGTGTGTGATCATTGCCTAATTCAGCCTAAACTTTTCCTGCGCAGGCAGCAAGGCTCAGGTTGGTGCCAGTCCCAGGGGCACCCATGGGTGCCATCCCAGAGTGCTGCTGGGCTGGGCTTAAAAACTTACAGGGCTTAAACTTACTGGGCTTAAAAATTTACAGAGTTCCACTGAGCTGGGCTTAAAAACTTACTTTTGGCCTTCTGAGTGTGTGATCATTCCCTAATTCAGCCTAAATACCTCCCCAGTGTGGGCAGCAAGGCTCAGGTTGGTGCCAGTCCCAGGGGCACCCATGGGTGCCATCCCAGAGTGCTGCTGGGCTGGGCTTAAAAACTTACTGGGCTTAAACTTACTGGGCTTAAAAATTTACAGAGTTCCACTGGGCTGGGCTTAAAAACTTACTTTTGACCTTCTGAGTGTGTGATCATTCCCTAATTCAGCCTAAACACCTCCCCTGTGTGGGCAGCAAGGCTCAGGTGGGTGCCAGTCCCATGGGTGCCATCCCAGAGTGCTGCCCTGGGCAGGGATCCATCCCCCAGTGCTGCCTTTGATGCCAGGCAAGCTCAGTCCTGCTGCTCCCAAATAATCCCTGGTTCTGCAGCCACAGCTCAGTTTTACCCAGAATTTTGTTGGTGGTCAGGTTTCTCCATCGGGTGCTGCAGCATCAGCAGGGATGTGGCAAAAACCATCAAACCCTGAGGAGAAAAATGGGGAGAAATTGTCCAGGCCTGTGAGGACAAGGGGCTGTCATGCCCCTGTCCTTGTCCCTGTCCTGCTGCCCACACCAGCAGCCCTTCCAGACCCTCCCCAGGTCATTACAGAGCTCACATCACCTCCCCACACCAGTGGGTACCTGCCCCGTTATCACCATGGCTCCACAACATTCAAACCTCATCAGTTTTCAGTCCTGACAGGGCTTTTTAATAACCTGATGAGGGTGCAGCTGGACTTTGACATGTCCAAGGGTAATCAGAGATTCCGGGTCTGCCCCAGAAGCAGAATGCGAAAGAAAACATTATCAGAAATAACAATAACAGTGTTTGTGAGCTGCACATGCAGGAGCTCAGTGTTGGGGTTGTTGCTTCATTGCAGAAAGCTCTCCTGCTAAATCTTTTCTGATATTAAAGCTGGCTCGATAGGGTCCTGCTCCCTGGTTGAAACATCAATATTACTAATAAATAGAAATAACAAGTGAGGTAAAGGGCCAGACCAGCCTGACCTGCTTTATGAATTAATGTAGTGAAAACTGGCCCTTTTCCTCCAGCCTTTATATACTGCAGGCACATATATGAACATTGTACACATTTATTGGACATCAGAGCTTTGGAATACAGCTGGAGCCATGCTGTAACCTAATTACTGTGCCAGGGAAAAAGTGGGAAAGGCCCATTGCACATCCCCCTTTGGCTTTCAGGGTTGCTGTGAATGAAATCACCTCTCCCAGGCAGGATTTTTGTGCAGGGTGGATCCCCTCCAGCCCCAGAGCTGAGGGGTTTCTGTGGGATCCAGGACTTGTAGTTTGCAGGGATTTTAGCTGGAGATTGTGGGTCTTGTGGCAAGGCCATGTTTGGTTTGGAGCTGGGCTGTTTGGGGGATGGCTGCCAACAGGAGCTGGGCAACCTGACCCCTCCACCCTGTGAGTGTGCTGGTGGCTAAATATATCCTTATATCCTTGGCTATATATATCCATATATCCATGTATCCATATATCCATATATCCCTGGCTATATACACCCATATATCCATGTATCCATATATCCATATATTCCTGGCTATATATATTCAAATATCCATATATCCTTATATCCCTGGCTGTATATACCCATATATCCATATATTCCTGGCCATATATGTATCTGTATATCCATATATCCCTGGCTATATATATATCCATGTATCCATATATCCCTGGCTATATATATCCTTATATCCATAGACCCCTGGTTATACATACCTATATATCCATATATCCCTGGCTATATACACCCATATATCCATATATCCCTGGGTATATATATGCATATATCCATATATCCATAAATACATATATCCCTGGCTATATATATCCATATGTCCTTATATCCATATATCCCTGGTTATATATATCCTCATATCCATATACCCCTGGCTATATAAATGTGCATATATCAATATATTCATATATCCATATATCCCTGACTATATACACCCATATATCCATAGATCCCTAGCTATATATATATCCATATATCTCTGGCTATATATATCCTTATATCCATATATCCCTAGCTATATACACCCATATATCCATATATTCCTGGCTATATATATCCATAGATCCATAGATTCATAGATCCATAGATCCCTGGCTAAATATACCCATATATCCATATATCCCTGGCTATATATATCCATATATCCATATATCCCTGGCTATATATATCCATATATTCCTGGCTATATATATCCATATATCCATAGATTCATAGATCCATAGATCCCTGGCTAAATATACCCATATATCCATATATCCCTGGCTATATATATATACACATATATCAATATATCCATATATCCATATATCCCTGACTATATACACCCATATATCCATAGATCCCTAGCTATATATATCCATATATCCCTGGCTATATATATCCTTATACCCATATATCCCTAGCTATATACACCCATATATCCATATATTCCTGGCTATATATATCCATAGATCCATAGATTCATAGATCCATAGATCCCTGGCTAAATATACACATATATCCATATATCCCTGGTTATATATATCCATATATCCCTGGCTATATATATCCATATATCCATATATTCCTGGCTATATATATCCATATATCCATAGATTCATAGATCCATAGATCCCTGGCTAAATATACCCATATATCCATATATCCCTGGCTATATATATATATATATATACACATATATCAATATATCCATATATCCATATATCCCTGACTATATACACCCACATATCCATAAATCCCTGGCTATATACACCCACAAATGTGGGGACTGAGCTGATCCCAGTAATGTTCTATCCCAAATCCACTTCCTGGGGATGCCAGCACAGCTTTACACCACGGAGCAGCAATCTGGGGCCAGCCCTTGCTCCCAGACACACACACACCGTGTGCTGTCCATAATTTATAAGCTATTCAAAATTTATCGCCGAGAACAAACTCCGGCTGCCGAAGGGTTTTAAAGCCTTGTTAAGTATTAAAGTGGAAATATCCGTGCTGGTGAGGATGGGGATGAGGATGAGGCACATCCTCCCTTCCTGTCCACCTCTGCAGACCTGGCGGGCTCAGATTACCTCTCAACCCCTTTTATTTACCCTTTTCCCAGCTCTTTTTCCCTTTTGTGCTGCCCCTCCATTACTGCGTTTCTCCAGTCCCTGGGTCAGGGGTTTAAAGCCTTGTTAAGGATTAAAGTGGAAATATCTGTTCTAGTGAGGATGAGGAGCATCCTTCCTTCCTGCCCACCTCTGCAGACCTGGCAGGGCTCAGATTACCTCTCCACAGTCTTATTTTTCCTTTTTCCCCCTTTTTCCCCTCCATGGGCATTTCCCCAACCCCAGCAGCCCCTGGGTCAGGGGTTTAAAGTCTTCTTAAGTATTAAAGTAGAAATAACCATGCTGATGAGGATGAGAGTGAGGGTGAGGATGAGGAGCATCCTCCCTTCCTGCCCTGTGCAGACCTGGTAGGACTCAAATTACTTCTCTACCCCCTTATTTTTCCTTTTTCCCCCTTTTTTCCCCTTTGTGCTGCCCCTCCATGGCTGCATTTCTCCAGTCCCTGGGTCAGGGGTTTAAATTCTTGTTAAGTATTAAAATGGAAATATCTGTTCTAGTGAGGATGAGGAGCATCCTCCCTGCCTGCCCACCTCAGCCTGCCCTGTGCCAGACCTGGTAGGACTCAAATTACTTCTCTACCCCCTTATTTTTTCCTTTTTTTCCCCCATTTTTTCCCTTTGTGCTGCCCTTCCATCACTGCGTTTCTCCAGCCTCTGGGTCAGGGGTTTAAAGCCTTGTTAAGGATTAAAGTGGAAATAACCATGCTGATGAGGATGAGGATGAGGACCATCCTCCCTGCCTGCCCTGTGCAGACCTGGCAGGGCTCAGATTACCTCTCTACCCCCTTATTTTTCCTTTTTCCCCCATTTTTTCCCTTCTCCCATGGCTGCGTTTCTCCAGCCCCAGCAGCCCCCGGGTCAGGGGTAGGTCGGGGCTGGCTGTGCCCCCCTCCACTGCCCCCAGCCCCTTCCCTGGGGGGACCCTTGGCTGTGCTGCAGGGGGCCCAGGCCAGGCTGCAGAGGGGCTGACAGAGCCATACAAGCACTTGTCACCCCGGCGGTGACAAATCAGCCTGGGCTGACAAGAATGGATGGAGCTGCTTCCCGGGCTGATGAGGGGCTGGGGATGCTCTGGGGGGGATGCAGGAGAGCTGCTGGAGGTGGGAGGTGAGGTGGGACTCAGGTGGGCAGCCCCGTGCTGGGGATGGGGTTTGGGCTCTGGGCTGGGGGAAATTTAATAAGTCCTAGGTGGGCTCCTCGCAGAGCTTGACTTAATGGGATGCCAGAGACGACAGGGTTGCCTCGATCTGCTCATTCCCTGGGCCTGGGGAACCATCCATCTTGTTCTAACCCTATTTTAAAAAAATATAAAAGGAAAGAAAAGGAGGGGGTGGGGGAGAAAGAAAAATGATAAATCTGTTCAGGGCTTTTGTTTGCCTGCGATTCCTGTAAAGGACAAAAAAAATGAAATAAAAGCCAGGCCCATTTTTTCCCTGCTTGGTGTTGCCATGGGATAGAAAACCCCCTGTTCTCAAGAGTGCAGTGCCTTTGGGGAGGGGAAAACCCCTCGTTAACGTTATGAGTTGCATCTGTTCCCTGGGTCCGGTCACTTCCAGCTTTCCCTTGCTGCCTCCCCCACCCCCTCACATTCCCATTGCTAATTTATTTGGCTATCCATGCCCTCAGAAAGCAAAGGGGAGATCCTGGCTCCCAGCTTGGGCTCTGAGACAATGAGCACCATGCTGAGAGCATCCAGAGCTGAGAGCATCCAAAATCCAAGAGCATCCAAAATCTGAAAACATCCTGGCTCTGAGAGCATCCAAAATCTGAGAGCATCCAAAATCCAAGAACATCCTGGCTCTGAGAGCATCCAGGCTCTGGGAGCGTCCCAGCTCTGAGAGCATCCAAAATCTGAGAGCATCCTGGTTCTGGGAGCATCCCAGCTCTGGGAGCATCCAAAATCTGAGAGCATCCAAAATCTGAGAGTGTCCTGGTTCTGAGAGCGTCCCAGCTCAGGGAGCTCTCAACCAGATGCAGGAGACAGAGTGTACAGCAAGGTCTCAGAGTGCAGTGCCTCCTCACTCTTCTGGAAAAACAGAAATAACAATCCTGGGTCACCACTACAAGAGGCAGGAGAGGGATTTCCCCCAGGACAAGGCTGTGGGCATGGCAGGATATTGATCCTGCACTCCTCCTTCTGCCGGAACCTCTGACCTGCCTGAGCCTTTGAGGAGCCAAATGAACAAACCTCCCTCTCCTGCTCCTTCTTGGCTCCCCAGCTCTTTCCCTGCTCAGGGAATGCATGTGATCAGGACCCAGCACTATTTACCACATCTAGGAGGGTGAGGAGGCGTAAAAAAAGATCTTTGATGTAACACACTGCCATAAAAACATGTCTGTACAGCGGAGCAAGGCTCTCCAGGACTCTGCAGGGCGAGGGAGCTGGCTGGATATTTCCAATGGCATGTGGCAGGGAAGGTACCAGCCACTGCCCAAACTGGAGCTCCGAGGTGAAGCACAGGAGCTGGAGCAGGGCTGGGAGCCATAAAGCAAAGAGCTTCACAGTGAGAGACAAAACAGACCCAGCGCTGGGAGAGGAGGATTTTCTTACCCAGCCGTGGCTCCTATCTGCTCAGATCCCATTTCCAGGCTATTTATAACCCAGGTGGCAGCAGAAGGCTGGTGGCTGTGAGCACTGAGCCCCCAGCACCCCGTGGCTGCCTGCACCACGCTGCCAAATGTGCCTGGCTCTCTGGAGATCTGGCTCCAAGAGCAGAGGGGATCAGCAGGCAGAGCCACCTGGGTCTGCTCTGCTCCAGGGAACATCCAGGAGGAGTTTGGGAGGGGGCAGGCAGAGGGATGGGGCTGCAGAGAGGGAAGAATGGTGTAAAACAGAGCTTTGGTGCCTGATGTGCCAATGGGGACCAAAACACAGCTGTGCAGGGGGCTCCAGGTGGGAACAATTCCTGAATGGGATGAGCAGCAGGGCTGTGCCAAAATAAGCCATGAGGAGCCATGCCAAGCCATGCTATGCCAACTGCACCATGCCATGCCATGCCACCTGGGCTGGGGACACGCTCATGGATGCCAGGCTGGCATCAGGGCTTGGCAGAGGCTCACAAGCAGGCAGAGGCCAAAGCCTGGCATCACTGCCTGGAAGGAAGCGTGGCAGTTGTGCCTGGAAGCCAAGGAGAAGCAGAAAAATCTCCCTGCACCCTCCCAGGATCCCTCACAGGTATCGGTGTGCTGGATTGTGTGCAAAAGGCTTCACAGCCCTTATTATAAACACTATAAATAGGTCTGTGGTTCTTCTTTGAGCTTAAGAACAAAAGGCTGTTTCATTATCATTAAACTTGCGTTTGAGTTGCTCTGTGACTGAGTGTCTGGCCTTTTATTGCAAGCCAGGGCTTTCAAAAGCTCCTTAAATGTTAATGTCACCTTTAAAACAACAGTGGCGAGGCCTTTGATCAGCAGCGCCGGTCACTCGGTGCAGCTCAAGTAAGAACCAGCCACTGACTGATCTTGAGGTTTTAATATTTTCCTCTTCCCCCCAAGGATGCCTGGCACCAGGAGAGCAGCCAGGCTTTGATCAGACTGGGTTTCAGCCATCTCAAAGACCTCCTGCTCAAAGGAGATGTTCAGCGCTAGGTTTTCATGCAGGAAAGCAGGGAATGGCCAGGTTGATCCTGCTGGAGTGATCCAGCCACGCTGCCCCTGCCTGGATTTGGGGACAGGAGAGAGGTGCTTCTCCACTGCTTTGCCATGGAGCTGTGGGGTTGCCCAGGTTTTGGGGCCACCAGCTTGTCTTTGGGGCCACCAACTTGTCTTTGGGACACCCCCTTGTCTTTGCCATGGTGCATCCCCACAATTTGAAGGCTGGCAGACAACCCAGATCATCTCAAAACCTTCCCCTCTCACAGCTCCAGCTCTGCCCTTCACCAAAACCTCCCAGCAGGACCACATTCCCACAATTTCTGTCCATGTGTGTGCACCCCACACACAAGCCCAAGCACATGGTCAGCGGTGCAGGGACAAGGTGACACCTGCCCTCCCCGAGCCAAACGCCCCAGGAAAGCACATTTCAGGTCCAGTTAATGCCATCCGCGGCTGTGCTGGTGCTGGGCTGGGTACAAGGATATGTTTGCAGAGATAAGTGTGAGTGTAACCTGATGACACAAGTTGCCTGCTTCCAAATGTCAGGCAAAGTTCACCCAACCCATGTGAAACGAGTTAAAATTTAACAGAAATCTGCAAAGTGTTGCGTTGTAATTGAATCCATGATGTGGACGGGAAGCGTGTTCAGACACATCCCAAATTTGCCTGAACCATAATATTCTTCTGGAAGAAAAAAAAAAAAAAAAAGAAAAAGAAAGAGAAAGAAAAAAAAAGTCGATTTAAAGGAGGCGGTTGCTGCTAAATATGCACGCGCCCCCTCCTTCCCCTGCTGCAAGGAGAAAGTTCTGTCTGAAAACTTCTGAGTCATCCTGCATCGGTTTTGATGTGTCAAAATTGGTTTAAAAATTCACAGCTGAAGCAGCAGCGGGGAGAGCTGAGCCCAGGCACAGGCAGATGAATGCAAAGTGCTGCAGAGCCGAGCCCGCATCCACAACAAGAGGGGTTAAAGCTGGACCGGGCATTAAGGAGGAAAAGGGAGGAAAAAGGAGGAAAAAGGAGGAAAATGGAGGAAAATGGAGGAAAAAAGAGGAAAAAGGCTTTTTGGCTTCTTGACACTCTGATGTGGCTTTGTGTTGTTTTTCTCTTTGCTGGCTGCTAATTCTCCCTTTGTCCCGGCATGGCAGGGTGCAAACCCCTTCAAGCCTTAGAAATGGAAAGTTGTTTTGTTGGTTTTGTGCTCCCTTTCTATGGCGAGTTCAGCCCCCAAGGCCTCCCTGCCGTGGCCTTTGGCCAGCGGTGGCCAGATGTGACCAGCACAGCCCATCACAGCCCCACGTGGGCTGGAACAAGCTCTCCACTCCTGGGGCTGCACAGAACCATCCCAGTGCCCTTTTTCCTTCCTTTTCCACGTTCTCCTGGCCAGGCCCCTCATCCCAAGCCTCAGCTGCCACAAGAGCCGTGTCCCAGCAAGGAGGAGGAAGCAGGAGAAATGAGCTCTGTGCTCTGGCTCACTCGGAGGGTTTTGTCTCTATCTTTTCCATTTAGGGAATTTATTGCACTAAGTGATGGATGGAATGGATTAAAAAAAAAGAAGAGGATGGCCATGGCAGTTTGGAGTTACTGAAGGCAGCCCCCTGCCTGGGCTGGCTCTGCTCACAGCATCCCCATGGGTGGATCTGGGGCTTGGCTCTGCTTTATGCCCTGCTCCTTGCCAGCAGATTAAACCTGGGATCCTAAAGGTTGGTGCTGCTGGCTGCTGCATATCCAGGCTCTCCTCTGGACACAGCAGGAGTGGAGGAAAACTGCGAGGGATGACTGAGACCCTTGTGTGCTTTTACTCCGCAAGGGCTTTTCATAGGGGAGCTAAAAACAAATTTAGCACTTAATGCTCTGAAGAGTAAACACTTAAATACCCTATCATCTGCCCAAGTGCTTTGTTTATTATTCAGAGAAGCCAAACTGAAGCAGTTTTCCATGGAGATGTAGTACCTCCTTCAGATTAGCCAGCTTAATTAGATCCTGGTTGCAGCACACGCTGCTCTGCGCTGATGAGGGAAAGTCAAACAGCCACTTCCAGAAGCCAAGGCTGCAGCCCCACCAGGCACAGGGCAGGATTTTGGGAAGAGAGAGGCAAAGCTGGACATTTTGAGCCCGGGTTCAAGGCTGATCAGTGCAGGTGACAGGGACAAACCCAGCACTGCTGCTGGGAGTGGGGAGGTGCCACCATCTGCTCCCAGTCACACCAGTCTGCCCCAGCTTCCATCTCCAAATCCCACCTCACCTCTGATAAGGATTGACAACTTTAAACAAGCTATTTTCCCCCTTTTTTTTTTTTTTTGAAAGAAAGTTGGATGAAAATAACAATTTAGGTACTAAACACTGGCAAAGGCCACTCCTGAGTAGCAGCTGCCATGGCTGGTACTCCCTGAAGCATAAAATCTCCAGTCTCCCATTTACAAGCTATTAAAGCTGTTACATCCCATAATGGAGTTCCTCAGGTGAAGAAGACAAACAAGGGAAAATGCTGAAACACCAGGCAAGGCCTGACACAATAACAGACACGGCACAAGAAGGATGTGACACGGGGAGACAAACAGGAGGGAAATTTATGTCACTGGAGATTACAGGGGCATCGTAGATCAGCCATGGAGACGGGCTCTGAACAGGGCTGGCCCAGCCTTCCGGGGGAAAAATTCAGAGCAACAGCCCCAGAAAAGTGGAAAAACAGGGCTGGGGGTCTCTGGCAGCATCCTGTGCTTGGGGAGAGCCAGGGAGTTTGGTGGGAAGGAGGAGAGGCCAAAAAATGACACAGTGGCTGATGTGACAGCTCAGTTATCAGTGATAGGAGGCTGGAAAATGTGTGCAGAGATAAGAGATACCTGTGCCATGGTGTGAGGGGTTTTTCCTGGGCCCAGTGGCATCACTCTGGGCACGAGTGTCTGATCCTGGCATCACTTTGGGCACGAGTGTCTGATCCTGCTCTTTGAGCTGGTGGGGCTGCTCTGATCCCCTCCTGGCCCCTGTTCATCACACCCCACCACTCTGCAGAGCAGATCTGGTTAAAGCTGTGGGGAAGGGGAAGCCAAAAGCTGAGCAGAGCCCAGGGTCCAAAATCCCACATCATGGAGAGGAGTTCTGTCCTTGCTGAGGAATTCTGTCCTTGCAGAGGAATTCTGTCAGAGATCAGGAGCAACCTTCCATCATGGGGAAACCCCATTGTGAATAGTTTAATAACATCCCTGAACCAGTCTGCAGGGGAAGGTTTTAACCACAGTTTATGGGATTTGGCCATTCCTAGATCAACTTTCTCACGTTCATCCAAAAACCTGTAAATAGCCATGAAAACTCAGGAACAGGAGAAGGGTGTTGCCCTTGGGTTGGATTTGGTGTAATGTGAGTACTTTGGACTTTGTTTAGCACTCAGATGAGTTATTGGCTCCCTGTCCTTCAGCTCAGAACCTTCTTTTCTTGCTTTAAGTGACTATTTGCAAACATGTGATGTCTGCCCTGTCAGAGCACAGCTCCCACTCTGCACCTTGCAACTGCTCTTGGAAGTGTCAGAAATTATTAGGAGAGGCGCTGGATATGGGCACTGCTGTTTCACAGAGCATCTCAGTTTGGAAAGGATCCAAAAGGAGCATCAAGTCCAACTCCAGGACTGCTCCATATGACCAAGAGCATCACCTGGGTGCTCACTGAGCTGTGCTGTGAACACTTCCCTGTTCCAGTGGCACATCATATGCTGGGAAAGGGAGAAATCCGAAGCAATTTTTCCCATGGTCACAAATTAACCTATGACCACAGTGTGACCTGAATATTGGGAATATCTGTGTCATTTCCAGCTGGTTTTGGTGCTGGAAATGCCTTTTCCAGCCTGCCCCAGTGCCATGGTGCACAGCAGGGTTGCCTGCCAGGAAGGACGAGTCCAAGATGGAAAAGGATTTAAGAAACCAACTAAGGGTGATGCTGCAGAAAGAGAGGGTCCTGCAGGAGCTGGCTGCTCAGCTGTGAGTCTCCTGCAACTCCCAGCCCTCATTATTTCACTCCAAGTCAGTGCAGCAGCAGTCAGACTTCAGAGTGAAACTTGTCCTACTTTCCAATGACTGAACACAGCCGAGCCTCAGACTCCTGTGGCTGTGAACACACGCTGCCAGTGGTGTGGCCCTCCCAGGTCTGGATGGTTCCCCTCCATCCTTGGGTTACATGAGCTGAAATTGGGGTTGATCTGTGACAATAAATTGTCCTGCAGCCTCAGCTGGCAGCAGTGTTGGGGTAAGATTGCTGCTGTGGCAGATGAACTCATCCCAGCAGCTTTGCAGCCCTTGGTTCAGTGTGAGCGTGTCTGTCACGGGCTCCATGGGGATCAGACACCCTCAGCCCCTGCCTGGCAGATAAAAAATGCCTTTTCTCCTCCAGCCTCACAAGCAGCAGCTCTGCCTGGAGCCCAGAGGCAGATCCTCCTTCCCTTCTCTTCCTCCTTCCTTCCCCCTGGCAGGCGGAGATATTGCGTTCATTCATCTCGGGGGGAGGCTGAGCTCGCAGCCTGACAATGCATTATGGTGATGGAGGTCTTCATTTCTGCCGTCAGGGCACAACAACTGCATCCACAACCCACCAGCTTAGTCCAAACTGGCCCCTTCCCCCAGCTCCTGCACCTCTGGGGATGTTCCCTGGCCGTGTGCCACCCTCCAGGCTCTGGCAAGGAGGGCAGTGCCACCCACGAGACCCTGGCAAGGAGGGCAGTGCCCGCTGCTCTGGCTGTGGGGTGGGGAAAGGGGCAGCCAGGAGGAGATGGATGGCCCCGAGTGGCACGAGCACAATGAGGTAATTCCACCCAGCAGAGCCTCATCAATCCCCCGGCTCCGGCGCGGCGTCCCCACGGCCACCGCGGACGGCCGGGGCCATAGCCCAGGTGTGGGGCTGTCAGGGAGATAAAAGAGGCTTAATTAAGACCCAATAAGCTGAGTGATTTGTTATCTCGGCACAATATATTACTCCAGCCTATCGATCCCGGGGAAGCACGTGTGTCTGAGAGCCACTGGCCAGGCTGGGCCCTCCCTGGGGAATATCCAGCGTGGAATTCCCTCTGGAGCACCAGTTCCTGCTGCTGGCTGCTGGCAGAGGGCAGGAACAGCCCTGAGGTCTCCCCACTGCTGGACAGAGGCACAAAAATAGCAGGATTGGCTTTGCCAAGGGAGGAACACAGTGAAATCTGGGAAGAGGCAGTTTCCATAAAGCAGCATGAGCTCAGCTGTGGAATGGGAAGCCCCAAGGCCTGTCCCTGTCCCAGGCAGGGCTGGATGTCCCCGAGCAGGGAGCCAGGTCCTGGACACACATGCCACGACCTTGGCGCTCCAGCCCAGCCAGCACCACACACCCCCAGAGCCGCTGAAACATTCCCTTCGCAGCTAAGATCAAACCATTTATTTTGCAAAACTCGAAGGAGGGGTGAAGGGGAGAGGGAGGGGAACCCAATTCCTTTAACATTCGAAATGTTAAACTGTTCATGGAGTTCCTTTGATCTTTTGAGGTTTTGCTGCAAAGGGAACACCCTTTCCCCATTGGTTTACTGAGTCACGCTTATTACTTCAATGCAGAAATATCCTTTATGTCAAGTGTATAAATATCCAGCTCTAAGCTTCAGAAGCCTTTTCCTTTTTTCTTTTTTTTTTTTTCTCTGTCTGCCTTTTTATTTTTTTAATTTTTTTTTTTTTTTCTGGAGGAGCGTGTGGAGCTGCCTGCATTCTCCATTCTCCCTTGGAACCACAGTGGCTTCCCAGCAGGAAAACTGGGTGCTCTGCATGGGTGCTTTGCAGGGAGCATCCTCCCCACATTTCTTGTGGGGAATTCGACCAAAAAAAAGCAGGAGAGGGGAAGAGAGTAGCACATCCAGCCTGGAACTGCAGTTTAGATCCCGGGATGCCCCTTTGCGAGGAGGAGCATCTCCCGCGGGGTGCGCAACAAAAGCACGGGCTGCGGAGCGGCTGCTCGGCTCTCCCACGTTCTTTCCCGCATCTCCGGGGTTCAAAGTGGCCTCAGGAGCGGAGGAAAAGCCGCGGGCTGGCAGAGCCCGGCTGGCACACGATGCACCCACGCGTCCGCCCGCAGCTCCCGCAGCAGCCCCGGCTGGAGCCGGGCCGGGCCGGGCTGCTCCCCGCCGCCTGCCCCGCGACTTGGCCCCGAGCTACGTCTGCCACGGGGCTTGTTTGAACAGTATTGATGGCAGGCAAGCCGCAGCTTGAGCGGCGGGAGCCCCGGGAGGGTTTGCTGTTCGCTTCCACGGGGAAGGAGGCGGTGATGCCCCCGCGCCCGTCTCGGCTGCGGGATGCGGGATGCGGGTGCAGCTCCTCCCTGCTTTGCTGCAGCTTCCCAGCAGGATGGCACCTCCAGGACAGGCCATCCCGCTGCCATGCGTGTGCCAGGTAGTGCAAGGAGTGTTTTAAACCATGGCACAGCTCAGCAGCTCGGGATTTCCTTCTTCTTCTTCAAGGAAGGGCCCCGCAAACGATGAGCCTCGCTCAGACCTCAGCCAGGCAAAGGGGGGCATTCCTGACAGCCCCCCCAAAATGGGACAGCATTCCCACTCCAGCCAGCCTTGGCTGAGAGGAGGCAAAGCTTTTAGGGGCCACATTCCCTGTCCAATTTTTGCTGCAAGCTGAGATGGATGCTCAGAGCTCAAGTCACCATCTCGGAGGAGCACCGAGCAGATTCCTGAGCAGCTGTGCGTCCCGTGTCCCCAAAACAGGAGCTACATCAGGAATGACAGCCTGGCCAGCTGTGTGTCCCGTGTCCCCAAATCAGGGGCTACATCAGGAATGACAGCCTGGCCAGCTGTGTGTCCTGTGTCCCCAAATCGGGGGCTACATCAGGAATGACAGCCTGGCCAGCTGTGTGTCCTGTGTCCCCAAATCGGGGGCTACATCAGGAATGACAGCCTGGCCAGCTGATCCATGCCAGGAGCTGAGTGTGGGAGCTGCTCTGGCCCCTCAATCCCAGCTGTGCCCAGGCTGATGAGATTCCTTTTCCTGTGCTCCCTCTCCATCCCAGCATGGAAATGGATCCATGCTTCCCTTTGTCTTCTCTTTTTCCCCCTTGTTGGAGGTCACACCCTCCCCCATTACATAACCAGGAGCCAGCTCTGGGCAGAGCAAGGAAATTTGACATTCACATAACCTGCCAGGCTCCCTCCAACAGGGATTGTGAAGTCATTAGAGTCTGTTAGCAAATTTTCCCAAATACTTTTTGCTTCTTCCCAGGGGCACCTTGATGGTTAATGATCCCAAACTACGGGCTGGGCTTAAATTCACCCACTCTGGTCAAACAACCTCCAGTGAGGGTGTGGGAGAGCTGCAGAGGGAGGGGTCAGAAAATGAAAGAAAAATTAAGAAAAATTAAGAAAAATTAAGAAAAATTAAGAAAAAATAAGAAAATTCCCTCAAAAGGATGCTCCTGTAGGATGGCAGAGGGGAAGGGGAGGGTGCCCACCCCAGGGAGGGTGAGGGGGTGATGATGCCCATCCTCCCTGGGTAACACACACCCGCTTTTCTCCTCGGCTGAGCTGGCAGCCCAGGGCAATATTTCTAACAGGCAACTGTATTGCCTAACTGGAGACAGAATAAAAAATAATCATAAAAAAACCAGTCAGGCAGGCCAGTTGAGTAGAGAGGAGAGATAGGTTGCACCCAAGTGCAGCTGACTTGTCCTCACATTCTCAGGCTGAGCACTGTGCACATCAACACCTGAGGATCCAAGGTTGGTGACAGGGGACATCCCCTGGCCCCAAATCCCCACCCAGGAGCAGCATCTGTTCAAAATCCACCCTTTTATCAGGGTATCCCTCATATTTTTGTGTTTATTCAGAAGCAAATTCTGGAGGAAGGGTTAAAACTGCAATGCAAGGTGTAGGCAAAGGGGAAACCCCACACAGACTCCTCTTATTTTAAACCCGTGGCTTTAAAAAGAATATTATACACTTAAAAGGATTTCTGATCCATTTGGCATTTAGAAAAGCCTTCATAATTTTTATGAATATCAGTAAAAGTAGCAATAATAATGAACTGATGGCTACCAAAGTGTGCCTCCAGGTAACTCTGAATAATTTCCACTCGGATAAGCAGTACAGCTCTCTGATCCCCATGACCCCACAGCCTTGAAATCCCTTTGAAAGACCAGAGCAGGCCGTGATTTCCATCCCAAGCCACTTTTGGTTAATACCTGTGAGGAAATCACCTGGGTATATCCAACATGAGGTTCAGCATTGGCATGGGGCTGCAGAAAACTCTGATTTCCCAGACAAATGCAAGCACCTGGAGCCCCCCAGGCACTCATCCCACATCTCCCAAGAGAGGGGATGGAGCCTTGCAATGGATCCCTATCAAGAACCAGAGATCCCTCAGTGTCACCAACCCCTTCCCCACTGGGCAGAGAGCAAGGAACCAGTCAAAAATTCACCTTCTCTGCAAAGTTGCTCATGGAAGGAGATTTGTCACATGAGCCTGTTTGCTCCAGAAATAAATCTCCCTTTAAGGCAGGTAAATCTCAGGCAGAATCTGTAAGATACCCTAATGTGGCATTAAGCTGAAGTTAAGGTTATATTCCTCCAGGGATGCCAGATGGGATTTGCTTTCCTTGAAGACAGGACACATATTTTAACTTTAATGGGTTGATGGAGCCCCTTTTATCTTGTAAATATGAATGAGGGAGGGGGAGCTGTTAAATAAATGGAGGGGTTTTACCTGAACCTTTTTCCCTGTCATTGGCTTGGACTGTGCTAAAGACCTTTGTTTTCTCAGCAGAAAACTCGTTCAATCATTCAGAAAGGGAACTAAATGCCTTTTGAGAACATAACCTTTATTTTCCAGATAAATGGTTCACTCAGAGCAATTTGCATGTGGGAAGCTGGTATATGGCACAGGGAAAAAAAAAAATTATATTTAAAACCCAATAGCAATGTAGGTCATGATACAAACATCTACTGCTGAGATGACTTCTCTGGGGTTGGAGAGTGAGGGAGCTCAAGGCAATGTAAAAGGATGGGGAGGGTTTGTGCAGCAGCTCTGCCTGAAAATGGCTGGGGAGATGGAGGAGTGAACTGATCCATAGTGGTCCAGATAAAAGGGGCTGGGCCCTGGGAAGGTGCAGTCAAACTCTGCAAATGGTTCCCACCACCCCCAAAGCTCCGAAGCTTTGTCCCCAGACAATTCTGGAAAGGGAGAGGGGCTGGGATGGGTTTGCAAAGGCTGGCTTTACAAACCCATGCCAGCCCCTCTCTCTTTCCAGAATTAATCCCACCAGATGTGCCCCATTCCCTGGCGCTGTCACACCGACCCCAGTGACACTTGGCCACCCCTGCCCAAGCACAATTCCCACAGCAAAGCCAACCAAGGGAGCTGCTGCTGCCACACCACCAGGGAGGGACAAACCAGCACTCAAACCTGATGGTTCATCTTCCTCCAGCAGCAATTCCCCTAAAATTCTCCAAATCAGCGCACCCCAAAACTTATCTAAGCTGCTACAAACAGACCCACTGACCCAGAGCACCTCACCCAGCCCAGAAACAGCCCCCAGATCTCAGCCTAGGAACCAAACCCTGCTCTCTAAAGCGAGAGAGGAGCCAGTGAGGCGCTGACCCCACTGCAGGTTGTGCCCCTGCCATGGTGTGGAGGAGGCAGAGCCTGGGAAAGGCGCCGGGAGCAGCTGCAGCAGAGCCGGGTGCCAAGCCCAGCTGCTCGTTAATTAGGGTAACATGTTGTCTCTTGTAGACACCTCCAAAGACGCTGCATTAGCTTGATAAGTATTTAACACTTGGCACAAGGGGAAATTTCCACTTAGCATCCAGCAGCGCCGAGCAGCAGGGAGGGAAAGGTGGCACAGGCAGGGCAGGAGGTGGCACAGCCCTGGGCAGCCAGCCTTGCCCTGCTGGGACCACAGCAGGCAGCAGCTGAGAGGTTTGTGGGCTCTGCCGTCTCACTGGGGGCTCACAACCCTGGGACAAAGCCCTGGCTCTGTTCTGGGTTTAATCCAGCCCTCTCCTGGGGGTTGTGGCTGCTCGTGGCTTGTCAGAACTCAGTGCATCCTTCTGGGTGCCCAGAGTTGCCAAGGACCCCATTGGGGGGCTCAGAGACCCTGGCACACAGCCCAGAGCACCTGGGGATTTGATTATGACCCTTGGAGCAAGTTACCAGCTTTGTATGAGGACATGATAGTCACAGAAGTTTGAATAGTATAATAATAAAATGATCACAGGGTGAAAATGTAGATTTTAGGATTTTTGGTGTGGGGGTTACGGGGACAGGATGGAGGAACTTGGGCTTGTCCAGCCTTCTGTTCTTCTTCTTCTTCTTGTTCTCCATTTTCTGCAGTGCTGTTGGCACTTTGGGATTGGGTTAGAGTAGAAGTGCACTGTCTAACACAGGTGATAGGTATTGGGAATTAAGTGTAAATATGATATACGTAGTTTGTAGTATAAAAGGACAACACAAAGAGTGCCGATGGCTGCCCTGCTGAGCAGATCTCAGCTGGGCAGAAAGAAAATTTTATAGATAAGAATTAATAAGCAACCTCAAGACCGAAAAGGGAAGAGTCTAGACTTGTTCTCCACCAAAACAGAGACATCCTGCACATCTCAGGGCAGCAATTATCAACCAAAACCCGAGAGTGGCTCTCTGTGAGAGGCTTTAGGAGCCTGCTGGCCGTGACGGGCCTGCTGTGCTGCCTGCATTGTGCTGGGGTGCAGGCACCGTGCAAACACACTGCCAATGGGCTGCTACCTGCCAGACATCTTCATCCCCACAGCTGGAACAAGGAAAAAGGGCCAGACTCACCTCCTGGGACAGCAGGGTATCCCCAGAGCTGAGGGAAACTGAGCTGGGACACAGAAAAATGGTCCTTGCTGCAAAATTCACCTTTTGCAAGCACAATTCCCTGCAGAGTGGGCAGGGATGAGGGTGATCAGACTCTCTTCCAGCTTTGGGGACTCATCCCAGCCACACATAAACTGGGGTGGGGAAGCTGGTCCCAGTCCATCAGGCACTGGCCAAGCCTTACACAGGGCCAGGCAGCAGCCCAGCCTCCTCTTTCCACTACGAGGTTCCATTAGCATTTTCCATATGTTCCAGTGCAGATAAATCTTTTGTCTGAATCGAGATCAGTAATTATGAGTCAGTGTTAGCACACAGCGGGTGAGTCAGGCACAGAGGCATTCTTGCCTCGTACCCTCAAGGTCTGAGACACATCGCTCTCCTGAGCCTCCCGTGTGTGGTCTTTGTTCAGGGCTCTCACAAACCCCGTGGGCAATCCACCAGCAACCCCCAGCCTGAGCTGCCAGCTCCTCCTCAAGTCCTCAGGGTGGGAAAGCACCCTCAGCACCTGGGAAATGCACAGGTGAGCCCTGCTCACTCCATGCCCTGCTCACTCGTCTCCAGCTCTGGCAGGACGTGGTTGTTTGAGGGGATGTTTTATTGATGGGTGTGCCTGGTTGGGGATTTGTCTCCCCACTCCCTTTGATCCCCCACTCATCTCCTTACACCCCCGTGGAGCTCAGCCCCATCTTTCCCTTCCTCTGTGGCACTTCATCCTCCCACACACCAGGCCTGGCCTATGGAAAATGATCCAGCCCTCAGAGGTGTCACGGGCTGGAGGTGGTTTGGTCACCCAGGTGCACAGAAGGAGCTCCAAACCCCACAGCCAAAGCCTGGAGAGCCCATCCCAAGTGCTGAGCCAAGCTTTAAAGATGTGTGGGCAGAGCAATACACGGCCTAAATTCTTAATCTCTGCAAGGGCCACATGGTTAATGTCGCTCGTGGCTCTTCTGCTCCCTCAGAGTGCAACTTCTTTAGGGGCTTTGTCCTAAAAAAGCAGGAAGTTCATGGCTCTAAAAGTTATTAGGAGAGAGAACACAGTCTAAGACATCCCCACATCCAGCATGATCATCTAAATTTCATTTAATTTCAAGGTGCCACAAGAGAGTAACAACACCCTGACGAGTGCCACGAGCCAGCACCACACACAGGGGAGGGAGAACATCCCCACACTCCTTGTGTGAGCCACAGCAGAGATAAAAATCCCGCTGGCATGAGCCAGGAAGGAGCTGTCAGCCCCAGCTCTGTGCAGAGGAGATTAGCCCAGCCAGGCTGTGTTTGCTTTCTTTGCCTTAAAGCACGCAAACCCCAACCAAACAGACTTTGTTTACTGCCCCTCCTAAACCGCTTAGGCAGGGGGAGATGAGCTGAAAGCTTAGACACGCTGCAGAGCTCCAGCCAGATGTGGTTTCCAATGGCTCAGAGTTAGGCACCTCTGAAACCTGAGGTTCATTAATGAAGGTGCCTGCTGAACCATAACAAGCTGCTGTAATTACCTCGGCTGGACAGCAGTGCCACGAATGACCACAGCATCTCAGGGAGGTGAGGAAATATGTGAAGGTCATTGCCCACACTGCCATGAGTGACCACAGCATCTCAGGGAGGTGAGGAAATATGTGAAGGTCATTGCCCACACTGCCATGAGTGACCACAGCATCTCAGGGAGGTGAGGAAATAGGTGAAGGTCATTGCCCACACTGCCATGAGTGACCACAGCATCTCAGGGAGGTGAGGAAATAGGTGAAGGTCATTGCCCACACTGCCAGGCTCTGGTGGGTGGCTGGGGAGAGATAACAAACCATCAGGGTCACCCCATAAGGGATGAGAAAATCCAGAGGTGAGGAATGATTATATGTGATGGGTGATGTTCCCCTCCAAATGACAAGCTCCTCAGTTGAGCCCTCCAGAGCTGAGGGAGCTCCTCTGAAGGACCAATCACTGAGATGTGTCACCGTAGGGTGAGCACTGGGCCGGAGAATCCTTCCCTGCAGCCCAGATGGTCCCTTCCCAGTTCAAACCAGTGCAAGGAGCAGAACAGAAGGCGTTCTCCTTATGGCAATTCCACAGGTTGATCCCAACACCCAGCCCCACCTGTGGATGAGCTTTTGGATGCTCAGGAAATGATGCTGCGCTGGGCTTAGGTAGGAGCAGCTTAAACTGCAGTCAGTCCAGAGCCCCCAGCAGAGGGAATGGAAAAGCCAGCATGGCTGAGCACCAGAGAAGCACCTACACCAAACCACCCAGCTGATGGAGAACAGGAAGATCAAGAAAGACCAATCCCAGCATCCAGGAGGGGGTGACAAAGCAGGGGGACAAGGTGACCCTCCCCAGTGGGGGCACAGACCTGCTCTCCTCCCCTGTTCCCTGCAGCACAGCCCTGCTGATGGAAGTCAGCACCTCAGCATTCAAACACTCACTGGGAGCTTTTCACACCTGGCTCAGCCTCTTGGAGTTTCACACCAGTGAAGAGCTGTGACCTCAGGAGGGGAGGGTATCAGCTCTATTTCCCAAATATCAGCAAATTGTGTGAGAGAAAGAGATATGCTAAGGGGGCAGACTGCTCAAACCATTACCATCCTTCTTAGTACCACTTAGCTGAACCGTTAAAAAGATCCAGGGCTCCCAAAGACAATTAAGCTCAAGGGAAGCCATAAATCTCAATAAACATCAAGCCAAGTTTTCTTCACTGCTTGAAACAACAGATATAATTTCATTGGTTACTGAGCTCATGCTCCCAAAGGGATTTCAGATAAAAAGCCACTTATTCAAAACACCAAAGCCAGGCTTCTCCTGTCTCTCAGGCTACCGAGGGGTCAGATTTCCCAGCATGGGAACATGTGCCCTGCAGTCTGCAGAGGTGGAGCCTGGCTGCAGCAAAGCTCTGCAGATTTATGATGTCTGTGGCACGGCGCTGTGACCTGCCACCAAGGTCAGGCACCTGCCTGGGGAGGTGGCTGAGCCCAACAGGAGGAAACCACAGGGCAGGAGGGGTCCTGGATGCTGCACACAGCTCTCCATCCTCTGCTGAGCTGGGCAGGACACAGAGCTGGTGGGGCTGGACACCTGCTCTGGGACAACAGGGACTGAGGGCACACACAGCAAAGGGTGTGAGGAGCATTTTCTGTATCTCCAAGCTGGCTCCCACCCCTGCCTTATTATCTCTGAGGTACTTGAGGAGCCCAAAGGGGCAGCACAGAGCACACCAGCTCTCCCAGCTGCCCCAGGAGCCTCCTGACACTCTGCCCTCCTGCCACTGATCCAGCCTCTCTCACCCATGTGCTTTCCACTGCAGAGATCACAGTGAAAGCCATGCCAAGGCAGCACATGCCAGCCTCAAGTTCTCACTCCAGCGTTTTTTCCTGGCAGGTTCTGTGCTCAACAGGGCTGGGACTTCAGTTTTGACAGCTCCCTGCAAGGTCATTCCATCCACCAAGCGCTGCTTCCTTGTGCTTTGATTTAAGTTCTGGCATGCCTCTTGTATTGATTTCTCTCAGATGTATTTTATGGGGAATAAGCACTCAAACCAGGAGGCCAAGACCTCCTGCATTGTGCACGGCATGGTAATGGATGAGCTCCTTCTCACACTCCCTCCCTCCGCTTGTCCCCAATTCTCTCACCTTTTATTTAATCCACTTGCAAATGCACAAACACTTGAAATGTCCCTGCATTGGATGCTTCCCTGGGAGAGCCAAGCAGGGGATGGCTTTGCATTGAAAGCAGAAAAACTTCTCCCAGTTTTTATCAGGAGTTTCAGCTGCAAAAGCATTTCTTTGGTTGAGACTGTGTCTGGGATCTCCTTGACCACTCAGTAGCGGTCAAGAGCCTCAGGAAGCCCAAAGAATTCAGCCTTGTCACTATTTAGCACCTGAAAGCTGCAGGTGGTAGAAGCAACTCAAACCTCAACTTTCCTCCCCAAGAGAAACCATCTTTACCCCCAGAAATGCCCCGGTGGGATGGCAGGGAGCGTGTCCTCATATCTGCCCTGCTGTCTGTGTAGACTGTCCAGGGCCAAACACAGCCAAACATTCCAGGGAAGGCTTTTTCTGCCAGCTGAGAATCTCCTGACCTCAGCAGAGGTGGAGACACGCCTGATCCTGGGGGACAGCCTGAGCTCTCCAGGTTTCCAGCCCAGTGGTTTATCAGCATCCAAGATGTGCACGCTGGTTTTGCTGCATCCAGCACTGCTGGAGGTGACCTTGGCAGTGCTGGTGTCCCAGTTAAACCCCAGCCTTAGGTGAGACCTAAAAATCACCACCAGAAACAGCAGAAATTTTCAAGGGACAAACCCTCAGCAGAACCAAGGGATGGGTTTTGTCTATTTTAGTAAACAAACTACCTGGGATCCCTATTGCCAGCATCAGGTTTCCCAAAATCCCAAATCCAGGCTGCTGAAATGATGACATTGCTGTAAAAATGAGGACTCCAAAACTCCCATTCAATATCTTTTCCTCTGATGACATAAGCCCAAGGAGTCAGGATTTGGAAGGCAGCCCTTGTTCTGTCCACAGGAGGAATAAAAACATGGTTATTGTTTTTCTCAGTGAACTGCAAAGCCTGTTTTGAAGTGAAACCTGAGCTTCCCGTCTCATCACGTGCTTCCAGGAGCTCGAGCTTTAGGAAAACCAAATACTTTCAAACTCTGGATAAGACCATTAGAGTTGCTTAATTTCCTTTATGTCCATCTGTTTCAGTTCAGCTCAGTTGCTTCTGTCCCAGACAAGACATTTGGCTCTTCTAAATAAATCTTATAGCCCATTTGGATTAAAGACTTTCTGATGCAGCTTCTGAATATAATCCCTCTGATTTGCATCTCAAAGAAATGGAGTTAAAACCGAGTAAGAACCATACACGGAGTGCTTGGAATTGCTGGAGTACGTGAAGCACTCACGAGGTCCCATATGGATAATGGTGCTTTTGTTTGGAATTTATCATGAGCTCCTGCATTCCCCTGGCTGTGCTCACACCAGACACACTCCAGGGCTTTCAAGGCAGGCAGGGTGCAAACATAATTGACTGGTTTTGCTGTTGTCCAAGGCTCCAAGTGTTACACCCCAGCACCCGAGAAGGCTGCAGGGAAAGTGTGAGACGCACTCAGGGTGTGGGGTGGCAGCTGCCACCACGGGGCCAGCAGAGCATGAATGAATGAGTGAATGAACAGCAAATCCAGCTCCAGCAGCTCTGGGATTATTCTCTTCTTCAGCTCCAATGGGTGCTTTTCACATCGAGGGAGAGCTGAGCTCCGTGCTGGAGCGTCACTGTAGGACATGAAACAACACACACTGCTGTTTTCAGGGTGAAGAAAAAGGGGAAGTTCATTTCCTAACTCTAACATTTAATATTTAAATTCCATTTTATGCATTTTTTTTAATCTTGATGGTTTTTATTTTTTATCAAATAATTAAACCATATATTCCTACATTATCCAAATAATTTGTCATCAGTACACTTTTGAATAACCTTCCTCTTTATTTCCTAATATCAAAAACAATAATCGTCATCATCACTCCATAACCACCTCCAAACAAATATAGAATAAATCCCAGAACTAAAGCCCCCTCAAAATAACCCAAACAAAAATACAAACCATGATCATAAATCATCAACCAATTGCCCACCAAATTTTGGGGGGCAGCGTCTTAACTCCCCAAAAAACCCAAACAAAAATACAAACCATGATCATAAATCATCAACCAATCACCCTCCAAATTTTATATTCTTGTAAATTTTAAATTTATAAAAAGCGTGACATTGAAGATGTCAAGATGGCTGCCACGCACACCCAAGGAGAAAAGACTTAGTCCTGACCTTACTGTTAGTTTTTGCTAGGTAAATACATGCAAACATTTATAGATTTCCAAAAGTGCCAGCTCTCTAATGACACTGGACAAATTAACAGTCTATCAAATTTTTCTTTTTCTATAAGAGAACGCAAAACAAGAAGTTATTTACAGAAAGTGCGCGAGAAAGTTTGTTACAAGAATGTCGCAGACATCTTTTTATGAAAATCGTTTTCTTGGGATTTTTTCTTCCTGAGAAGCTGGGAGGCCTCAGGAACAAAATGTAACCAATGGTTCTCTGCTGCTGTGGAATGCAACAGGTGCATCTGTGATTGGTCTCATGTTAGTTTGTAATTAATGGCCAATCTCAGCAGAGCTGGCTTGGACAGAGAGTCTGAGGCAGCTGCATTCGTTATCATTCTTTTTTATTCTATTCTTAGCTTAGCTAGCCTGAGATGAAACTTTTCCTTCTATTCTTTTCAGTATAGTTTTAATGTAATGCATATCATAAAATAATAAATCAAGCCTTCTGAACATGGAGTCAACATTCTCATCTCTTCCCTCACCTGAAAACCCCTGTGACCACCAACACAAGAACATAAACATCAGAAAGCTTAGAAAATATTAAAAAATCAGAGCCACACTGGAGCACATTGCCAGCCCAGAGGCAGCGCTCTGCGCGCCGCTGTCCCCGGGCTGCTCAGCCAGCGTTATCTCATTTTTGGGTCACGGGATGCCGGGCGCTATTCGTGGCAGTGACGCAGCCGTTTTCCTGCCCAGGCAAATGCTTTTCCCCTTTCCGTGTCCCAGGGTACCTGTCTGTGACACATGCCTTGCGAAACGGCTGCAGCGCTCCGAGATTGCCCAGATAAGAGGCGGCTCCGTTCGAGGCTCGCTGCTTTTGGCAGCGGCCCAAGCGCTCCCTCGCTCGCTGCTGTCCCACTGATTCCTCTCAGGAGCGTTTGAAGGCTCGAGGTGTTTGTGCTGCTGAGGCGTGGGAACAGCTGCTTCCCTCTTTTTAACCTTCAGAGCGGTAAAATCCTGGGGGAAAAAAAATAAAAAGGAAAACTTACATAATCCTAAAATGAAGCAAAGCCTTGCTGCATCACCGGTGCTGCCCGTGGCAGAGCTGTGCTCTAAATGGATTCAAGAGAGCAATTCAAAACCCTGTCACAGTGATATAATTATAAGAGGAATGGACATGGTTGCATTGACAAACTCTAAATCTCCTCCCAAAGATCCCAAGATTATCAGCTCCTCACACGGTGGGGAGCTGAGTCACAGAGCAGGGAGGTGGTTTGGGTATCAGCCCTGCAGGGTTCCTGCAGAGGATCAGATCCACAGCAGGACACAGGCAGGAATCCCTTTGCTAGGGCAAAGCAAACACCCACGCTGCTAATAATGATCATAATTAATTACAAGGACACAGCAGAACTGCCCCAGCCTGAACCTTTACCCAGAAAAACCTCATTTTCTCTGGATGAGAAGAGCCTGCCTTGTTTGCCACTGAGGAATAGGAGGGGGAGAAGAGCTGGACCCAGCTCAGACCATCACCCCCTCCCCTCTGCCACAGCCCAGAGCCATCACAGGGCCATTGAAAGCCAAATTCATTTCCACAGCTGAAACCAACTGCCCGTAATAGAGAATCTGCTGCAGCTGTGGTTCAGCGTGGCACCTGAGAGCTGGGAGGTTAATGACACAGGGCTGTCAGCAGCCTTAATTATATTCCCATTTTTCCAGCCCCTGATTAGCTTTAGAGCTCATCTGGTGTCAGAAATTTGGTGCCTAAGCTTTGACAAAAGTGTTTCATTATTACTTAATAACCGGGCAGAGAGGGAGGGCACGTCTTTAAGCTCTGGCTTGTAAAAGCTTCCTCTTTTTTTCAGCTTTTTTTTTTCATTTAACCTCCCAAAGGCTCCCTTACCTCACCTATTTGTGCTGACCCCAATCTCAGCGCCCAGCCAAGAGCCCCCCACATTGCTGGCACCCCCAAACCTGTCTCAAATTCCCCCATAAATGTGCTCTGTTCAGCTGGGAGCCTGCTGCTCTCTGGCTGCTGATGGCCAATTAATAAGAATCATTTATTACTGTTCTATCACCCCTAAAATGAGCCAGGTGTTTGCAGGGAAAAATAATAAAATGAAAGGAGATTTAAAAACAATAATAATAAAAGCACAAGCTTCGAATCAAAAGATCCAAACGGCTTAAAATCTAAAGCAGAGCTTAAGTTCTTCTTGAGATTCAATTTCCTCCAGCTCTCAGTGAAGTTAATTAGCTTGAATATTAATAGAATTGGTGAGAAGGAGCCTGTATCTTTTAGCTCCTTCTCTAAAAACACCATGAGCTCCACCACAAATCTCACTGGGTGAAGCCCCAATGAGATCCCTGTCCTTGCTCAGATCCCCAAAGGCAGCTTGGTACCCAATTCCCAATTAATCCCCCCAAATTTTATCACCCCTCAATGTTTGTGTTTTTTATCCTTTTGCAGGAGATTCTTGCAGTGGGAATTTGAGCAAATAATCACAAAACACTGAGTTTGTGCTCAGGACTGAGATCACTGGTGCTGTCTGGGTGCCTGGAGGAGGTTTTTAAAGGCAAGGGTGGCTCTTCAGCATCATGAGCTGGATGTTCCCTCCCACCTGGCCTGGCAGGCAATCCCCTAGATCCCTCCTGTGTTTGTGAGTGTTTGTGACCATCCCTCACAACATTTTCCCTGTTTCTGTGAGGATGAGAGGGGCCTGCCCAGCGGAGCACTCACGTGGGGTAGGGTTCATGGTGCTGGTGCCTCTCTGGGCTTGGCCACGTTCATGGCAGTTCCCTGAGATGTAGGACGCTCTCAATGACTTTATCCTTGACCTCTGATCAGTCAGAAACAACGGAAGTTTCCAGCACCTCCAAGCACTTAATGTTTAACTTCTGCCCTGGCTTCTGGAGACTGATACAATTTTGGCTTTGCAAAGCCAACTGGGGCTGGAAGGAGCTGACTGCAAATCATTAGCAGGACTGTTCTCACCCTGGTTCTTGGCTTTTTAATTGCCAGGCACAGTGACAGGAGACATTTACTGCAAAAAAAGCTGCAACCACATGAAATTTGCCTCGTTTGAGGTTTGGTTCCAGTGGAGCAGCGAGTGATAGAAACCAGGTTGAGATTAACAGAGCCACTTCCAGTGTCTGCAGTGGTGACAGCTCTGGAGTTTGGCTCAGAAGATTTCCAGAAGCTGGAGATGGGCAGGGAGCAACAACAGCATTTGGTGAATGGCCTCAGCTCAGCACAAAGCAGGTGTGGGGTACTTTTGGCACAATCCCACCACTGTGTCTGATATCCCTGTCCCTTGAGTGATTAAAACAAACCACATCCAAAAGGCACCATGGGGAGGTTGGTGAATTCTGCCCAGGAATACCTAAAACTAGGTGTTAACTAAAACTAGGTACTAAAATTAACTGGAAAGAATCCTCCTCCTTCCATTATCCCCTCCATGTGAAAAAAAAATTTGTTTGGGAGTGAAAATCAGCTGGAAGAGGAACGGTTTTCCATCAGTGAGGAAAGCTGAGGCGGTGTCTCGTGAGGGCTGAGGTGGACTCCTTCAGTGGAGGACTTTGGTCCAGCCAGGCACCAGTAACACCAGCAGCACCAGTAACACCAGTAAGAGCAGCCCTGCAGCCTGTCCCCACACCATTTGCAGGGCTGGTAACGAAGGGCAAACACCAAACGTTCATTGCAAGGAACCCACCCAGGCTAATAACAGCATTAATTACACACACAGCCCCTTCTTCCCACTGTAAATCTCTATTAGCAATAAACTGGAAGGGTCATAAAAGGGAGTTTACAATGAACCCACCAGGCAATATGTGCCTGAATCCTTGGCTTTGTTGCAGCTGGCAATAAAGCCATCTTTTATTAGAGCACATACCCTGCCCTGGAGATAACGTGCAGGGCCCAGGACTCCTCGAAGAAATGATGCAAAGCTGTTTTGTTGCACTTTGATTTGCTGCAGAGCCGTGTGGAGGTGGGAAAAGCTGAGGGATCCGGGTAACAGGCTCTGCTTCCCTCACTCCCAGCCGGACACTGAATCACCAGAGCAGGAGCAGCCTCGGTAATTCCACATCGTAAATGTTCCCCTGCCCTGAGGGGCGAAACTCGAGGAAACAGGGGAAAAAAAGAAAAAAGGAAAAATAAAATAAAATAAGGAAAAAAAAAGTTGGTGGTAAATTAAGAAACACAAGGAAATTTCTGGCGTGAGAAAGGAGTAGCAAATGGTTGTGGTGGTGTTAATGTTTAAGTTTCTGGGTTTTTTAATAAAAGTCAGGAGCAGACAGTGCTGAATATCTCAGAAATAGGCACAGATCCATCTAGGGGCACAAGGGCCAGGCCTGGAAGAGATTTTTTGGCTTCAAAGTCCTAGGCAGGCTGGTTCCAAAAGAGGAAAAACATTAAAAAAGAAGAAAAAAAAAAAGCACCCAAAAAAAGCAAAAGTTGATATCTGCAACTTGTGGGACATGAGAGAAGCACCCAGACCAGCACACAGGTCCCAGAAAAGTTATCCCTCTCTCTGCGTGCCTCCCCAGCAACCACAAAACTGGACTTTGACGCTCCTTGTAGGTCCCTTCCCACTCAGGCTGTTCTGGGATTCTGGGAAAGTTTGCTTTGCTGAAGGACAAACACCAGCACTGACAGGATCCCCACCAGAATCCCTGGACAGCCCAGTGTGCCCCTCTTCCCACTGCTGTCCCTAAAATGGGGACCTGCATCCTCTGGGCTTACAAGAGCCTTTAAGAGGCACCAGCCCTCATTAATTTAAGCTCAGTGGAAGCTGCTGCAGACACAGGTGTGAAATCACCAGTTTTATTTAGCTCACTATTCAGGTAGGATTGTTCTGAAGTGCAGATCAGCCCTGTTCTCTTATATATCTTACAGCCTTAAAAGTAACAATTCTGTCACCTCTGGAGCCATTTCTCTGCTGCTTGCAGCCTTGCTGGAGTGTCAGTGTTTAGCTGGAGGGTTTCATCTCCTTCAGACAGCCACCCGTCCATTATCCATCCCCTCCATAAATAAAATAAGCAGCTGGTGGCTTTTGTTATCCCTGTAAAAAGTCGTTCTCCCTCTGTGCTTGCAGTAAAGCTGGTGGCACTGTGCTAGGAGGAGGCAAACAGATTTTTCCAGGGAGTTTAATGCCTGGCTCCAGCACTGTGGTTTGGACTTTTCTTTCAAGCTCAAATTCAACCATGGCCCTTCACACTGCTGCCTTTATGCTGCTCTGAGGTGTGTTTCCATTCTTGTAAACACTCACAGTTATGGGGCTGCTCTTGGATAAGTTATGGCCCAGAGAAGCTGTGGCTGCTCCTGGGAGTGTCCCAGGCCAGGCTTGGAGCAACTTGGGACACTGAGAGGTGTGGAATGGGATGGGATGAGCTTTAAGGTCTCTTCCAACCCAAACCACCCTGGGATTTTATGTCTGCTGCCCTGGATGATGGTGAGACCCCACTGTGGTTGTCAGATGAACAGGACAAGTTTCTGTTGTCCTCATTGTGGCCTTTTTCAAATTCCCTTCTCCTTCTTCCACCCTCTCCAAACCTGACATCCTTCAGGAAAATTCCCATCCCACTTCTCCTGCACTCTTCCCTTCCCAGGTTAGAGCTTTTCCCAGCTGGGTTTGCAGGCCAGACACACTCTCAAAGTCAAGGGGAGAAAAATAACGCGCTGGAAGCACCGGAGCCCTGGGCCTGGCTTTTTAAAGATGACTATTCCGCAGAGAAATTACTCATTGTTTTTTGTGGCTCTTTTACAGAGACAGAGAAAGAAAAGAAACTGATGTAATAGGAGATATTAGCCAAGACATCTGACTAAGGCACCTCTCTCCCCATCCACCACATCCAGCCTGCCTGGAACTTCTGCTGCCAGCCCCAGCCTGGGCTCTGCTCCTGCTGCCTGATGGGGCACGGACAGGGCTGGACCCCAATCTTTGGGTGGGTCTGCAAGAACCACCCCAAAATCAGGCTCTGAACCCACCCCATAGGGGAAGCAGAGGAAGCTGGGGAGCACCACCAGCCTGCAGCCAGGCTTGGAAGGGACCTTGGCTCTCTGCTGGGCCCTTTGCCACCAGCCCGTCCTTCCCCTGTGCTACTGGGAGTGCTGGGCAGCCAACAAGGCCAGAGCTCCTGAGTCATCCCCAGCCAGCCCTCCCCAGCTCCAGCTCCCATCCATCCCCATGATTCACATGTGGGAGGGGACATTTTTTTTATATATATATATATATATATGTATTTTTACTGCATGGTGGCCCTGGTCCTGAGGACAGAGAAATGATTACCTGCTGCTTTCATGGTATAATAAAGAGCTTGGGTTGTACCTTGCATAAATTTAGCTCCTGAGCTGATGAACGAGGAGATTTTTCCCCTTTTCTGCCCCGGACTGTGCAGATGAGTGCTCACATTTATCCAGCACAGGAGAGGGAAGGGATGGCTGAGTGAGAAGTGGGAGCAAGGCACACATGTGCAGGCACAGGGACACATGGCCAGTGCATACTGAGCCAGGAAAAAGCTGCAGCTCTAAATCTACCCAGCAATCCTGTGTTAATCTGCTCAGTCGCAGTCCCAAATATAACTCGGGGACAATAAATAAACGAACAGGAGTTAAGTAAGTTCAGATTCTTAACCTTTGCACAGATCAATCCCCGTGTTATTTCATTTTTCCCTTGTTTCTCTCTGTCCCCATGTCTTGTTCTCTGCTTCTCCTGGCTCCAGGGACAGCAGGGCACAGCAGCCAGGTGAGCAGGGAGCTGGAAGCAGAGGAGGAAGACCCAGACCTGTGAAAAAAATAAATCACCAACCACTTCCTTTCTGAAACCTGGGGCTGTTGCTTCCTGCTCTGCATCCCAGATCTCAGAAGGTTCCATCTGTAGGAGGATTGACACCCTCAGGGTGCAGCAGTTTAAAAATCCTGGGTTAAAAATCTCCGGCTGTGGCTCCTGCTTGTAATCCTACTCTGCCAGTCAGGAGTGAGATGCTCCATGGGTTTGAGATCTGTGAAATATCTGGTCCAACATGTGCTGGAAGAGAGTTTACCAAGCCTTTCAACATGACTCATGTGCTGCTGTGCCACACACTCATGGGGAAAATATGATGCTGGTACCCAGCAGATGCCACACTGAAAGGGGACAGACCCAGCTGCACTGCTCAGCACATCCTCCTGCTTTATTTCCCATCCCAGCAGGAATAAGTCTTTCCTCCCAGCTGGACTCGCTGTTCCCTCAAGAATGATGATCCTCCAGCCTTGCTGCTGCTGCCATCTGCACAGGCCACTGTTTTTAGGTCTTTTTTGAGGTGGTCGGTACAGCCACCATCCTGCTTTGCCAAAATCCTGGGAGGGTTTTTTACTCTGAGCTGGGAAAAAGAAGATGTTTTCCAGACTCCCGCCCTCGGAGGATGAGTCGGAGGAAATTAGCAATGATGCACCACTGAAAAAAAAAATCAAATTGTTCGAGCAAGTTCAAAGCTGAGCCAGTCTGGAGACATCTGCACACCACATGCCAGGAGCAGTGAAGCACCAATAAATCCTTGCAGGATGGCACCGAGGGAAGGAAGCTTGAGCTGCTCAACCCAACTGGGGAAGCTCCCACTGCTTCTGTTCTGAGGTGTCTGAAGGGACTCAGTGGAAAGGAGAGACAGTTGAGGGAAGAGAGGGAAGAATAACAATTTTTAGGGAAAATGTTGAGCTACCCATGTTCATAGAATCCCAGACTGTTTTGGGTTGGAAGGGACCTGGAAGATCTCATTCCAACCCTCTGCCAGGAGCAGGGACACTTCTCATTATCCCAGATTGCTCCAAGCCCTGTCCAACCTGGCCTTGGACACTTCCAGGGATCCAGGGGCAGCCACAGCTTCTCTGGGTAACCACAAGGGCCAACCCACATTTACCTTCATTTTGGATGTGGTTATTGCTCCAGTTTCCAGAATGAGGTGACCACTGAAGTCTATTTTCTGATTGAAACCCAAAATCATTAGGCCAAATCTAAAGAAAACCTTTCTAAAATTGGAAGGCAACCATGAACAGAAACAGCAGAGAAAAATGGAGGTGAGAGTCCAATTTTATTTCTGGAGAAAAGGTTGTTTTTAAAATAAAAACAGAAGAACCTTGCCAAGTGAAAATTGTCCATCCCCTTCAGCAGAGATCAATAACTCCACAGGATCAGGAGCTCAGGCCAGCTGACCTGTGGCTGTTTGCAAAAGGCTTTCGCTCTGCCCATGGAGCTCAGAGTAAAAAACTTTACAGTGTTCAAAGAAAAGCGAGTAAACAACCCCAAAATCAAAGGTCCAGGAGCTTCTCATCCAAATGGCCTCAAGATCATGTGTGGTGGGGGAGGAGGTGTCAGCCCAAGTGGGAAAATCCCACTGTACCTGAGAAACATGGGAGCCTTGCCATCAACTCCAACAGAGGCAGGAATTATTCACTGTGTTTTTCTGAACTTCTTTGTCATCCTCAGCTCCATCCCTCTGGAGTTTGTGGTTGAGCTAATGCCAGGCCTGGAGCAAGGCAGTTGTAGGAAAACTTTAGGTCCACATTTAGTAAGCACAAATATCCCCTTGTGAAAATCCACGTCAGGGTGATGGGTGGATTCCTCCACCTTCAGGACTGGGATGGATTCTTCCATATTCTCCAGGCTGGGATGACAGGAATGCTGTGGATGGGTTATTCCCACCCTGACAGGTGCCACACTCCATCCCCAGTGCCACAACCTCGGTGAAGCCCCAGCTCCAGTCATCTCATGGCCCCACAGCAGACATGGCCTTCTCCAAGGAGAAATTAGAGTTGAGCATAATTTGAACACCATGGACCTTATATCTGAAAAGGGCTCCTGCTCTTCAGGCACAGAAATTCAAATAAATCAAAATCTACCCTCTGCATCTGAAATATCCATCAGTTGTAGAGAAAGGAGAAGAAGGAAGGAGCAGGGTTAGGGCTGACCCACAGCAGAGGAAGAGACGTGAGAATGGAGCCTGGTGCCTGCCCTTCCTCTGAGAGAGGAGTTTCACACAGACCTGAAACCAGATTGTCAGAGAGGGGAGTTTGCAGAAGTGCTCCAGCACAGGGGGGGGGCTCCCATGGGGATGCTCGAGACCAGACTTTCCTGAAGTGCTCACCTGATCTGCTGAGCTTTTTGGAAAGTCTGACAGGCAGAGCAGATAGCTCTAGACACTGCTGTCTCATATAGGTATGGCTGACTCAGATAAATATATAAATATATGTGTGAGTGGTTTAACACACTTCCCTTTCTTCCTCCTCTCTCCCCCCAAGTTTTGCATGTCTGAAGCTGTTTCAGATAAAAGATACTCAAAAATGAAAATGCATTTGGGATGTCTGGGAACTCAAGAAGTCAGACTTAGAGAAAACCAGACAGGGTTAGAGCCCAGAAATCCCTGTCTCCTGCCAGGAATCTCAACCCACTGCTGACTGCAGGTTGAGGCTCCTTGTGCTCAGCAGCAGCCAGGATTTTTTCCAAAGTGTATTCCATCAGCAGTAATGGGTCTTTCCTCATAAGCTCTGTTTTCATAGTAAATCTTCAGTCTTACATTGCATTACAGAGTTCAGCTGCCGCTAATCCTTAAAAACAATTCATTTCCAACTGCAAAGTGCAATAAAGAAAGGATAATCACTATTAATATTAGTTATTGTTATTGATTTCAGCTTTAAAGAATTGATTTTCAGTCCTGGCTGCATTTATGACTCTCTTTGCTGAAGATGCATATACGGGGCTCACCACTATTTTTAGATCCTTGCCCCAGCTCCAGGAGGAAGAGGATGAGGAAGGCAAGGGAGAGAGCACGTGGGGAAGATCCTGATGGGTGAGGGAAGGCATCTCCATGTGGCTTCACATGGGAGGAAAACATGGAGATTAAAAGGAAAATTATCAGTGCTTTCTTCTACACGCCCTGCAGTACCTGTGAGTCCTCCCAGTCCTCCATGAGCTGTAAATTCAGTTTTACCCCCTGCCAGTGAGTCTTACTTTGCCTGGAGTCCTCCTGCCTGACATTTCTCCCCACTCCACCCACAGTTTGATTGCTAAATACAACATCAAAATATGAATAAAATGGTTTTAGTGGAAGTGACCCTCAGTATCCTCCACTGAACAGATCTAAGTGAGGGCCCCAAAACAAGCAATGATCCAGAATGGGATGGGATTCCTGGGAGAATAATCTGGGCAGGAGCTCAGGAATAGGATGAGGATGGGCAGGTGGGAAACATTTTGCCACTTGTGGTCGAAGTAGATGCCCAAGAAGGGATGCTGAGAAGAGAGAGTCAAGTTTCAGTTCCTTGTTTTTAAGGCAAGAAGGGGGTTGGGTTTTTTGAATCAACATCTTGCTTCAAAAAGTCACTAAAGTTCTGTCTCAAGGGCATGAAAATATTGAGAACCTCAAAAGCAGAAGGAAGGTGGTTGTTTTTTTAGGCCACCAAAATGTTTCAGTGGGCTTGGACTGAAAAAGTTTCCAACATATTGCTTGGGAGGAAATTTTGGAAATTTTTTGCAATTCCAGTCACCCTGCAGCAAACGCTTCTTTTCCCCAGTTGTTTGGAAATGGCAGTACATATAAAAAATTCCATATATAGCTCTATTTTCTGTGTGAGCTTTAAAAGCTCTCCCTCTAGATAGTTTGAATATAATCTGGTGAGGATGTGGGAATGAAACAGGGATAAAAACCTTAGCCAAGCCTGCAAAATAATTAAATGAACGTTTAACCAAGATCATTATTTTCCACAGTTTTATTTATATGCAAGATTGGATACAATGGTCTGGAATATTGTTCCACACTATTACTGTGCTATAAATTATTCGAGCAAAGCACAGCAAGGCATCATAATGCAATATATTTTTATAGTGCCATAAAGTAATTATGCACCAGACAACAAAATCCTACAGAAGTGACATATTTTATGCTTAAATTATAATTACATTAAAAGCGTCTCTTCCATTTGATGTTTATGGAGCACACACAACGGCTGTCGGGAGGCCTGGGAACAAAGGGGGTCTCTCACAGAAAGCTGGGCTGGGCCAGCGACATGCAGCTGGGGAACATTCCTTGGATTTTGGTGTTTTCAGAGTATTTCTGACAATTTCTGACAATATTTCTGAGAATTAATCTCAGCCAAACAGATTAACATGGCTGTTCCTTGGGTTAGGCCTAGAGATACAGGCCCAGCTAGGAGAAACAATGCAATCTAATGCTGTTCCAAGAATTGAGCTGGGTTTTTCACTTGTTTCACCTCCCCTGGACATGAGGGATGAGGAATTACCCAAAATTAACATTTGTACCCCCACAGATCTCAGCTACAAGGAAATAAAACCTCCCTCAAGAGCGGCCTCAAACTGTCTTCTTCCAACACCATTTTCCTACAAATCTTGTGATGTTCTGAGGATAAATTCAGTCCAGAAGTGAGAATAACATTCCAAATATTGCACTTAGAGCAATGAGTGGGAAGAGCTCAGAAAAAAGAAAGAGTTCTTTGGTGGGAAGGGCCTGGAGCCATGGATTTTTCACCTCAGAGATTTCAGCCTGCAGGAAACCTCTCCAAATGTGGCCTGCAGATTTTTCCTACTGGAGGGTGCCTGGTTTGGGTTAAAACCAGACAAAAAGATCAGATCAGTGATGCAGAGAGGGGTTGTTAAACCAGAAAAGATGCAGGAGGAGAAATGAGGCAGAGATGGTGCTGTGATTGTCCTCAAGCTCCTTCATGGAGCAGCCCAGAGGGTGGGAAAGGGGAAGCTCTGCTGAGGGGACATGAAGGAGCAAATCCCCTCCTCAGGAGGGCCCAGCATGTGCAAAGCAGTTGTTTCTGCCAGGGAGGGGAAAAATGGCTCGAGCCTGCAAGGAAATGGCTTCTGTGGTTGGAACCCAGCTTTTCCTGGAAAGTGCCCAGCTCCCACCTCGCAGCTCTTCCTGCGTGACTCACGCCATGCCGGCTCCCCAAGGTGGGCGTCTGACGCCCTTTAGAGGCGGTGACATCTTCCTAGAAGTGTGACAGAGACTCTAACTGGCAAGGCAGCAAGGGGCAGCACTCAGGGAGGCAATGGAGGGCTGGGCCCCTGGCTCTGCCAGGCCTGGCTTTGCTCCCCATGTGTTCTGCCTTCTTCAGAAGATGCTTTGCTGCTGTGTGCCTCAGTTTCCCCATGTGTGTGGGAGCTGAGCATGGAGGGAAGGAGGCCAGGAGCAGTTGTGAGCCAATAACACTGTGCAAACACTGCCACACTCAGGAGCGGGGTGAAGATACACAGAGTCCCCTTCCAGAGGCACCCAAACCTACAAAACCTGGGCTGTGAACAAGGGCAGATAAAGGCCCTGGGAAGGTTGCATTGATCTGTGTCTGTTTCTGTATCCCCCACATTAACTAACCAACTAACTAACTAACCAACCTATCTGTTAATCTAGCAACTCTCTATTTATATATCCACGCCCTGCATATGGAATGGCCTCTCTCTTCCAGAGCTGACACCCTTCATAACAAATCCATCCTGCAAGAGTTGGTGTTTTGCTAGAGAAAGGTCACTCCAGCTGTTTGTGTGAGAGCTGAGGCCAACTCAATATCCTTCCTGTCCTGACATCCTTTTCCAGGCCAAAGCCCTTTTTGAAAGCACGCAGAGGAAAAGCTCAGAACAATATCTGCCTTTACTTCCCCCTCCTGGGCTATATCCTTCAATGTCCCTCTATCCAGGGGTTCTACTCCATGCTGGAAGAAGGAATGGCTCTTAAATCATGTCTACACATGGCTGCTCCTCTGGTTTACCCAACAAACAGTGAGTTCTGCTGTGTGGGAGCAGCCCTTAAATTCAGTGACCCGGAGAGCTCAGAGCAGAGCAGGGATGGTTTGAAAGCCTTTCCTGGCTCCTGTGATTTTCTCTTCCCTTGGATCTCTGTCGTGACATGCCTGGACAGCGTGACAAGACCTGCACAAACTCTGTCAGCCTCACTGTGCTCCCTCCAGCATCGAGCTCTTCTTGCAAACTCACTCCAAGAGAAAGAACAGCAGAGATGCTGCAGGCTCTGCTGGGAGAGGAGAGAGCAGGGGTTAAATTCAGCCCTTGGGGAGCTGAAATATTCCAAACATAAGGCGGATGTGGCACTTCCCAGACTGCATGTAAATCAGAGACACATGGTCCCTCCACTATGGCAGCACATGTGCAATGTTTATTTGGAGGACCCACATTGCCACTTATTTTTGTTCCCACCCAGTCAGGACTGGAAGAAGTTTGCTCCAGCTCCCCATGGCAAAATAACACGGAGTCTTTCTTCCCCCAGGACCGAGAGCATGAGAGCTACCTTCAATTTATTGATCAAAAGAACTCAGTGTTGCCCTTCTGAGATGAGCTCCAGATCCCCCACCAACCTTGGAGCTTTCTCTCCCTCTGAACCTGGCCAGGACCAACTCAACATCAGGAAACAATTGTAGGGACTGTTCCACATTAGCCACAATCCAATTATTTTCCACAGCCTGGTGATGTCTTCCCACACCCCTTCCCTGGCCATAGCAATGCCATTGATGGCATTGGGCAGGCTGGGGGTGACCAGCCCAGGGACAGGCTGGGCAGTGGCAGCACAGGAAGGGACATGGCAAGCTCTGTGCCTCTGGCTGTTTGCACAAGGCCAGGTTTGCCCTGGTGCTGGCACCAGCATCCTGGGGGTGAAGTCCAGTGCTACGCTGTCAGTGTGCAAAGGACACGGCCACTGTGGAGATCTTTAAGCAGCCAGAAGATCAAAGGGGACAAATGTCCACAGAGGACACAATTACAAAGCCAGAGTGAGAAAGGATTTCATGTCCTGGGCATGCACAGCTCTCTGAGAAACTCTCCAGTGCAGCAGTGCTCAGGGCTGGCTGCAAGGCTGCTCCAACTTCCCTCTTGGGTGTCTCCGCTGGGTATTTTGTAAGCAGAAACTCTGTTCAGGCTCAAACCAGCCCTGGCCTCAAGCCAGGACCTGTGGCTGTGGTCAAGGCAGGGCTGAGGCACCATGAACAAGCCCAGCTTGCTGTGCATCAGCCCCCACGCAGCCCTGACTGCTCAGTGTGACTTTCGAGGCTTCCCACCCACCACAAGCTCTTCATCTCCTCCTCTCTGACACCCTGGCTCCTTTTGTGCCCAATTTCAATTGATTTCTTGCTTGAATGTGCTCCTTTGCTCAGCACCCAGCCCGGGCTGGGCCAGGCTCCCCTCAGGGATCACAACACAGATTACAGCAATCTGCAAACGGGATTTGGGGTCCTGGGAAAGGTCCTGCCTGCCATCCCTCCTCTCCTCTTCACTCTGAGCTCTGCATTGGCGAGGCAGGAGTGCAGCCCTGCAGGCTCTGCCTTTCTGCAGGGTTATTGCTCTGCTCAGCTGCTTGGAGTCACTTACCCTCAGAACCCCTGGTGCCACAGCAGCAATCCCTCAGGAGCTCAGCATCTGCTGGATCCCCCCTGGAAGGCTGCATTTCTGTGCATTTCTGTGCATTTCTGTCTGGCAGCTCCCATATGACTGGAGCAGAGAGCGAGGGCTGGCCCAGCTCTGCTGGAAGTGGCCTTGTGTCACCCAGGAGAGGCTGGGCCCCCGCTGTCCCCATCAGCCAGATGTGACTTGGCCAGTGATGCGTGAGCGCCGGGGCTTGAGCTTTCTTGGTTTTCCTTCCCTCCCAGTGCCCCCAGCTGATGGCAGGAGCTGGAGGAGGCAGCTGAGATGCCAGGGATGAAAGCTGCTGTCCCCTAGCACGCAAATCCTGTGTCCCCAGTGACAGATTCACCCCGACCAGCCTGTCCCCCGTGACACTGGAAGCCGCCGAGTTGCCAGAGCTCTCAGTGATTTTGGTACCCAGCCATGCACAACCTTCCTCCTCTGGTGGAAGGAGAAAGGCACAGAAGACAGAAAATGAACGTGGATCCAACATCTGGTTCCCTGCAGTCCCAAAGGTGGTGTAACTGGACAATTTAACATGTGGGAGGCTCACACTAGGCAGGTACAGGCACCAAAAGCCACTCTGGAGAGCAGAAAGGCTCTTTGCAGCCATACACCAGCTTGGCTTTCCCTGCTGTACTCAGACTGAGGTGTTGATCCCTGCTGAACCCAGGACTGATAAGAAAGGACCCACCTGGAGCAGTCCTCACTGCATTTTTTGGCTCTGTGGTGCCCATACCCACACCAAAGCCAAAACTCCCAGACAAATCAGGAGTTTGGAGCTGCTGGGGCTTGCCCAGCTGGAGGGGATGTTTGTGAACCCACTTACAGCATCACAGTGTGGGGAAAACAGCCAAGGGGGGCTGGGGGTGTCCAAAAATCCAAAACACAAACAGAGCTGGGAGGGAGAGAAGGAGGGAGGGGAGGGGTCCTTGCTTTTCATGCCCAGGTGAGGCAAGGCAGGAATGTTTTCCTCGGGATCTTCCAGGCCCAGGGAGGAGGAATGTTTTCCTCTGGATCCACCAGACCTTGATCCCTGGGGAGGTTGGCCTCATCCCTGAGAGCTCACCCTGATCCCCCTCACAAGGCAGCAGAGGAGAGCAGAGCTCCCCTCTTTTCAGCCTCCTCCATCCCATGGAGTTCTGGAAACTTCCCTGCCCAGCCAGGAAACCTGGCAAGGGCATAGGTGATGCTTCCCTCCCACTCCACACAAATCAGCCCTTATCTCCTGGTTCAGTGGGCAAGAGGTGCCTCTCCTGAGGCTGGTGAGAGCCAGGAGGGTGATGCATGGGATGGGCAGTGCCCACAATGGCTCTTTGTAACGGGGCTGAGGAAGGCTGGGCAAGCAGAACAGGTTTGGTCTTCACAAAGACCAAAATCCTCCCAGGAGCAATTAGCAGGGGAGCTGAGGGTAAGAAAATGCCCAGCTCCCTGTAATTTGGATGTGAGGACAGGCTGACCTGTGAGGACACAGGTAACGGGGTGAGAAGAGTTCGGGGAATGTTCCTGGGGATGCTGCTGGGGATGAAACTGCTGATCAAAAATCCTGCACGGCCAGGCAGCTCCCTATGGAAATAAGATGTGGGGAAGGACTAAATCCAGATTAATTTGGAGCTGGAAAAGATCACACTCCCTTAGATGGCTTGGAAGCATATTGATCTGACTGTCGTGCTCCCAGGCTGCTGTGCCGTGTCAAAACAAGACGTTTTGATCAGACTGAAGCAAAGGAAATGTTGAATTTTCCCTTCAGGGAAAGAATTCCCAAGACTGCAAATTTCATCCTAGCTTGAGATTGCCCTGCCTCAGCATTTCCCATGGGACAGAGAGGTTTTATTCTTTTTTCCAAGCTCTTGTCCTCAAGACCTTCTTCTGAAATTCTGGACTTAGTCTTCCCAGAGGGTCAGGTTTATTCATAACTGAGGAGGCCAGGAGGCCTTTTAAGCACTTCTGTAATTATAACTGAAATGTCCAGAGACTGCAGAGAGAGCAGAGGCTGAAGATGAGCACAAAATGCCTCAGGAGCCTTGAGGAAATGAGGAGATCTGGCAGACGGATTTGGACAGCCACGGATATGCCATGAAAGCCCTCATTAGTGTTATCCTACATTATGTTTATGGCCATAATACCAAGACAGAGCTCCCACAGGGAGACCATACAGGAGCATCACAACAAACGGTGCTGAATGGAGAAACATCTCCCACCTGCTGCTGTCAAAGGCTTTTTCTCCTCTAAATGCAGCAATACAGACTCGGAGACTGAGCCCAGGCACTGCAGCTTGGCAGCTTTAGCCCACAGACACATCCTGAGTCACGGGATGGTTTCTATTCCTGTTTTCTGTGCCTTTGCAGGTCGGTTTGGTGCAGGATTGTGTCCCCACACTCACACAGAGTGTGTTGAGGCCCTTCTTGACCCTGCCACCTCCATCTCCTGCTGTGCCAGAGATTTCCACCTCCACCTGCCTGCACAGAGCAGGAGCACAAGCACAGCCACATTCAGGGCTGGCTCAGCTCAGTGCCAGCCTGCAGGAACAGCTCCAAAGTGTGGCATCTCTTCAGGGGAATCCAGAGCAGGCAATTTCCAGAACACACCCGCCTGTTTCAGCATCAGCTCCCAAATTCTGGTCCTTCAGCCACCCACACCTGTGAAACACATTCCCAAGGCCCCTTCCCACCTGCTGTACCTGAGACTGGCATGACCTCAGGACTAAAAGCAGTGGGTTGGGATTCTGCTGGCTGTTAATAACCCACTGCCAGCCCAGAAATGGGATCAGCTTTTGCTCCTGGCATCAGATCCACCACTGGTTCCCAAGAGTTTCGTGGCCTCTCCAATTCAATGTTCAGACCTACAACCTGAAATGCAGGGTTGACCTAAGAGGTCATGAAGAGCTAAGAGATATTTGGACACAAAACCCCACCCCAGCAATGCCAAGAACCATTCTGAAACCTGCTGAATCTTCTTCTCTGCCAAGACCATTCCAGGGAACCTTTTGCAGCTCATTTTTCCCTCCCACAAGAAGTCCATGTCAATGTTTAAAGTTTTTGCAAAGTGCTTGGAATTCTACAAACTGCCCAGTGCTGGTGCAGAGGCAGATGTTGAACGCAGAGCTTGGGCTCCATTTGGCCCAAAAACTGCAGCTGAATGTTTGGATTTTTGATTTGGCCACACATGCAGCAATCAGTTAAAGTTTAAGCAATGTCCAGAAGTCCTGTTGGCTCCTGTGAGGCCAAAGGACACATCTGAAGTGAGATGTGGGGTCAAATCAGGTTTTCCAGGGGAGTCTAATTGGGTTAAGCATTCAGCTCCCAGGATATCCCTCAATCCCTACATCTTTTCCAAAAATGAGACGTGAAGATGAGGTTACTTCACCTGGATAAAGACTTAGAGGGTTTTATGTCCAGCTCGTCTTTCCCAAAACATCATGTTTTCCATTAAAGTGAAATTAATACTCCAAACTTCCACAAATGTTGAAGCCATGTAAAAAGGGACAGTGGCTACCCCTTTTGTGTCAGTGGCTCATCCCTGACAATGATGGAACAGCTCCAGGTGCCACTGTGCCATCAGAAGCTCCTCAAGATTTTGCAGAGCTTTTGAGAACTCCAGTACTCTTCTGCTTAAACAATCCTCACCTTAAAAATGAGGCTGTGGAGAATTCACTGCAAATCCCTTTGCATTTCCTTAGCTCTGAGGAAACGAGTGAGATCAGCTCCAAACTTGCAGCGAGCTTGCCCTGCCAGAAATATTTGTGCTTGGACCAGCAAAGCCAACCTTCCCAGGCTGGCTTGGGAGAGCAGACACTTTGTTTTTTGGCTCCAAGGGAAAATGTTGCCAGCTGCCAGCATTTAAACCAGCAGTGCTGCTGCTGCTGAGCATGAAATCAGCCAGGCAAGACATTGTGATGGGGAGACAGAAGGGAAGAAAGCAGGGCACGGGCTTGGTGCAGAAACCGGCACGTTGAGAAACCCAGCTGTGCCACAGAGCTGGGGTGTGCCTGTGGTGAGGCCAGATTAAATCAGGAAATTGGGATTGTTCACTTCTTATTGCTGCCATCCCTCACCCATTTGTCCTAGGAAATGGGGCAGGAGCTTCTAAAACCCTGCTGGTGCCATTTCTTGTCACAGCCTGGTCTGACAGCCCTGATCCATGGGGTGACCATGGATATGGCCCTGGGAGGATGGCTCAGTCTCACTGAGGATAAACCTGAATTATTTAGAGCTGATCATGTTTGTTCACTGGCATCCATGGCTGTGATTGCTCCCACATCACATCCTCATCCTCCCAGCCCTTTCCCCACTCTCCTCAGCCCTTCCAAGATGAAAGCAGATGTTGGCAGTCCTCAAGGTTTCTCTTTCTGAGCCAGGCAAAAGTGACTTTGGTTTTCCCTGCTGCTCTAGCAGAATGTTCTGACTGAGTGCACGAGTGGGTATGGATTTATGGGGAGTTTACCCAACAAGATGAGAGCTGTAGAGTCATATATATTTATAAAAATTCTGTTTCAAATCAATATCCCAGGACTGTTCTCTATAAAACCAAGAGTTTACACAAGCAAGAAAGAATTAACACCAGTGTGTTCCCCACAAATAGAAAGTTTCACAGAGTTTGGGTTTTGTGGGCGTACATTTCAAAATCTGCCCACAAATGTTTTCTGTCTTAAACACCTCAAAAACTTCCCAGCAAAAAGTGACAGAATGTATCTCTCTGCAGTCAGAAATGGAATTGCATCATATACACACACAATCAGGCTGGTTTTCAGCTAATTAGCTCTGATCCAAACTGCATCACTGCTTGAACAAAGCTGTAAGAGACCCAGGGCAAGTTTCATGATCAGGGGGTCTATGGGGGTTAGAATAAGATGATCTTTTAGGTCCCTTCTAGCCCAAATAATTTTATTATTTATTATGAATCCATGCCTGAGGGGCTGGAGTTCCCTGGAAGGCCATGTTGATGCCACTTTGAACATTTTCATGTACTCTAGGGAATATTCTTCGAGATCCCCAAATGTTAAAATATGAGTTGGGAAAATATTCCGAATTCCTTTGCAATAGTGGGGGAAGAAATCTAAGTTAAATCTGGAGTGTTTTCCTACATTTAAAATAAGAACTTTAAATTGCATTTACTTTAAGGGACATTTCAATTTTATATTTATTTATGTTCTACGATATGAAAGGCAAGGTTCCTGCGGGTGAAGGATGATGAAGTTTGAAGGAGATGCTCCATGCAGGGAGTTGTGCTGGACCAGGGTTTGGGATCAGTGCAGCAGCACTCCCAGCGCTTCCATACCCAGCTAATATGAAGGAAAAGCTGCCACTGTCTCCAGCCAATTGTAATTTAATTGTAAAAATTAAAATAAAAATTTGCGCCAGGTGGCAATTTGGCATCTGCTTCCATTTCCCCCTGCAGTGAGGGATTGCAGGCACTGCTAAGGAGGGGCTCATTTTGCACTCAGTGGGGCAGATCCTGGGCTCCTGCAAAGCACAGGGAGCACCATGGAGTGGGCAGCAGCTCCTTCCAGACCAGGGGATAAGCCCCAGGAGTCTGTCCTTCCACTCCCTGTTGCAACAGCAGCTCGAAGCTGTGAGTTTTGGGCTGCAGCCTGGGCTTGCTGTTTGCATCCGCAGCCTCTCTAAACATTCTCGTGCCGTGTTATCGCTCTGGAATTCCAGAGTGCTGAGTCCCGGCCTCAAGCAGCCAGAGGAATTTGCTCCCCAAGCATTAATGCCTTGTCCTTCCCCAGAAGGATCCCCTGGGATGGCTCCTGTTGTGCAATGAGGGTGGGCTGGTGTCCTGCCAGGCCCCAGATCCGGGCTTGGGCTTGGTCACCTCATCCAGCTCTGGCACGTGAGGTGGGTGATGGGACCAGCATGGTCCATGGTGGGACTGGGACAAGCCCAGGGTGAAGAACTGGGCATTGTGAAGGACAGCAGCCTCCTCCACCCCTTCCACTCCAGGGGTATCCAGCTTTGCATCAGCCCATCCAGAGGCAGAGCTGGGAGATGCTCTGAGGGATGTGCCCACATCCTGATCCACCTAAACTGTTCTGCTGCAGGTACAGGGGGGAACACTCCCTGTGGGCTTTGGGGACAGTGATGGGGACAAGAGCTCACACCCACACACTGGGTGTGCTTCAGAATCATAGAATCCAGAAAGGTGGGAAAGTTCTCTAAGATTTTCAAGTCCAGACAGAGGCCAAAATTCTCTATTTTTAGGGGTGTTAACCCTTCCACAAGTACTGCCAGTACTCCCACAAGTTCTGAGGACAAGACAGAAGGTTTCTCCACTCAGCACAGGACTCCTCACTGCAGCAGAATTCCTGCCTGGACTGAGCTCACAAAGAATTGTTTGAAGTTGCACACATGCAAGAGCAAGAGCTTAAAAACCAAGGAAAGAGAGAGAAAAGCTTCTGGGTGAAAACCAGGCAAATTTGCCTCAACCCATCCAGAGGCAGAGCTGGGAGCTGCTCTGGGGGACATGCCCCACATCCTGGATCCTCACTGCTGGTACTCCCACTAATTCTGAGGACAAGTCAGGATTCTCCACTCAGCTGTGGGACTCCTCACTGCAGCAGAATTCCTGAGCTCACAAGGAAGAATTTGAAGTTGTACACACGCAAGAGCATGAGTTTAAAAAACAGGGGGAGAGATAGAAAAGCTTCTGGATGAAAACCAGGCAAATTCCTTGAGTTTAGAGGAGACTCATCCACATCTGCTTCCTGCAGGGGCTCCTGTCACTGCTGCTGCCTCTGCAGAAAGGCCGTGGGACAAACGGGGCTGGCGAATCATCGGGGCGAGCTCTAAAGGAGCCAGCAAGACTTTCCAGAATCTTTTTGATGACAAGAGCGTTATGCTGACAAAACAGCCCATTTTCCTGCTCTAACCCCCTCGTTATCAGCCCTTGGTTGCAGGAGTGTTGGCTGACACTGCAGCGAGGATTATTGAGCTGTTGACAGAGAGCTCATCCACTCGGAGCAGTTATCGTGGCAGGGAGCACCCAGCACGCAGGCAGCTCCTGACAGGCTCTCTCATCAGCCAGATGCTGTGTGTGGGGGAGCCTCCTGGAGCCTCACACCCCGTTTTCCCCCCTTTTATTGTATTGAAATCAGTCTCCCAGCAGCGTTATGGCTGATTAGCCCTGCAGAGAAATTAATGGGGACACGGCCGTAAATAATCTTGGAAATGGTTCTTAGCTGTCCCTCCAGGTGAGTCCCTCTCTGTAAGGGATATATTCGGGAGAATGCTGCTGTGATTGCTCCAGGGAGGAACATGGGACAGTCATGGATGGGGAAAACCCGACCAAGGCCAGGACTCCACCTTGCCAAGACCTCCATTGCTTTACTGATTTTGGTGTAAGGGTCCTGATTGCACCAAGTGGTTAAAAGCCATGCCAAAGGCCAGGATTAGAAAGCACTGTTCAGTGCTTTATTCCTGAGCTCAATAAATGCATCCCCTCCTGGAAATGCTGCTCAATGTTAACAGGATTAGTGGGCCCGCTCATCCATCCAGGCAGAGCGGGGTAGGAAGGAAGGAGGTGGGAAGGACAGAAAAAAGGAGGATGGAGGCTGATGAAATGTCTTTAATCCTGTTCCTCTGCCCACTGGGACATGGCACTCCCTCCCTGCTGCTCTGCCATCCAGACAGCTCCATAATCACAAGGAAGCAGCAAGACCAGCCCCAACCCATGGTGCAGCACTGCAAAACTCAAGGCTTCACTTTGATCTCTGCCTGGAAGATGAAAAGTCTTAATCAAGGCTGAGAGCACGTTAAACAGCAGACTCTAAAATAATTGGGCACTGTGGCCTCCTTAGGTAAGTGCAAAAAGAGGGGATTATTGTGGCTTGGGCAGTCAAACGTGTCCAGGCTTTATCCTGGCTGGAACAGGGCACAGGCAGAGGGAGCAGGGCACTGCAGGCTGAGCACACCCTGCACAGGGATTGCCAGACAATCCAATGGTGTCTCTGCTCCCAGGATTGTGCTGTTCCCTCAAGCTGGCTGCATTAAAGCTGGCAGGGGCAGGGCTGCCAGGCTTGGCCAGCTCTTGCCTTGCCAGCCCCAGGAGCAGCTGCTTTTGCAGAGGGGATTTGTCTGCCTAGAGAGTTCAAATCTTTTAGTTCATTTCCCTCATGTGTTTCAAAAATCTCTGCCTGCAAGGCTGAAGGAAACTTTAAAAAGGTTTTAAACTGGTCATTGCTTGTGGGTGGACACCAAAAGAATTGTCTTCCCAATGCTGTTAGGATGATGTGCAGGGAAAAAGGGACCATGGCATCTAGATGAGCCACACCATTGCAAAAAGCTGCAGAAAGCAGGAGAGATGGAGAGGAGAGGGATGGATTTGCTCCTGTGATTGAAGAGAAAACAGCAGAGCCAACATGGTAGGAGGTATCCTGTACTTCCAGCTCCATTGGATGCTGGAGCAGGTCCCAGATGTGCCCATTTCTCTTTGTAGGTTTGTGTCACATTGGCTCCCAGCACTTCACAACCAACTCTGCATGCAACAACACCACACGAGAGTGAACAGGGAGGGTTGTACCTTGGAAAAAGTGCTTTGCCCCTGACTGGAAAACCTAATTAGCAATTAGGGAGGAAAGAGCTTCCCATCAAGTAGATGTGCAGGTTCTTTTCCAGCCCATCAGGTTTGCAGAGAACCAGGGAGCAGCTTCTGGAGCAGCACAGGGGAGCAGGGCGATGGACGGACGAGAGGATCGTCTTCAAGAATGGAAAGGACATGAGACAAAATGTTCTTGCTCGATGTTGTAAACAAGCCTAAAGTGTTTTGAAAGACTCTGTCAATATAAATTACTGACAAACAAGACACTGGAATTGCAAAAGAGGAGCCCAGCTGGAGGAAGGCTGCTCGCAGAGTGCCTGCTGCCCACCTCAGACACTCAATGTGGCAGCACCGCTCTGCTGCCCTCCCACATTCCTCTCTATTCTTCCCCTCTCGAATGGAGAAGAGGCATCAAGTGCTCTGTGTGAGATGAGTGCATTAAAGCATCCTCCAGCCCAGCTACTGCAGCCCTGACAGCCGAGGGAATTTGCCAGCAGAGCTCTCAGCACAGCATTTCATGATAACTCCCTGTGCAAGCCCTCCCTGCGCTGAGGGGTTGGGAGATTGGCTCAGCACTGTCTGTGTCCCTGCTCCTCCCTGCTGGCAGCTCATTCCCATCCCCACAGGATGGATCAGGGAGCTCTTGGCATCCTCCATGGGGTAAATGTGTCCCTCAATGGGCAGGGAGCAGCTGCTGCACTGTAAATCCACAGCCTTGATTACCTGGAGTTCACTTTCTCACCTTGTGCTGTGACAGCAGCCAGAGCTCTGCCAGGAACAACTGTGGCACTGCCAGTGTCAGCTTGGCTGTGGACAGCCCAGGCAGCAACCTTGACCAAAAAAGAGTTTTGCACTTTCCCCCTGCTGTTTAAAGCCCAGATGCCTGAGCAGAGCTCCAGGATGAGAGCTCTGCCTGGTGCAGGGCCATGCCTTGCACATGGGGATGCTTTAAAGCCATTTCCAGGGATTTCCAGTGGGCCCTACTGTACCTGGGCCTCGAGTTCAGAGCAAGGGGAGTGCTGGACGGGTGACTTTAGCAGCTACATAAATAAACTGGAGTGGGTTTGTCCACCACTGAAACACAAACACGGCTGGGGTGGCAGGAAGCCAAGCAGAGAGATAATATTTTTCTTAGGTATTAGCCCAGTATGAAATCAGAGCAGAAGAATACTCAAAGAAAGCCTTGACAGGGAGTAATGAGATTTTCAGGTGGGTTTTTAAAATTTTACTAGAAAGCTGAGAAAAGAATGAATTCTAACCATCCTCCCAATGATTAAAGAGTCTCAGTGTTCCCCCCCGGAGTGGCAGAGGTAGGAAGTGCTTTTCAGGAGGATTTAATGGGTTATTGGTTAATGGGTTATTTCTGCTTCTCTCTGTATTCTGGGAGGCTTCAGAGCTCATCCATCCTTTGGCAGAGGTGAGCTGGGCTGTGCCCATTGCTCAGTGCCCACCAACCCTGCCCTGGCATGGGGTCACTGTGGGGCTGGGGGAGCAGTAGGGGTGCCCTTGGACCAGGGGTTTGGGGCACAAGGAGGAGAAATCAAATCCAGCCCAAGGATCTGACAGAAGGTGTTCTCCACGTGCTCATTACTGAGTGAGCTCTTCCTCCCCTTGGGGCTAAAAATACCTTTTGGGAACACTTGACAGTGGTGCCAGAGCCTGGCTTGGGGACAGGGGAGCGGGGCAGGTGAAGGCAAAACAGGGACAAACATCTCATTTTTGTTTCCACTTTTCCATTTTTGTTTCTGAGATCACAGAATGCTTTGGGCTGGATAGGACCTTTAAAACCATTTCATCCCAACCTTCCCAGCATGGGACACCTTCTTTTGGAGCAGGCACTCCAAAGTGTCACTGGCAGCAATGCCAAGCGGGTTTTGGCTCCAGGAGGAGCATTCTGGCTGCCTCCTGTCTGTGTCAGCTGGGATGGGGAAACCTGAGCCCATGAACGGCTCGACAAACATCTCATTTTTGTTTCCACATTTCCATTTTTGTTTCCATATTTCCATTTTTGTTTCTCAGCTCACAGAATGCTTTGGGCTGGATGGGACCTTAAAGAGCCATCTCATCCCAGCCTTCCCAGCACGGGACACTTTCTCTAGACCAGGCTGCTCCAAGGTGGCAGCAGCAGTGATGCCGAGTGGGTTTTGGCTTCAGGAGGAGTGTTCTGGCTGCTGCCTGTCCGTGTCAGCTGGGATGGGAAAACCTGAGCCCATGGACGGCTCGACAAACATCTCATTTTTGTTTCCACATTTCCATTTTTGTTTCTCAGCTCACAGAATGCTTTGGGCTGGATGGAACCTTAAAGACCCATCTCATCCCAACCTTCCCAGCATGGGACACCTTCCTCTAGACCAGGCTGCTCCGAAGTGTCACTGGCAGCAATGCCGAGCGGGTTTGGCTCCGGGAGGAGCATTCTGTCCATGTCAGCCAGGATGGGGAAACCTGAGCCCATGGACGGCTTGCAGGAGCAGGACGAACAGAGCCAACAAATCAGGGCTCTGCCATCTCCTCCGCCCCTCTCTGTCTGCTTCAATAACAGCCCATGGGGGAGGCTCCCAGAGCTGCTGAATGGCTCGATAACCAGGAGCCAAAAACATTCAAAACCGCACGTCTGAATTAATTCATCCCCAAGCATCCGCAGACGGAGGAGGGGAGGGGGGTGGTGGTGAGGGAGGAGGCGGAGGAGAAGAAACAGGAGAAGGAGAAACGACTTGGCTCCTTTTCAAGCCCTTTCTAAAAATGCTGAAAGAGTTTGGCAATACTAATAAAAACCCAGTGCAGCAGTTGCCCTAATTTTTCTGAGCAACATCGCTGAGAGGCAGGCGAAAGGATGGCTGTGGCATGTAAAATAAGGGATGAAAAGGAGGAGGAAAGGGTTTGGATGTCAAAGTGACGGTGGCAGGATGGAGTCTGACAGCATGGACAGAGACAGGGATGGTTGAGCTGCTGGAACCCCTCTCAAATCCCTCCTTGCTCCATCCCTGCCCATCCAAAGCTCAGCCCAGACCCCCTCCCAGGGCTGGGAGTCTCAGTGCTCGTGGCTCAGCTGCTTGCAGAACAGCAGAGATGGATTTGGACATGGTTTGGAGGCAGCAGTGTCAGCCTGTCTGCTGGGATGAGGCTCAGCAGAGCTCCAGCCAGAGCAGAGCCGAAAACCCACATGTTGGTACTGGAGAGGGGCAGCCCAGCAGCCAGGCAGGAGGGAGCTCCAGACAGCAGATTTTTCCTCAAACAGCATGAAATCCACACAGGAAAAAAATTTGTGACCAGCTCAGCCTGGGAACCCCCTCCCAGGGAGGTGAGGGCTGAGGGAGCACTGAGGCTCCTGCAGTGACGACAGGGTTTTCTGCAGCACCAATCTGCAGATCCGTTTTGGGCTTGGTTTCTAATATTTGCACTCTGGAGGAACATGGTGTGGTCATTCCCAGTTCCTCACACACTCACAGGGATGCTGTGGGCTGCCTTGGAAGTTGATTCATCAATTAATGGCTTTAAACTGGAAAATAATGCCTTTGAATCGAAAGAAAGTAGGGTTAGATGGGATATTGGGAAGGAATTGTTCCCTGTGAGGGTGGTGAGGCCCTGGCACAGGGTGCCCAGAGAAGCTGGGGCTGCCCCATCCCTGGAAGTGTCCAAGGCCAGCTTGAAGCACCCTGGAATAGTGGAAGGTGGAATTGGATAAACTTTAAGGTCTCTCCCAACCTAAACCATTCTGTGACTCCATAATCCCACAATTAATTAAAACATCCCTCAAGAATTTCAATCTCAGTCCCTTAGATTTTAGGTTTCCAACACCAAACATCACTCCAGGAGTTTGGAGGGCTCCAACGTGCCTGTGGCTGGTTCTCCCAACCTTTCCACAATGGCATTTTCAGGGCAGTGGCAGACCCAGGTCCATGTTAGGCGTTGCTAAATTGAGAGGCCAACACTGCTGGTAGAAACACAACATTTAAGGGCTGCAGCCCATCAAACCACCAGCACAACCAAGGTCAAAGCCATCTTTGAGTCATCCCACGGAGTTTTAGGGATCTGTATAAATAACTGGAGAGGCTAAAGCTAACTGCTGAGTGCAAACACTCCCAGTGCTGCAGGACTTGGTGACATTCAGCCAAAAGGTCACATCTCTCACCATGCTATTTGCATTCTCCATCCTCATACAGCAGGAGCAGTGCAGAGGAGCTGCAGGAGGCAGATGAAGGGGCTGGAAATGCTGCCTGTCCATGGTTTGGACAGGATTTTGCATTTCCTGCCATTATTTTAACCATGAAGGTTTCATAACAAAGCACCTGGTGGGGTGTTAGGTCTGCTGCTCTCTCTGACCAAGAGTGAAGACTGTCACAGACATCTTTTCCTGAAAAATCCTTTCTTTAGGATTTTTTGCTCCTGAGAAGTTGAGAGGCCTCAGAAGCAAAATGTAAACAATGGTTATCTGCTGCTGTGGAATGCAACAGGTGCATCTGTGATTGGTCTCATGTTGGATGTTTGTAATTAATGGCCAATCACAGTCAGCTGGCTTGGACACAGGGCCCGAGCCACAAACCTTTGTTATCATTCTTTCTTTTTCTATTCTTAGCTACCCTTCTGATGAAGCCTTTTCTTCTATTCTTTTAGTACAGTTTTAATGTAATATATATCATAAAATAATAAATCAGCCTTCTGAGACATGGAGTCAGATCCTCATCTCTTCCCTTATCTGAAAACCCCTGTGAACACGGTCACAGAGGACAACACACGAGTGGGGACACCCCAGCAGAGCAAGCTGGGACACTGTGGCTGCCACATGAGACCATTCCCTGCTCCATTTGGGACCTGCTTCCCAGGAAATTCCTCTTGTAGGAACCACTAAAGAATGGGGCTGCTCTACCAAGGCTGCCTCAATCCAACATTGGGAAGAAGACAACAGAGCGCTCAAGCATTATTAGGATATGTGGAATTTTTAGGGTGCTCCTCATCCCATTGAGGGTAATTAAAATGGCACAGAGAAACTCTCAGCCTTGGGAAGGGAAGAATTGGATCTCCATGTGGCTCCAGGCTGGCCAGACCAGCTGGGATGAGTGAGAACAGTGGTTCTGTGTCTCCCAGAGCTGCTGTTTGCTGTCTGGGGAGTGCAGGCAGGGAAGAGGTGTTAGGAAATCTCTCTGAGTCAGCCTCAGAAGTTGCTCAACTGAAATATCCACAGCAAAGCTGAGGGATTTCTTCTCCAGTTGCAGGAGAAAGAATGGCTTGAAAAGTTTCAACCTCCAGCTAATTTTAGACGGACTGCCCCATTATTCTCCAAGCTTACATCAGTTAAACCTTGTTTTTCTGTCACACAGGACATGGGACACATCTGCACTGCTGAAGATTGGCTTAGTCAGAGCCTCTCTGAAGCCTGGGGCTTGCTGGATTGAATCACAGAATCATTTAGGTTGGAACAGACCTTTAAGATTATCGAGTCCAACCCTATTTATGTTCCTATGTAATGTTTAACTTCATGGCACTGTAATGCGGTTAAAGAGAACTCAAAGGGAAAACTCTGCTGCTCTTAATGCAGTTTCTGCTGATGTCTCAGGCACCTCAGACAGCAAAATGCATCTTTTTAATCAGGAAGAAAAAGGCTGCAGTGTGCACAGAGCTGGTGAACCATGTCCTCAAAGTGCCAGGAAGGATCAAAGTGGGAAGACCTCCTCCTGCTCCCCAGAACAGGCTGGGCTCTTGCACCAACTTGTACATGAATTTAAGTCCCAGGCAGGATTCTAACCACAGCAGATGGTTGGGAAGAAAGCAAAGGCTCTCCAGAGGAGCCCCACCTGGAATGTGGGCTGTGCTGTGATGTAGGAGACTGATGATGGGGCCTGGCTGGTTCCTCTCACAGGTACCAGAGGCTTTGAAGCATCTCCCCAAGGTTCTTAAGGGCAGTGTGGGTGTGGGGAAGCCACCCTGCCCGGCTTGGGGAGGTGACTGCTCAGCCCTCAGCCAGGGGAAACCATCCATAAAGGCTCCAAATGGGAAATGCCTTCAAAAAATTTAGGGGGGAAAAAAACCAGTCCTGGCAGATCTTATCTCAGGGGAAATGGGATCAGGCTTTTGGGAGGAGGCATTTCCCACCCCTGAGGGCTGCCAGCCCCCCCGTGCTGCTGCAGATCCCTGGCAGTGGCCTTTGCAGGATGCAGGAGAAGGCCTCTGAGACTTTTCTTTCAAAAATAGAGCAGGGGTTACCCTTTCTTTCCAAACTCCTCCCGGGAAGGAGCCGCCCTCTCCCAGCGCCTCTCCGTCCCCTGGCTCTGTGCACGTTAACCCCAAGCCATGATGGTCCAGCCTCGCTCTTCCTTGCCCTCTGTGGTCCCTGCTCATTCCTGGGGTGCAGCTCCCACCTCTCCTTCTGCTGGCTTCCCACAAGGTCCCAAAAAGTCCAAGGGAACACCAGGGAAAGCTGGAAGTGTGTTGGAAATCCATGATCTTAGTGACCGTGTTCACAGGGGTTCTTGGATCAGGGAAGAGATGAGGATCTGACTCCATGTTTCAGAAGGCTTGATTTATTATTTTATGATATATATTACATTAAAAATATATTAAAAGAATATAAGAAAAGGTTTCATCAGAAGGCTGGCTAAGCTAAGAATAGAAAGGAATGATAAAGCTTCTGTCTCGGACAGCGAGTCCAAGCCAGCTGACTGTGATTGGCCATTAATTAGAAACAAACTAACATGAGCCAATCACAGATGCACCTGTTGCATTCCACAACAGCAGATAATCAATGTTTACATTTTGTTCCTGAGGCCTCCCAGCTTCTCAGGAGGAAAAATCTTAAGGAAAGGATTTTTCATGAAAAGATGTCTGGGACAGATCTTTAAGGTTCCTTCCAACCCAAAGCATTCTGTGATTTCTGGGATTCTCTGATTTCATGTCAGGGCCCTCTCCTGCACCCCAGCCCTCAGCAGGGCTCCAGGCCAGCCAGGCAGGAGAGGCTTTCCAGATCTTCTTGCAGAAGAGGAGCTAGAGCAGAAATTTTAGGAGAAACGCCAGATCCCTGCAAATCATCAACGTGAGACAGCCCCAGGTCTCTCAGGACAGATGTTCCCAGATGTGGCCAAGCAGCTGGACTACCTTAAAGGCAAAATGATGGCTTGGCCAGAGGTTTGGTGCCCAGAGGGGGTGAAGTTGGCAGATTGCAGGTGGCAAAGCCCCACAGATCCCCTTGGACAGGCTGAGGATCATCCCATGGATGCAGGCCACCTCTGCTCCTGGTTCATGCCTATTTAAAAATCAATCAAACAGCCCTGGGCTTCTGGAAGGTGCTGTGACACTCTGTGCATGTGGCTGGAGTGTTTTGAAGTCCCCTCTCTGGAGAGAGCTCTGCAAGTGCCACTGGAGCTGACACTTCACCTTTTCCTGGGTCAGGGAGCTTCACTTCAGGCGCTCCAGCATCCAGGGCATTCCAGCCAGAATCAAAGAACTCTTCTGCAAGGTGATAGAACACAGACAAAAGCCATGTGCAGGTGGATTTGTCACCCAAACAAAAAGGAAGCTGGAGACTGTTCAGCCTGGAGGAGTGAAGCACCTTCCTGCACCTAGAGGGGCTTACAAGAAGCCTAGAGAGAGATTTTGACAAGGAGGGCAGGGTTAGATGGGCCATTGGGAAGGAATTCTTCCCTGTGAGGGTGCTGAGGCCCTGACAGGCTGCCCAGAGAAGCTGTGGCTGCCCCTGGATCCGTGGAAGTGACCAAGGCCAGCTTGGATGGGGCTTGGAGCACCCTGGGACAATGGAAGGTGTCCCTGCCATGGGAATGGATGAGCTTTAAACCCTCTCCCACCCAATCCAGTTTGGAATTCTGTGAAATGGAGGGAGAAGAAACCTTGAGCATCCCTTTTGAAGGGGTGAAGGGATGGGGAGAAGCAAAATGCAGCCAGCCAAGGAGCTGAGCTGCTCCCTCTGCTCTCTGAGCATCCATCCCAGTCCTGTGGATGCTCCTGGGGCTGTGGCAGCTCCTGCAGCTGCATCGCCTGCAGGGCACGAGGGCTAATTCCCAACCACACAGGCAGCAAATGGCTCTGCCACAGCAAAGTGTTATGGACTGAATCAGAGTGCAGGAAAACCCCATCCCAGCCAAGGTAACCTCCTTTTCCTAAATGGTTAATCTCCAGCATTAGAGCTGGCGTGTTAAAGGAGGTTTAGGGCAATTTAATAGCTCATAAAACTTTATGGTCCCAGTTGAAATTGGAGTGATAACTCTGCAGTGTAAAGCTATACTTTGCTAAATGTCTCCCTTAGATTTTTTATTTTATTTTATTATTGGAAACTTAACATCTGCTACAGCAAAATAAAACTGAACCATTTGCACTGTTGAGAGACGTGAGCATTCTGCTTCTCTTCATTCTGTTTATATGTTTATTGCTTAAAACTTTGGCGTGGATATTATCCTTGATTATTAAGATTTCAATCACTCTGAGGAAGGGAGAGATAAAATAAGCCAAAACAGAGCCGTGATCAGTTTCATTTGTGGGCAGAATGGAAACCAACAGGATGCCAAATCGTAGACATTGACATTGTTTGGAGTCTTCTGAAATTTCCATTAATGATGCCTTGGCCAATTTCTGTCTGTAGCAGTGCTCCATAAAGCAACACACAAACCACCATGGAAAGGGAAATGGGGAGGGTTTGGAAGGTGCTCATTCTGTAATAATCTCTGTTTTGATGCTTCACTTTCCCCAGATGTCAAAAGGTGGTGGCTCCTCCTCAGTGGAGACCTGAACACTTCATCCCAAAGGTGAAGGGTCATTACTGCCCTGGGAAGCTCCAGCAAATGCCAAAATCTGTGGCTGCGCTGCTTTTTCTGAGCCCCAGAATTGTGGAATTCTCTACAATGCCCAAAATATTTTTTTTTCCTCCCACAAATACCTATTTGCTAGTCTTCCCTGATTCCTTCCAACATAAATCTCAGCTCACGCTTCCAAGCCACATATTTAAGGGAGGAAAAGTCTATTTCTAAAAAGAGACATGTGAGAAATGAACTGGGGACTTGCAGAGCCAGAACAGCCACGACTCACGTGGAAAATGAAATTAAAATATTGGTGAACTCCAGCTGGGAGGGGGTCAGCGAGCCCAGCACAGGCTTCAGTCCCTGGGGAGTGTTAAAGGAAGTTGGGATTTATTCAAAGATCTTTGTGCAGAGACCAGCTTAGTCTGCTCTGCCAGCAGTCTGGTTTAAGCCTGGCTTTAATCTGGTGTCCTGTGACCGTGTTCACAGGGGTTTTCAGATGAGAGAAGAGATGAGGATCTGACTCCATGTCTCAGAAGGCTGATTTATTATTTTATGATATATATTACATTAAAAATATACTAAAAGAACAGAAGAAAGGATTTCATCAGAAGGCTTAGCTAAGGGTAGAATAGGAAAGAATGATAACAAAGGTTTGTGGCTCGGCTCTCTGTCTGGGCCAGCTGACTGTGATTGGCCATTAATTAGAAACAACCACATGAGACCAATCCCAGATGCACCTGTTGCATTCCACAGCAGCAGATAATCATTGTTTACATTTTGTTCCTGAGGCCTCCCAGCTTCTCAGGAGAAAAAAATCCTAAGGAAAGGATTTTTCATAAAAGATGTCTGTGACAGTGTCCCTTGCTCAGCACAAGTCCCAGTGCTGCATTACCTGGAGCCCCTGAGGGGCAGAGCAGTGAGATTTCCCTTCTGCCAGCAGTGCCCTCAGTGATTCTGTGTGTTTATTTCCACTTGGAACAGAACAAAGCCCTTCTGGCACAGCCCTGACGAGGAGTACAGGCTTGAAAGGCCTCATTCCTCCCTGCCAAGGCCCAGCTCTGGTATGTCCCCAGACTGGCCAGAGAGTCCAAGACATGTGGGAGGACATGTGGTGTCACAGACATCTTTTATGAAAAATCCTTTCTTTAGGATTTTTCCTCCTGAGAAGCTGAGAGGCCTCAGGAACAAAATGTAAACATTGATTATCTGCTGCTGTGGAATGCAACAGGTGCAGCTGTGATTGGTCTCATGTGGTTGTTTGTAATTAATGGCCAATCACAGTCAGCTGGCTTGGACTCTCTGAAAGCCACAAGTCTTTGTTATCATTCTTTCTTTTTCTATTCTTAGCTAGCCTTCTGATGAAACCTTTTCTTCTATTCTTTTAGTATAATTTTAATGTAATATATATCATAATAAATCAGCCTTCTGAAACATGGAGTCAGATCCTCATCTCTTCCCTCATCCTAAGACCCCTGTGAACACGGTCACAATGTGGGAGTGGGCAACACACTCCTCCTGAAAATCCTCTCCCTCAACTCTCCCCTGCCGTGTTTTCCACACAGAGATTCCCCCCATTCCTTTCAGTTCCACCCCAATTTTCCCTTCTCCCTGCCTGCTTTGCACTGCTGTTTTCCCGTGATTCAGCAAATTCCAGGGCAGCAGCTGAAGGGTTAAAGAGCCTCTCCTCGTTAAGTTGCCCCCAGGGATCCTTTCCCCAGCCTCAGTCTTGGCCTTTGCTGAAAGATTTCCTCCTTCCCCGAGATGTCATTTAGGCCATTAGGGGGATCTTTTGCAGGGAATAATGCCTCCCCCTTACACGTGGTCCCCCTTAATTAGTAATTAGGATAATGCAATATTGAAAAAGCAAGGCACAAATTTAATTAGTTGTGTTTTATTAGAGTAACTAAGGAGAAGGCCCCCGGACTCCACGGAGGGAGAGGGATCAATACTGAACATCTATTTTCACTAGAAAACAATTGCAGCTGATGGGCTGTCTGTGGGGGAAGCCACCCTCGGCCTCCACCCCTGCCTGCCCAAGGGAAGGGGCAGCACAGGGCCTGGAAAATAAATGATCAATACCTCCAGAGAGGGGCTGTGTGCTCTCAGTGAATGTTCTGGAGCAGATTTAATAGGAGCTGACACATAGCTATGGGGAGATGGCCTCCATTGCTCAATTAGCTCATTATCTTTTAAGCTCTTCTGGCTCAAATGGTGGCAGAGGAGCTTGGGGTTTGCATTTTTATCTATTTTGGGGGAGTTAGTGAGTTTGTTTTGCAAGGAAGCCTCTTCCCACTGCCACCCTCTGGTTCCTGTCCGCCCTCAGTGACCCAGCACGGCCGTGTGTGCTCACCAAAAAAGCCACCATGTCCCTTTCATGGGGTCCTTCCCCCCTCTCAGGGGGGCTTGGCATCCTCTGAGATGAAACAACACTTGTGTTTGCTCTGCAAACCCTTCTGGTGGAGATCTTGTGAGATGTTTCCTCCTTGGCAGGGCTCACACAACCCTGCCTTTATTTACACGCTTTCATCTCAGCACGAAACCTCCCAGCTGGGCACACGTACACACCTGTGCCAGTGCCAGGGACTCCGTGAGTGCCACCTCTTTGCATGGCTCAATAAAGCCACCAGGCAGCTCCCAATCTTGCCTTTTCCTACCTCTGCTCCATAATTGTTCTCCAGCCTTCCTGCATCTCGTGGAGTATGGAGAGCAGGGCCCTGCTGGGCCAGGAACTCTGCAGGGTGAAATAAAGGGACTCCATGCAGGCACTTGTAGCTCAGACAGGAAGATAAAAGCTGGAAGAAATGAATTATTCTTGTCTGGTTGTTTGAGAGACAAATAAAAGGGCTGCTGAAGGTTGCAGAGAGCAGGAATGGCCACCATGCCAAGGGTCTCAGGCCAGCACCGTGGATATGAGGGCAGCAAAATTAGGCCCATGTGGGCTTGATTATAGGTCAGGCTTCAAAATAAAACCCACCACTAATGGTGAAGATAAAATATGAACTCACAGAGATTTCTGTGAGCTTTCTAGAGATTTCTGTGAGATTTCTTGAGGCAGGAGAGGGATGGTGTGACACAAAGGGAGCCGGGTGTGACCCACCCTCCCCACAGAGGCCTCTCTCGATATTTAATGCTCTGAAGCACAATTTGGTACATGGAGATCAGTCAGGCTTTGATAAGATCATAGCAGGAGGACAGGAGGAAATTGCAGCCTTGCCCAATGCTTGATCTTGTGCTGCTGAACCTGCTGTATGGGAGACGTGATGGTCCAGCCTTAATGGCATCGTATTAAGCTGAGACAATGCAGCCCCGTGACCTTGTGATGCTTGATAGCCATATGTGCTATTTTAATGAAAAATCGGGGCTTAACTAAATGGCTGAGGGCTGTTAGCAGGGTCTCACTCCGAGCTGAGCCTGCTCTGAGCCGGGGGGAGGGAAAGGGAAGGGAATTGGGATGTAATAGCCATAATCATCCCTCAGTCTATGACCTCCTGCTCCTCTGATCGTGGCCCATGGTGCTGCTGGAGAGGCAAACCCAAGAGGGTTCTGACCCACCTGGGGCTATCATTGGGTCTGTGTGCTCAAATTTGGGTTTGGGGCTCAGTTTCTCTCAGAAGAAGCCGAAAATCACCCACTGCCACATCATTCAAACACATTGGGGACAAACAACAACTAGATTCAGTTATTCCCCCTTGCTCCAGCCTTCTCCATACCAATCCCCACCTCTAGGAGCAGGAACTGGGGCGGACACCCCTTCCAGGCACACGCACTGGTTTCCTCCCCCAACAAATTGAAGCTGTAAATATCGATAGCCTTCTCTTGCAGGGCTTTTTAATGCCCTCCCATACTTAGGAACTATTAAGCGCACCCATCATTACTAACCTGCGAAGTAAATGCGTCCTAATGGGCAGGCGAGCTACGCTGGCCCCAACAAATCATTGCTAATGAATAGTACCTGGCACATCCATCACCCTTAAACGCCAAAGCAAATCCATCTGCGTTAGCCGCTGAAAAGAGCCAGGCGGATCTCGCCCTCCCTTTCTTCCCAAGGTAGGGGAGGCTTTGGCAACACGTGAGCGTGGCTGTTTCCAATCTTTTCCCCCATTCCTGCAGTCAGCATCCCCATCCAAGGCGCATTTCTCAATCGCCGGGCTGCTCCCGCACACAATGCCCAGAGCGCTCTGGCAGCCGCATGAAAGGCTTTAAATAGAAACCAGCGTTTCTCCCTCGCGCTGCACACAATGCTTGCCTGACCCTTCGCCGACCTCACCCTCAAATCTGGGGTTCACAGCCCCAGCCTTGAACCCGGCTCTGTTTTTTCATGTTTGGCCTCTCTATTTCCTGAGGTCAGGCAGCCCACCGCTCCATTAGCATGAAGCAACTCAGGGCTCATTTGCCAAAACTGACATCCTGGGAAAGTCCTGATGAATTTATGAATTAGAGGCTACGGATGCCAGGAAAAGAATTAAGGACTTATTTATTTATATACGTATTTATTATTATTATTATTATTTGCAGGAAATCGGCCGGGCTGCTGCTGTTTGCTTTTTCTGCAAAGCACCGCCAGCCTTGAACGCTGTGTCAGCAGCAGTTTTCTTTCAGAGAGGAAAAAACACATTTTTTTCTTAAGATCTGTTAGGGGTTGGGCTTTTGGGGGGTTGTTTTTTTATATTATTATTGTTATTTTTGTTTTTTTTTTTTTAAAGGAAAGGCCTGAGGAAGAAAGTTGCTGGAGCAGGAAGCTGAGGGAGCCATCCCGGCGGGGCGAGGCGCTCTCACCTTGCGGAACGCGGGGATTGCGACACCCCGAGCAGCGGAGAGGTAAAATTTATATCCCATAAATCACATGTCAAGTGCCTGCGAGGAGAGGTCATTAAACAGATGTATGAGGCAAGAGGCAAAGTCCATCCATTTCAGAAGACGCTCCCAGTGTCAGCAGCTCTCCAGAAGTCTCGAGAGGCAGAGGGATCCAACCGGCACGGCAGCAGCTTCCCTGATGCTCTCTTATTTATTTCCTCCTCTATTTATTTGGAAAATTGCACATTTGATGGCGTTTTCTTTATTGGAAGAAGTTCCCGAGCTTTGCTGTCCCCTGTCACAGCTGCCCAGTGCGGGGGCTGTGGGAGGGGAGGGTGGCACATCAAACAGCTCGGGAGGGATGGAGTGATGGATGGAGGCTGCCCTGTGATTAATAATCAAACCAAGAGCTTTTACTGAGCGTCATGTGGAAAATGTGGCTTTGGAAACATTTGTCTTCATCCCACAAACAACAAGTGGTGTTTCTTTCCCTTTCTTTGTTTCTCTCCCCCCTCTTCCCTCCCCCTTTCCTCCCTTCCTCTCCCTCTTTTTGCTTTTCTGGCCCAGAATCGCTGATTAAAATCTTTTCCATGCTTTACCTGCTCCAAGTGGCTCCTGTTCTGGTTTGATTTATGCTTTGCTTATCTCAGGCTTCAGTGGAAAAATAATGACCAGATAATAAAGAGCACTAAGTAGCTTTTCAAGTGACATGGCATCCGCTGTGGGACTGGGCTCTGCAGGAGCAGGGAGGGAAACGCTGGGATGGCCTCGGGCCAAAGCAGAGGGAGGAAAACAGAGGATAACGGGAGGAAAACCACAACCCCGGGCCAGGGCTTCCTTCATGGGTGAGAGCTCGGGACACCCTCCAGTGGATGCCTCATCCCTGGCTTGCTGAGAGGCAGGACACTTCACCAATGGATATTGTGATTTCCCCAGGGCTTTTGGCCAGGATTCCAGGGGCTGTTTGTCCTCCTAGGACAGGGATTTCCCCCCAGGCACACTCATCAGGATGTTCCTTCCCACCTCCTTGTCTTCTCCTGGACAGACCCTGCCAGTGAGAGAGGAGACCCCCAGCTCCAATCTGGGGTGCCCAAACCCCTCTCCCCCCTGCAGCTCTGGGTCTTGCTGCTCCCAAAGGATCTGAAACAGCTCCAGACACACCAAGCTTCACCCACAGCAGCAGGGATCAGGCTGGGACCCACAGGCTGTCTGCAGGCTCACAGAGTCTCCCTGATGCAGCTTTTCCCAGCCCTTTTCCCAGTGTCATCTGCTTAAGGAATTGCCATTAATTGCAGGGTAGGAAGGACCCATTGTTTACTCCAAGCTCGGGGAAAAGGGAACGGTTTTGTTGCCAAGGAACTATTTTTAATTGTGATGTGCATCCAGCATGGCCAGAGAGGTGGCTGCAGTGTGGGAATAGCAGGAAAAGTGGGATGGAAGGCTGTAAGGATAAGAGCTGGTCATCACCCCATGGAAAACCTCGAGGTGTCTGCCCAGCAGCCAGTGACACACAGGAGCGTTCCCTCAGCCTGGGAAGCAGCAGCAGCCTGTCCCTTCCCATCCACATCCCCAAGAAATCATCCCCAAAATGTGCTGCTCAGCTCAATTGGAAAAGAAAGAAAACCAGCCCGGGCCTCGCAGTGTGAAATTATTGCCGAGCGGGGATCGCACGGGTCCCTCCCGGCTTTAAATAATCCCAAAAAATAAAAGCTCTGCATTGCCTGCACGGAGCCAGGGCTGCCTGTGGGCGAGTCTGAGGAGGGAAAGGAGGGATGTGCCCATTTTTTGCCCCCTGTCCCTGGCTGGCAGCCAGCCCCTGACACCTCTGGCGGGGCCGGGCTCTATAAATACGTGTGCATGACAGATCTGGCAGCGCGTGTTCCTGTAAGTGATGTCATCTTTGGGGAGTTACTTAGCAACCATGGAAAATGTTTTGGAGGCTCTAATTTTTCAGTATGGCAAAGCCATATATTTATGCAGCTCGGCTAATCAGCTGGCTGGCGAGGCAGCCCCGATGAGCTCATTTTCTTCATCATTATTTTATGTGAATTGGGCTTTTAGCACTAAAGAGGCCACAAAGATTTAATTCAAAAATGTGATTGCTTTATGTTTCCAGGGTATCATTAACATGGCATCTACGCAAATAACCATGGTAACAAACTGGTAATTAGTACATATATGGCACTTATTATTAATACAAAAACAGGACAAGTTCCAAATCAGCACAGATTACAGTACATTATTACCATAGTAATTACCTGCAGTAACACACACAAATTGAACTAAATGGCCAATTGAACTAGAGTGAATGGCTTTTTATTCCAGTCCCTAAATAATGTGCATTCTTGGCTGAGTAGTTCAAGGTAAATAAAACTGTTTTTAATTTATTGCCAAGAGTTTTTTCTCCCCCTTTGGTGGGAAGGGCTGGGAATGGCAGGAGTCAAGAACTATTTATTTTTTTGCTGTGCTTACAGTATAATTATTGTACAGGCTAAGCCATTCCTGATTCCCAGAGAAAGACAAAGAGGGGTAGAAATTATAAGTTTATTTTATTAGTGGGTTTATTTCTCTAATTTCAGCCATGAAGTAATGTTCAGTGTATCTACAAGAGTCAATGCCAAATAAAGAGGGGTCCAAATCCTGTCTTTCAGTCCCTGGGTTTGGCTTTTTTTATTGAGAGGGAAGGAATATCTGCATTTGGAGTAAGTTAGGAAACTGAACTTTTTGGAGATGATCACATTTATTAAACTAATGAAAAAACAGGGGTTTGGCCTAACCCTTCCCCTATGGGTTTGAGGTATATGAAAGCACTGAACCCACAAATCCTGAGTCAAACCCAAGCAGCCAAATGCACTGGATGGAGCCAGCAGTGCTGGGATGAAGCCAATCCCCAAAAATAGAGGAAAAACTCCAAATTTCTTCTTATTCTTTCAATTTTACTACATTTTATTAGTGCTATCCCAGACCAGGGAGGGATGGAAACCTTTACTTTCTGAGATCCTGGAGGTGCTGAACACCCTGGGCTCGGAGCAGCAGTGGCAGCAGACTCCCAGCCCTTTAAAGATTAAATCCACTCCTCCATCCTGAGCTTTTTTTTCCCTTTCTAAATGGAAATAACATTCAGAGAGACACTTTGAGCAGGAATCTCTGTCTGGTTTTTGTGTCTGCAGTTTGCAGACCTGGGAGCAGCAGCACACATTGCACTCACTCCTGTTCTGGGGCACCCCATCCTGCAGGTGCATGGTTCAAGACCTCTTTTATTTCTTTTTCTTTTTTTCTTTTTTTTTTTTTTTTTTTTTTTTTTTTTTAACCCAGCTTTACCTCCTGAAAGGATTCTCCTGGGTTGTCTGGATGATGATGATTTTACCATTCACCCCTTCCTTGGGAGGGCTTTCTTCCAGCTGATTTTTTTTTCCCTGTCCAAAGCCACACCAAGCAAGTTCTCAGCATGCAGAAGTTCCTTGTTCCCCCTCAGAGGAGGTGCCTCCCCTCTCCCCAAGAGCAGAATGAAAATCCCAGCCATTCACAGGGAGGTTTTTTTCACCCTTTCCTCTAGACAGGCATTAATATTTCCACTTGCTGTCAGGAATTCAGACAGCACCATTCCTGGAGCAGTGCTGGGTTGGTGTCCATGCTTTGGGATGCAGACAGGCAGTCTGTGAGGGCTCCAGCAGCTGGCACAGCCCTGGATCTGCAGCAGGGAAAAGAGAAGGACCTTCCCCACCAGCAAACCCCCTTTACAGTGCTCTTCACCCATGTGCTTCTCCTGGAGAATCACAGTTCCTTTATCAGGTCCATCTCTCATTGTATTTTACCTTCCTCAATTCATAAGAAAATTATTATTTTAGCAGGCAGGCATTTAATTAAGTTTCACTGTGTTTGCTTTGGCTCTCACAGCACGGAAAATCTCCTGTTAACAGCCATCCCTTGAGCGTGGGGTTCTGATCCAGCCAAACTGCCTGGATGCAATCCCTTCTCCCAGCAATTCCCCTTCTCCTTCCAAACCCTCCCAGCCCCACTGGGGTGCTCCCAGCACAAAAAGAACCTTCTCAGCAGGCAGCAGGAGCTCAGCTCAGCACTGCTTGGCATCGTGGCTGCTGCCCACTCCTCCCCTGCACCCCTGCCTGACTCACAAACTTCCCACTCCAAATTAACACCCATTAGGGCTTATTTCCATCACGCTCCTCCCACGCAGCCACAGCTCTGCCTGGGTTCAAAAACAGCCATGGAGCTGTGTTTGCAGCCTGGGTTTAGCCCAGGTTTGTTTCCTAGAGGGATGTTGCCCTCCTGAGAGCTGAAAGCATCGTTGTTTTTTGGGGTGGGAGCAAAGCAGCTGCCCCTGAGGAGCTGCTCACTCCTGGGCTGGGTTGTTTCATCCAGCAAATCCACAGAACTTCAGCCCTAAGGAGTAAAAGGTTCTTTTTTCCTCTGCAGCTCATCTTTGTGAGGTAATTAAGAGCTGCTGTTGATGTTTTGGTTTAATTTAGAAAAAAAAAACCAAAACAAATTGGATTTGGGATCCTCAGCTCCCTGCCCTGCTCTGCTGCCAGCCCTGAGGATCTGGGACGCAGATCATGCTCTGTCTCCCCTACCTGTGGTGTAACATCTCCCCCAAGAAAAACCTTTGGTGTGCTTAAAAATCCCCAAAAAACCAAAGCAGGGCTTGATATTCCCTCTCCTCTCTGTGCCCTCCTCTCCCCTCCTCTCGTTGCTGTTTTGTTTTGCAGTTGCTGCTGTTGCCATGCCATCTCCTTTTGTTGCTATGGATTAATAGTGTTTTTTTACTTATTTTTATGTATGTCCTGGGAACATGATTGCTTAATTTGCCCTGCAGGTTTGTGGGCCTGACAGGCATTTCCACATCTTCACCTTATCTTAATCCAGTTCTGGGCTGCTTGCAGGATAAATACCTGCAGAAATTCCTGTTCCTGAGGAGGTCTGGGACAAGGATTTGTCCCAGCAAGTGGCCAGGGTGGGAGTGGTGGGGACACGCTGTTCCTACAGCCTCTGCTGGGCACTTCCTCTTGGAAGTGACTACTTCTTCTTCTTCTTCTTCTTCTTCTTCTTCTTCTTCTTCTTCTTCTTCTTCTTCTTCTTCTTCTTCTTCTCCTTCTTCTTCTTCTTCTTCTTCTTCTCCTTCTTCTCCTTCTTCTCCTTCTCCTCCTTCTTCTCCTTCTCCTCCTTCTCCTCCTTCTCCTCCTTCTCCTCCTTCTCCTCCTTCTCCTCCTTCTCCTCCTTCTCCTCCTTCTCCTCCTTCTCCTCCTTCTCCTCCTTCTCCTCCTTCTCCTCCTTCTCCTCCTTCTCCTCCTTCTTCTCCTTCTTCTCCTTCTTCTTCTTATTTATTTTATTTTATTTTATTTTATTTTATTTTATTTTTATTTTATTTTATTTTATTTTATGCCATTGCCTCACCACAGCCCTAATGAATAAGGACACAGGCTCACAGGGATCAGCCTCTTCCCCTCCATCCTCCTGGGCCATGTCCCAAGCAGTGCTCAGACAAATTTACCCCCAGAGCCATGAGCCTTGGAGGTCCCTGCCTTGCCCACATCAAAGGGGAGCTGTGACATCATGGAGATCACAGAAAACATCACCTCTGCCTGTCTGGTGGGGGAAAGCAGCTCCTTGCACAGCTGGTGGGGCTCTAAATGACACAAGGGCTGAGGAACATTCCAACCATAACATCCTGCAGCCTCCAGCCACCAGACAAGGCAGCTTTTATGAGGGTAGGAATGGATCTTTAATAAACTGGAGGTTTTTAATTTGTCAGAGGCTGCTGGGGACGGGATCCACCACAGGATGGGTCATTTTTGGCCAGGCTGTTGTGCTGGCTGTCCCTTGGCCACCCAGGTCCCCTGCTGGTGCTGCTGGGAGGATCCTCACTCTCCTGTGCACCCATCCAAGGGGGTGATTCACCAACATGGGCATCTCACAGCATCTTCCCTCTGCTCCCATGGAAATCCATCCTTGTCCTGTGAGGAGAGGGCTTGGAAGCACCTCTGAGCCCCTGGAAGTGTCCAAGGCCAGGCTGGATGGGGCTTGGAGCAACCTGGTCTGGCAGAAGTGTCCCTGTCCATGACAGAGGGGTGGGATCCCACTTCTTTAAGGTCCTTTCCACCCCAAATTCCGTGATTCCATGGTGAGTGAGGCTAAAAATCCTCATGGATTTCAACCTCATCAGGCTGGATGGGGCTTGGAGCAACCTGGTCTGGCAGAAGTGTCCCTGTCCATGACAGAGGGGTGGGATCCCACTTCTTTAAGGTCCTTTCCACCCCAAATTCCGTGATTCCATGCTGAATGAGGCTAAAAATCCTCATGGCACAGGAGCAAATCCATTCTTCCTGCCCTCATCAGTCCCTGTGTTTGCACAAACTGGGTTTTGGAGGTAAAGGAGTTCCATGCTAATAAATGTTTTCTGCAGTTCCAAAACCATGTTCCTCACTGCTGTGTGTGTTTATAGGTGGAATTCTGCAGGGTTTGGGGCTTTGCTGGTGTTTTTTTTTTAAGGTTTTCTTTCACCCTGTTTTAAAGCAGCACCTGAGGGAAGGTGATGCTGAGAGGCTGCTCCACCACAGAGTAACAAATCTCTCCCTTTATTTATCCTTCCTCAGAGCCTGCCAGCCCCCTCTGAAGGGCTGTTTGCTGCCATCAATCCTGGAGGAGCCCTTGGGGGCCAGGAGAGCAGTGACACCTGAGATTTGTCCTATTGATTACCCCGGGATGGGAGGAATCCAACACCAGGAGCAGGCAAACGCCCGCGAGGGGCACAGGGCAATTGTCAGCTTTGCTTTGCAGCTTTATTGGGTTTGGAAGATTTCATTTTTCTTTTCCCTACCTGGAGGCTGAGAGAAAGAGGTAAAACTTTCCTAAATTCCTGCTCGTTTCTCTGTTTGAAGTTCCCCAGTTAACACCACACACCAGAGAGAAAAAACCCTCTCAAAATCCCCCCAGCCACGAGTGAGATCTCACATTATTGCCTCTGACAGCTCTCATTCCTCAGGCACTTTCTTTTTCCTTCCTCAAAGGAGGAGGGGGAAAAAATATCAAAGGTTTCCAAGCCTGAGCACCTTCTGAGAGTGCAGAATGCAGCCCCATGTCGGGAGGGATGCTCTGAGCTGGGAAGGATGGATGCAATCCTTGGGAACAGTTACATGTGTTTGCCATCGCTCTTGCCTTGGGCCCTTGGAAAATGTTTGTAGCTTTCAATTAATCTCATTAGTTTGGAAGTAGATGGAGGGGCGGGAAATCAAAATAATTTCATGGGGAATTCTCTTGAATGGCTTTTTAAAAACACGTAATTGAGAGAGGTGGTGGTGGTGGAAAACATTTTAATGGTGCTGAAATCAGCGGAGGGGGAGCAGTAAGGAATGTTCAGGAAAAGCCTCGTGTGAGGGGCCTTGGGGACAGGTTTGGGACCCTCAGCCAGGTCCCTGGGCTCTGATAAGCCCTGGGAGAGCCCTGCTGGCCATCACTGAGTCAGTTTTTCATTTCTTTTGCTGCTCTCCCGAGTTTGCAGGCTGGGAGGGGTTGGTGATTCCTGCAGTTTGCTCTGCCTCGCTCAGTGACTGTCCCCAGGGTGTACAATATTTACAATTACTCTCCAATACCATCACCTATGTTAGATCCTGAGCTTCTACTCCAAACCAATCCAAAAGTGCCAACAGCACTGCAGAAGATGGAGGCCAAGAAGAAGAAGGAGGACAAAGGCTGGACATGCCCAGATCCCTCCATCTTGCCCCCTGAACCCCCATTCTAATAAACCCCAAAAATCTACTTTTCACCCTGTGATAAATTCACTGTCACTCTACTGAAACTTTCATGGCTTGTAATTCTTCATATAAAGTTGGTGATTGTGTTTTCCAAGGGCTCCATCACAGCCACAGGTGTCTTGGGCTCTGTGCCAAGGTCTCTGAGCCCCCTGACAGGGTCCTGAGGAATTTCTTGGCTCCATGTGGGTCAGACCCATGGCTGGCTCCCACAGTGCCATGGAGCTGTTCAATGGAGCAGGATCCCCCCTTCTCCAAGCCCAGCCCTTGGCACAGGGCAGCCTTGGCTCCCATCCTAGAGGAGAAGAGCATTGCCCTGGGGCAATGTGAGCACAGCCAGTGTGTGTCCAGCTCCCAAATATCCCCCAGAGCACGAGGAGAGCTCAGCTGGGAGGGGGAATGGGCAGCATGACCCAATTTATGTGGGTTTCTGTCAATAAACCTGGCGCTGCTCCCTCTGAGCTTTGTGAAATGATGGGCCTGGAGCAGCTCCCAGAGAAGGGAATTTCTCAGTGCAGCATCCCCTGGGAGGAGGGAGCTGCACCTCCCTCGTGTGGTTGCTCCCCTGCTCGTCTCCAAGGGGTGGAATAGAGAGGAGAAATCCCAAATTTCAGCCTTGGAGCTGCTGGTTTGGGCCACACAGCCTTAATTCCTTCTAGAAGCCTTTATCACCTTCTAGAAGCTTTTATTCAAGGAAGAAACACAAATCCTCTGGTACCCTGGGCTCCTCCTGTGCTGGAAGGAGAGGGAGGCATGGAAATGGAGAAGGAAGAGGAGAAATTTTGTCAAACAAACAAAAAACAGAACAGAACAAACAAGAAAACAACAACAAACAAAAAAGCACAAAAACCCCTAAAACATAAACAAACAAAAAAAAACCCACTCAGTCTCCATGGGGTGGAATAGAGAGGAGAAATCCCAAATTTCAGCCTTGGAGCTGCTGGTTTGGGCCACACAGCCTTAATTCCTTCTAGAAGCCTTTATCACCCAAGGAGGAAAACCAAATCCTCCGGTACCTTGGGCTGGAAGGAGAGGGAGGCATGGAAATGGAGAGAGAACTGAGGAAAAACAAATTGTCAAACAAACAAAACAAAACAAAACAAATCAATAACCAAAAAAAAAAAAGAAAAAAAGCAAACCTAAAACACAAACAAACAAAAAAACCCTCACTCAGTAGTTCAGAGCAAACTTTGTACTAGTTGAAGATCTGACCTTGTGTTCTCTCCTAGGAACAAACAAGAGCAGAATGAGGATCATATTATTTTGCCTGAAATTTGGAGTGGATCAGACCCCTGCTGTTGCAAGCCCCTGCAATGAATGGCTATAAACAAGATGCATTTCCAGAGGATGAATTAAACACTGAGCCTGAGTGCTGACTGTGTTTCAGAGATGTTTATTTGTCCTTGCTGCCTCTCCATCAAGAGTTGCACAAGGACTTACTAAATTTTAACCCCACATTGTTCCTGGGTAAACAATGTCCTTTATCCAACCTCAGGAGTGCTCAGAGCTGAGATAAGCTCAGGTTGGCTCTGCTCTCTGGAGCTTTCATCCTCTTGGAACCAGCTTCCCACAGACCCCAGGGCACCCACATCATTCCCAACAGCCTCCAAACCTCCGGCAGCTTTCTGTATTTTTATGCCAAAAAAGTTTTTTGAGAGAAGTGGAGCAACTTTTATCTCAGCTCCTCTCTTTATTTTTGGAAAGAGAAAAGGGGACTTTGTTTGGGAGTCACAGCTCCTGGGACAGTTTATCATTAATTTTTCATGGTGATAAACCCCAATTTTTCAGGGTTTATCACCATGAAAAATTAGTGATAAACTGTCCCGGGAGCTGTGACTCCCAAACAAATCCATGTCCCACATGGAGCAGTGGTTAGCATGAGGTGGTTTCCAGCCTAACCCATTCCATGGTTCCATTTGTCCATCCTCCTCCTGCCCTTCCAGAGTGGAAATTGTGAAGCTTTGAGAGTTTCCTCCATCCCAACCCTCCCTCTGTCCCTCCCAGCATCACTGTGAGCACACACACACAAAAAAGGCTGAAAAGGGGTGAATTTCACTGCAGACTTTCTGTCTGCTTCCACTTCCAGAGGCTGCACAGCCTTGTGCTTTTGGACCATCTGCTGCCATCCATGGGATGGGGACTCAGGGCTGCACAGCCACCAGCATCCAAGCAGGGAGAGCAGCCTGGAGTGCAGCATTTCTGGGGGAAAAAATACTTTTTTCTGCTCAGGAAGGAAAAGCTTAATGAAAGAAGTGTGAAAACCAACCCAGCTCCCTTTGCCTTCTCTCCCCTCCCTGCTTCCAGGGGCGTTTTGTGGTGTTTCCCCCACTTTGGGAGGATGTAGACACAGGATGGGAGATGCTGAATGTGACTCTCCCAGAAGAAGGATCTGTGCCTTGTAGAAACATTTCTGAACTCGTGTTTGTTCCCTCTCCTGGGTCTGGGCAGAATGTCAAAGCCTGCTCTGAGCTGGAAATATTTTAAGACTAGCACTCACTGGAGACTGAAACAATGGCAATTCTTCAGCTACTGAGGCTTTTATAAAAGGGCTTTTGACACAGAGGCTGCTTAGGGTTGGGGGTTTTTTTTTCTTTCTTTTTTTTTTCCAGTTGGTTTTTCTCCCAGAAAACACTGTGCTAGTGTCCTGTGTGTGCTCATGCACACACTTTTGAGTGTGCAAAATAATCCCTGTGCTTCCAGGGGGGACCAAAGGTGGGAATGCCCAGGAGATGCCTCCAGCCCTGCTCCAGTGAGGAGGAGGAGGCAGCTCACACGGGATCCAGGCAGCGATGCAGGAAGAAAAAGACATTTTAGAGTAAATGTCAGCTTTTGCGTTTCTGGGTTTGGGGCTTTTTTTAAACACGTGGGTGGGACTTTTAATGCCCAGATGAAGCTGAGATGGTTTCAGTCTCCAGGGCTTATCCAGAAGATTCACACAAACACTATGGAAAGTGTCGCTTTGCTCAGGGAGGATGAAATTTGACACTGCAGAGATTTTAACCCGGTGTTGCAGCGAGGAGCCTCGGTGGTTAGCGTGTCATATCTGATAAAGGCTAATCAGCCCTCCTTCAGGCACCATTCCAATCTTATTTCCATCTGCTCCCCATGCAGATTGTGCTATCCATGATATGGACTCACAGGCGGGGAAACCACTGCAGGTCCTGCTCAGGAATCAGAGGATCAACAGTGGAGAAGGACATGATGGATCCCAAAGCAGAACCTCTGAAAACAGCCCAGGCATCTCCAAAACAGAACCCTTGAAAACAGCCCAGGAGCTTCCCAAAGCAGAACCCCTGAAAACAGCCCAGGCACTTCCCAAAGCAGAACCCCTCAAAACAGCTCAGGGAGCTCCCAAACCAGAACCCTTGAAAGCAGCTCCCAAACCAGAACCCCTGGAAACAGTCCAGGTACCTCCCGAAGGAGAACCCTTGAAAACAGCCCAGGCAGCTCCAAAACAGAACTCTTGTAAGTAGCTCCCAAACCAGAACCCCTGAAAAGAGCCGAGGTACTTCCCAAAGGAGAACCCTTGAAAATAGCCCAAGCAACTCCCAAACAAGAACCCTTGAAAACAGCCCAGGCACTTCCCAAACCAGAACCCTTGAAAACAACCCAGGCACCTCGCAAAACAGAACCCCTGAAGACAGCCCAGACATCTCCCAAACCAGAATCTCTGAAACAGCTCCCAAAGGAGAACCCCTGAAAACAGCCCAGGCACCCCAATCCCTGCCTGGAAACCAGCAGCCTCCAGCCCCAGTTTGCCCTGGTGTGGGGATGGGATCCCACTGGGCTGCAGGTTCCCTGCCCAGCCCCAAGCTCTGCATCCCCTGGCCCCAGTGCATCCCTCTCAGGCTCCTCTCCCTGCCTGGAGCCTCCTCCCCAATTATCCTGCTGCTGTTTGTTCAGGCCGTGTGGATTCAGCTCTCCAGCCTCATGTGCGCTGTGTGTATAGGGAAAGATAGATTGTCGCTGCTTTCCAGTATAAATCACATTCCTTACAACACTCCAAAGTAGCATTTTCAACCTCAGGGTGCTAATAGGATCCAGCAGGAGAAAGAAATGTCAGCTAAGTAGCAGGCGCTGTTTGGAGAGTGCAATGGAGCTGATCCACAGCCCCGGGGCAAAAGGAGCAATCCCAGGGCAAAGGTTAAAGAGTTCAGGAGCACTTCAGCCTACTTAATTGCAACAGGCCTCTTACACGGTGTAAGATGGATGGCTCGGGCCGGGCGAGGGGGGCACAGCGGGGCCGGCAGCATCGCCCGCCCCGGAGCGCCGGCAGGGCCGGGAGAGGAGCGCGATGGAGCCATGGAGGCCCCGCGGCTGCTGCTCACCCCTCACATCTCCCCGGGACTCTGCTGTGGGGCAGAGCTGTGACAGCACATCCTCCGGCCATCAGCTCTGTCCCACTGTATCCTTCAGCCATCAGCTCTGCCTCATCCTGATCCTCAGGCCCTTAAACTCTACCCCATCCCGAGCCTCAGGCCATGAGCGCTGCCCTGTCCCCATCTTCAGGCCATCAGCTCTGCCCCATCCAGATCCTGGGGCCATAAACTCTGCCCCATCCTGATTCTCAGGCCATGAACTCTGCCCCATCCCTATCCTTGGGCCATGAGCTCTGCCCCATCCCTATCCTCCAGCCATCAGCTCTGCCCCATCCTGATCCTGAGGCCACAAACTGCCCCATCCCCATCCTCTGCCCCATCCCAATCCTCAGGCCATAAACTCTGCCCCATTCCCGTTCTTGGGCCATAAACTGCCCCATCCTGATCCTAAACTCTGCCCCATTATGATCCTCCAGCCATCACCTCTGCCCCATCCTGATCCTCAGGCCATGAGCGCTGCCCTATCCCCATCCTCAGGCCATAAACTGCCCCATGCCAATCCTGGGGCCCTAAACTCTGCCCCATCCTGATCCTGGGGCCATGAAGCACAGGGATTATTTTGAACACTCAGAAGAGTCTGCCCCATCCCAATCCTCAGGCCCTAAACTCTGCCCCATCCCAATCCTGGGGCCATCAGCTCTGCCCCATCCCAGATCCATGGGAATTTATACTGGAAAGGGCTTTTGCAAAGAGCTCAGCACAGGCAGATAAACAACCAGTAGCCAGAATAACTCCAGCTGCCAAGGAAATGTTTCCTGTTCCCCCGAAAATCATAAGGAACGTTTTAAGGGGGAAGAGGGGGAATTGGGTACTGTGCTGCTCTTGTAGCTTTTCTTTTAGGATTTGTTTTCTGATTTCCTTTCATTTTGAATCTTCAGAATCTGAGCGTGTTTTGTATCAGTCCCAAGGTGTTTCTCTTGGGAAGGCGCCTCAGATAATATTTTTAGTAGAGTTTTGGCTTGTTTTCTGACACACATCTGAGAAATGTCATCAAAAGCCGATGTTTTGCATGGAAAAGGTCTTTTGCATTATTCTATTTTTTTTTTTCATCTGAAGAAAAAAAAATAGAATAAAACTATTTTTTCCCTTTCTCATCGGGAGGTTTATGCTGTTTCCCTGGTGATAAAGACACAGGGCTGGCTCTTGAGACAGATGCGTTTAATAATTCCCAGCTCTGCCACAAACCCCCGCGATGACCTTGGGGATGCGTGGAGTGGGATTTTGCTCTTAAAGCTCCTGTTTGGCTGGGAAAAACATCTGAAAATTCTGCCCCGTTGTTTTCATCGCGTCCCTCATCCCAGAAACCACCCCTGGTGCTGGAGATGCTGCTGCCCCATCCATCCATCCCCGAGCCGGGATGCTGCTGCTCCATCCATCCATCCATCCATCCCCGAGATGCGGAGTGAGGGTGGAGGATGCCCTCTCGTGGGAAGAGCGGGGCTCAACCGAGTTCCCGATCCCCTCGGGGGCATGGGGAGACCCCCGACCCTGCGTTCCCCCTTCCCCGGGGATGCCTCGGGTACCCCCAAATCTCTGGGAGCATCCTCGTCCTCCCCAAGGGGGCATCACTGATACCTCCACAGCGTTCACCTTTTATTGAGACAGGTGTGGTGGTTGTGAAAAATGTGTATTTTGTGTTTGGCTTTTCACAAATATTCAAAGGAATATTGTATGTGTTGTGTTAGAAAGCAAAGCTGTATTAATTTTCTTAAGTAGTGTGTTAAATTTGTGTTTTATGGTTGGCTTTTCGCAAATATTCAAATGAATATTATATGTGTTGTGTGTTCGAAAGTGGTGCTGTATTAATTCTCTTAAGCAGTGTGTTAAATATAGTTTTAGATGTGAAAAATTCGTATTTTATTGAGAGAGGTGTGGTGGTTGTGAAAAATGTATGTATTTTATGATTGGCTTTTTGCAAATATTAAAATGAATATTATATGTGTTGTGTTGGAAAACAACGCTGTATTAATTCTCTCAAGTACTGTATTAAAAATAGTTTTAGGTGATAAAAAATGTTAAAATAGAAACTATACTATGTAGGATATTTTTTTAAAGAAAGGACTCACACTGAGATAGCAGCCACAGGACACCTGAATCTTTCAGAGAAAGGGAATTTATTGCTCCTTTATGAGAAGAAATGAACTTCTTCCCGCCTCAGAGGCGCTGTCAGGATTCAGAGGAAGAAGCTGACACTGCCCAGACAGAATCCTGTGTTTGAATGGAATTTATGCATCATGGATGAGGTGTATGAATATACAACAGGTTGTTGTTTTTAAGGGTTAATCCTCTGTTAACGTGCGTCCTTTTTCGGGCTTGTGCTGCCCAAAAAAGGTACCCAGACATCCATAACTCTTTGTTTCTATTGTCTCATATTGTCCTAATTCAAATTGTCAAAATTATTATTACTCTAATTATATTACTATTTTTATAACCATTTTATTACTATTAAACTTTTACAATTTTAAAAACAAGTGATTGGCGTTTTTCACAGCGGCGTTCACCAGAATCCCAGGACGAGGGAAGAGATGAGAATCTTGACTCCGTGTTTCAGAAGGCTGATTTATTATTTTATGATATATATTATAAGAAAATTATATATTAAATCTATGCTAAAAGAATAGAAGAAGGGATTTCATCAGAAGGCTGGCAAAGGAAGGGAATGGAATAATAATAAAATCTTGTGAGTGAACAGAGAGTCCGAGCCAGCTGACTGTGATTGGCCATTAATTACAAACAACCACATGAGACCAATCACAGATGCACCTGTTGCATTCCACAGCAGCAGATAACCATTGTTTACATTTAATTTCTGAGGCCTCTCAGCAGAAAAGATCCTAAGGAAAGGATTTTCCATAAAATCTGTCCATGACAGAAAGGGGACAGGAGGGTGGGCATGCAGGGGCAGCGATGGGGGTACCCCAGCTGCCATCACCCAGCCCAGAATCACACCCCACATCCCCCAAAGCCCAGAAGGGGGGCTCAGGAGAGGAGCAGGGCAGCGAGGATGCAGGGCAGCAGCAGGGGCCCGGGCCGAGGCCGGGGCGCTCCGGGGGAGGCGTTGCACAGGTCGGTGTCGCAGCAGTGGATGCGCACCCCCGGCAGCTCCTGCTGCTGGCAGTGCCGGGAGGTGGCACAGCCGCTGGTCAGGAGGATGCCCAGCACCACTGCAAGGCAAGCACAGGGAGGGACGTCAGGGAAAATGTCGCTGTAGGACATGAAACAACACCACGGGAATTCGCTGCTCCTTCCCAGGTAAAAAATGTGTCACAGACATGTTTAATGAAAAATCCTCTTTGGATTTTTTCTCCTGAGAAACCTCAGAAATGAAATGTAAGGAATAATTATCTGCTGCTGTGGAATGCAACAGGTGCATCTGTGATTGGTCTCATGTGGTTGTTTCTAATTAATGGCCAATCACAGTCAGCTGGCTCGGACTCTCTGTTCACTCACAAGATTTTATTATCATTCCTTTCTATTCCTTTCCAGCCTTCTGATGAAATCCTTTCTTCTATTCTTTTGGCATTATTTTAATATATCCTTTTCCTTTAATATATAATTTTCTTGTAATATAATATATATAATAAAATAATAAATCAGCCTTCTGAAACATAAAGTCAAGATTCTCATCTCTTCCCTCATCCTGGGACCCCTGTGAGCACCACCACAAAAACGGACCTTTATTTCCTGACTCCAGCATTTATAGATTTCCCAAAGTGATAATGGATTGGAGGGTGACAGTGCCACCTCTCTGATGACACTGGACAAACCAACAGTCCATCGAGTTTCTCCTCTTCCATAAAAGAATGCAAAACAATAAGTTATTTACAGAAAGCATATGAGAAAGTTTGTTACAAGAATGTAAATATCAGAAGGTGTGGTGGTGCTCACAGGGGTCCCAGGATGAGGGAAGAGATGAGAATCTTGACTTTATGTTTCAGAAGGCTGATTTATTATATTATTATATATATATATTATATTAAAAGAAAATTATATACTAAAACTATGCTAAAAGAATAGAAGAAAGGATTCCATTAGAAGGCTTGAAAGGAAAGGAATGGAATGATTATAAAATCTTGTGACTGACCAGAGATTCTGAGACAGATGGACTGTGATTGGCCATTAATTAGAAACAACCACATGAGACCAATCACGGATGCACCTGTTGCATTCCACAGCAGCAGATAATCAATGTTTACATTTTGTTTCTGAGGCCTCTCAGCTTCTCAGGAGAAAAATCCTAGCAAAGACATTTTTCATAAAATATTTCTGTGACGAGGAGGCTTAGAAAATTTTAAATTTCTAATTTTTAAAAAATCAGGGTGACAGGTTTGGGGCTGAAGAGGGGCTGCACTCACCGCTCTCTGTTTTAATGCAGAACCGGTGCTTGAAGCCCTGGTGGCTCTGGGAGCAGGTGATCACCTCAGGCTTGGAGCACCCCATGTCCACGTTTTTGGTGCCAACCACGATGTTGCAGCCATAGCACTGCAGTCCAGACACTAAACAAGAACCAGAAGGAACACGGCTGGATTTTTATTTTATTTTTTCCAGGGGGGGAAAGGCTTCATCTCGTTCCGAGCCGCTCTCTACCGACGGCTTCGCAGCGCTCCCTGCCTTGCCAAGTCGCATTAAGCCCGAGCCAGGAGCTGCCCGTCACTGTTTACCCGGTGGGCCCGAAAATACAGATTCATCTCCCACTAGAGGTCAGTGCGAAATCAGAGATTAGCCGCAGATTTGAGCTGGGATCAAACTGTGCGGGCTCTGAAATAGGGGATGGAAAGAAGCAGGTGAAACCTCACAACCACAGACACCACCGAGTCAGGGCTCAAGGCAGGCTCAGAAACACCAAATTTTCACCAAACGTCTCCAGTTTAGCTGTGCTTGCTAGAAACAGCTTTTCCCTTTTCCACCAAATTTCTCCAGTTTAGCTGTGCTTGCTAGAAACAGCTTTTCCCTTTTCCACCAAATTTCTCCAGTTTAGCTGTGCTTGGTATAAACAGCTTTTCCCTTTTCCACCAAATTTCTCCAGTTTAGCTGTGCCTGCTAGAAACAGCTTTTCCTTTTTGCACCATTTTTCCTCCAGTTTAGCTGTGCCTGTTTTGGCGCTATTTGCTCCATAGGGATGGGTTTATCAGCGCGGTTTGGTTTTCCCCCTGATGTTATCACACAGGATCTGTCAGGAAGGCAAACCTGCTTGGAAATAAAAGGGAAATCCTCCTTCAGAGCCGCCGTGGTGCCTGTGACCCCGGGCCAATGGCCTCAGGGTGTCCCCAGGGCTTTGCACAGCTCAGCCCTTCCCCTGCAGCCACTGTGTCTGAAAACTGCCACAATGGGAATTAAACCATTTCTCAGGTTCCTAAAAAAAAAAAAAAAAAAAACCAAAAAACAAAACAACCCACAAACCAAAAAGCCTTTAAAGGATATTAATTTACACCATCCACTTCTGCTGTGGAGGTTAAGGCAACCTCTGTTGATTAAGCAAGTTGCTGTTATTACCTTTCCTCGTCTCTGAACACCAATCCAGAGACCTTCCCGAGCCTTCCTGTGCTTCCACAGGGTTTTTGGGGGAATCAAAATCTGTTCCCACAGGGTTTTGGGGGCTCAGAATCTGCTCCCACAGGGTTTTGGGGCTCAAATCTGTTCCCACAGGGTTTTGGGGGGCTCAAAATCTGCTCCCACAGATTTGGAGCATCCTCACACAGCCAGGCACAGCAAAGGAAGTCCCTGCCCCAGCCAAACCAGGGAATAGGAGCCCAAAGGATCACAAATTCTGGCACGCTGCCCTTTTGTACAAAACACAGTGACACCAGCTCCATCCTAAAACCACCAGCACGCAGCTGCACCACTCGGGAGGGCTCCTAAATTCACCCTGAGGATAAATTCCACATGGGAAAGTGGGGTTTATGGAGGATGGAAAAGGACAAATCCCACCTGGGGAAATATACTAAAACTATACTAAAAGAATAGAGTATAGGTCGGGTTTAGGGAGGATGGAAAAGGGTAAATCCCACCTGAGCAAGTGGGGTTTAAGGAGGATGGAAAAGGGTAAATCTCACCTGGGCAGGTCAGGTTTAAGGAGGGTGGGAAAGGGTAAACACCACCTTGGCAAGGGGGATTTAGGGAGGATATAAAAGGGTAAATCCCACCTTGGCAAGTCGGGTTTAGGGAGGATGGGAAAGGATAAACCCCAGCTGGGCAGGTCAGGTTTAGGGAAGATATCAAAGGGTAAATCCCACCTGGGCAAGTCGGGTTTAGGGAGGATGGGAAAGGGTAAATCCCATCTGGGCAGGCCGGGTTTAGGGAGGATACAAACTGTGACTCCAGGAGAGCAGCACTCACCCTCCGGCAGGACGAACACCACGGTCAGCAGCGACAGGACCCCATGGGCACCTCCAGCCATGTGTCTGCAGAGCATGGGGGGCATCTCGGGGGTCCCCCAGAGCTCACAGGGTGAGCAGGGCTCTGGGGGAGCGGGCTGACACCCCCTCTCCTCCCGGCTCCTCACCTAGGCCGTTCTGATCCTCGGTGCCGCCTCCTCACCTGCCAGCCCTGCCCGGGGTGCAGCAGGGACCAGACCTGGCTGCCCAGCCAGCCCCTGGCACCCAGGCTCCTGCTGTGGGTGTTTAATTTCTCCCTGCTCCTCTGGAGAGATTCCCCAACTCTCTCAGTCCGTGCACAGACCTGAGTGCGTATGTGCTACCCTCGGTTATTTCTGTCCTATTTCCTCTGTCCACGATCACTTCCCATTAATACCACCGTGCAGCAGCTCTTGGAGAGAAATTCTCCCTAATCAAGATTTAGTTTTAAATCCACTTCGAAATCCTCTAATTCAGTTGGATTAGGCAGAAGGGGTTTGGGGAGATGTATGGTTTTACTTTTTTTTTTTTTCTTTTTTTTTTTTTGCCTGTCTCTTTCCTCTCTGAGCTGTCTCATCTTCATGAACGGACCCACCGGCTTTCTGTGACATATTGTGCTATTTAAAGAGGAAAGGAATAATTTTATTAAAGAGAAAGCAGTCTAAACTAATTTCAAATCCGAGACTTGAGATCCTCTAACAAAGCACAGCTCTGGGGATGGCCCTGGGGTTAAGGGGGAAACCTGACAGAGAGGGAAGAGGGTTTGAATGGAATATGTGTGTTTACACACAACAACATAGCTGCCTTAATAAAGCAGGGGGGGGTTAGAGCTGATCTTAGGGCTTGGATCATCTCTCTGCAGGGAGCTGGGGCTGCCGGGGCTTGGGGAGGGGACAGGGGACAGCAGAGGGAGGGACTGAGCAGGGATGGCTCTGCAGGGCCAGGGTCGCACCCTCGTGGGACAGCAGGGATGTCCCCAGCTGCAGGAGCAGGCCCCCAGCCCCCTGTGGGCCCCTCCAGAGCTGTCCCCACAAGCAAAGCCCCGGCTCTGAGCGGAGCTAATGGGACTTGGGGAGATAATGCTTACTAATAAGAGAGCGCGACCGAATGCGCGGGATTAAAAAATTAAAATGACAAAATAAGCAGCTTATGTAGCTCATCCAGCAACTGCCTGCTAGCAGCACCTGAAATCCCCCACCCTGGGCACCCCCAGCCCACCAGGCACCTCCTGTGCCAGCCAGGCAGGCTCAGAATTATCTCCAGCAGCATCTTTAGCAGGGATGCTGGTTCATATTTCACCAAGAGGCAGCACAAACTGGCCCAAGGAGGGGCATCTACAGTTCAGGCGGGGCAGTTGGCACCTGGGAGAAGTGCCCAAGAAATGCAGCTCATGGATTTAAATCCCTTAAACCACCCAGGGTGTCTCGCTTGCCTCGAAACGATGTGATTGTAACAAATGTCTGACACAGTAAAGCCTGAAAGCCTGGGGGAGAAGGGATAAAAGGCAGGAAATGGGATTGATTTAAACGCGTGCATAAATCAGAGCGTTCAATAAGGAGGGGGAACTAACTTTTAATCCCCTAATAAACTCATCAGTTATCTAGAAGGGGCAGCCAGGAGCAGCCTGGGCTCTGTGGCAGCGATGCCGCATCCCTGGGAGTGTCCAAAGCCAGGCTTGGAGCAACCTGGGAGCATGGAAGGTGTCCCTGCCCTTGTCAGGGGTGGGAACGGGGTGAGCTGTGAGGTCCCTTCCACCCCGGGCCGTTCTGTGAGTCTGTGATGCAGCAGCTGTGCACAGCTGGCGGGGCTGGGCAAACCCCTGGGCGCTGCACCTGGATCCGCAGCCTCATCCGGAAAGCGGCTCCTCCGCTGCTCCTTCCCACCGGGAACACAGCGGGAAGGTCCGGGAGGGTCGCGGGGGTCGGGGGATGGAGGCGACATCGGTGGCACCTGCGGCGGAATGCGGGGGGAGCCATCCTGGTTTGAGGTATTGCAGTGCTCACTTAGAGAAATGTTCGTCTGGTTTGATTCCATTGGGATACCCAAGAGAAAAGCCTTCAGAAAAGGGAAAAAAACCCACACAACCTATTCCACTGCTCTCATATGTGGAACTTGTGACTCGTCAGTAGCGCTGGCGGAACTCGGAGCGATTTACGAGCTCCGGGGCAGCGGGAACGCCTCGGGAATGGGAATGGGCTCCCTCCTGCACCGCTGCTCCGGCTGCGGGAGATGCTCAAACCCGAGAGATCCACCGGGAAAGCCCAAACCCGAGGGATATCCAGCGGGAAAGCTGAAACCCGAGGGATACCCGGTGAGAAAGCCCAAACCCGCGGGATATCCAGCGGGAAAGCTCAAACCCTGCGCAGGTTAAGCGGGAAAACGCAATCCCGCGCTGAGCTCATCCCCGCGGCACCGCCCGCCGGGGGCGGGACTCGAACCGGCGACCTCCGGGCGCGCCCGCCTCCATCAGCGAGGCCAGAGCGAAACCACGCCCCTCGCGTCACGGGGCAGGGGAGGAAGCTCCGCCTTCTGCGCGCTGATTGGCTGAATGTGATGAATATATTAAGAGGGTAGCGGAAAGTGCGCGTTTTAGCGATTTAACAGATATTTTTATAAATTTTAGGGCAAATTTGGGGCATGGAGCAAAAGACTTTTTATGGGAATTGGAAGGAGATCTCGAATTGAGGGGAAAAAGAGTAGTAAAGTTGGTTCGCTCTGTCCTGTATAGATGGAGCTTACTGGAGATTTATATAATGTCTGGTGGGGAAATGCTACCGTGTTGTATGAAAGGAGAGAAGGTTAGCACTCCCCTTGATAAGGATGGAAGAGGCCCTAGTGGCCTGTACAACACACATACGGTTAAGGCACTGCCACCTACTTCGTGGCATCTAACCATGTTTTTTCCTTTTTTCCCCCCTTGTTTTCTTTCCGGGATACCCTAAACAAAGCACGGCCGGCTCTCTTTTAGTCCCCCGGCTCGCCTTTTCCTTCAAAAGTCGCCGGTGCAGCAGAGATGAGCTCACAGCAGTAATTCACCATCCCTCAGCATGATGTAACACAGCCCAGCCACTCTCATAAAATAAAATTACACCTCCCCTGCTCCAGCCAGCACAGAATCCTCATTTCCAGAGCTGTGCCCGAGCTAATCCTGGCCCTCCAACCACCCCAGCCATGCCAGGCTGCACAGAATTAGAGGTAAGCAGAGCTCATGCCAACGGGCCCCAGCATTAATCCCAGGTGGGATATTAAGGATTTAAACACAACCTTTATGAAGAGCAGCTTTACAGCAGATCCTTTACATTAGGGGCTTTTCTAGCCCTGTTCATGAGATTGCAGCAGAAAATTCATCTCTGTGCTCCTCAGCTCTGTGTGGCAGCACAGCTGGGCAAGCAAAGCCACTCACACACAGGGACAGGAGAAGCACCATGCCAGGGAATATTTCTCAATCAACATTAAAATGCTTTGCTGGAGTGAAATTACACCCCCTCCATGCTGCAAAGCAGCACAGCCACATCTTGCATTGAAGAGTTGCATTGGCCCTCAAGAATAAGGCAGAAAAAAATCCTGAGTTGATCATTTTAGCAGTGACACCGAGTCTAGACACAGTGTCCCTTCCTGGGGGTAATGCAAACCCTCCAAAGGCAGGGATATTATTAACAGCCATTTCAGCAGCTCAACATGAACTCTATTTTTATATTCTACAAAGAAAACCTGTGCCTCATGTCTGCCAGCTCTTTCTCTCCAAGGGTTTCAAAGCAAGGCAGCCTCAGAGCAGCACCCCAGAGGTCTGGGCTGTAATTGAGTTTTTTGTTATTACCGAGCACATGAGGTAAATACAGAAAAAAAAAATGAGATTTTGCTTCACCAGGAGCAAAACATCCCTGTGCAGCAGAACCCTTTGGGTGCAGTAAAACTTGTGGATCCCTGCATTTCTTATCCAGCACAAGGTAAATCCTGGATCCCTGCAAGGAGAGCAGCAGGAATCCTTTCCTTTGGCTCAAGCTCTCTGTGAGGGGTTGCAGCAATGTTGTCTCTGCAGCTCAATCCTTTTCCCTCCATTAAATCAATTTGGGTTTGTGTTTGCTCCTCTTTTTCTCTCCATGCTGCTGCTCCTCATCCTCCCTCACTGGAGTTTCTATAGAAAACATCTCCCCTTTAAAATGGATTTTAAGAGAAGCTCCCATGGGCACAGACACTTCACATGAGCACACTCTTCACCACAAACATACACATAAAATCCCACCTTTTTATTATGGCACATGGTATTTTTCTGGATGTGTAAATACCACATGGATATGACAAAAAGGGAAAGAAATACCAAATGCTGAGATAGATACAGAGTCATGCCATTTGCAATACAGCTTCATACCATGGATTGCCAAGATACAAAAAAGTCTGGGTTTGTTTCTTTTTACATTGAAATAACTTTACAGTGTTCTGTGAGTTGGCTTTAGAACCAGAAGAGGCAAAATAAAATTAAAAAAAAAAAAATTAAAATATGCTGAGAACAACTACAAGCAGGATTCATTTTAATGGTTAACAGAAGAACTGTAACTTTGCTCTAGAACAGCATCTATTAAACACACATAACAAGAGGTAAGCAACTATACAGAAGGTAAGAGATTCCACCACAGGAGTCAAGTCAGGGGCAGGAAAAGGGAAATCTGGAACTGCATGGTTTTATTTGGTCACAAAGTTTTGAGCTGAGTGTTTTAAAATGAAGCACCCTTAAAAAATGCAGTACTCCTATTTAAAACAATACAGAAAATTTCCCAAGAGACTAGAAACTACATTCTGGAAAAACAAAAAATTTAAAAAATTAAAAAAAAAAAAAAAAAGTAGACATATTAAAAAAAAAAATTCCACACATCTCTAGGCCTGTGACTTAACTTACTGGTACAAAGTAGACTGGCAGCTCTTCTTGAAGCAGCAACAGTGCCCAGAAGCAATGCCATCAGAAAATACAGTATCTTTGGGGTGTCCAACACTTCTGACTCCACACCAGAATCATCCATTTGTCTGCCAAAACATCAGGCAAGAAAAGGAGACACTGCATCTTTTTTTGTTTCTTTTTTTTTTTTTTTTTCCACCACGTTGCCCAGCTCTAGCAGAGCTAAGATGTTTTCTTTAGGCCAAAACTAAACAGGAACCACTTTAGCAAATATTCTTCAGGTTTCCTGCTAAACTGGATTTATGGGTGTTTTTATTTTTTAATCATTTTTTTAAAAACATCTTGAATTTTGTTTTTTTTTCCTGACAGTCTCTAAAGCAATCCTGGAACAGTTTAACAGTCACTCTTCCACAGTTTAATTGTTTTGTCGTTTTCTAGCGCCGCTGATGCGATGATGTTTTCTGTTGGGTGACAAGCTGTGGAGATGACAACATCTGAGCAAAAAAGAAAAGATTAAAAAAAATGGAATTATTTCAATCTGGTTCATAACAGGCATTTCTGAAAATTAGCAACTGTGTTTTATGAAGCTAAGTTATTTCCTTGTAGCAGAATTAAGTGTGTAATTTGTAAATATCTTACAACTTTTGCTCCTCTGTGAAAGGAAATACAAGCAGGAAAGGATTGAGGGCAGTAGGAAAGTGTCTGACAGTTTCAAAAGGTGAGAACTCTCCAGATTCCAGTTCTTACTTCTACCAGATCATGGCAGACACAGCTGAATCAAAACCCAGCTCAGTTTTTTTGTCATGGAGGGTATTTCCAATATCCCAGGCAATCCTTAGGTAATATTTCATCTGGAGAGCCTGAAAATTAAAATCTGCTGCCACGGCTTTCCTTACTGTGCAAATCACTGGGATCCTGCCCCAAAAATTACTGGGATCCAGCCCAAAAATTACTGGGATCCAGCCCCAAAAATCACTGGGATCCAGCCCCAAAAATCACTGGGATCCAGCCCAAAAATTACTGGGATCCAGCCCAAAAATCTACTGGGATCCAGCCCAAAAAATCACTGGGATCCAGCCCCAAAAATCCACTGGGATCCAGCCCAAAAATCTACTGGGATCCAGCCCAAAAAATCACTGGGATCCAGCCCCAAAAATCCACTGGGATCCAGCCCAAAAATCTACTGAGGTCCAGCCCAAAAATTACTGGGGTCCAGCCCCAAAAATCCACTGGGATCCAGCCCCAAAAATCCACTGGGATCCAGCCCAAAAAATTCACTGGGATCCAGCCCCAAAAATCCACTGGGATCCAGCCCAAAAAATTCACTGGGATCCAGCCCAAAAATCTACTGGGATCCAGCCCAAAATGACTGAGATCCAGCCCCAAAAAATCACTGGGATCCAGCCCCAAAAAATCACTGGGATCCAGCCCCAAAATCCACTGGGATCCAGCCCAAAAATCCACTGAGATCCAGCCCCAAAATCCACTGAGATCCAGCCCCACAAAATCACTGAGATCCAGCCACAAAAAATTACTGGGGTCCAGCCCCAAAATCCACTGAGATCCAGCCCCAAAATCCACTGAGATCCAGCCCCAAAATCCACTGGGGTCCAGCCCCAAAATCCACTGGGATCCAGCCCCAAAAATCACTGGGATCCAGCCCCAAAAATCACTGGGATCCAGCCCCAAAAAATCACTGGGATCCAGCCCAAAAATCCACTGGGATCCAGCCAAAAATGACTGAGATCCAGCCCAAAAAAATCACTGGGATCCAGCCCCAAAATCCACTGGGATCCAGCCCCAAAATCCACTGAGATCCAGCCCCAAAATTCACTGAGATCCAGCCCCAAAAATCCACTGAGATCCAGACAAAAATGACTGGGATCCAGCCCAAAAAAATCACTGGGATCCTTCCCCAAAATCCACTGGGATACAACAAAAAAATCACTGGGATCCAGCCCCAAACAGACCATTCACAGCCATTAATTTATGAGACATTTCAATATCTTGACCAGTTCTGTGCTCAAGCAAATCTCCTTTGCAAGCTGATGTCAAAGTTCTCCACAGGTGAAGAATAAAACATTTTCAATGCCCATAAAAAGGAGCAAAACTCCCAGGGTTCAATTAAGCTTCAGGCAGTCAAGAATTTATGGGTCTGAGAGTAAAAGTTGAGATAAGATAGAAAATGCTCAGCATTGATGGTATGAGGGATATTTTATCAATAAAAGCAGAATCCTCTCCCTCACCTGTGTGTCCTTGTAGTTTCTGTACAATCTCTTTTGTCTGAAGGTTCCAGATATAAACCAGGTTGTCTTCTGAACCAGACACAATCCACTGGGAAGGCAGAGAGAAAACAAAGTTATCTCAATCTTTCTGCTCCATATCCAAGTGCTATTTCTCTAGTAAACATTTCATTGTCCTCATGTGAAAGGGAAAAGGAGGAAAAGTCAGAAAATCTGACAGTGAGCCCACCTAGAGACACAGGAACCACCAAAGGAGGTTTTCAGCCCCAAAACTCTCTTTTATCTACAGTAAAACTGCACACAGATAGCAATAAATAATGAGATCAACACCAACCTTTCCACCAGTGACAGAGAAATTGGCAAATATGCAGTATTTCTCATTTTTGTGTCCTGTGTAAGTCTTCAGGCACTGGAAGGGAAGAGCCACAGGACATTAATGCAGCTGGGAGAGTTTTCTCAGTCAAGGACAAACTCTCTAGGAAAAAAAGACTGAACACATCAAACTGTGATCCTCACCCTGCCAAAAAGGGAGATCTGGAGGATGCAGAGTGCAGCTCTGCTCTAAAACCCAAAACAAGCCCTAAATTTGTCCCATTACAACAGCGAGAGAGATCAAAGGCAGTTTATTGTTGATGAAGAGAAAAATGCAGAAATATTGCTGTGTTTAACGTCTCAGGGCTATGCAGAAGGCAAGGATTTTCATTTTTTTTTTCTTTTCAAAGACATTTTTAGTCAGAATCACAGAATAGTTTGAGTTTGAAGGGATCTTTAAAGGTCTGACATGAGCAGGGACAACTTCCACTATCCCAGGATGCTCCAAGCCCCTCCAGCCTGGCCTTGGACATTTCCAGGGATCCAGGGGCAGCCTCAGCTGCCTTTTCACCCTCACAGGAAACTTCCTAACCTGAATTCTCTTTTAGTTCAACACCATCACCCCTTGTCCTGTTGCAACAGGCTCTGCTAAAGAGGTACTGTTTAAAAATCACATGTAAAATCCAATTTTCCTAAAAGCTTAGTTAAGTCTACCTAAATAGAAAGAATTACCTTTCCTTTGCTGTAGTCCCAAAGTTTAAGAGTGCTGGAAAACAAAAACAAAATTTTAGTTCTTGGGTTTTTTTTTTTTAAATCTGAAAAGTTCCTAGCACCTGGAAAATGTTTCTCCATTCCAGAGTTAAAAGTTTTCATGGATCTTTTTAGCCTGCCTTTGGAATGCAGGGTTAGTTAACCCCAAAATATCAATTTTACTGCCTTGTCATTCATATTCTCCTCCACAGAAAACATTCTATATTAATTCATGTATTATCATTACTATAGCAGCCAAAAAGCAAATTAAAGCATGATTTGATACTCCAAATTTCAAATCTGTGTGTTATTCTCCTTTTTTTTTTTTTTTTTTTAATACTTACTTGTCCAAAGTTGCAGCTAATATGTATTTGCCATTTGGTGAGAATTTCACAAAAGACACAGGAGGGTTATCATCATCTACAGCAAAATGAAAAGCAGGGTTACAAAGTGCACAGCTGAGTTGTCTCACTGACAGAGGGCTTCTTTTGACATTCATTTGTTTTTAATATTTCACTAAAACACAGAAAATCTGTGTGAAAAATACAGCCCAGACAAGAAATATTTCTACTTACCAATCAGTGTTTTCAAGCACTGGCCTGATGCTGTATCCCAGATACGACTGGTAAAAACACACAAAAAATAATTATTATTGGGCTTGAAGTCTTTTATTACAATTTCAACATCACAAATACAAGGTTTTGGTTTTTAAAGTATTTTTAAAATGCAAAAAGGTTCAAAGAGTGATGCAGACAACTTACCAGAGTCCATCATAGCTACTTGACACTATCAGGGATCCATCACGATTAAAATGCACCTGGAATATTATTAATACTGATTTATTAAAACTAATAACTTTTATTAATAACTAATAACTTTTTAAAACTAAGAACTTTATGTTCATAAAGATCAAATGTTTAAATTATTTTCAATTTCTGACAATGGAATACATCAGCAGGATAAAACATGCAGGTAGGACCTGATTATTTTAAGGGCATGGCGTAGAACCTCTTATGTAGCCACTTAAGGTGAATTTTCTGCTATTTGGATGTTTTAAGGTGAATTTTCTGCTATTTATATCTAAAGAATGATTCTTTAGAATTATTACTGTTAAAAGACATTTGTAAGTGTGAAATATCTTTTACACACTGCAGAATGACCATGTTAGAACAGCCACAGTGCAACACATCTGAGGCTTAGATTTTTTTCAGTGTTTTTCATTTCAAAGGCATTAAGAGTTGAACACCTTCTGGTTTTCCTTAATTCCAATAGATCTTGCTGTATTCCAAGCTCATTTCTCCTAGGAAATTCATGAGATTTAAAACAGGAGTGTTGTGTGGAATAACTTCAGTAATGGCTTGGAACAACACAAAAGCAAGAGCAATACAGATTGTTCAAATGCCACAAATCAGTGTCCCAGAATGACACCCAGGCATGCCTGGCACATGTCTGCACTATCCACATTTACAGCCAGGACTGTAAAAATCCACCCTGATCTTAGAGAAAACAGCACTCATTTCATTCCCACTGAGCAACAACCACAGCCCAGCCTGGCTGCTGTGTGAGGGCACAAACTCACCCTCCACAGGGCAGCACAGGAGCTCTGCTAACCAAACAAGCATTTTTGTGATTTTCACTGATCAGGAGGGACTTACAGCTGAAACTGGGTCAGAGTGAGCAGGCAACGTCTTGAGGCACTTCCCTGTTTTCACATCCCATATCCTCACGCTTTCATCGAACTGCAGAGGCAAGAGAGGCACCAGGGGGTTCAGTCAACACCTGACTGAGGCACTCAGGAACAGCATCAACCTCAGCCCAGCTGGGTCACAAAGCCCAGGAACACCTCCCTGAATTCCCTGTGTGCATGTCCCCACAGGGAATGGACCCTGTGGATGTTCACCACAACAGATTCCAGCATTAAATCACATTTACATCCCCATCCCACTCCCATCCACGCAGGACACTGAGGATGGATTAAGGGCTTTTTCCACAAGCAAACACAGCAGGGGCAATGCACAGCTCACCTGCCCACAAGCTGTGCTTGTGAGGGAAAACACAATTTAAATGGGCTGTGTGATTCATATTCTTTTATTTAATATTGTTTTCACACCATGATCTGACCCAATCTGCAGAGGGAGAGGTGATTAGAAATCATCCTTCAGATAAGTCAGAATCCAGGTGATTAGAAACCATAAGTTGTACTAGAAATCCTGTATTCACTAATTATAAATTGTACTACATCAATCCTGCCTGCAGAAATCCTGTGCCATTCTAATCATAAATTAGTGTGCTACACTAATCACAATAATCTGTTAAGAAAATAAAGCTGTAATTGTAACTATGATTTAATACCATCATCATTCTGCCAAGGATCCCTAAAGAACCTGTCTGTCCCTTTAGTGACAAGTGACAGTGTGCAGTACTTGCTTCCCACAAAGGAAAAAAAAAAAAATTAAAAACCACTCACTGAGCCAGAAACGATGAGGTTTGACTGAGGGTTGAAATTGCAGCAGAAAACGTAGTTACTGTGCCCTTTCAATGTCTTTAAGCACTTACCCTGAAATAAAATTCAGCAGAGTTAAATACACAGCATCACCCAGCACCATAAAAGCACCCAGAGAGAGCACATTAAGGTTAATCACTGTGCAGCACAGAAAGAAACATCTCTAACCCCAGATTTAGCTGGGCAGAGGGCCAGCTGCAACAAAACAGCACAGAAAAAAATATAAAACAATCATAGTGATTGCAGATGAGGTGCAAACTGTTTATGCAGCTCAGGAGGATCCAAACCATTTAATATTCCTAATCAAAACTCAACCAAATCATCCAGTTCTGTTACAAGGGAATGGAGGGGGAAAAAGCAGAAATAAAAGTTATAAAAAGGTTTCATCTGAGAGGCTTTTTGCTGTGGTTCTGTCTCCATCATCAGGTTTAGTGCTCTCAGAGCACAACAGGCTCCTCGTGGTACCCACAAGCATCCAAGAGCACACAGCACAACTCATTCATGCTCACAGCCCATCCACCAGCTTGCTGCAAGCAGGAACACAAGTGGAGAAGCCAATGCTGGAGAAAAATGAAGGTAAATAAATAATAATTCCTGCCCTTACCGAGCTTACATCCCATATTTTGAGAGTTTTGTCATCAGAGGCAGAGACAAGGAGGTTGGAATCTGATGACCAAGCAACATCAGAGATCCCCTAAAACAAAAGAAAACAATTCTGTTCTCAGCTCTGTTTGTTCAGCCACACAGAAAAGTGGAAAACACAGACTGCAGATCATTCCCAGCTGAAGCCTGAATGAAAATTCAGCACTGAGAGTCAGGAATTCAGTGATTTTGCTGGGTTAAGAGCTCCTCTGGCACAATTTTAAGCTGGGCCACACACTCTGAGAACATCAGTAGCCCCTTCACAGAGTTCTTACTGTGGCCACCAAAACCCTTTGGTGGAATTCCTAAATAGAATGCTCACAAATTAATCTGAGTAAATGGCTTTTCTTCATGACAAATGGCTGCTGTTTACAGTCCAAGTCCCCAGAGGCTGGAGAAGATTCCAGTGGTTTTTCTTTTGATAAATCTTCGTTTTTGCTCATGAAACTTCAGCATATAAAAACTTAAAAAAAAAAAAAAAAAGAAAACCAAAGAGCTTGGAAGTTTTGTGTTTTCTTAAGAACTTTGCAGAATGAGTAAGTGTTGTGTTTATGTAGGCAAACCCACAAGAAAAATTCAATCTCCTTAAAAGGCAAATGTTTTGTTCCTTATACAAAGGAAAGATGGAACTCACAGGGATTTTCACTCTGCCCTGTGTCTGAGGTGGCTTCTCCTGCAATTCAGGGACACAAGAAGCTGGCTGGGCACTGGCAATGCAGCCTGCACTGCACCCATATTCCCAATATTAATCCAGCAATTCCAGAACTATATAAACAAAAAACAACTGAGGAACAAACCTTCTACATAGGCAAAACTAAGCAAGAATGGAAATTCTTGGTTACAGGTAGAACTAACCAAGAATGGAAATTTCTGAATGAGGAAAAGAAAGCAAAGTTCTTCCCAGGTAAATTCCCACAGTAATCACCTGATACTCACCAGCTTATGACCAGATATTGTTTTTTCAAACTTGCCATCATATGCTCCCCAGATTTTAATGAGTTTGTCAGCAGCTGGAAAAGAATGTGCCAGTTCAGAGGTTAATTAAGAGCACCAGCAGAGCTGTCCCTCCCAGGTGAAAGGAAATCAGTTAATTCTGTCTCTGGGCAGCTCTCCCTCCCCAGGCAGACCTCAGGGCAGAAGGTGATTTTGGGTTGGTGAAGAACAGCTTCCTACAGAGCCCTCTGCAGCAGCTGAGCTTACATAAGCTGCCTGGAATGCAGAGACACTCCAGCAGCTTTAGTTTCTCTCCTGACAACTTGGGTTTCTACTTTTGTTTTAGATTGCCAGTGGTAAAAGCAGTGCTGGTTCAGGGGAATGCTTGAAAGGCTTTTGCCCCAAAAAGAACAGTAATTACACCACAAGCTGGACTGAATGGATGCCTGCAGAAACCCAGACATATTATCCATGGTAACTTGCAAAGCAAGCCAGAGAAAAAAGTTGCTATTTGCCAGATAGAGAGTTTGGAAAACATTTTCAGGGGAAAGGGGAGGGAAACTCTGATGGGGACACTAAGAATGATTTATATGGCACAGTGCACTGGTTTTGTTGAGGTTGTTTGCAGTTAAGCAAAGCCCCAAGCCATTCCCATGTCTGGAAGATGTTGCAGTGACCCTCACTGTCATATTCAACATTTCCAACTGGCCCTTCCTTACACATGGATTCTCTCTGCATCACTGACAGTCACAGAAGCACATTTTCAGGGCAAAGCTGTCAAGCAGTGCTGAACACCAAAGAAACCCTCAGGAAATACCAAAGCTGACAGAAAAGAGACTTGTTCTATCACTTAAGAGAGCAAGTAGTGAAATACTATTTGTAACAACCTTCTGCACTTCACTGGGGCAAAGCTCTGACTGCCAAGCACCACAGGCACACAGGACAGAACACCCAACTCTGCAGCACTTTCCTTATTTCCCACAGGAAAGTTCTGCCTGCAGATATTGTGCACAAAGTTTAATTTAAATGTTCACTTTAGTGCTACAGAAAAGCACAAGGGTTTCCTCTGCACAGTGCTGGTTTTTGCCCATTTGCTCAGTCAGGAAAGCTGAACAGGTGAGGGCTCTCCTGGCAATGCAAGGACCCAGTGCTCAAAGTAACAGAACTTCAAGCAAATTATCTCAAAGGGCAACAGCTTTGGGATCAGTCTTTTAAGAAAAATCATGGCATGGCATCCCTGATGGAGGCTGCAGACAAGCCCTTCTTCAAGGCCCACATTTGTGTTTGAAATGAGACAAAAGCAAGCAGTACTTACAGGAGCTGGCAAGCCACTCTCCATTAGGACTAAACTTGACTGATGACACTGCCTTTGTGTGTCCTGCTAACGTGAACTTGAGAGCATAGTTTGGCTTTACTGGGGCAGGCTGGAAGAGAAATACCCATGAATGAGTTAAATCCCAAATTCAGCATCTCAGTGGCCAGCTCTGATCAGCACAGGGGAATGGACCATGAGGATGTTCACCAGAATAGATTCCAACATTAAATCACACTTACATTCCCATTCCCCTCCAAATTCAGAAAAAACCAAACACCCTTTCAGTCTGGGGCCTCACTGCTCCAAGCACAACACCAAGTCACCCCTGAGGTAAATTCCATCCAAACCAGTAATAAACAAGTGAGAATGATCCAACAGCCCAACCACAAAGTGCCTGGCACTTCCAAGTGACACTCTGGATATTGAGCTGTGCAGTGCTTTCAAGTGTTTGCATTCTCACCCTGATCATGAATTAAACCACAGGCCAATTCTTCCCTGCCCCTAAAATCCCACTTTTACCTTTTGAAAACCCCTAAAATCCCACTTTTACCTTCATGGTTAGACAATAACACCTCCCTTGAGCATCTCCAGGCTTCAAAGAACCTGAATAACTGTTTCCCCACTGCACAACTAGAGATTCACCAATTCTCCAGCCACCTCCAGGCATTCCAAGGATAAAAACAAACAGCCTTTGTCATGATTAAAATGACAAGAAGCATTTCACTAGTGAGAATTTCCCCAAAACCTATAAAAGATCACAGCACTACAGCAGAGCTGCACTCCATCCACTTTTCCCATAAAATCCTCAGCATGAGACAACAGCAGAAGCAGCCACATGGAAAAGATCTTAATTTATAGATGAATTCAAATCCCTGATTCTGGTCTGGCTGCTGAGTGTTCAGGTAATTCCAGGTGTTTTTTACAGGGATATTTTTTGGGACCTCACACACACCTTGCTCTGATTGGTGGAGGAGGAAGGAGTAGATTGTGTTTTGGTGGATTCTGCATCTGGCTTCTTTTCTTCTGTTGCCATGGTTCTGGAGCTGGCAAATGAGACTTATGGGTGCTTGAAGGGGAGAATGAATGTGCTGCTTCAAAAGGCAGCTCCTGCCACTGAGAGGAGAACCACGCTGAAAGGAAAACCTGGAAGAAAAACAAAATATTCTCATTAGCTGTCAAAAAGATTCTCAGCATGCACAAGAGTGAGATTGGTCAAAGTGCAGGTTGCCAGAAACCAGCATGAAAACCCCTATTTATTATCTATTATTTATGTTGAGCAACACAGCAGGATTTTAGGCCTTCAGACCTACTTATGTGCAAGACCAAGAACTCAAGCCACAGCTTTTGATCACTCCTTGGAAAAGCTTTTTCCAAACACAAGTACAGCACAACAGCTTTGAGGTGTGGCAGGGTTTTCATATCACAGACCCCAAAGCACTTGTAACAAGTACTTAGCACAGGGTAAATCCAGTAGTTTGTATGGAAGTTGGAAGGAACAGGCAAGGCCTTGCTATTTTAATTTATTAGGGAATATGAGATGATGATGAACACAAATAATAACTGGTATTTGGAAGACATGACTAGATTCCTTTCAATATTTTGGTGTCATATTTCCCTGCTGGAAGGTCTGAGCACCAAACCACCCCATTCTCCAGCCGAGACTCCCCCTGACTGGCAGCAGCCTCGGATCAGCCTCTCCAGAGTCGCTTTCTGTAACAAGACCTGATGGAGTGCAGTGCCAGGATTCCGTAATCGGGGCCGATGCTGCAGAGGGAACTGAGCTGCTCCACTGCAGCTCAGCCACATTTCAGCTCGGGAACACAATCACCCCCGGCTCACACTGTCAGGATTTGCCTGCTAAGTGCATTTGCCACCTCGCAGCTCCTTTTGCTGCTGGCAGCACACTGGGGAACGGGAGCATTTGCTCCCAGGATCCCGCGGCATTCCAAGCATCTCCTTGCCCAGATAAGCAGTTGCCTGCCGGCTGTGCTGGCTGTGGGGAGATCCCAGAATGAGCCAGGCTGGAAGGGAGCACAGCAGGCTCATCCCAGAGCACATGGCACAGCCCTGCATCCTGACCATCCCCACTCAGGGACACTCCCCGGCCAATCTGAGGGCCACGAGAGCAAATTAAACTTTCCCAACGCACATCCCCGTTCCTTTTCATCTGGAACTCATCTCGCAACTCGGCAGCTGCCAAACCCAAACCACCGCAGCAGCATCGCTGCCGGGCCCGCCTGGGCTCCATGCCCGGGGGGGGCGCATCCCCTCCCACGGTACCGATATCACCTCCCCGAGCCCCCCCGGCCCCGAGCGGCCCTTCCCTCGCTCTGGAATGCTCGGGAATGAGGGGGGGGACCCCGAAAATGTGGGGAGGGGGTGAGGGGAAGGTGGGGGGGGGGGGTGGGCAGGGCGCGCGCGGAGGGGCCCGGGGTGGGTGAGGGGGGGGGAGCGGGCGGGCTCGGCGCGCGCTGCCTGAGGGGAGGCGGCGGCGGCGGCGCGCGCGGGCAACGGCGGAGCAGGAGGAGAGCCCCGGGCGGTGCGGGAGACGAGGAGGAGCAGACGGGGAGAGGAAAGGAGAGGAGCCGCCGCCGCCGCCTCGCCCCTCTGGTTCTTTCGGTGACTTACCGGGGGATGGGGACGGGGAAAAAGGGGGGGCGGCCGCCGCCTCCTCCGCGGCGAGGGAGGAGCGCGGCCGCGGGAGGGGAGGGGGGGACGCGGCGGCGGCAGCGGCGGCGGGTCCGGGTCCGCCAGGCGGGGAATGGGGCCCGGCGCCTGCGCGGAGCGGGCCGGAGGCCGCACAATGCCGCTCTCTCCCGGGAGCGCTACGGCGCGGCCCGAGAGCCAAAAGAGCGGCGCGAGTGCGCGCACGGGCGGAGCCCATCCCCGTGGCGTCCTGCCCGCCCCTTCCCTCCCCTCCTTCTTTTCCCTCCCCTCCTTCCTTTCCCTCCCTTTGCTCTTTTCTCTCTTTTCCCTCCCCTTGTTGCTTTCGCTCGTTCCCTCCCAGCGCCCGCTGCCGTTCCCCGCTCGCTGAGGGGAGCGCCCTGCCCGTGCGGGCCGCATCCTTGCCGGTGCGGCATTCCCGTGTGGGGATGTCCCGTACACACCGGGATCGGCGGCCACGGCGCTGCTCCCGCCGCCCCGGGGCCGTTGAGCTCGGCTGGAGGGGGTTAGGTGTCGTTGGGGTGCGACCGCAGCTGGCCCCGTTGGGTGTACAGCGATAAAAGCGGCTGTGAGAAGGGCAGGCCCATTCGCACGGCAGTAATGGCTATAATAATGGCTATAATAATGGCTGTAATATCCATAATAAAGTCTGTAAAGGGAGGGTCGGGATCTTCACGGCAGGGAGTGGGGAGTCATCCTCAAGCTGCACCAGGGGAGGTTCAGGCTGGATATCAGTGGGAATTTCTTCATGGAAAGTGGTGTTAAACATTGGATCAGGGAGGAACATTAAACATTGGAGCTGCCCAATGCAGAGTCCCCGTCCCCGGGGGTGTCCAAGGAGCGACTGGATGTGGCACTCAGTGCCATGATTTAATTGATCAAGTAATGGTCAATCAAAGGTTGGACTCAACCATCCCAGAAGTCTTTCCCAACCCAAGTGATTCTGTGACTCTAAATGCTGATGTTAAATTTATTAATTGACAAAGTGATTTAATTGACAAAGTGATGATCAATCAAAGGTTGGACTCGATCATCCCAGAAGTCTTTCCCAACCCAAGTGATTCTAAATGCTGATGTTAAATTTATTAATTGACAGACAAAGTGATGATCAGTCAAAGGTTGGACTCCATCATCCCAGAAGTCTTTCCCAGCCCAAGTGATTCTGTGACTCTAAATGCTGATGTTAAATTTATTAATTGACAAAGTGATGATCAGTCAAAGGTTGGACTCCACCATCCCAGAAGTCTTTCCCAGCCCAAGTGATTCTGTGACTAAATGCTGATGTTAAATTTATTAATTGACAAAATGATTGAATTGACAAAGTGATGATCAGTCAAAGGTTGGACTCCACCATCCCAGAAGTCTTTCCCAGCCCAAGTGATTCTGTGACTAAATGCTGATGTTTGACCTGTTTTAACACCGAGAGGGTATCTGAGGCAAGGTGGTTTTCTCAGCGTATCGTCACACAAAAAGCCCTGACTCAGAAAAGTGTTTAATTCATCAAGGCCAAACAGCCCAGTTACAGTTAAACATGTGTTTAAGCACTTCTCTGGAGAGCAGTGGGTTATTTCTGAACCCACACGTTGCAGTCTGCTTTCACTTAAGAGGGAAGCAAAGGAGACGTGTGTCATTCACTGGCCCTTTAACACAGGAAGAGTTTTGGCTTCCAAAAATTCTAGTGGCAGTTGAGAAAGGAAAAGATGAAAAAAACCTGTGGTGTAGTGAAGCCAAGGCCCTTCTCCTCCAGCCTGGAATCCTGCAGCAGAAATCTGGAGAATTAGCCCTGCCCTCTAAACTCAGGGAGGTAAAACACAGAAGAGCTGCACAGTCCCCTGAACAATATTAGGGAACAAATCCAGTTAAATCCCTGGTGCTGATTCTTCCAGATGGCTTTGGCTTAATGTTTTCAGTATTTTAAACAATATGAAATAAAATGGGAGAATGCAAATCAGCAGTATAATGCTATTTATAGAATTTGCTTGTGGCAGGGTGTTTTTTGTTTCTTTCATGTTGGAGATAAGTTTGTATTTTGCCTCTCAGTGCCTGCTTTGGGAATTTTTGCCTGATATTTTTCTCTATATTTTTTTTAATATATATTTTCTATATATTTTTATATATAGAAAATATATATAAATATGTTTATATATGTGTAGAAAACACATATATGTGCATGTATAAAAATCCTTATCTGCTGTGAATAATACCTCTCTGGAACTTGAAAAATGTAGCCTTGACTACAAATTAAGTGTAATTCTAAACAACCCCTTAGCCTCTAAGTGTCCTGGATGTTTTTTTAAACTAGTTTAAAGTATGATGAACTCCCTTTGGCCAAGTACCTGATTCCATGCCAGGCAGGGTTTTTGATAGCATGGAGCTTGCAGAAACAGCACGAGCAGGGGCATCTCTTTGGGACTGCAGAACATCCCCAGGGCTCTGCACGGACAGAAATTTGGATTAAATTTCACTTGATGGTTATGAATCTGTGTGGGTCTTTCTTGTTCCCCTGGCCAGGCTTCCACAGCTGGGATCAGCAGGATGTGACATCTGTCCAACCTCTGGAAAAGCGTGGGGCTTGGCAGGCTTCTCCCTCAGCAAATCTTTCACTCCCTTTGCTTCCAAACAGCCTGAGCTTGGGGATGTGCCAAGTGCACTGGGAAAGCCACCTGTCCCAGGTGTTTGTGGGAGAGCAGCTTCCCATGGTGGTGAAAAGGAGAGGAAAATGGCTCAGATTGGAAGGAAGTGGCTGCTCCCAGTGTTACTGGGCTCCCTCTGGGTGCTTTCCAGGCTGTCAGGAGCTCAGGCTGTGGCTCCTGCTGTCACCAATGTGTGATTCTGTCCCAGGTTGCACCAAGGCCAGAGCTAACCCAGAGCTGACCCAAAGGACCTTTTTGTTTGGGGAAAAGCTCCCAGGAACTTCACTACAGCCTGGACCTGTTCTTTAGACCTGCCTGCTGCAAACCAGCTCGTGCTGAGGTTTGTAGTGGTGAGTAATCACACAAGCTGTGTGAGCCCATGTTTATGTTTTGGCACAATTAGCAATCTCAGCTCGCATTTTTATTTGCTTGGGCCCCTCAGCAGACAGAGGAAGTGCAGAACAGACTCGCTGTGTGTTACACTCTGCTCCAGAAACAGGCAGGAAGAGCTCAGGAGAGACCTGCTGCATCTTTTAGGCTTCTAAAGAGCAGCTGATCCCTGACACAGAGCTGTTTCTGGGTGGTTCCTAACATTCTGCTCTGTTTTTTTTCCTTCCCTAAATCCCAGATACATCACATTCATATGTTTCTTCTGGGATTTAAAAACAAACACTGAACCTTTTCCAGGATGATATTTCTACCTCCCCCACCACACACTAAGCCTTGCTTGCATCATTGCCAACATTTGTTCATTTAAAGCTAGGAAATCTTAGCCCAGTGGAGAGCAGGTAGGATTGGAATCTTCCTGCCTTGGGAGGGATGTGTACAAACACTTAATCCAGGCATGAGGGGCCTGGAAGAAGTTGAAGAACTCATTTCAGTGTAAGATCATTGAACACTGCATGTATCAAACCCTTGTTAGCAAAGACCTGTAAGAAACATGATTTTGAAGAGCAGGTTGGGAGTCCTGCAATGTGCAATTCATTCAGCACAAATCCCCCCCAGTGCCAGCCCCAGCCAAGCTCCTGCACTGAGGCTGCTGATTTGAGAGCCCAGGCTGAGTCACACACGCTCTGGCTGCCAGACGTGATGACAGCCTGCCTCTCCCAGCCACTTCAACTGGAGCAGCAGGTTCTCAGCACTTGTGTGAATCAGGAGCTTTGTTCTTTGGCTGCAGCCACAGTGAGGGGACAGTTCAATGCAATCCACTCACAGCCCTGAAATAGTTTTAGTGAAATCTATTTATTACTCGTTGTCATTTGCAGATCAAGATGTTTGAAGGTGTTACTGTTAGAGGATCTCTCTGCCATTCTCTCCAGTCTCTGTGAGGGGGGCAGGAGGAAAAGTAAGGAAACACAGAGGAATCCTTTAGGGCTCTGGCATGTTCCAGTGTCTGTTGGTCTAAACTGCCAGCTCAGTAACACACACCATTCACAGCCTTGCTTACCTGTGCAAACACTGTGTTCACAGCAGGTGCTGGGTCTCCACATCACACTGAATGTCCAGCAAAACCATTCAGGTGCAGGTAATTTCCAAAGGAACGTTTTTAACTATGCCCAAAGTTTCTGGGCAGTTTCTTTTCCATTCCTAAATTCTGTGCTCATGTCCTTCTCTCTCACAACAGTTTAGGCCTTTGCTCTGCCTCTTTCCTTACATATCTTAGCCCACTGTATCCCAGTCTCCAGCTCCTCCAAATGAAGCTTTTTGCTGCCTCCTGGTAAGACACATCATAGTCAGACAGGAGATTTTGTGGGCTCTTCACGCCCTTCCTGTCCATTGCAGTGGAAACACTTCAGCTCTGCTTCACTGGATTGGGAACTTCCAATCTGGAAGAACTTTATTTAAATAATCTCCTCTGGACCCTCCACTGGATATTGGCTGACTTGAGAGCACCATTCAGATCACAATCAAAACTCCTCTTTGCAGATGAACACATACAAGATCCTTTAGGTCTTGGGTTGCTCAATTCTTTCCTGTCTTCCCTTCAAAGAGCACATTCCTGTGCCTTTTGGGGCTTGTGGACATCCTGGCTTCCCAGTCTGGGGGCTCTGCTCACCCCTCTCCAGATGAAGAGGGAACACTGAAGATCCAAAGCCCTGCAGGCACTGACATTCCTGGGAGTGAGGAGCCAGGGTGGCCTCACCAACTGGTGTGTCCAGGCTCTCAGAACTACAAAGAATGAGTCAGAAGAGCTGAGTCCCAATTCTGCCTCTGCCCGTGATTCTCTGCATCATCATATTCCCTCTCAGCTTCCTCAGCTGAAAAACAGGAGTCATAATATTTCCTTACTTACAAAAGCTGTTAGGAGGATTATTGCATTGTTGTGAATTCCACAGATGAAAGGTACTACAGAAGAACAAACTGCAATTATTGTTTCAAACCTCTGCCCTAATCCTGTCATCCTTAACTTACTGAATAACACTTACTCAATCGAGGAAATCCTGCCACTACACTGAAGATGATCATTGGAAAAGATGACTCTCTGTGTAATAAGAGCATTTATCCCCTTGTGTTCAACACCTTTCTGCCTGACACTGGAGTGATCTGAGTCATGTAATCTCCCCTTGCAGTGGGAATCTGTGGTTGTGATAGTGGAACAGGCACAGGTAAAAATCAGAAGCTTGCAGGAAGTACCTGTGGCAAAGATCAGAAAAATTGGTGTTCCCAGCAGCCCCTGATGCCTGCTAAAGACTGTTGGGTGCAGTCACACAAGGCACTGAGTGTGATCCATCCTCCCAAATCTCATCTGTCCCACAGAATATCTCCTTTTCTGCTTCCATCCCCTCTGGGTTTCAAAACACTCAACACTCCATGAGCAGAGAGGCAAAAAGTGCCAGTGTTTAACAGCCCTGAAAACCACTCTGGTTTTGCACAAATAACATTTTTCTTGTTGAAGCCTGTGCACAAAGCTTCTGAGATGGATGTAGATACCACTGGGCATTACAAGTTAAAAAGTACTATAACAGCCAGGAATAAATACATGGCAGGTGTTCATTAACAAGACACTAATTGGGTAACTGGAGGTGCAGCATAAAAGACCACAGAGGCCAATTGAGAAGCTTTGGGTGAGTCCTGGATGCTCCTCTGAGCTTGGGGAGCAGGAGGAAATAAAGAGCTGCTGCTGTAGGTTTCTGTTTTATGGAAAAGCTGGTGCTAAGGTGTCTCAGAAGAGGCAGCTGCTACACCTTGTGCATGAAACTGTGTGACAAAATCAGTTCAGAATTTAATTTAAAGATTACAACTCTTCCTCAGTTGAAGTGCTTTTACTTTGGCTTTGGTAACTTGAGCTTAAATGGTTCTGATTTGATTTCACTGTACCTCCTAAGGGGCTTATTCAAACTGAGTCAGCCTGTGCCTGTTTGGCTAAACCATTATCTAAACTCACTGCCTTGCATAAAGAAGGCTTTAGGGATCCCAAAATATGTTTGCTTTCCTAATCCCTTGGAGGATGCAGCAGGGTTCTTCAAGCACAAGTCTGCAGACCTACAGGTAGGTGTGTGAGTGACTGCTGTGTTCCAGGTTGAAAGCTGATAGTGGTGAAATCTCTGGGGACACTTTCCCACGTGAATTGTTTTGCCTGCTCAGCCTGCTGCATAATGAACATGACAATTTGGGATGAAACTCTCTTACACCCACCCTGGGTGAGATAAGGCAGATAAGGTGTAATTGGAGACTCCTTTTGGGTTGCAGTTTTGATGCACCCTTCATCATCGTGCTCCTGGCAGTGGATTTGCAGTGAGGATCAAACCCCAATACTGAACTTGTGCCCATTCACTGTGAGGTGAGTGCCCTGCTGGCTTGGAGAGTTTAATGCTCACACAGAGTTTCTGCTCTCTGGCTTCTCTTGTTTCTGCCTTTCTGCCTGCACTCCCCAATTTCTGTCTGCTCTGTGTCTGTTGCTGGGGTTGCTGAACACTTTGCATTAGGAGACCCCTGTTCAGCTCCTTGTGGGTCTGCCAAGTCTCACGTTGCAGCCAACACTTCTTTTGTTGCACGAGTTTGTCTTAAACTAAAATATAAATACTTTTAAAACCCAAGCTTTCAGATTATGATTTAGCTGAAACAGAGTATTTAGAGTGCATGGAGTCCATTTTTCCAAGTGTTCATAATGAACACTCAGCCCATTTCTCCCTGCCCCCTCCCTTGGAAAGCTTCAGCTGCCAACTTTTCCCAGCCCCCATGCCTAGAGCTGCAGCAGTTTTCATTTAGGGGCTCTTTGGTCATGCTCATAATTTGGTGGATGTGTATGTTATGGCATTCAGGAATTCCTACTCTGGCTATCCCTGTGGGATCAGGGACATCCTGGAGCAGGACAGTGCAGTCAAAAGAACTGCCCTGGCTGCCTTCAGCTTTCCAATGCTTTGATACACTTGTGGTCTTTTAGATTGCCTTAAAAATGGGCTTAGAGCAGAACAATGGTAAAAAGTGCTCAAAGTCCTTCCCCTTACTCACAGATATTTGGAATTCAGGACATTGTGGGCAGGGCAGAGTTCAGGTGGTGTTTCAAAGGGATTTCCTCTCCTTTTGGCAATCAGGCTTGTGAACACTAGCGCGTGAATTATGGTGGTTCTCCTTAAGTAGACCCAGAATGTAATTTTTTCTTGCTGCTTGCATGGTTTGTGCTCCTGCAGAGACCATGTGCTCTGGGTGGGGAGGTGACTTTGAGGTACCTGGTGGTCAAGTCAGAAGGGTCAGCTGGCAGGAAGGAAGCCCAAGTCTCACACACTGACCCAGAGCGGGGTTTGGGTGTTGATGCAGATACACCAAATGCTGCCTTAGTAAATGTATCCCAGAGTGGTAGAGTTGTGAGCAAGTTTCTGGTTCCTGAATTTGCACAACCCTTGAAGTTGAGTGCCAAAAAGCCTTTTTTTGGGGGAGTTTGGCTAAGGCATGTGCACAATATTGGTTCCATCCTGAGGCAGCTGCAAGCCTGGCTAAATGGAATTCTCTTAAGCCTGTACAATCTTTCTGATTATATCATACCTCTGGAGAAATTTCAGTCCCATTGGTTGTGTTTTTCTAAAGCTAATCTTCTGGAAATAAGGTCTTTTAGTAAAACTGCCTTCACCTTATGGTTACAATAAACTGACTTATTAATTGGCATCAGCATGTGGCTGTCTGAACCAGCAGCGTGGCAGCCTCTGCTGGCACACGTGTCCACAGAGAAATCCCTTCACTCTGCCTTATTCCATCTTGGCACTCAAATGTTCCCCTCATTTATTTTCCAACAGCTCTATTATATTTTTTTTTTTCTGCAGCAATTCAATCATATTTTGGCTTCTAACAATTTTTTTGTTTTAACTTCTGTTTGCAGTTGTGGATTTGCTTTAGGACATGGGCTGTGTGTGTCTGTTACTTGGAAGTGTTTTTAACAGCGCTGATGTTTGTTGATGCTTTTATGGTGGTGTGCTGGTGAAATTCACATTGTTGTTATTGTATACGTTCGATTAATTTCTGTTGTATTCAGCAGTTGACAATGTTATGAAATTCACCAACCAGTGCAAACTACATCGGGCTGTGGGTTTCCTTGATGGATTTTTTTTGGCCGCTCTCTACTCCGGCGTGCATCGGCGGCGGGCTATTTTTATTGCAGCTCGTATTAGTTGTTGCGTAATACCTGCGAGAGCGCATTACCCAATGCAAACCGCGATTAAAAAAAAAAAAAACCAAACAAACAAAACAACACAACAAAAAAACAAGGGGGCGAGAGCAGTTGTGATCGCAGCACGCGTGGGTCCCACGCGCGTTTCCAGGCGCACTTTTCAGGCTCTGCTCGTAGCTCGGGAGGCGCGACGCGGGCGGCCGGGGGAAGCCGGGATTTTCCCCGGCCATGTCTGCCCGGGGGACACCCGCCCTCCGCCACCTCCGCGCGGCCCCGATCCGCGCCTTCCCCCGGCCGAGCCCCGCCGGGCGCTTCCCCCGCCGGGGCCGCGGCGTGAGGCGGCCCCGCCGCCCGCTGACCGGGGCATCACCCCTGCCGTTCCCGTCCCCTGCCCGCCGCTCCGGGGAGGGCAAGGGGGGCCGGGGGGGACCCGCCGGCTTGTGGGATTTGTAGTGCGGGCTGCGGCCGCCGCTTCTCACCCGGCCCGGCCCGGGACTACGGTGCCCACATGGCCTTGCGCCCCGGCGCATGAGCGCTCGGGCGCTGTAGCGCATCTATTATACTGCCTTGCCGAGGATAAAAAGAAGAGCAACTGGAGGGACTGTAAGGCAAACGTTGCTGGAGCTGCCGGGGCAAAGTAATCTATTTAATCTTTCCCTTTATTTGTTAGATGCTTGGGTGTGCATTGCTAGCACTGGGCCATGGTTTCTGGAGGGAGGGGGGCCGGGGAAGAAGGGGGAGGAAAGGAAAACCCACTTGGGAAAGGCCAATGCTGAATTTTTTTTTATTTTTTTTTTTCCCCTCCTCTCTTCTGCTCCTTCTTGTTGCGAGAGCCCCGCGTCGCTCCCCGCGGCCCCGCAGCCTTTGTGCGCCGCCACAATTGTAACAAAGCGCGGCGGGGCTGGCTGCAGCCTGGCCATTGATTTCCTCCCGGCCCCGCCGCTCCTGCCCACCCTTTTATTCTTCTTCTTCTGCCGCTTCTTCTCCATCTTCTGCTCCCCCTCCCCTTCTCGCCGAGCGCCCGAAGACGCCCCGGCCGCAGCCGCGGCCCCGCCGAGCCCCGCGCCCCAACGCAGGACGGGCTTGCTTTGCTTTCTTTCTCTTCTCTTTTTTTTTTTTTTTTTTTTTTTTTGGTTTTTCTTCTTCTTCCCCCTCTCTCGCTCGCTTTCCCTCGCTCGCTCTCTCTGCCCGCCATCTTTTGAAGGGGAAAATTAGGGGCGAAGAAAAGGAGGGCTCTTGAAAACAAGGAAAAAAGAAAGAGGGAAAAAAAAAAAAAAAAAAAAAAACCAAGAGGGAGGGAAGAGGAGGAGGGAAAAAAAAAAAAAAGAAAATTTAAAAAATAGCGCGGAGGAAGGGGGGTGCTAGGCAGGCTCCAGCCCCCGGTGGCGGCGGTGCGCGGGTCCCGGCTCCCGTTTGTGTCGGGCGCGGAGCGGAGCCCGGGGCGGCCCCAGCCCTGGGCCAGCGCCCGCCTGCTCCGGCCATTTCCCCGCTGGCTCGGGAGCTGGAAAAAGGTCTGAGCAGGCAGCGGATGATGGGCTGGAAAGTGCGCCTTTCGCGTGTTGTCCGCGTCCGCATGCATTTATTTGTGTATGTGTGTGTGTGTGTACCCAGCTGCTCCGCTCGTGTAAATATCCGGTGTTTACCAAACTTTTGCAAATAAATGGAAACCCAAGGGTTCGCTGCCTAAACTTGATACGCTTTCTAGGTGTAAAAAGAAACGCAGATCGCAGATTTATATATAGAAGTGTCACGCTATAAATAATGCTACCGATAATAAAATGTAAAACTTCAAAACTCAGCCGTCCTTCTCCTCCGTTTATACTTCTTGTTTGGGTTTGGCACCTCCCTGGGCGCTGGGGATAGAGCATTATTTGTAGCCTGCTTGGTTTCACTTTCAAACAAAGCTGTAGTGTTCAGGTCGCGGGTCTGTGTGCGTCTTTACGTGGTTGGGTCTCGCAGGGTGTTAATTCAGAACGTGTTTTCCTCCACAATTGACTTTGGACAACGTGGAGAATGTGTTCTGTCAGGTTCTGTGACAGTCCCAGAGTGTGGCTGTTCCTTTCTGTTGATTTCTTCAGGAGCAAAAAGTTACTAAAATAAACTTGTTTGGATGAGCAAATGTGCTGGCTTCACTAATATTTCAAACTTTTAGATGTAGGTTTTGGGGTTGTTTTGTTTTGTTTGTTTGCCTTTTTTTTTTTTTTTTTTTGGTTACATCTTAAGTTCCCTGACACTGGTAAATAATAGCAGGTTAGGAGCTGACATAATTAGCAAAGCACACCTGCTGTTCCTTGCTGGGAATAGAGAAGCACGTTTTTAATATGCTTATTAATTTTTTTAATGTGTACGGTGTGAGTGTGCTGGGGGTGTGTCTACATGAAACTGGAAGTTTAGTTTTAAAGCTGCAACTGTTGTCTTTAATTCACACAGTGCTAAGCCAAGGTATTAGAGGGGACTTGGTGACTACCATATGTGCTGCAGGATCTGGGTGACAAGTGCAGAATAAATATGCATCGATCAAAACAAACAAGAAGTCCCCAAAGCAGTTTGGTTGCTTTACAAGCAGAAAAAGCCATGATCTGTATTGCTTACAACTCCCTCAGTGCTTGAGTGTTCTGTGAATGCAGGTCCTGCCTCCTGAGCTGCAGATCACAGCACCAGCAGACTGCTGGCTGCCTCATTTTTTTAGCACAGAAGTTTGGGGAGTTTTTAATAATACCCTGGGAGGCTCCTGCTGAAACAGAGTAACTCCAGACCTCAAAGCCTTCCTTTTTGGAAAGAAGAAATGCTAAGATTGTGTATTTCTTTCTTTTTAGTCTGCACTGGATAAAAATACTTGTGCTTATTTAGTGTTTTGAGACAATGTTTAATAAAAGGATTGGGCAGGGGGTAACAGTCTTGTACAATCTTCAGCAGAAGCTTGATTGCAATATTGTCTCTCCAGTGCTGAGACAGTAGCTATTGCACTGAAAGGCTTTTTAGTTGTAGTGACCTATGCATGCAGAGTTTAAATTAAGAAAGAATGCACGTGCAACGTGAAGTGTCTGAGGGGTGTTTTCAAAGCTGACTCTGGAGTGTTTGTTCTGTTATCTTCACATAAAAACTAGGCTTCTGGAAATAAAACTGGTGTCATAGAAGCACCAAAGTGCTTACAAAAAGTTTAGTTCTTGTCGTTCAATAAGTATTTAGAGGAGAAGCATGTTGAAGGCTGAGTTCCAGCTCAGTAAGCGTGCTGGGCAGCCTTGTCCTTGCACTGCCTGTCTTTAAAGAAGGCTGATTTTGTTATTAGTCAGTGTCTGCAAATGCAAATGTTCCTCTGGGCTTCATAGCTGCTTGTGTCTCTGCACTGCTGTGTGCAGTGACAGAAATCACAGTTCTTGATAATCCTGCAAGAGGCCTCTTTGCTGAGTTAAGAACTGTGTGTTTAAAACTCATCTCTTAAAGCAGAGTGAGTCCAATGGGGGTTTTTGGTATCCTCAAACCTCACTTGCAGGCCAGGGCTGAGGTCTCTCCCTGTGAGGCTGAAGGCAGTGCACACACTGGGCTGGGACTTGCAGGAGTTTTCCCAGGCACATCTTTTACCTGCTGCGTGTTCTGAATGATGCTGTCTAATATTTACCATTTCCCTTGGAGGGGAGGCACTTGTGCAGTGGGGTGTGGGTTTCCAGCCAAGCCCTGCTGCACTCCTAGAATCTCCCTCCTCCTCCCGGGAGTAATCTGGGAGCCTGATCTCTCTTGTTGACAGCACAAACAACTTGGGAGTCAAATCCCTCTCCTCGGCAGCAGCTGAGTGATGTACTATGGTCTCATATTTCAAAGGCTTAATTACTTTTACAAAATATATTGCTCTGTCTTCTTTGGTAAGCTATCAGGTGCTTTCAGCACAGGCAGAGCTACACTTTGCTAAATAAATGAACAGAGAGTGTTTTGCATCTCAGTGTTGTTGATTGTTTCTCTTTAATCCTGCTTGCTCCTTCTTTGCTAATTTGCAAAATTCATTAATCCTCAGTGGGTTTCCCAATCATTACCATAAGCCATATGTTTTGTTTTGTGTGTGGTGTTGTTGTGTTTTTTTTTTTATTATTTGGTTTTGTTTTATTTCAATTTGCCACATTTTTCTTTAGTAGTAGCCCAGAACCGTGTTGCAGGCAGTGGAGCTGTGGGAGTTGGGCGGGAGCCATTGTGTGCTGTGCTGCTCAGTGAGCTGTCAGGACATTTTGGAAGGGTCTGTGCATCTCCAGCTTTTCATTCCACAGGATCTTACTGCGACATCAGCGTTGTTTTGTCAATCATTAGTGCTTGTTGGAGGTGAAAAACTTTCTGTGAAAAACTCTTTAACCCACTTGTTGCTAAAGCCAGTGTTGTAAGAATGTAAATTCTTCTGGAGAGCAGTGCAGAAGTCCTCTGTAATGTGCTGTGTTTTCTAGCAGTCCTTTTCCCTTCTTCTTGATTAGATACTGACTGAAGGAACTGCTCACCTCTGTTTTGGGTTCCTTATGCACCTTTCCAGGCCTTGGTCTCTTTTCAGGAGATGTTGTCACTTTTGGAAGGGTTTCAGCAGTGTGGATGACCTGGTCAGAGGAGTTTGTTTTTCTTCTTTCCCGGGAGCAGGGTTTTCTCCTCTCCACCAAAATTGCAACAGGTGTAGCAAAAACAGTCTGAGGTGAAATTTCTGTGCTTGAGGGACTGATCTGGAAGAAATTTCCCTGTGTGCATTGATCCCATTTACTGTCAAACCTTGAGATTTAGACTTGGATGTGATTGACACTGGTCTGCTTTGGGAATAATCCTGTTTGCTCCTGCCTTTCCTTTAAAGAGAGAGAAGCAGGGAAGGATTGCTGTTCCACTGTTGAGGTTTATACTTGGAGAGCTTTCCTGACACAGCTGCAGTGCCATCCATGCAGAGCATGCACTGGCACAGAGGTACAGGCTGAGGTGTTCTCCATTGTGACTGACTCCTGCAGTAACCAAACCCTGCTTGGACTGAAGAGAATGCACATTTCTCCTGCTGGTGCTTTGTCTTTTCAACTGCTCAGCCCATCCTTGTGTAACATCACAGAGGGTGCCTGGTTGGGGATCTCCCTTTCTCAAAACCCATCGATATGGCCATGCTGAGATAAATCTGTTTTCTATGACTGCCCTGGTCCATTGGTTTGGCTATAAGCAAGTGCAGAGTTTGCAGTCCAGAGCTTTTAGCTGGGAGGGGCTGTAGGACGTAGCTGCCTTTTTGCTTACCAAGGCTGGTTTAGGAATTGTGTTGTGCTGTGAGCTGTAGTGAAAGTGGTAAATGGAGCACATGTGTAAGAATTGTCTGAGTTTAGTGGAGAATGCTGTTCCTTCCTGGAAAGCATTGCTCTTTGCTGTTCCTTCTGGAAAGCATTGCTTTTTGCTGTTCCTTCCTGGAAAGCACTGCTTTTTACAGCTTTGCTCTTGCTGCTACAGTCGTGCTCAGGGTCTGTGAAATAATGTTGAAGTGCAGCACTTCAGTGAAGAGAAAGGGAATGTTCCTCTGAGTTTCCCCTGGAGTAAGAGCTTACCTGAGTGAGTGGGAGTGTTCTGGATCAGTGTATTCCTGTCCTGGGCAGGAACAAGCCACATGGGAATCAGTTGGGATACTTGTGTCCACACTGCCATGGTCGTATTTCCTTGGACTTGAGCTTCATCCATATGCAGGAGCTCTGAGCAGCTTAGGGCCTGTGTGCTCTAAGCCGTGGGTGCTGTGAGCAGGAGCTGTGCTGGGGAGGCTGTGTCACCGTGTCCTTCTGTCCTTCTGCCCTCAGCACTGTTCCCTGGGGCTCTGAGGCAGTAGGGAGCACCTTCCCCTCTTTTCCTGGATCAGCAGCCTCTGCTTCCTGTATAGGGAGGGTAATAAACTTTAAGATCCAAATTTTTGCTTTTTTTGCAGACTGTTTGGGGATTTAATTCAAGCTCAGAAACTGCTTTGATGCTCTCTAAGGGAGCCACAGCAGCTTAACTACCACAGTTTGTTCACACCTCAGCTGACCTGGAACTTCCTTGCATAGCTGAGCAAGTTTATGGATCTACCCAACCTTAGCAAAATCACTTTTCATCGGAAGTAGCAGAGCCCATAGAGCCTTTTGTGCTTGTGTGGCTGTGTTTGCTTTAAGTTAACCCACGGAGTTATTCCGGGACAATGTGCTTGTTCAAACACAGGGCACTTCAATTGCTTTGGAAACAGATAAAGCCGAGCTGGTGGGAGTGTGCACAGGGGATGAGTGGTGGTCGTCAATGGGAGGGTGCCTGCTGTAACAAGTGGCTGCTCTGCCTGCAGAGCTGCAGTCATTCCTTGCTGTGTGGGGCTCTTTCCCTGCCCCATTAGCAGCTCTAACGTTACCGTGGCTCAGCTAACAAGCAGTATATTTATGTCATGGTAATTCAATCCCTTCCATTTCATCCTTCATCCCCTTAAACTGACTTGATTGTTGTGTATTGATTTTAGGTGGACTTTGCATGGGAAAGGTGCCGTGCTGTAGTTGTAAACCCAGAGCATGATTTAAACCAGTGGCAGCTCATCCATTTTTACTGCACTTGTAATGCTTTTTGTCCTGAAATTAACTGTTCTTTTTCAAAATAGTAGCTTTAATCATTTAAATACATAAAAACAAATTTGAAAGTTAAGTAGGAGAAGGTGTTGGAGTACAAGAAGTGTATAAGGGAAGTTGTTGATGAAGATATTTTCTCTAATGAATCACTTTGGTTCTGCTCTGTACAGTGAAATGCTTCAAACAAGTTAACAGATGGATCTGGGTCTGTTTATTAGAAGTCTGTCTATGTTTGCATGGAGCTGCCCCTAAGGAGAACATCTGTAGCACTTGTAAATCATATTAATAATGCTGATATATGGCCTTGCAGAACTGGTGGTGTGAGGAAGAACTGCAGTGGAGGTTCTTGGCTCCACAACGCAGGAAACAACTCTTTAAATAGCTAATACAGAGGAATTAAATGCTATTTGCAAGGGCTCTGTATTTTATACTTTGCTCAGAGTACTTTCTGTACTTAGTTTTGTAAAAAGGAGGTGATTTTCCTGCTTCTGTAGCCTCTTAAACTCAGCTGGAAGTGGAATTTGACTGTATCTAACCCCCCCTCCCTAACAGGTGCCACTAAAGACCTTTTGGGTGTTGTGGTTTATCTTTTAGAAATGTTTTTAAAGAGTGCTGCAGTGTGGGCAAAGGGATAAAGCAGATGGCAGTTTTAGCTTTGCACTTTCTTCCAATGACAAGGAGTGTTGTACTTAGTCAAGAATTTGTTTCCAGAAACCCCAGTGATGGTATTTGAGCACCCGGTAAATACAAGTTCCTTTGTGTTCTTGATTCTTTTTTCCCCTTTCTTTAAAATTGGTGCAACCATAGGACTGAGAAGGGGTTAATCTATAAATGTGTGGGAAAAGGCTAATGACTTTAATTGCAGATGGCAGTGGAAATATTGATATCCCCATTTTCCAAGTGGGGGATAACCAGCCTGCAGCCTGGGGTGTCAGACCTGTCAGCAGGCTGGCTTGTAGCAGGAATTTTTGTAATTCTGTGCAGGTACAGCAGATGCTCAGAGATGCTCTGCCCAGCAGGGAAGTAGTTGAGCTCTTGTGGCTTTTTCTTTTCCTTTTTTTAGACTTTTCTTCAAAAAGCTTTCTGTCCAATAATCTCTCTTTTTGGAAATCAAAGTGCAGAGAAAGAAACAATCATGACAAAACCTGTTGTGCAAAGGCTCTGTGTCCTTTATTCACTGCATGTTGAATCAAACAGAGCGAGTTTGAGGCTTTTCCTTGTGCTCTAAAAGTACACAGAGCACCTCAGGCTGATTAAAAAGAGGAAGGCCTGGCTGTTTCAGGACTCAAATGTTTAACTGTGTGCATCACATCCTTTAAAAAGCAGAAAACGAGGGTGTAGATGTAAAATAATCCCATCAGGAGTTGTGGACCCTGTATGGGTGTTGCCACGTTCTGCTTTACTGGCTGTACCTAAATGCTGCTGCTGTGCATGCATTGGCTGAAACTTGGGGCAGGGCCAGAGTGTGTGTGGGGTTTTTTGTTCTCATTTCAGTTAGTTTGGTTGGTTTTTAATAATTTATCTGAAATACAGGGTGTTGACCTGAAATTGGCAGAATGGTTTGCTGGAGTCACAGGATGAGTGCTCAGGAGTGTCACTGTTGGAGAAGGGAGGCTGTAAAGGAATAGGGGAAATGTGGGCAATCAGATATGGAGGCAGAGCCCTGAAGGAGATGGGTTATGAAGCTTTAGCCTGTAGTTCAGAAAAGTAGTCTGGGTGTGATCCAGCATTTAACAGCAGCCTGTGGTCAATCACATTTTTAAACTGCATGAAACAGGGAGCTTTCACTTCTGTCTCCTCACTCTGTTCATCCCTCCTTTCTCTTGTCTTTCTCTATGTTTTGTTTTCTCCCAGAGGGGGTAGGTTAGCTGCCTGCTTCCTCTTGTAGTTTATCTGCTTGGTAGTGTTTGTATCTGTTTCTATCCACCAGTTTTGTTTCCTGAAGGAATACAAGCAGAGGCAGCCCCAGGCTGACTTCTGCTGGAGCCACTGAGTATCAGGTTAAGACTATTCAGCATTATCATCCAGTTCTGAAATGATGAACAGCCCCAGCTTGCTGCTTTTCACTGGGGTGCTGTGTCCAGGATGGACCTGTTGCTTCTGCACTTTCAGCTGGGTGATTTCTCCTTAACAGCTCTCAGCAAGTGATTTTTCTTTTGCTCCATGTGCATTTTCTGATGGCTGGGCAAGCAGGAATTCAGAGATTCACTGCCACTGAGATCTGTTACAAGCAAGTTCAAGCTGAAGGAACATCAGTTTGTCACACAGTTTGTCTCCCACTTTCAGAACAGTTGGTGATGCTGATTTGGAGGATGCTTAGAAAGGGTGATTGTGGTTCAAACCCAGGTGAGAAAATGGATTTGTAGTTCTGGTTGTCCTTGAAGTGTGGATTTGAATGCAAAACCAGAGGTGAGTAGAAATGGAAGAGTGGATTCTGTCCCTCTGTGAAACTTAAAGTGATGGTAATTCCAGAAACAGAGAGAGGTGGAATAACAAAGAAGGCATCCAGCAGACAGCATTTGTGCCAGTTCTGAATTTGCAGAATTGCCCAGCCTGCAGAAGTTGGGACTGAGTCTGTGGAGTCTTTTGCTGTGCCCTTCAGCAAGCCTTGAATTTGAGGTCACCCGAAGTTTTCCACTCCTTGGGCATTTTTCATATAAACATGGAGATATCCCTTCTTGATTAGGCTGCAATTTCTTTTTGTGCTGTTATAGGAAATGCTATGGCAGGGAACAGGATCTCCTTGTGCAGTGGGGTTTCTCTTGCTGGGATCCTGTTCTTCTGCAGGTCTGGGGGGCACTGACACCCCCAGCTCTCCCAGCTATTGTGCCTGAGGCAGTGGCAGCACCCACACTTCTGATCAGCCTGACAGGAGTCTCCAGCCCCAGATGTGCAGCTCTGAACTTCCCTTATTATTTTACCTCTCTCTAACAGCTGGAAAAGGAATTGACTCAGGTGGAGAAACCACAAAGTGTGCAGAGCTGAAGTTTGTTGCTGCCTGTGCTTAAATCTTCCTTAGAAAGAGGTTTATCTTGATTGACCAATTAGTTGTATCTTGCAGGGGATAAGTCTGCAGAACCCTCTGTGGTGAGGTGCTGAGCCACAGAGACCTTGCAGCTGAGCGAGAGGGGAAAGCTGCTGAGCACTTTGCAGGATCAGCCTTGAAGTGGTGCCTGAATCCCAGAGGCCTGGGCTGCTGCCTGTGTTGTGGTTTGCACTGCACTTCCAGTGTGCCCTCAGCCACATTCCTGCCTCCCTCAGCTCTCCTGCCCCTCATCCTGCTCCTGACACGCTGAGAGCATGGATGGTATGTGGCCGTGTGCCAGCACCTTCCCAGTGCTTCCTTTTTGCCTGATGTCCGAGGCTGCAGGGCTGCTGCTCCATGGGGGCTTTTGGGGGGCTGCAGTCACCCCTACAGGTGCTAGGAGTTATAAGTGTGCAGTGCACTGGCTAGGAGGGAAAATCTGCTCCAAGCAGGATCTTTTGGCTGTCTGGTTTCTCCCTGGCTCTGCCCCCCGTTAGGTGCTGTGGGTTCAGCCCTGTGGGTCACACAAGGTGATTCCATTGCGTCTCCACCTTTCCCCTCTGGGGGAAAAATGGCACGAGCAGAGTCTGCCCAGACATGTGGTTATCCCAAACACTTCACTTGCTATGCCAAATCTCTTATGTAAAAGCCCAACAGTTTTTTTTTTCCATTGCCATAAAGGTGTAATTTGTGTATCTTGTGAGAGGCACAACCACCAGCCTTTTCCTGTTAGCACCTACCCATTCCCATCCTGCTGATTTGGATGTGCAAGCCACCAGCTACTCCAAGTACTCTGGAACCTGTTCATAGATCTCATTTATTACAGCTGAGCATTAAGTTAACTTTTCCATGATAGGCCACCCAGTTAATTTGCTGAAATACCTCCTGGCTGATTTTTTGCAGGTTCAGTTCAGCTTATCTGAGTCCAGACCTTACTGCAGTCAGGTCTCAAGGCTGGCTGAGCTCCTTCAGTCAGGAATCCAACACAGAGTGAGCTGTGTAACCACTCGCTGTGCCTTCCTCCTGCAGCCTTTTTAACAGAACTCTGTAACTCAGGAGCTTGAACAAAACCAACATAGTCTGAGTTGAAATTTGCCTCTGTGTTTTCCACAAAAAGCAGGGCAGGAAGAGATGTCCAGAGGTCATTCTGTCCTTCCCAGTGCAAAGGAAGGTCAACCATGCCTAATTCATTACTGACATTGGTCACTTAAAGCTGTTACCAAAGCCATGAAAATGAACTTGGTTTAGTGTTAAGCATCACTCCCTGCATTTGAAACTGCAGCCTTTAGAAATCCGTTGAGCCCCATTTGATTTGTGTGTGCTAAATTCCTGCTCAGACTTGTTCAGAAGGTGCTTCCTGTGGCATTAGTGACTTGGGGGAGAGAAATACTCTGGCCTCAAATTATCAGAAAGTCCATCACTTTATTTGAGGTGCCTATAACAGTGTTTATAAGTCTCCAGTGCTTTTATAAAGTGACCTTTAGCTACTCCTGGGTTTGAAGGCATTTAATCAGAGATCTTACAGCAGTGAGATTTGCTGGGAGCACTGAGTAGGCATCAAAACTGAAGACCTCATAAATTCCCAGTTACTCCTGGCTGATTCCTACCTACTGGTTAGGCTCCTTACTGAGGAAACACCTGCTCTTATAATAGCCAAGGAGAGAGCAAGGGTAGGAAAGCCATCTGCATAATCTAATGAGCATTATCAAAAGCCAAGGAACTGACTTAATCTGCTGTGATCTTTTCCCCTCCCTCGTGCAGAGGTGAGCTCAGGACACAGTTGCATCTCCCAGTCTCAGGATGTTATTAAGGCAGTGCTCAAAATAATATGCATGAAAAGCAAATCTGTGATGTGTGGAATTAATGATTTGGGAGACAGCAAGGATGGCTGAGTGGACTTGGAGAGTGCTGCAGTGTGCCACAGGAGCACTGCAAGCCAAATTCCCACTCCTGCAGGGAAGCAAAGTGTAAATCCCAGTGTCTTGAGGGGGTGGCATGTTGTGTGTAGTGTGTCTGTCTGCCAGGGCAGGGTTGGCTGATAAAGCAGCTCGTCTGTCCTCAAGTCTTGCTCTCAAATTGCACATCCCTTGTGTTTGAAGGCACCATCCCTGCTGACATGTTAGTAGGTACTGAAAGCTGCCTGAAGTTCAGTTCCTCTGTGGGGCTGGGAAGGGAAGGAAAAGGAGGAGGAAAAGGAGACATCCACAAGTTTTGTTTCCTTTTGAGGAGATTGATGTAACCCTTAATTTCTACAGCCATAGAGTGAAATAGGTACAACCCTCATTAATAACCTTCCTTGACTTTGTATTGACATTCAGAAGTGCTAAACCTCTCCTGCAGAGAAAGTCAGGGCAAGATGACCAAGGCTGGGCTGCTTCTCTCACATGGTGACCAATCTGAGCAAACTTCCAATTGTTGGGAAAAAAGAGATTGAGAGTCTGCTTTGGAGGCTGCAGGAGCAATGCTTGGAGGACACTGCTCTGGCTGCCCTGCTGGCAAATTTTGGGTCTGGCTGCTGAGTGGGGCGCTGTGAGCAAGTCACCTCACCACGGTGTAAAGTGTGAGTTGTGAGCAGCAGCCCTGTGAGGAGTGAGCAGGGTCTGTGTGTGTGCAGAGTGTGAACTGCTGAGGGACCTTGGTCTCTGCCCAGCCTCTGGGTGCTACTGTAATGTAAATAAAAATGTGCAGATAACAACGAGGTCAAGGAACATCTCTCAAACTCGATAATTTTCCCTGATGGGAAGATTTATGTGGCTGTTTCTTTGCCGAGCTGGAATTCTGCCAGATTTTGATCAATGTCCAAGTAATCACGCTGAAATACTATACCAAGGAGAGGGGAAAACCAAGGAGTTGTGGGACTGCCAGGCTGCTGTTTGTTTAATTATTTTATTAAAAAGAAATTAAATAATATTTAAGGTAGTAGTAATTTGAATTGAGTAGTTTAGAAAATATATAAATAAGGGATAATTAGGTTTTAATAATAGCACATAAGCAAAAGATACTGTGGGGTACGGAGGACAGAGTTTTGGGATTTTTGTTACTTTATGTGCAAGTTTGTTAAGTGAAAATTATTTTTTATATACTATGTTAATGTTATTTTTTCTCATTTTTGTTTTTTTTAATTTTTGTTTTTATTATTACTTTTACGCATGTGTTACTACTTGGTTTGGTGGTCACACAAGTCTTTGGGCGTTGTTTTGGATGAAGACTTCTCTTTTTTTTGTTTTTTAATTTACTTTTGGGTAACACACGTGCACTAAGCTAATATAATGTAAGTTAAGACTAATGTATTACTGCATTTACATATTAAGGTAATAAATTTCTTATAATTAGTATTCATCCTACCTAGCTGGGTTTTTTCATGCCTGGTTTGCCACACTGAGCTTAAACTCCAAGACTTAAAACCTCCCTTCTTTGAGGTTTTAGGTTTTGTTTTTAATTGCTATCTCAAATTGAATAAGAAGGAAAAACAGTGTTCATTCTTTGTGTATGACAGCACTTCAGGGTGTATTCTAAACTTGCAATATCAAAACCACTTCTGCAGACAGAGAAATCAAGAATAGCTCCTGCTACTTGAACATTATAGGCCTGAGGAGCAGGATAAGTAGTGATTCAAAAATTAAAATTTATGAAGATTTTACTGCAGGGCTAAAAGAAATCTCACCTTAGCCCCTCACTGAAAGGTGCACATGGTGTCTGTTTTGGCAGTCTGCACTCCAGGCTTGTACAGTGATGTCCTGAGTCACTGTCCCTAATAGTTGAAATATTTCTTGATACCAGTGCAGTTTCAGAGGGTGCTTAGACGAGAGCTGTGTAGTTCAATTCTACCTGTAGTTATGGAATAATTGTAAAAGCTTGCTTAATTTTTGTGTGTGGCTCTACTGAAGTGTCCTCTTGGGTGATTTGTGTGGTAATTTGGGATGTCAGATGGTCAGAGCTCTCACTTCCCTCTCTTAATAAATGATGTTTCACATGGGCTAGATTTCTCAGGCATGATTTATATTTAATTCAAAGCCATTGCCTTTTGGACATTTCCAAAGCATTTTTACCCTCATCATCCAGATTCCTCATAGTCCTGCTTTTTACATTTATAAAAATGATACCATTTTGAGTTTTTAAAGGTAAAGGAATGGCTGTAGAAGCAAATTCTTAGTTTTAAAAATTACAAAGTATTTTATATCAAAGCAGCTTCCCAGCAAATGGTGAAGAAACTGCTGGACCAAGGGTTGAAGGTACAGTGAGGCACATTAAAGCTTTATTTATGGCAGGACAGTACTTCCAGGTAGCTATTTCTGTCTTGTGCAGGATCCAGCAGTTCTGTGCCAGTGCTGCTGGGAGCTTTGGAGCCACTTTGGGGTGTAAAACCCAGTGTGTTGGAGCAGGGACCTGACCAAGTTGGCTGTCATGGTTCTGCCCCTCCTTGTTTTGGTAATGTCCTTAATTAAAATCCTTTCTGAGTTGTGTCACTGATGACTGTTCCATGCTTTTATGGACTGTCCAAGCCTTGTTTAAGCTTGAGGATCAAAATGGCCCCGTGGGGAGGCAGTGCCTGTGCCAGGGAGTTTTCTCTGCTGGGTGGGGACAGAAAGGAGCTGCCACTATCTCCATGGCACAGGTGAGGAGCTGTGGGGTGAAGATACTGAAAGCCTTGGCTGAGGTCAGGGAGAAAAAGTCTGAGAGATGTAGAAGCTATGGATCTGTGGTTTGTTGAATTACAGTTCGGGGATTTAATACAAATTAATTAAAAATCCTTATCAAGTTGGAGTTTGAGAGGTAGGACATGAGGAAATTGAAATGAAAAGAGACTCATATTTAGCCTCAGGTTATTTAAAGGGAAGACTTAAGTTACACTTCATAGTTTGAAACTTGTGACCCAAATGCTCTCTGTGGGTGTTTTATTTCCCCTCAATCCTTGCACTGGATTCAGTTTGTTAATCAAGAAGACAGCAAACAGAATGTTTCAGTGGTGGTCACCAGGGACCTGCAGGCAGCCTTGCATTCTCTGGGATGATGGATGTTGCTCAGAAACCTGAATCCATGCAGGGAGCTCCCCAGGAGGAGACTGAGTGAAACTTCCCAATTATCCTTTTTTTCTTGTTTTTAATTCTTTCTCTATTTACCCCCCTCGATCTGCAGATTGAGTTTTGCAATATTTCTGCTGCTACTTTGACTTGATGGAACACTGGGACAAAATCCTTCCCCAAAACTGAAATCCCAAATAACATTCTAGTTATGAAATTCCATGTGCAGGGGATGCCAGCACCCCTTTTGGCTGCTTGCTGCTCACCCTGCCTGTCACCAGCAGCATGAGCACATGAGAAACCAATCCTTTTGGAGCTAAACTGGGCTCCTGAGATATCAAAAATCAGGGACCATGATTCTGGAGCTATACAAGAGAGTCCTGCTGGCATTTTTCTCCACCCTTGGAATGTAGTGGGTGTTGAACAAATGGTGGCAGCATCAGAACTGGACTTGGCTGTTCCCTGCACAGATAATCACATGTATTCACACAGGGCTTTGGTTTAGGTTTGTAGCAGTTCCCTCCCTCTCTACTGCAGATCTGTTTGTTTGTACACAGCTATTTTGGTAAAATTTCCCCAAGTTAGGTATCTGTTTACTTTTGCCTTCATCTAATCAGCAGCTCACAGGGTAAGTTGATGTTCTATATTTAGTGCAGATATTCAGTAGAGATGATTAGGGCTGTATTAATGCAGAGGTTTTTGGGTTTTTCCTAGAATGTCTCCCTGCTTTTACATTCCTTCTGTCCCTGCTCATGCTTCTCTGTTCAACCAAAAAGTATATTTGTATGGATTTCTAAACATATTTGAAATGATTTGCCTCTGGAAAGTGATTGTGGTCTATTTGCCATGAGAAGAGTAGCTGCAGTCCTGATGTGAGCTGAAATATCCAATGTTTATGGAAGATGACATAGCAAAGCTGTTTACCATATGCTACACAAGGCTCAGTGATACTGGGCTATTTTTACCTCTGCAGTTTGCAGAGGGAAAACCAGAATACAATAATGCAATTTATGTATTCTCCTCTATTTCAAATGTGTCTTTGAGAGAGAAACATGACAGCACTGTCTGAGCCAGGTCACGGGATATCAGTGTAACACCAGTTATTATCTGAGCCTGGATCTCTAAACTTTGATATAAAACTGGGGTCAAAACCAGTCAGGTGCATGCAGGAAGAGGCATAATAAGACATTTATGAGATTCAAAGTGCAGATCACTTCAAATTGGGAAGTTTCTTGTGACACCTTTCACTCTCAGCAGTTCACAGCATCTCCCTCTGCCCCTTCTTTCATTTCCCTGGCCTGAGATCCTCTGGCAGGTGCTGTCTGCTGTTCATTGTGGGATTTCAGACTGCCCCTTGCACCAGGGCAGAGCCCTGTGAGCTGACTGGGACCAGGCAGCGTGGCTCTAGAGACAATGCAGTTCAGCTGACATGGAGCTGGAAGCTGTGGATTTAGCACCTTGCATCAGTGCATCCATGGAGTCTGCATTGCATCCTAGAGCAGATTCTTAGGTTGCCCCGAGTGTTTTCTTGACATGAGGATGCTCTCTGAGCCAGCTAAAGCAAGAACTAGTCCCATGGAGCTTGCTGTGTCTGCAGGCTTTGAATTTGGGAGTTCCACTGTCTCTTGGGTCTTGAACTGTTCCCATCTCCAAGGTAAACTGTGCCACAGGAACAAAGCCAATGGGATAAAGAGCCTGAGTTTAAATATTGTCCACACAAGAAATGTCACAACCTGCCTGCTTCAAAAACCTCTATTTTACACCCTTCCCTCTTTCTCTCTCTAGTTTGCTCTAGGTTGTATGGTTGCACCCTGGAAATGGGATGTCAGTCCCATTCAGGGAGCATAAAGGAAGAAAGAAAATCTCCCCGTTGCTGCCGCAGTGACAGCGAGTGAGAGCCCGAGCAGGAAGATGTCGGCAGTCGCCTCAGCCATCCAGGCTCCTCAGGGCCCCGTCAATCCCCCGCCTCCAGAGGTGACAAATCCCAACAAACCTGGCAGGAAAACCAACCAGCTGCAATATATGCAAAATGTTGTGGTGAAGACCTTGTGGAAGCATCAGTTTGCTTGGCCTTTCTACCAGCCTGTTGATGCAATTAAACTGAATTTGCCGGTACGTTTCTGTCGTCTTCTCAGCATAGAAAGCTTTGTGGTGGTCAGGTTGGTTTTGGGATTGCTTAGAGGGAAAATATCAGTGCTGGGATTGCTTAGAGAGGGAATATCAGTGCTGGGATTGCTTAGAAGGGAAATATCAGTGCTGGGATTGCTTAGAGGGGAAATATCAGTGCTGGGATTGCTTAGAGAGGGAATATCAGTGCTGGCATTGCTTAGAGAGGGAATATCAGTGCTGGCATTGCTTAGAGGGGAAATATCAGTGCTGGGATTGCTTAGAGAGGGAATATCAGTGCTGGGATTGCTTAGAAGGGAAATATCAGTGCTGGGATTGCTTAGAGGGGAAATATCAGTGTTTGGGATTGCTTAGAGGGGAAATATCAGTGTTTGGGATTGCTTAGAGGGGAAATATCAGTGCTGGGATTGCTTAGAGAGGGAATATCAGTGCTGGGATTGCTTAGAGGGGAAATATCAGTGCTTGGGATTGCTTAGAGGGGAAATATCAGTGCTGGGATTGCTTAGAGAGGGAATATCAGTGCCCTGGGATTGCTTAGAGGGGAAATATCAGTGCCCTGGGATTGCTTAGAGGGGAAATATCAGTGCTGGGATTGCTTAGAAGGGAAATATCAGTGTTTGGGATTGCTTAGAGGGGAAATATCAGTGCCTGGGATTGCTTAGAGAGGGGAAATATCAGTGCCTGGGATTGCTTAGAGAGGGGAAATATCAGTGCTGGGATTGCTTAGAGGGGAAATATCAGTGCGCTGGGATTGCTTAGAAGGGAAATATCAGTGCCTGGAATGGCTTAGAGATGAAATATCGGTGCCTGGGATTGCTTAGAGGGAAAATATCAGTGCCTGGGATGGTGTTGGGCTCAGCCAGTGGCTTCATGTGCAGCCAGACTCTAATCCAGAACAAGAAAATGACACTGCACAGCCCTACAGCATCCCCTAATCACAGCCTCTGCAGGTGCTCCAGACCAGCCCAGGGAGAAACTGGGTTAACAGGTGGAAATCTTTTAAAGGCCAAAATGCTCTTAAAATTAGAGACTGAAACTTTGAGCATAGTTTTAGCCAGGCCTGATAAACTTCTGTGAGTGCCAGAGGCAGCCTTTTAAAAAGGGAGGCAGAAATGCTGATTCCCAGACTGGAGGTTGTGTGTTTTGGAGACAGGTTCATAATAATGCTAAGGCTAAAAAGACACAAATTAGAAAATAAATGGAAATATATTTACATTTACAATTTCCACAAAACTTAGTGGGGTGTTTTTTAGAAGGGGGGATGACGAGAAAGCAGGGGTTAGGCGGACTTCTGATTCAGTTTTGTTCACATCTTCCCTGGTTTTCCAACAGGATTATCACAAAATAATTAAAAACCCCATGGACATGGGGACGATCAAGAAGCGCCTGGAACACAACTATTACTGGAGTGCCAGTGAATGTATGCAGGATTTCAACACCATGTTTACAAACTGTTACATTTATAACAAGGTAAAAAAAACCCAGAAAGGCCTGTAGAAAACACCCACCTACCCTGTTACTGTGCAGGTTTTGAGCAGGGCCGGCTCTGGGCCCTCCTTGCAAGGATTTGAAATGCCACTAATTGCAACCATGTTACTTGAAATGCACAAAGCTGTCTTTGTGCTGCCTCTTTCTTCCCCCAGACTAGTTACAATGGCAAATATGCCTTTTAATTATAGGTAGATTTCTGTTTTGGGGTTATGCAGCAAGTTTTTATTCCTTTTATTGTCAGTTAGGAGTTTTCTGGGATGAGCTGCACTTAATGCAGTGCTCTGCAGGTGTTTTGAGGTGCTTTAATGCTGTGTGTTAGACTGTCTGGCACTGAATAGTTTCTGTTAGCAGCAGAAAGGAGTTCAAGAATCATAACTCTGTTCTTTGACTCTGTCTCCATAAATATGTTCATACTTACACACATTTAAATTGCTTTATTATTATTATTTTGGGTTTGGCTCGTTTGCTGTTTTGTTAGGTTGTTAAAATTCTTTGTGTTTTGTTTTCTCCAGTCATTTGTCATCATAGACCCAGACTGGAGAGCAGCTGAAACAAACAAATTAATTAGTTTGAGCCACAGAGTGTGTGTTTAGCCTCTTCCCTTGGACCTGCTGGCAAGCAGGGAAGGACAGCTCATCCGTTCCAGTTTGCTGCTTCCACGCTGCTGCACTGGATACTGGTTTATCAGGCTCCTTCTGAACTCCTGATCATTCTCTGGATGCAGCACACTTAGGGGCTGTAATTATTGCATGCTAGAGCAGAATAGAAGAGCAGGAGAGTGGCAGGAGGAGGGAGAAGAGCTAATCTGTTTATTGTCAGCGTTTGAATACCATAATTTATTTGAAGGGCCTCAGTGTTTTCTAAGCCTGGTCTTCACAGATATGTGAATGATACAACAAAGGCTCATATTCTTCTTTGTGCAGCCCACAGATGACATTGTCCTCATGGCCCAAGCCCTGGAGAAGATATTTCTGCAGAAGGTTGCCCAGATGCCTCAGGAGGAGGTGGAGTTGCTACCCCCAGTTCCCAAAGGCAAAGGTCGCAAGCCCTCAGCGGGCACACAGAGCACAGGTAGGGATCCATGCAGGGACAGGGGATGCTGGGAGCTGTTCCCAAGGCCTGGGACACCTCCTGAGCTGCTGGACTCTGCAGATGGTGCAGAGGCTGGGAAGGGAGAGCGTGGTCTCGCAGTTAAAGCAGTGGGGAGGAAGGTGGGAGATGTCTGGGGATGCTCACTCAGGGTTTCAGGGCTCGTGTGTCTCAAGGCCACCCTGCATTTGTCACACCGATCTTGCCATCTGTGATTTGCCCAGCCAGGCAGCACTTCAGGGAGGGAAGGCATTGCTGCTGCTTCTCTATGCAAAAAAAACAACCCAAGATGTTCATAAATGCCAGTCTGCTGCCAGAGCATGGCATGGAAAGTCTTTAGAGATTTGGGTTTACACAGCTCCCCGTGGGTCCTGGCAGAATTCTGGCACAGCAGAGACTTGGACTCAAATTCTGCTAATTCCCTAAACCCTGTATATTTTCCTTTTGCACACATGATTGCAGCATCATAAAATTAAAGGATTTATTAAGCCATTGCAAAAGGCTACATACACCATTGCATATCAGTGGAAATTAAGTTTAGATCAGCTTATTTAGAATTGATTTTAAATGGATTTAGGACTCAAATGTCCAAGCGTGGTAAAACAGTTCATAAAGGACTTTGTGTGGGCTGAGTTAAATGATGAGAGTAATTTTTTTTCCCTCTAAACAAGATCTAATTGTTGCTCTGGGAAAGTCAATTGTTCCTCTGTTTTCCCACATTTCAGGTGCTAAATGGAGCTATAAATCTATCCAAGCTCAGAGAAATTAATGATGATGTATCTTTTTATCAAAGGATGTTGAAACATAGAAGGAGGATTGCTGCTTTGGTTATTGGGTAGTAGGTTTGTCCCCCTTTATGTTAAACCACCAGGCAGGGTTTTAGCAGTGCAGGTGTAGCATCAGGGATGTCAGGATGCTTAAGCTCTACTGAGAATCATAAAATACAGAGTTGGAAGGTACCCACAGGAATCACTGAGCCCATCTCCTGTTCCTGCACAACCCCAAGAATCCCACCCTGTGCATGGTGGCAAATCTGAAGTGCTTTGCACTCCTGGCTGCTCAGGTGGCTCAGGGCCGTGGTTGTTGCCATTTGCATGGTGTGAACACCTCCCACTGTTCCATCTCCTGCTCTTGCTGAGCTCAGTGCAGCTCTGGGAGCATCCAAGGGGTAAAAGCTATCCCAGAGCAACACTCCATGTGAAAAGCTGCAGTTATTTTTCGTGTGGCTGACCGGTGTAACAGCACCGAGCGAATCCCACCGTGTTCTCTGTGCTCTCCGGGATCCCTCTGCCAAGTCCAGCTTGCTCCCAGTACCCTCCCATGTGTGCCCACCAGCGCCTTTCCCCTCTGCTTTGACAGGAGCGCAGCAAGCCGTGGCCGTGTCTTCCGTGTCCCCGCCGGCGCCGTTCCAGAGCGTCCCTCCAGCCGTGTCTCAGACTCCCGTCATCGCTGCCACCCCCGTGCCAACCATCACCGCCAATGTCCCGCCTGTCGCCGCCCCTGCCGCCGCCGCCCCGCCCCCGCCCGCCGCTCCGATCATGCCCGTGGTGCCTCCCACGCCCCCGGTCGTCAAGGTAAATGCACTGCCAGCCCTCGCTGCTGGGTCCCTGCTGTCCTGCATTCATTGCTGGGTGTTGGGGTGGAGAGGGGTGAGAACGGTTCTGCCGCTTTCCACGCGGTCCAGCCGAGGTGATGGCACCTGTGCGTGCTCCTGCTCGGTTCCAGCCTCTCCTTTCACAGCCTTCCCCTGTGCTGCTGCTCCAGGGCTCTTGGAATTCTCCTCATTTTACACCAGATAGCTCAGAGCGTCCTTTCCCTCTGTGACTGAGCTCCTGATTTTACTGGGGTTCTTCATTTAAGGTTTGCTGCCCAAAGCATCTCTTCCCTCTGTGACTGAGCTGATTTTACTGGGGCTGTTCATTTAAGGTTTGTATCTCAAAGCATCTCTTCCCACTTTGACTGAGCTCCTGATTTTACTGGGGCTGCTCCTTTAAGGTTTGTATCTCAAACTTACTGAGCTCCTGATTTTACTGGGGCTGCTCCTTTAAGGTTTGTATCTCAAACTTACTGAGCTCCTGATTTTACTGGGGCTGTTCCTTGAAGGTTTGTATCCCAAAGCATCTTTTGTCTCTTTTACTGAGCACCTGATTTTACTGGGGCTGTTTCTTTAGGGCTTGTATCTCGGAGCATCTCTTCCCACTCTGACTGAGCTCCTCATTTTACTGGGGCTGTTATTTTAAGGTTTGTATCTCAAAGCACCTTTTCCCTCTGTAACTGAGCTCCTCATTTTACTGGGGCTGTTCCTTTAAGGTTTGCAGCCCAAAGCATCTCTTCCCTCTGTAACTGAGCTCTTGATTTTACTGGGGCTGTTCCTTGAAGGTTTGTATCCCAAACCATCTTTTGTCTCTCTAACTGAGCTCCTGATTTTACTGGGGCTGTTATTTAAGGTTTGTGTCTCAAAGCACCTTTTCCCTCTGTAACTGAGCTCTTCATTTTACTGGGGCTGTTCCTTTAAGGTTTGCAGCCCCAAGCATTTCTTCCCTTTGTAACTGAGCACCTGATTTTACTGGGGATGTTCATTTGAGGTTTATATCCCAAAGCATTTCTTCCCTCTCTGGCTGAGCTCCTGATTTTACTGGGGCTGTTCCTTTAAGGTTTGCAGGCTCCAGCATTAGGAATGTTCCTCTCTGCTTTCAGCCAGTTCAAGACAAGCCTGTCACTCCAGTTGGAGGAGACTGATGTTGCCTGCAGCTTTTGGGTGCATTAGTTCTGTCTTCCTTACTGAGTAATCTTTTGGGAGTTGTCACTGGTGTTTTGCTATTTATTATGTTAATTTATGGGTAAATGAAGACATTACCTAAATAATTGAAATTCTCTTAGCAAGCTGTGAATTGCTTTAAAAATGATGAAAGCATAGCTCAGAGAAAGCTGGGGATCTTTTTATCTAAACTGTGGAATTAACTGCAACAGTTTTGGTTGTGAGGTTGCTTGGACCAGCAGAGGCACAGAATTCTTTTGGTTTTTAACCCAATAGTTAGGGAATTCCTAGAGAAATTGTCAGATCTTGCAGCTAAGCTCTCCTCCTGTCTCACATTTCAGTTTCTGTCCAAATAACTTGCTTCTGAGAATCAATTTCATTTTAAAACTCAAGGATGAACCCAGAAGTGAGTTTGCCAAATACACACTGCAAAATTAATTCTGCTTGGGATTTACTTAAGATTTTCCTTAGATTTCTCCAAGGAACTTTTTCCTCCCTATCTTCCTCTCCAGAGAAATAAATCCTTGATAGGAGCACGAGAGAGCTGAATGGACAGTCCAGCTTGAATTTATGTGAGAGGGTTTATTTGCTTAAGGCAAAATCTACCTTAGCACACCCACTAAATACAGGGGAGTGAGGATTCATGGGTCTTTGGTGATTAATATGCTTTGGTTCAGAACTTACAGCCTGATCCTGCCACTGGGGACTCAGACATGTGCTTAAGTTACTGACACTTGCTCAGGCCCTGTGCATCAGCTGAGCTGCAGTAATTGACTGGGTGTCCTCCTTTCCCTTGCCAAACACCAGGTAAGAGTCCTGGTTCCCTCTCAGGGAAATAACACATTTTACAGCATGGTTGGGCTTGGGTTGGAGCCATGCAAATGGTTGGTTACTGTGGCTCAGGTGATGTGCAGTGTTGGAGCCTGTAGTCACAAATCCCATTTATCCCAGTGAAATAACCGGTATTTTTTCTGTCAGAGGACAGGCAAAACTAAGGATGAGTGAAATATGGGTCTCCTCAAGCCAGGTCTCATAATCTCTTGGAGATCTATTTCACACCCAAGATAGCTCAGCTACCTTAGAAGGATAAAATCAGCAGGATGGCTTCTGTGATAGTGTTGGAAACAAAAAGTTTTAATAAAAGGCAAAATTATAAAACTCTATTCAGAGAAAAAGTGAGCCAGGTGCAAGAGATCCTTGCCCCTGGTAAACACCCCACAAAACTCTTTACAGAATAAAACTGAGCCAAGTGCAAGAGATCCTTGCCCCTGGTAAACACCCCACAAAACTCTTTATAGAGAAAAACTGAGCCAGGTGCAAGAGATCCTTGCCCCTGGTAAACACCCCACAAAAGCAATTTGTTTCTTTGTTCTCTTCTTTTTCTAGTAAATTGCTTTGGACAGAAGGCAAAAAGTCCTGCCTAATAGCTCTCCTTAATTTTGAGGTGAAGCCCCCCCCAAGTCCTGTGAGATGTCTTTTCACCTAATTGAGGAGAGAAATTTGTGAGCTTATTTCCTTTTTAAGGGGACAAAGGATGCTTTTGTCACTCGCATTCCTATAGATGAGCTGTGCTAGGGTCCCTGCAGGCCATGCCCTCATGGAGCCTGTCCCTGTGCCGTTTCAGAAAAAGGGAGTGAAGAGGAAAGCAGACACCACCACGCCCACCACGTCTGCCATCACTGCCAGCAGGAGCGAGTCCCCCACGCCGCTGTCGGACCCCAAACAGGCCAAAATCATCGCGCGCAGGGAGAGCGGCGGCCGCCCCATCAAACCACCAAAGAAGGACCTGGAGGATGGAGAGGTCCCTCAGCACGCAGGGAAGAAGGGCAAACTCTCTGAGCACCTCAAGTACTGTGACAGCATCCTCAAGGAGATGCTCTCCAAGAAGCATGCAGCCTATGCATGGCCCTTTTACAAGCCCGTGGATGCAGAGGCTTTGGAATTACATGACTATCACGATATAATCAAACACCCCATGGATCTCAGTACTGTGAAAGTACGTCCTCTTTTACCACCTCTTTTGGCACAGGGTCCCTCTGCTTGCAGAGGACTGGCTCCTTTGTGGGAGGGGGGAAAGGGAAAGGGTGGAAACTGAACCTGTTTGGATACCAGCTGGATATTTTTATATTTTGTTTCCTTCCCCTCTCCCTTTTTTTGCCCTAACCTGGGACAGCTTTTTTTTTTTCTGCCCTGCAAAGCAAATGATGTACACAAAGTACAATGGCATCCTCTACTCTTTGTGGACAGTCCAGGTATTTAACTGGTGTTCTTAGGATTGTGTTGCACTCTGAGAAGAGGAGGTGCTGTATTTCGTAGGATTCAATTGATGGTATCCCATTTCCAGAAGCTGCTGCCTGCCTACTTGGTGGTGGCAGATTGGCTTACACTGAGCAATTCCAGCTGGGATGTGATGGTACTCAGGCAGATATGTGCTGGTTTTGTGGTTCATACTTGTCTCCTCAAGAGAATGGTCCAATATTCTTGTTTTTCCCAGTAGGTTTGGAGGTTTGCTGAATCCCTTCATGAAGCAAAGCCATATCTTTGTAGTTCCCATCTTCTTGTGAGCCTGGCACTGCATTCTGTATTGATGGAGGGGAGACTTCCATGGTGGCAGGAGGTGAAGATGTTGTTGCTGGCTTTCACTGGCATTGCCAGAAGGGTTTTAGTGCCAGCTGAGCCAGTGCTTGGGATTGTCTGAATGCCCAGGTGACAGAAGGGCAGCTGTGCTTGTAATTCCTGTCATGGTACCCAGGAGCAGCATGTCACACTCTGATGTGCCATGCATCCATCCCAGGGGTCCTCTGGGTCTCCAGACATGCCTGCAGCCTCCTAGCTGAAGCCCCAGGTGATAGCAGGAAGATTAGAGATGGACAGAGTGAAATCCTGACCCTCTCAAATATTTCCATGTGTGCTTAGGTGATTTCCTATTGCAAGAGATTATTGTGCTGTGTTCTGAAAAATCTAGGTGCAAAGTTGTGATTTCTTGGGTTGTGATTTCTTCATGCTTAAATCTCTTTAAGGTCCTGACTTCATTCTTTTAAAATTGTACACCTCTGCCCCTCTCTGGCAAGTGCAGGTGATATCCTCCCTCTGCACCTGACTGGTGTGGGGTAGAAAATTGGAGACAGGCTGATGGCAAACCCAGTGGAGTCTTTTACAGCTAAAGACTCTGGGTTTCTCATTCCACATGGCAGTATTTTTCTTAATTAAGTTGTTTGAAGTGCTGTCTGGTATTGGTTTTTTATGGAGTGTTTTATTGTCATTGCTCTTGGCCTGCAGATCATGGTGTGACTTCTCAGAGATGCAGCTCATCATCTGTTCACTGTGTGGAACAGAAACCTGCCATTTGCAGGCACTGTCATTTTCCAGTGTCAGGGACTTCCACTGTGGCTCTGAAAGGTTTTTCAATTTAATTCTGCCCAAGTGACAATGGCTGTGATAAAGGAGCACATCTAAGGGCCTCCAAACTAACCTGGGAGGAATTATGTGAGAAAGTAAAACACAAGCATTGCTGCAGCTGTAACACATCTTGTCTCTTATTTCTGTGGCTGTTGGGTTTGATTTTCCCCAGAGAACATCCTTCATGTCCAGGAGCATTTTTTTTTCCCTGGCAGAGATGTCCCCAGGAGGGTTTGGAGGTTGTTTGCTCTGTGTGTGGTGCAGGAGGCAGGTTGGCTGTTGTGACTGTGCCAGGGGCAGGGAGATGTGCTGGAATTTTGTGCTGGAATGGGAACAGCTGCAGGGACAGGATCTCTGAGCTCACCTCCACCTCAATTCTCTTTATCAGAGAAGGAAAGAGCAGAACTGCTTGGAGTAGGAAAAGGTGGGAATGTGAGGAGAGAGAGGCAGCAGCTGTAATTCCCTGTGAGGAGGGGGATGCACTGAGGCTGGAGCTGCTGCCCTGTCCCCAGGCAGGCAGGGACCATTGCAGAGCATCCCTGTCCCCCTCTGTGGGGCTGGGGGACCTGGAGCACCTCTTGTGCTCCATCCTCTGGCTGCCAGGTCCCAGCAGTGCCATGGATGTCCCTTTACTCAGTGGTGAGCAAGCAGCAAGCCTTGCTGTGCAGGATTTCCACAAGGAAATTCTACTTTAGGAATAAAGCACTTCCTCCTGGGATGTCACTCTGCTCACCCCTTATTTTTCCTGCAGTTTCAGAGCAGCTGAGTTCAGGGTCTTAAAAGTGAGGAGACATTCTTTGTGTCCTCTGTGGACAGGACAAAACTTAGAGCAAGGGACACATCAGACATAAGGAAACAAATTTATGAGCAGTAAAGATGATTAAAACAATTGATTGAGGGGGAAAATGAGATTGTCTGTGGGACAGAGGATGGGTGAGCTGCCCTGCCTGACTCCTGATTTCCAGTTGTACATATAACCACTTTTTTTTATTTGTAAGCAGCTGGATATCTCCAAGTGTATTTATAAGATATTCAAACCCACTTATTCAAAGTGCTTTTCTTTCTTTTGTTAAGCTAATTATTCTTTATAAGAAAACAAAACAAAAAATCCACAGATTAAAAACTGTAGGGCTAGAAAACTGTTGAGTTTGGATGAAAAGCAAAGCCCCAGACACTGGAATGTATTTCATAGGCAATAATCAGGCCCTGAGTATGCCAAACAAATATAAAAAGGCCTTTCATGCAGTAAGATGTATTTTAAAATAAATGGGCCCTTTGGTTTGAACATATGTTTTGCTTTGGAATTGGTCTGAGAGCCTTTTCAGACAGGAGCACCACAAACCTATTTCCCTTTCTGCTTTTTTGTGCTGTGCCTTCCAGGCTGTCTCCTGGTTTATTCACCAGGAAAATGAGGTCTCCTGACAAAAGTTTGACAGATGTCTGGGCTGCAGCACAGCAGGCAGCAAGGCTGCAGGGATGTCACCACCCTGCACCAGCTCCCACAGGAGCTGAACTCCTGGAGGTGAAATTCTACCCCTTCTTACAACAAAAACAGCTCCAGGAGTCATTGCAGTGTTTCAAGACAGTTAGAAGGTCTATCACAGCTGTGAAATTTCTGTAGTTCTGTGAAAAATGGGAATTTTGCTTGAGTTAGGGGTGGGTGATAGACCCTGAGCACCCCTGCTTGCTGTTGGGATGGGGGATGTCTGTCCCCATCATGTCCCCAGCCTGTCTGCCACTCACCCCTTCCCTTCTCTGGGCACACAGGTGCCCAAGACATACAAAAGGGAAGCCTGTAAGCACTTGGCAAATAGAGAATTTCTTTAAACCCAGGTCTTTTAAATGCAAATGAAACCTAGTGTTAGCTTCTGGTTCCTTTCAGCAGGAGTAATTGGAGCTAAGGTTTTATACATAGTAGTAATATATGCATCAAATCAATTAAGTGCTAGAAATGCTATAAACTGCTCTCCAAACCCAAGCCATTGAGTCCCAAACAGCAAGAGAAATGGCTGGAAGTGAGAGCTGAAAAAGAAGAGAAAGGAACAAGGTACAAATATTTGACATTTATCCTCACTACTCTAGGAGATTACATTATGAGTAGGTTCATAAAGGGTGAAGCCTGTATCCATTTCTATCAGTTGGATTTTAAATTAAGCGTGGGAGTTGTAGTTTCACTGTAAATGCCTATTTTGCTGTAGGAACTGCAGAGCAAACCTCCTGCCCTCTGCAGCAGGAAATCAGAGTTAGATTTTCATGATCTTTTCTGCCCTTTCAGGTTTACAAGACAAATATATCCAAGCATATGTAGAAATACACACTTAGGTACTCCTGTAATTGTAACTTGCTTGCTGACTCTTGCCCTTTCCATCCATGATCTTTGTTTCTCTTAGTTCCTGATCCATTTTTCTAAACTATTCTTCTAATAATTTCTAAATGTTTTCTTGTAGAATGTGGACCCTGGCAGATTTATATTCTACTACTTAGAAAACAAGGCCAGTTTAGAATCTTAGTGTTTAAACTGCTATGAGATGTCAACTTCTTTAATTGCCTGGCGTTTGCTTGTTTTATAAAGCAGAAACTCTGAATGTTATTTAGGAACAAATAACCCAAATCGAACTTCCATTCTCTTAGATGGGATTTTTGAGGCTCTTCTGAGGTTCATGTGTCCTCCATGCAGTTGCTACAAATTCCTTTTGCTTATGACTTTTCTTTTTTCTTTCCCCTTTGGCTTGTTTATTTGCAGAAAAAGATGGACAGTCGGGAATACCAGGATGCACAAGGTTTCGCAGCAGATATTCGGTTAATGTTCTCTAATTGTTACAAGTACAATCCTCCAGACCACGAGGTGGTGGCCATGGCCAGGAAGCTCCAGGTAAAGGTGTTGCCAAATGCATCTTCCAGAGTGTTTTTAGTTCAGGTAAAGGTGAGATCCAGGTGTGGATCTGCTCTTGGCACCATTAAAGGAGATTCCTCCAGCCCTTGGAAAGAGCTTCGTGCTCTCTGCAGGACTGTTGTGCTCTTCACATGGCATGGGCCCAGTGCCACGTTCAACTCCTAAAATATTACATTTAAAGTAATTGGAGGATTTTCTTGGGCTTTTCAGATGGGCAACCATATTTTGTATATTATTATTTACTTGTAGTACACCTGCCCCTGATGTATTTGAGACCAGAGTGAGCTGTCGGTGGCCGAGGCTCCTTCGGTCACCAATTCTCCTCCTTTTTGCAGGATGTCTTTGAGATGAGGTTTGCAAAAATGCCCGATGAGCCTGCAGAGGCCCCCCCTCCACCTCCCCCAACAGCCCCAGTGGTGAGCAAAAGCACAGAGAGCAGCCACAGCAGCGAGGAGAGCTCCTCAGACTCCGACAGCTCCGACTCTGAGGAGGAGCGGGCGACTCGGCTGGCCGAGCTCCAGGAGCAGGTACTGCACCATCCCACCTGTGTGTCCTTGCATTAGACAGAGCACAGCAGCAGGAATTGTGTCCTGAAGAATCCCACCTAGGCTGGCATGCAGGGAAACATCCCCAGCCTAAGGGGAAAAGCATTCAGCTGTGCAGTCAGTGCATGTTGGATGTAACGGTGATTTTCTTCAGGATTATTTTTCTCAGTGCTGATGCTCTCCTTCCTTCTGGGATCCCAGAGCATGAGCTGCTTGATTTTTGGCTTTAGGCTATACTTACACCTTGGGATGTAGAGGGAAGGCTTTGTGGAGGCAGCAGTTACCTTGCCCTGATGGTTTTTCCCCTGTCTCCCCCCAGCTGAAAGCCGTCCATGAGCAGCTGGCTGCACTGTCCCAAGCGCCAGTGAACAAACCAAAGAAAAAAAAAGAGAAGAAGGAGAAAGAGAAGAAAAAGAAAGATAAAGAGAAGGAAAAAGAAAAGCACAAAGTCAAAGCTGAGGAGGAGAAGAAACCCAAGGTGGCTCAACCACCAAAACAAGCCCAACAGAAGAAAGCCCCAGCTAAGAAAGCGAACAGCACAACCACAGCTAACAGGTGAGAGCCAAGAGCTTCCAGCTCTGCCCCTAATTCCTGGGGAAGCTCAGTAGTTGTTAATTTGCTGCTGAATACTGTTCCCATTCCCAGACAACTCCAGGGAGTCTTTAACTCGGAGCTGGCAGTGGAACCACTGTGTTTTCACTGTCCAGCTCTTTGAATCCCTGCCTGATTGCTCTCAGATAAGGTTTTGGGGGGGTTGCCTTTTGTGCAGCCACCAAGAACGTGCCATTTTATGGCTGCCCCCCTGCTGCTACTTGGGCTCATTGTCACACTCCACAGGGCTAAAATATAATAGGAACACAACAGCTGATCTCAGGCTGCTGAACTTTTTCAGCACTTGTGCTGCTGTTCCAGCCATCTGACGAGAGCTTCAAAGCCAAGAGCATGGGGATGTTTGTTATGAGGGAGTCAGGGGGAAAAAAAAAAAAAAAAAAAAAAAAGAATTCATTGCTGTGTCCCCATGAATGTTTTCATGCTTGACAACCTCCCCAGGCAGCCCAAGAAAGGAGGCAAACAGGCATCTGCAACCTACGACTCGGATGAGGAGGAGGAAGGGCTGCCCATGACCTACGACGAGAAGCGACAGCTCAGCCTGGACATCAACCGCCTGCCCGGGGAGAAGCTGGGCAGGGTGGTTCACATCATCCAGTCCAGAGAACCCTCCCTCAGAGACTCCAATCCCGACGAGATTGAAATAGATTTTGAAACCTTGAAGCCCACAACGTTACGAGAACTGGAGAGATACGTGAAATCTTGTTTACAGAAAAAACAAAGGAAACCATTTTGTAAGTCAACCTCCTGGGGCACATGTTCCCCCCAGCAGCTCCTGGGCTCAGCTCTGGAGTCAGGGCATGTGTATTGAGATTCTCTTATCCACCTGGTGGGTATGTGGTGGCAGGAATTTTTTAGAGATTCTTTTCTCCCAAGGAAATGTACAGAAACTTCCTGTTTTTCTCTGTTCTTTCTTCCCATGGTGTCCTGCTGCAGAGACCTGGAGAGCCAATTGTTCCTCTGCAAGACCTGTGGGATGCCTTTATTACTTACCCAGGCTCTGGAAGGCCCTGTAAAGGTTTCAGTCTCATTGTGTCAGGTGTTACATGCATACATCTGGAAGGATCAGTTTCTTACCCTGAATAGTTTAGCATCTAATTAAGAAGGAAACAAAAAAACGTGGCTGGGATCCAAACCACCAAGGCAATAAATGATTTGCACAAGGTTACCTGGTTACCTGTGGATTCTGGGTGTGTCTGAGTTGTGTATCCACCCCAAAACTGCTCCTGCTGTGTGTCCTGATCACCACATTGGCCTCACCCTCTGTCAGTCCAGAGGGTGAATGTCAATCTGCTGCTGAGTGTGTGGTTCAGTGTGGGACAGACTTTGTGTCTCATCCACAAAGCGAATTCTGCAGCCCCTGGAGAGTTTAGCTCCAGCTGGACAGCAGTAGCATCACTTACCTGAAGTGCTCCTGGCCCTCTTGGTTAAGAGTTCATTCCTTCCTCAGGATTTTCAGGAAGGCCTAAGCAAAGCACAGACTTTGACTTTTCTTTTTCCTTAATTTTTCCCCCTGAATCCTTCAGTGTTGGCCTAGCTCAGGAAAGGATTTTTCAGAACAGGAAGCATCCTTTGGTTTTGGAACCAGAGCACAGAGTAACACAGATAACCTCAGATATCCACTCTGTGAGCCTGGCATGCCTGACTCCTGTGCTGAGTGTTCCCTCTTAGGACTGTGCTTTCCAGTTTTCTTTTTTCGTTGTGTTTTTTTAAACAGCTCACAGAAATGTAGGTATTTCCTTGCTGGATCAGGCAAAATATCTGGCTCCTGTCTTGTGCTTCCAATCCTGGCCAACACCTGTGTTCAATTACTCCTCCTTTGGAGGAATATTTCCTTTCCTTGGCAGTGTGAGTGTTGCTGGTCCTTCTCACCCTTTCCATCCTGATGCAGTTACATTCCTGTTGTCTGCCAGCCTTTGCCTCAGTTGGTTTTTAATTTGCCTTTGTTTGTTTTGTTTTCTATTTAGAGCAACATAAACCACAGTAGATTCTTGCGTGAGGGGATCAGAAGTTTTAATGGCAGATGCTTTTCTCCTGACAACCTTTAATGGGACACTTTATTTTACAGGGCAGAAAACCCATGTAACAATTCTGTAATTACAAATCTGTAATTATTGACCATATAACTGGCTGGTAAGTAACCTGTAATGACAAGGTTATTACATGGATATTTCTATCTTCTAAAATACTTTCCAGAAGATCTCTCTTAAAAAAAAAAATGGCATGTTAACAGGATGGTGGTTGATTTGATGAGCAAGGCAACTTCAGGTGTTGTCTTCTCTCTGGGATGTGTAGTTGCTGTGTGAGCACTGGCTGTTGGCAGTGTCACTGCAGAGTGTGCACACAGATGTACATGCCCTGTAAAATAGTGATGTCCACTCTTTCCCCCTGCATCCCTTGCACTTTCAGAAACTCTGCCTTCCTCCCCCACAGCTGCCAGTGGCAAAAAGCAAGCAGCAAAGTCAAAAGAAGAGTTAGCTCAGGAAAAGAAGAAAGAATTAGAAAAACGGTTACAGGACGTCAGTGGGCAGCTAAACAACAACAAGAAGCCTGCAAAGAAAGGTAATGGCTTTGGCTTTATGGGAAAACAGCACCCCAAAAGTGAACAGACTTTGTCACACACTGCTTTTCTCTCCTCCTTTGCTCTCAGAATCAGCTTTAAAGGTGCAAAACTTCTTATCCAGCAGCATAAAGAGAACAGCTGGGGATTGCCAGCATGATTTAGCCACCCAGGGCTGTGGGGGTGTTCACAGGGGTCCCAGGATGAGGGAAGGGACGAGGATCTGAATCCATGTTTCAGAAGGCTGATTTATGATATATATTATATTAAAATAAAGGTTGATTTATTATTTTATTATATTAAAACTATACTAAAAGGATAGAAGGAAGGATTTCATCAGAAGGCTAGCTAAGAATAAAATAGCAAAGAATGATAATAAAGGTTTGTGGCTTGGGCTCTCTCACTGTGATTGGCCATTAATTAGAAACAACCACATGAGACCAATCACAGATGCACCTGTTGCATTCCACAGCAGCAGATAACCATTGTTTGCATTTTGTTCCTGAGACCTTTTAGTTTCTTAGGAGGAAAAACCTTAAGGAAAGGATTTTCCATAAAATGTCAGTGGCACAGGGCAGCAGCGCTGCCACCCTGTGGGTCCGACTGGGCACAAAGGGGAACAACCCTGGTGTCCCGCAGCTCCCCGTGGGTAACCCCATCCCTCCCTGCCTGTCCCCGCAGAGAAATCCGGCTCCACTCCCTCCGGAGGCCCCTCCCGGCTCAGCAGCAGCTCCTCCTCCGAGTCCGGGAGCAGCAGCTCCAGCGGCTCCAGCTCGGACAGCAGCGACTCGGAATGAGCAGGGACACACGGACACACCCCCCAAACGGACACCCCTGCTCTGCAGTGTCCCCTCCCCTCCTTACCCCTGCTCTCGGGTGGTCAGGTTTTATCCCCTCTCTCTTTTCTCTGACTTGTTTTTTATTTTATTTTTTAACTCAGTGTTACAAAAGGTATTTTCCTTTTTTTTTTTTTTTTTTGGGGGGGGGGGGGGGCTCTCTTTTAATAGGTCAAAGATCTTTGAGTGTGTGTGTGTATGACTAGACTTTATGACAAATAGTTCCCTTTGCATAAAGTCTCTAAAATTTACATTTATCTGGAGAAAATTGGTCGAAAATGGAAGAACTTTGAGCTCTTAGCAGGAGATTAATAGAAAATTCTGCAAGGTTTGTAGTACATTTCCCTCCCAGCCCTTCCCTCTGCCCAGAATATTCTCTTTTAATAAGCCTGCCTGGCTCACACAAGGTAAAAACCATCTTTTTTTAAAGAAATCTCTGTAAAATGGTACTGTATCTGAAAGATGTTAGCTTTTGAACTAGTTGGTGTATTTGTTATTAGCACTAGTATTCTTAATCTCCAAGTCTACAGTGTGATGAAAATGTCAGATGCTATCATCTTTTTACATAAAAACAACAAAAAAAATCCAAAAAAATTCTCATGTACTGTGGATTGCTAACATGCTTTTTTTTTTAAAATCTTGCTAGAGGCATAGGCACCTGTTCAGGAAGGTCTTGAAGCATGAATTTAACTTTTAAGCACACAAGCAATAGAAATTGGTTGCATTTCTTGGTTTTCCACTCAGAAGCTTCACTTTTCCTGGGGATTCATTGGGAAGAAAGGGAGCAAGGGACACACTCAAGTTTCTTGGGAATGTTTTTTTTACCATTAAACAGATCATTTCCAGGAAATGGGATGCTCTCTATGAAAGTTTCCATGGAATTGTCAGGAGTTTTTTTTTTTTGGCTGGGAGTTGTCAGCTGGAGCCTGGAGCGATGCCTGCAGTGCCCAGCACGAGTCATGTGCCCATTGCTGGGCACATCTTGGGCATTTTCTCCATGACAAACACCTCAGGCTGGGCTTAAAATAAAGCAGCACTTGAGCTCCAGCTGAGGCTGAGCTGGCAGGGGAAGTGGAGAGGGATTATTTTGTGTGTGTTTGGGCTTTTTGCTTTTGAGTTTGCTTTGGTTTTTCTCCCTTCTCCTCATAGGAGTGAGCTCCTAGAAAAGGGGAGTGCTCCTCCTGTGTCAGGCAGGGTTCAACTTCCAGGCACTGAAATGTTTTACCTCAATGAAAAGAAGAAAGAGGGGAGGGAGGAGAAAAAAAAAAAGCTAATTTTTTTAAAGCTTGCTATTTTTTTAAAGCTTGCTATTTGTTTTTTCAGCCCAGCCTAATGTTTTGATCTGCACTGCTGCAATACACCCTGGTTTCAGTGTCCCTAATTTCATGTATATACCATGATTTTATTTATTAAACACTATTGGTCGTTTAAAATATAATAAAATCTTAACAAAAGCAAAGCTGAGGTTTTGCAGGCCAGCAGACAGGAAGACTTTTAATGAGGTTTGAACCAGATTAAAACAAACAAACAACAAAGCAAATAAAAATCCACAACTTTATTTATATACTCTTGGACTTTCTACCTACAGGTGCTACAGTCCAGTCTCTCGTGTGTCTGGTGCTCTGTCATGTTTGGTGTGTTCATTTTTAGATTTTTTTCCCTTTTCTTCTCACCCCAGCTCCCTTTTTTTCCTGTTTTGTACAGATTTTGGAGGCATACACTTCAATACAATTTTATTTTCTCAGTGGTCTTTTTTCCTCCCCTCTTTTTTTGTTTTGGTAGAACAATGGGGGTTTTATCCTTTTCTAATCCAATTTTAGGAAAACACCAATTCTATAATTACATCCAATTTGTACTCTGAGGGGCAGAAGTTTTATTGTAAATTCTTTTTATTGTAAAGAAAAAAAAAATGCACAGAATTTAACAGAAAGTTCTGCCTTTCCATCTCAAGCACCAGCCCCTAAAACCTTGTGGGGTAGCCCAAAAATTCACCTTCTGAGCTCTCCCAGTGGTGCAGATTACTCCAGGTTTTATTTTCCCTGCAGGTGAGTGGTCCTGGAGGCCCCTCAAGGCCTGCCCAGATTTCCTTTCACAGCAATTGAAAGAAAAACGTTCTGATTTTTACTAAAATTCATTATTTTTCTTTTCCATTAACAATGGAGTTCTGCTTTTTATTCATGATTTTTCTTTTTCATTAACAATGGAGTTCAGTTCTGATTTTATTTTTTTTTTAAGTTCTGCCCTTACAAAACCTTCCCCCAACCAGATCCCTGGTAATATATTTTCAGAATTTACTATGAGGAAATGTAATATTCACCTAATTAAGAGCTTGGGTTTCTTTTCAACGGGGTTGGGTTTCACCTGTGTTTCTCCTGTTGCCTGCGACTTGAATGATCAAAACCATGGAATATTTTAAGGAATAATTGCAACCAATTCACTGCCATGGCTTTTGGATAAACAAACTCCCAGTTTTCCCTTCCTGGGACCTTTTCCTGCCTGCTTGACCCTGAGCTGTGGTGGGGAGGACAAACCGGAGGCGACACAGAAAATCCTGGGAATTTCAGCTCTGGCGCCTGGAACAGCCCCTGGGACACACAGACAGCCCTCAGGGGGCTGCCCCACCAGAATTCCTTGGAAAAGCTGGAGCCTGAGGGTTGAGAACCAGGTGGGATGTGATGGGAGAAGCCGTGGAGGATCCTCCATCCTGCAGGAGCATCCCTGGAAAATCTGCCAAGGCCACCACGGAATGGGAACAATGTGCTGCACATCTCTGATCCACCAGCTGCAACTTGGGCTTCCACTTCTTGGGAAAACTTTGCACGGAAATTGAGGTGTTCCCAACCAAACGGAGCGAGGAGAAATCCATTTTGGCATGACTGAGGGAAGAATTTGGTGACTCCTCCCTTCCAAATGGTGTCCTCACACTTTTCCATTCCCAGCTTGTTTGTAGTGCTCTTTATCCCCACCATGTCCATGGGGGTGCCTCTTGTACATCCTGAGTTTCTCCAGGAAAGAAAAGATGTTTCCAGTCCAGAGTAAGTAGCAGCAGTCCTCAATGAGCTGGGAACTGAAACAACAGAGCATTTATTTAACTGGGTTTTATTGCATGACACGTCAGTCCAGATGTCACAAAATAACTTGGAAACCATCAAACACACAACGTTTGAAGGACATTTTTAAACTTAAGAATAAAAAAGGAAAAAAAAAAAAGGAAAAAAAAATTAAAATTTTTATGGTAGAATTTTTCTTGAATGAACAAAGTTTAACTTTGTTTTCCAGGGGAAACTTCACTGAAATCAGTATGATTTCATATGTATGCATACACACAGAGTTTTATTGAAACTGCTTTTTTCGGACTAATTCCTGTTTTGACAAAATATCTGACCAGACCTTTCTCAATCAACCAGCATTACTGCACCTTTAAAAAAAAAAAAAAAAAAACTTTGTGAACCTTTTCTCTGATTGTAAACTCAGCCTGTCTCGTGGCTCAGTGGGACCAGATGGAATCCCCATCCCAGCGAGCGAAGGAGTCTCAGCACACCCAACGTGTCATCCACACAACAAAACCATTGCAGCTCCTGTACTGGTGTGGTTTGAACCTTGCCTACCCCAGGGCTGGCGAGGGTGGGAGCGATGTTTCAGGGCTGTGTCACTGCTGGCAGGGTGGTGACCCCCAAACACACACACAAACATCGTTTCTGTGTGTGGAAATCCACAGCCCAGTTCCCCCTGAGCTCGCTTCCCTCTTCTCTGTGTGGTAGAAGCAGACTGCAGTTACCTAATCGAGTTCTTTCTCTGCTTTGGGGACTTTTAGAGCAGTTTTTAATTTTGTTTTTTTTTCCTTGTTTTGAAAGGAATGATTTTATTTTTTTTTTTAAAAGCTGGGGTTGGAGCTGAGGGGAAGGGATCGGGGCATGACAAAGACAAACCACAACCTTTTTAGTACTGGATTTTAAATTCTCAGTCTCTTCTCAACCCTGAGCAGTTACCACTAGGGCTAACTGTGGGCAGGCTCTGCATCAGTAAAGAGAAATTTAGGATTCCTTACACAGCAGCGTTATCTTGCTTTGAGCTGCATTTTGTAAAGAAAATGGTATTTGCATATCTTTTTAAAATGTCATTTTTAAGAAATAAATTAAACCACCAGCTAGGATTTGACACAGGCCACTTAGAACACAGCCCTGATACTGGCATAACCAATCCAGAAAGATTTGTTGTTGTATTTTTTTGTTTTGTTATTTTGGGGTTTTTTTAATATTTAAAAATAAAAAAGAAATTGTTACTTTTCTGTATGATGTGCATGCAAATTTACCGTAACTCTTTTTCTTAAAACTTTTTAGTGCCATTTCTAGTATATTCCTGTAAATGTCAGTTATTGAAAAGAAATGAGTCAATGTAAGTAGTTTAGCTTGTTTATTGCAAATTGCTGGCCTCAAACAAAACAGAATTAAAAAAAAAAAAGAGTTAGAAAGTAATCTTTGATGTTACTGGTAATCACGGACCCTGGTCCTGGGGCATTCGTTTTGTTTTCATAATAAAAAGAAAAATTGTTTGGTGTGTGCAGTTTGATCCCATCTTTTCCCCTCTCCTCATCTTTTCCAGGTGGGGACTGGGCAGTGCCAGTGTTGAATCCTGGTGCTACAAGTCCTGGAGTAATTTGGGAGTTGTTTTGGGGAATGTCAGAGTGGGGCAGCTCTGGGGTGTCTGAATCACATCTGGGTACCTGCAATAAAACTCCTTTAAATCCCCTTTTTTTGGTGAGGGAAACTCAGCTGCTCCCATGTCCCAGAGCAGCCAAGGAAGGGCTTGAGCTCTTCCCAGCATCCTACAGCCTGCAGGGTCTTAAATTCTGTGAGAATTGCTCCTGATTGAGGTATGTTGGCTGAAAAGAAATCAAATTTCACTTCTTGGAAGCCACCAGGAGCTGCGGGAAGCAGAGGGAGTTTGTGAGCTCAGGGTGACCTGGAAGGGGGGCCTGGAGCAGCTGTGCCAGTGCCAGCAGAGTCCTGGCATTGCTGTGTGGGGGCCAGGAGCTATTTTGGTCACCACAGAGGGTTGGGGTTGCTTTTGCTGTTTGCTTTTTGTGTGTGAGGTGGGGTTAGCACAGCCAGGCTGCCCCAGGGTTAATCTTTGTCTAACCCTGTTCCTGCTCACTGCCCCTCCAAGGCTTCAGCAAAGCTCTTCCACTCTGCTCCTGTGGCAGGGACACTCCTGGGGCTGTTTGTCCGTCTGTCCCCTCAGCAGTCTCCTGTGAGGCAGGTGAGGATGTTCCTGAGGCATTTGCAGGTGAGTTATTTCTGGGGGCAGCCAGCAAAGCTGTTTCTTCAGGCAGGGAGGAGGTCGAGGACACACAGGACACAAAGTTCAACTCTCACTGCTCATGCCTTGAATGCTGGGGCTGCCAGAGGGACATTGAGGGGCTGGAATGAGTCCAGAGCTGGGGAAGGCTCTGGAAAGTGTCCTGTGAGGAGAAGGTGAGAGATCCTGGAGGAAAAGGAGAATCAGGGGAGACCTTGCTCTCCACAGCTCTAAACCAAGGGTGTGAGGTGGGGTTTGGTCACTGCCAGGACAAGAGGGAACAGCTCAAGCTGCATCAGGGCAGGTTCAGGTTGGACAGCAGCAGCAATTCCTTCAAGGAAAGGGTGCTCAGGCCTTGGAACTGCCCAGGGAGGTTTGGGGTCCCCATCCCTGGAGGTGCCCAAGGAAGGGCTGGATGTGGCACTCAGGGACAAGGTGGGGATTGGTCACAGGTTGGATGTGACAATCTCTGAGGTCTTTTCCATAATTCCCTCACTCCGTGTGACATCCAGAGCTTATCCTGACAGTGCTGCTGGCCTTGAGCTGGAGGAGCCTCCCACAGCTCCCAGCCCAGTGGTGTGCCTTGGGAACCCCACCCCTAACTGAGGGGATTCCTCCTTCCCAAAAGGGGAATGCCAAAAGCTGTCACCTGTGCCAGGGGGAAAAAGAGCCACTCCCAAAGCTGCATTCAAATCATTTTAATGCACTTTATCAAAGAGGCTACAACAGTGTTTGAAACAAGTGCATCACCACCACGCAGCTGGCTCACAGAACAGCCACAGCAGCCATCCAGAGCCCTGCTGTGACCAGTGACACACAGAAATGGAAAACTACAGTCACATTCACAGAGATGGAAGGACAACTCATCCTCTTCTTCCTGCACTGTCACATCCAGCCTCCATCCTGGAAGAATTTATGCACATTCTTACGGGTTTAGTCTTGTTCTGTAAAATAACTGAATTTTGGTTTACCAGCCACGTTAACAAAAAGAGACTGATTATACCCAAAATAAGCATCTTCCTCACTAAAATTAAAAAGAAAATAAAGTGTTGGATTTCTTTTTCTATAAGAAAAGAAAAATGAACAGCTGGTTTGGGGGATGTGCTGTTCCTTTAAAACTCCCAGAGTTCACGTGCTCCCCAGGGCTGGCTTGGAACCCACCTCCCTCTCCAGGTGAATCCACCTGCAGTTCCCAGGGGAGCTCAGGGCCCAGCCCCCTGCTTGCTGGAGTGAATAATCTCCCTGTTCACTCAGCCAGGAGCTGGAGGCCCAGGTGGGTCACACATCCCTGGCACTGCTCCCCCAGCACCCTGCCAAGCCTCGCTGGGTTTGTGGATCTCATTGCACTCGCTTGGAAAAACATTTATTCACTGGGTTGTTTCTCCTGCAGAGCTAGTCCTGACAAAAGCAAGAGGGTTATTTGTGTGCAGAGCAATGCACAGGTCTGCAAAGCAGCGAGGTTTAAATCTATGAGCACACACACACACACACAAGGTATCAAACACCAACACATGCAGAAATAGTACTTTAAGAAAACAACCAGCTGCCTACTGTTTGCAGTGCTATGGAGCAGGGCTGGGTACACCAAACCTCTATGATTTCACTCTAGGACAGGTGTGTTCTGCTCAGTACATTGAGTTCAGCAAGGTTGAGTGTCTGTGTGTTTGTTGTAGCATTTCACCCACACGGGAGAGGTGGAAGAGATTCTTCATTGCATTTAAAAAAAATAAATAAAATAAAGTGCTTGAAAATAACACAAAGGAGGTTTTAGATAAATAGAACAGAAGTAATGACTGTGCCTAATAATAGGCAGGTAAATAATCCATCCTGAAGCTGACACCAAATGCTGATTTGCCTGGAGCTAAGCCTGTGCCCAGGCACTGCCGGGTTGCACACATGGCCTAGGCAGGACAGAAAGGGCAGAACCCTGAAGAATTTCCATGCTGAACCCTGGGTACATAACTCACACCCCTGGAAGTGGTAGTTCTGTGTTTAACAAAGATTCAGGTGCTTGCTGGGCTGAGTTCCTCCTCAGCATGATCTTGCCTTGAGCGAGTCAGGATTCAGCAGAAACTTAAACCTGAAAGCAGCAGCCTCTGTGCCCGAGCAGGGCAATGCTTCTCCCTCCTAAAATCCTCCAGTTAATCGTAACAATCCCAGACACAACTTCTACAATACATGCACCAAACCTACAATCCAACCTGAACTAGAAGTTAAACCCTTCCAAGCTACTGCATGCATTAAAACTCGAATGCAAAGCAAACTCCAGTGGCCTCTTTCCTCCTGCAGCCCATCCCAGGAGTGGCTCTGGGCTCTGCAGGAGTTTCCTCACGTCCCTTAGCACATGTGTGTATTTACAGGGGTTTCCTGCTGTTGATTTCCTGGGGATGTCCCTCCCTTTCAGATGGGTCTGAAAGGAGTCAGCTCCCCTGACTCCACAGCTCCTGTTATTTGCATGAGGGAAATCAGAGAGGGCCCTTGGCTTTGCATGAAACTCCAGCACACATTTCCTACCAGGTGTTTTGAAGGCTTGGATTAAATTCTCAACATATTCCCTCCCTGTTCCCACAGTGAACCACTCCATTCCCTGGCTGGGAGAGACCACTTCAGGGCAGCAATTAAAGACAGACAGGGCAAACAGAACAAGTAATGGCCAGATGGTTTTGGAGATCAACTTCTTAAAACTCCAGCCTTGATGGGAAGAGATCTGTGCTCCTGTGTCCCACCAGCATTCCCAGAGCTCAGGAAATGCCCCAGGACTGGCCAGGAAGGGTGGCTGGGGATGGCACCCAAGTGCCAGCGGGTGTTTCTCAGGGCACACGAGCCACTTAGAAACAACACATGGTCCAGCACAGCCCCTGCCAAGATGCTGGGCAGCAACAGCCTTGAGAGCTCCCCAGCACGGCTGGGTTTGCTGTACACACTCAGAATGGGAGTCCATAAACAACAAAACCAAACACAAACAATCAAATTCAGCCTTCCTGCAGCGCTGCTTCCTGTGCAGCGCCGTGCGAGGGTGGTGCACACCCACCTCCCCCAGCTCTGCTTCCTCTCCACGTGTGGATTCCCGGCGGGAATTACATAATAGCACAGAACTTGGACTGGCCCGTGTCCCTGGGCACATCCAGCTTGTTTTTGTCCCGCACCAGGATGGCCTCGTTGCCGTACTGCGAGTACCACATGCTCCTGCTGCGGCTCAGGTACGTGTTGGGGGGAGCCGACTCCAGTTTCTGCTGCTGCTGCTGCCAGATGAGCAGGGACGTGTCCCTGTACCTGAGGCGGGCGTAGCCCTCGGACAGGGCTTTCTCGGGCAGGGGAACCCTCCCGTTCATCACCGGCTCACTCATCTGCCCCAGCACAGCTCCACCTGCAGGGGCTCCTTCCCGAAATGATCCCCGCTGGGTCTGTCCAGGGCGATGGCTGCTGCTTGGAGGGAGGTGTTCTCAAGGGAGAGCATCCCAGGGCGCACGGCTCAGGATCCACGAGCTGCTGGCACCGCTCAGGAGAGGGAAAAGGGCCTTAAAATCCCAGCAGGCAGCCTGGCCTTGCTTAAAAACCCCTCCAGGGCTTCTGAGAGCTCACCCAGCGCTGCTACTGCAGGGTGCTCCATGCTGGGCAGGGCCCACACGTGCTGTTTGTTGTCAGTCCGTGCAGCTCCTCCATAGGGGCGAACAGCCAGGCCCGGATGAGCTGAATTCCCTGGAGAACGGCTCCCGAAGCTGTCGGAGGTCAGAGATGCCCAGGCCCGCGTTCGGCCTCACCCGCGGATGGACGGAGCCCGCACGTCACGAGATGCAGGAGAAGATGCAGGAGAAGATGCAGGAGAAGATGCTCGGCCCCGCCTGTGGTACCCAAGCTGGGGAGGAGAGGGGCAGTGCCGGCACCTCCGGACGGCACCTGCGGGGCACAGAGCGTCACCCAAGGGGCTGCACCGGGGGTCCCCGCCCTGCCACCCTCCCGTTCCGTGCCCCCCATCTCCCGCCCGCCCCCAGACCCTCCCAGCGCCCCCGCGGGTGTCCCGCACCCCCCGGCCCTGCCCGCCCCGAGCCGGGGGTCCCGCACCGCCCTTCCCGCACCGCCCCCCGAAGGTTCCCCGCGCCCCCCGGCCCTGTCCCGGCCCCACCGTGCTGCGCTGCCCGGCTCGGCTCGGCCCGGCTCGGCTCGGCCGGCGCAGGCTCCGCCCGCCGTGATGCGCTCGGGAGGAGCCACGGCCGGGGCGGGGGCACCGGGGAGGGACCGGGGGGCGGCACAGCCCGAGGGGGGCGGGGGATGGCGGAGGGTACCCCAAGGTGGGTGCGGGGATATGGGGGGGGATATTGGGAGCCCCAGTTTGGATACGGGGGTGCGGGGATGGCAGTGGGGTACCCGAGTGACGTGAATGGGTCCGGGGACGGCAGTGGGGCTCCCCAAGGTGGGTTTGTGCGTCCACGGATGGCAGTGGGGTACCCGAGTGGGTGCGGGGATATGGGGGGTGATATTGGGAACCCCACCTTTGGATGTGTGGGGCTGGGAATGGCAGTTTGGGGTACCCAAAGGTGGGTTCGTGGTCCGGGCATGGAATGGGGTACCCGAGTGGGGTGAATGGGTCCGGGGATGGCAGTGGGGTATCCCAGTGGGGTGTGTGGGCCCGGGGATGGCGGTGGGGTACCCCAAGATGGGTTTGTGAGTCTGGGGATGGCAGTGAGGTACCCGAGTGGGTGGGGGCATCTGGGATATGATATTGGGCTCCCCACTTTGGATGCGGGGGTCCGGGGATGGAATGGGGTACCCCAGTGGGGATGTAAGTCTAGGGATGGCAATGGGGGTCCCCAAGGTGGCTGCAGGCATCTGGGATATGATATTGAGCTCCCCACTTTGGATGTGTGGGGCTGGGAATGGCAGTGGGGTACCCCAAGGTGGATTTGTGGTCCAGAGATGGAATGGGGTGCCCCAGTGGGGAGTGCAGGTCTGGGGATGGCAGTGGGACTCCCCAAGGTGGGTTTGTGGTCCGGGGATGGCACTGAAGCCCCCCAGTGAGTGTGAGAGTCCCAGGGCTGTCACCCCCCTGTGGATGCACAGGGACACCCAGTCCAGCTGTGCTGAGCCCATACTGGGAGCACTGGCGCTGAACTGGGAGACTCCTCCCAAGTGCTGTCCGTGGCATTTCCAGCCCACTCTCCTTTCTGGTGGGTGCAGGGAAGGTGCAGACACCCTTTGTACCCTTGGGGCTCCCCAGTGAGGGTGAGGACAGGGTGGGACACCCCTGTGTGCTGCCAGCCCCATGCCACTGTCACCGAGTGCTGTGTGGGAAGGGAACAGCCCTTCTGAGCTCCTCTCCTTATCCCGCCTGCCCCTGGCCAGCACAGCCCCAAATATGTTTTGAAGAGAGCTGCAGGGCTTGTTCTTTTCCTGATGATGCTAAATTTAAGCCCTCAATCTTCTTATCTGCTGTGAAGGCAGCGCCATCTAATCTCCTGCATTCACCAGAGCTACTCCAGAGCTACTCCTGGTTGTTCCTCTCGGCCTTCAGGGACACAAACAAGAGGCTGTGGTTTGCTGCCGTCACAGGGAAGGCATGCTGCAGTTCCCTGCTCCCAGGAGATCCAGGCCAAACACAAAGAGGAGGGAAGCAAAAAAAAAAAAAAAAAAAAAAAACAACAAAAAAAAAGGAATGACCGCACTATTTAAATGTTTATTATCAGAAATATCCTGACTCTGCTGCTTAGTCTGCTTCCTGCTAGTGCAGGGAAGCCAGGCCTCGTGGAAGCTGCAGAAAAAGGTGGGAAATCCTTTAGTGGACAAGATTTAGGGGTTTTTTTTAAGGCTCTCTTGGTGTTGTCTGTGAAATTCCTGGCTCTGTTATCACCAAACTAGCAGAGGTTGTTAATGGGGGTGGGTGCAGTGTGAGAGGGGCAAGGGGGAGGATTGGAACCTGCCACCAACTGCTCTGACCCTGGTTTTGATGGGAATCCTATTGGGATGGAGGATCCTGAATTAGTGAGGGTGTCCCAGCAGTGCTGGGAGCTGTTCACTGGTCTTTGCTGGCATTCAGCCCAGCTGGGACACCCCAAAATCAGCATTTTCCACAGAAATAAGGCTGAGGGAAGTGCCAGCTCCACCTGCTTGGTGCCAGAACCCTTTACCATTAGAAATGCACTCATGCTAAACAAAGAGCTCCTGAGCTGAGTGCTCAGGCACAAGAGGAGAATCCAGTTCCTCCCTTCCAGGATGGAGCTGTGCCAGGTGAATTTTCCTGCTCCTTTCCATGGCCACCTCCAGGGGTAGCTCCAGGAGGAAAACTGCAGGGGCTGTGGCAGGGCAGGGTGCAGTTTGTCTGGGCAGGTCGATCAGGTGTGTGGTGAGGCAGACAGAGGATTATTGTCTGTGCCCAGCAGCTGAACGCTTTGGTGGCCCTGTGGTTTCCCCCCTGGCTGATGACAATCCAGCAGTGGCTTTGCCGAGCTGGGGCTTGCACAGCTTTCCTAAAATAGCCGGGGGAAAAAGGAGACGGCAGAACGGGAGGGCATGCTGCAAATGGCACGTAGGCTGTGTGACAGCTGCCCTGCCGGCAGCCCCGGCTCTGGGGACACTGGCTCCGGCTGGGGACACGGCCCTGGCGGCCAGCAGGGCTCCGGGACAGCGGCTGCACGCCTGGGCTCGTCCAGGAGGTGGCAATGGCAATCCACACACACTGCCGGCCTGGGAAAACGGGGAAAAGAGGGTTGCCTACCGGTGGGGATTTGGGGTTTAAGGGATGTTTTCAGAGGGGCTGCACTGTGGCTGCTGTGGAGAGCTCTGGAGTGACACCAAACATTGCAGAAAATACACCTTTCTTGGAAATGTGGTCACGTCCTGGGTATTTTGGGGCTGATTTGTAAGGTATGGTGTCCTCAGACATGGTAGTGCATTTAATTAATTTCCTTCCTTCCTTCCTTCCTTCCTTCCTTCCTTCCTTCCTTCCTTCCTTCCTTCCTTCCTTCCTTCCTTCCTTCCTTCCTTCCTTCCTTCCTAAATTCCTTCCTTCCTAAATTCCTTCCTTCCTTCCTTCATTCCTAAATTCCTTCCTTCCTAAATTCCTTCCTTCCTTCATTCCTAAATTCCTTCCTTCCTTCATTCCTAAATTCCTTCCTAAATTCCTTCCTTCCTAAATTCCTTCCTTCCTAAATTCCTTCCTTCCTTCATTCCTAAATTCCTAAATTCCTTCCCTTTCCCTTTCCTTCCCTCCTTCTCTTCCCCTCCTCCCACTGGTTTTGCCTATTCCACACAGGACGGGATGTCCCCAACCAGCTCTGTGACATTCCCAAAGTGCCACCACTTCTCCAGCCAGATCCCCCTCCCACTCCCTGTGCCTCGGGACCCGAGCTATGGTGGGGGTGCTGCCTGCCAGGCTCCTTGTCCGTACACACGGAGACATTTGGGGGTGAAAAAGCACCCCAAAAAAGCGCAGAAAAAGCACAGAAATGTTCCCTCTGGCAGCATCTTCATCCAGCCACCTCTGGGGCTTCTCAGAGTGAAAAGCTGAAACAAAAGCCCAAGGAGCAAAGTCTGAGCAGAGAGTTCCCCAGCAGAGGGTGGTGTCAGCCCGGCTGGCATTCCCTGGCTGTCTGTCGTTCCCTGGCTGTCTGTTATTCCCTATCCGTCATTCCCAGCAGTGCCAAGACACAAAAGAGGGGAACACCAGCTCCAGCTCAAAATCCAACCTCTATAATTTATTCAAGCTCCCTTTTAGCTCAGGACCCTTCCCAATAAACCAAGGAGGCAGCAGCAGGGGAATGGACGAGGTGACATCCAGGTGCTACTCGGTCACAGGTTTGTTCCTCTCTACCTTTCTCCAGCACCTGGGTCCTCTCCATACCCCCCATCCTCTTGCAGGACACTTTGTTCAATCTGGAGCTCACAGCCTCTTGCAGGACACTCTGTTCAATCTGGAGCTCACAGCCTCTTGCAGGACACTCTGTTCAATCTGGAGCTCACAGCTCACCAGCGGGCGCTGGATCCCAGCTCCTCCCGAGCCTGGCTGCACAGGTTTTGGTTGTTTTTATTTTTCCTGCTCTCAGCAATCTCTGCCATCAGCCCTTTGGGTTTGTCAGAGGTAGGCGAGGAGCGTGCTTGCTCCAACACCTCCCACGCCGAGCCTGGCTCTGCAGCTGCAGGGATTGCTCCCAAGTGTCCAGGGGCCAAGAATGCTTTTTATTACTCAGTGAGAAAGCCAAGCTGTGCCTCGCAGCTTTAATTATGCACATACAATCAACTCCTCTGTTGTCGTCTACCTACAGACCTGACCTCACACGGCAGCCCGGTTCTGACTCAACCAAAATTATCCCTGGCACCACTCCACTGCCTTCAGTAGCCTCGTGATCCCTGCCCATGGGTGCTGTTGGAGGGCAGAAACGCTTGGTGAAGAGCTGAAAGAGCAAGAAAATCAATGTGAGAAAGCAGCTCCTGAGGGTATGGGGAGTGTGGGCCGGGATCTGGGCACTCCCAGGGCAGCTCTGATGGTGAAACTGGAGTTGTGTGGATGCTGCTCCCTCTTGGGTGGCACTGAGGGACAGCCAGCACCTCGCCATGAAAGAATCCCTTCTTACCAAAAAAACCCCCAAACTTCCCTTGGAATTGTTTTCTGTTGGTCGGAGAGATCCTCCTTGCTAGATGGAAAAGGAAGGATCATAGCTGTGGAGTTCTCCTTCTCCTTTATCTCCGCTCGGCTCCATTTGGAAGGGATTAGTGCTGCGTTTGTTTGACATGCAGGTTAATAGCTTCCCTTCGTCCCAGTCCCGGCTTCCGGCTCTGCCTATCTGGAAAGCCGGGCTGGAAATGAATCGGCAAACTCTGGGGAGAGGATCTCGGAACAAAACTCAGAACAGATTTGAAAAGAGGCTGTTCTAAGCCGCGCTGATTTGGAAGGAAGCCACCGGTGAAAATCAGAGATTTTTCAAAGAGTTTGCTGCCAAGGAGTTAATGCCTGAGCGTCGAGGTTTTTAATAAATGCGCTGGTAATTAATTATAGGAGTTGTCCTCCCGTTTGAAAGTCAAGGAACGCGATGCCGTGTTTGGGTTAAACATCTCCCCTGCAGTATTTGCAACCCAAACACGGGATGACGAGTGGGAAGACAAAGCGGGGTCTGTGCGAGCGTGTGCGGCCCTGGGGAGGCGGGGGGGGGGCCGGTACCGCTCCTGCTCCAGAACCGGGGGAGTCCCGGTACCGCTCCTGTCCCAGTGGAACCGGGAGATCTCCGGTACCGCTGCTGCTCCAGGGGAACCGAGAGATCCCCGGTACCGCTCCTGTCCCAGCGGAACCGAGAGATCCCCGGTACCGCTGCTGCTCCAGGGGAACTGGGGGAGCCCCGGTACCGCTCCTGTCCCAGTGGAACCGAGAAATCCCTGGTACCGCTCCTGCTCCAGAACCAGGGGAGCTCCGGTACCGCTGCTGCTCCAGGGGAACCGGGGGAGCCCCGGTACCGCTCCTGCTCCAGGGGAACCGGGGGAGCCCCGGCACCGCTCCTGCCCCCCGGTACCGCCCCAGCCCCAACACCGGGGAGCCCTGGAAAGAGGGCACCCCACAAACCGCGGTACCGGCTCGGCCAGCGGAGACAGCGAAGCAGCGCCGGGGCTCTGGGCGGATTTCCCGGAACAGGGAGAGGAGCGGGAGGGAGGGATACAAGGGAGAGGGGGGGAGGAAAAAAACAAAACAAAACAAAACAAAAAGCAGGAAAAATAAAAAAGGGGAGGGGGGGAAAAGGGAAAAATATTGAGGGAAGAAAAAGCGGGCTGCGAGCCAAAGCGTCGCCAAAGCCCCTCCGCCCCCGGGCTCCCGCAGACAAAGGGGCGGCGGGGAGGGCTGGGGGCGGGCCGGGGCTGCTCGGTGCCCGGTGCCGGGGGCGGGCCGGGGGCTGTTCCGCTGCCCGGGGCGGGCCGGGGGCTGCTCGGTTCTCGTTGCTCGGTGCCCGGGGCCCCCCGGCGGTGCCCGGCTCGGCCGCCAGCTGGGCTCCCTCAGCAGCGCAAGTTTCCACCGGGCACCGCCACGGAGTTACGCTGGGGGGCGGCCCCGCCGTGTCCGTCCGCCTGTCCGTCCGTCCGTCCGTCCATCCGCCGCTTTGTTCCCGGAGGATGCGGCGCGCCTAACCCCGGCGCAGGCGGTGGGGCCGCAGCGGGGGCAGGGGCAGCCCTCCGCCGGAAAACTCCGCGCCGCCCTCCTTCCTCCTCCTCTTCCTCCTCCTCCTCCTCCTCCTGCCGCTGCCGCTCGCAGCCCCGGCGCGCAGCGATGCTGGCGGGGCCGGCGGGCGGCGATGGAGCGGGGCGGTAGCGCGGAGCCGCCCAGCACCGCGGCCCCTCGGGCGGCTGCCCGCGGCCCCTGAGGAGGAGGAGGAGGGAGAGGAAGGCCGGGGCGGCCAGCGGAGCGCGGCCATGGAGGAGTGGCGGCAGTGCGGGCGCTGGCTCATCGACTGCAAAGTTTTGCCCCCGAACCACCGGGTGGTCTGGCCCTCGGCCGTGGTGTTCGACCTGGCGCAGGCGCTGCGGGACGGGGTGCTGCTGTGCCAGCTGCTGCACAACCTGTCCCCCGGCTCCATCGACCTCAAGGACATCAACTTCAGGCCGCAGATGTCCCAGGTAGGAGCGGAGAGGTGGATGGATGGATGGATGGAGGGGGTGGCCGGGTGGGGAACCCCCGGGAGCACCTGGATCCCGGGATGCGGCTGCTGCTCCGCACAACTTGGTGGGATATGGGATGGGATGGGATGGGAGACCCTCTGTTTCACCCCCCCCGGTTAAAATGCGGCCGAAAAATTAGGATAAAATTTGAGAATGCCCCATAGCCTCTCCCTTTATTCGAATGAAGTAAAAGCACTCCTCTGTTAAAAATTAAGGGAATGCCCCATAGCCTCTGCCTTTATTCGAAATAAGTAAAAGAACTCCTCTGTCTCCTTTGCTCTGATGTTTGTGGGTTAATTTCCCCACCACCCCGCAGCCCCTCCCAGGCTTTATCCCCCCGGTTTCTCTCCGGGAAAGGCTCCGGGGCAGTGAGAACAGCCGGGGCAGGAGGGAAACATCCCCCTGGTGTTTACAGCCGTGGCGAAACAAAAGCAAATAGCAGGGCATGGAGGAGATGGGATTATTGGGGGTTTTCATGGAGGCGCTGCTCCGTCTGGGATGTGCGGGAGGAGCGGGCGCCGGGACCAAAGTTTGGCTGGGAAGACTCAAAGCAAAATAAATGAATAAATTTATGAAAACACGCGAAGCTCTGGTGCTCTGTGAGGCTGCCCCGAGCCTGGCCGGGCAGGGAGCGAGGCCGGAGCAGTGCCCGAGCCCCGGTGCTGCATCCCTGATGGGGATGGGGGGCTCAGGGCAGGGACCCCATTCCACCCTTGCCCTCTTCTCCCATTTGGCTCCTTTAAAAGGGGCTCCATCCTTGGAAGTGTTTGCAGTTGTTGGTTTGGTGGAAGGAGGCTTAAACAAACAGAAAAAAAAAAAGAAAAGAATTGAAAAAAAGAAGTAAAATCAGCTTGTTTGGTGTCTGAGAGCTCCGCTGGTGTTTTTGCAAGCTGGGCCGCGGGTATTTGCATGGGAATCGGGAAGTGAAATCGATCGGAACGAACGAAATGGGGCTTTGTGCCCTGCCCGCCGGCAGCCCCTGCGTGTTGACAAGCTCATTTCAGAGCGTCGGCTTTTAGTTTTGAACAACAGGTTCTAGCGGTGAAATCTGAAGGGAAACTTTCTGTCTGTGACTTCAGGGATAAATAAACCCCCAGCGCCCGCAGGAGCTCAGTTCCTGTGCTGTGAGAGTGAATCCCTCTCCCTTTTTCCGCTGGAGTTTCCCTCCAGGACGATGTTTTGATGGTTTTTTTTTCCAGTTTGTCCCTTTCACCCAGCAGGACACAGCCACGTGGGGCTGCTGTGGCTCAGGACAGCCAGGAGCTCCCAAATTTGGGTCCCTTTTTGGGTGGCAAAGGGCGATTTGCTGTGAGGATGAGGATGAGGATCCTGCAAAGCACCGGGATGGGAATCCCCAGCCCCCAGTAAATAAATAAATAAAAACACGTCCCGATGCCTCTGCCCAGGGCGGAACAATGCTGGGAGATTTCCTCTTGGCTTTCCAGCCTCTGAACTGATCAGACTGTTTTCCGCTCGGGCTGATGTTTCCAAATTTAAACTGCAGTGCAGGAGCTGGGCATGAGGAGCTTCCCTACAACGTGCTGGGAATGGCACGCTGTGTTTTGGGGGTTTTTTGGGAATACTGTAATCCTACAAAGCTCATTTTGGTGTGGCAGTTGCCCTGTGGTGGGGAGGTCAGGATGGGTTTGGAGATGTGGCGCTTGGGGACGTGGTTTGGTGGCAGATTTGGCACCAAATCTGTGTTGGGCTGGATCTTAGAGGGCTTTTCATGAGCTCTGGTTCTGTGGGAGCTGTGATCCAGGGAGGATCTGGTTTGGAGAGGAGGCTCCTGCTGTCCCTGCCTAGTTGGAGGGGATATTTCCTAGCCCTGCTCTCTGTAATAAAATTGTTTATTACGATAAAATTGTAATAAATTTTTTTGCTTATCCCGCCTGGCTGCTCTCACAGCTTTAAGGGCTGATTGGGGTGGGTTTGGTGGCTCTGAAAATCCGATCATTAGAGGGGAGCAGCACAGAGCTGAGCCCACAGGAGTGCAGAGCATCACCTGGAGTGGGAGTGGATGCTCTGCTGATGCCTCATCCTCAGCCAGGATGAGACCCAAACCCCTCTGGAATCAGCCTTTCTATGATGTGTTTGCTAATTCCTGGGAATTTGGCTTTTCCTCAGCGTGGTTAAAGGCACTTCTGCTGCCCTGGGGTGATGGGGATGGAGGGGCTGAGCCCCCCTGGATGCCCCAGCCCTGCTGTGGCTTTTGGGGGCAGTTCAGTGTCTCTGGGCCAAATTTCAGAGGAATTGTGTAGGAATCCATCCTTGCCACCTGGGATGTGCTCAGACACGGGGCAGGGATGTGCCCTGAGGAACTTCAGAGGCTGTTTTTGATGGTAAATGCACATTTTGCCTGGCTGGCTGGACTGGCTAACCAGCTGTCTGCCTCACTGGAGAGCTCATTTTGTTATTAATCAGGTAAAGTGCCAGGGGACAAGACACTTGTGCTAGACTTGAAACAGCCAGTAAAACACTCTGTCATCCACCTTTCCCTCTGAATTAGCTGAGGTGTGCAGGTGTGCAATGAAAAACAGATTTTTGCCCGAGGTGAGCAGCGTTTCAAAGGCCAGAGGTGAAATCACATCACTGCACAGAAACACTTCAAGATCCAGGCACTTGTGTGTTATTTTTCTTTTTTTTTTCTTTTTAATCCTTTTCTGTGCTGATTTGTTTTTCCTTGCAGCTGTTGGAGGTGTGCTGAGGGGTGAGGTTGGAGTGTTGGCAGCACAGGGAGGCTGCAGGGATTGGTGTCCCTGTCCTCCTGAAATGTCCCCAAACTCATAAAACCTCCCTGTGCTTGGAAGTGTTTCCAGTTCCTGGTTGGTTTGGTGGAAGGAGGCTTAAACAAATGGAAAAAAAATAGAAAAAAAAGAAAAAAGAAGTAAAATCAGCTCAGGATGACTGAGCTGAGAGGCCAGGCTGGCCATGCAGCAGTAGGGGGTTATTAAGCATAATACTTAATGCTTAATTAAATAAATGAGGCAAACCACCCCGTTAGTTGCAGTCTGAAGTTTGCTTTATTTTCATATTCAGTTTCAGTGACCCCAAATCTGCTCCTTGGTGGGGCCTGGGAGGATGGGATGACCCCAAGAACCTCCAGAGTGGCCAAGAAAATAAACAGGAAAAACAATCTTGAGTCCCAGCTCTCTTGTGAGAGTCACTGGACGTGAGGGCAGTTTGGATGGAGCGGAACTTCATTTCTGCTCTTTGTTTCTGTTTCTGGAGAGCTGGGAATGGCATGGGGGTGATTGGTGCTTATTGATCATTGTGTCTGTAGCTGTGATTGGGTTGCTGGGGGTGTCATTCAGGGAGATTTTCCAGCCAGAGTGGAAAATTGGAATTTACAGAAGTGGGAGTCCTGTGCTTTGCCATCCCCAAAATCCCACTCCTCTCCCCATTCCCATTCCTAATCCCAGCCCTCTGCCACTGAGTGAGACAAAGATCTTTAAACTTTACATTTTCATCAATAATTAGCTTTGAATCCTAATTTTGTTAAATCTCTGGTCAAATACAAATTAAATGACTCTCCGCTGCTGTTTCAGCATTAAAAAAATATGTGCACTAAAACACCTTGCACGTTTGGGTGAGGTTAATATTGATGCTGTGAATTTTGTGAGGTTTTCCCTTTTTTTTTTTCCTTTGTTTGGCATTTGTCTTAGATAAAATTAATCCTTCCTGACAGGGCCTTGGGTGTGTTTGGGGTTGGTACTTTGGATTGTTTGGGGGTTGGTGGGGCAGCCTAGGTTGGAGCAGAAATGTCATGGGGGCTGCATCAGCTGTGCCAGACATATTTACAGGATTTGATCAGGAATTATCCAGGAAAACTTAGGGAATCTGGGAGTTTCCTGCAGAATTTCAGATCTCTGCCCCTGCTCTGGTTCAGTCTGATCCCTCCTGGGCATGCTCTGAAGGGCATTTCTGCTCTGAAGGAAAATGGGTTAATTCAATGGGGAATAACTGAGGAAGAAGCAATAACCCCCAAATCCTGCCCCACTGCCCCATCCTGGCTTTCTGAGCACTCTCTGGGGGTTAAGAAAGCTGAAAATTGGTGCCTACACAAAGCTGTGGGATGTGATTTAACATCAAGATACCACCCCCCATCAAAGGCTGGTGTGGGCAAAATATCTCTGCAAAATATCTTCATGGTCTCTGCTGAAAATCTTCATGGTTCCTGCTGAAAATCTCCATGGTCTCTGCTAAATATCTTCATGTTCTCTGCTAAAAATCTTCATTTTCCTGCTCCAGAACCTCCGGGATTCTGGAAGTGAAGCAGCCACAGAGTGAATGTGTTGGTGGGTGCACAGAGTTGGATTTAGCAGCAATGGCCAGCTCGTTAAGGATTGTTATTTGGGAGCATATTGACATCTCTCCAGAGGAAATCCAGCCCTCCCTGCAGCACCTGGAGGTTTGATTGGGGCCCTGGGGGCTGATGAGAGGCAGCAAATTTAATTGGAGTGATGGCTGGGCTGCCCACTGCTCTGCAGAGCCCCGCACTGCCTGAGCTGTCACATTTACCTCTTGTTTTTCCTCCATTTGCCACCAAAATCCTTTCTATATTTCTATATTTTATTGGTTTATTGGTGATGGAGGTGCTGCTTTGCTGTGACTCGGCAGGAGCAGGTGGCTCTGAGCCTCCCCCAGGTAAAGGGAGGTGAGGGATGCTGGAGGATTTGGGGCAGGTGATTTTTCACAAGGCTTTGGGGTTTTTAATGTGCCACTTGAAGGGTTTATAGCTGCAGTGCTTGTAATTGCTTCCATATGTCATGATAGCAGTTAAATATAATTTAATATTATCAGGGCTTCGTGGGTTCTTGGAGCAAGGTTTGTGTAGCTACTCTTGATTTACCCTGCTCAGCTCCTCTGGCTTTTTGTTTATTCTCTGCTTTTTTGAAAGTGAGTTCTGTTCCAAAAAAAAAAAAAAAAAAAAAAAAAAAAGAAAAAAAAGAGTGAAAAATGGCCTGGTTGCATATCCCTGTTTACTGTGTCTCACTGACTTCCCGTTGGGATGTGCTGAGACTTGCAAAGAGAAAAAAAAAAGGAAAAAGAAGGGAAAAAAAGGTGCTCTGTGTGAGCTGCTGCCACTCTTCCTGCCCAGCCCCACTCAGACCCCAAACCCTTCTGGGAGCCTCTTTGTGACCCTCTGAGCTTGGAGCATCCAACTGAACCTGCAGCTCATAAATATTCAATGTTCTGATGGGGCAGGAGAAGGTGCAGGGTGTTGGATGGATGCTGTGAGCTGTGCCAAGCAGCCTGAAAAGCAGTGAAAACTTTTATTTTTTGTATTTTCCCCTCTCCACACTCTTGAATGATGGATGAGAGCTAAATACCTGCATTAAACACCTACCAGCAACAGGCTCTTGAATGAATGGATGCTTTTAAAAACACAAAGCCACAAAAAAAAAGAAAAAAAAAGATTTGGTTGGATTTTTTTCAAGCTGCCTCCTGTCCCTGTTGATGAGCTGTAAGAAATGCTTGGCTGGTCCATCCTGCTTGGGGTGCTGTGCCAGGAGCAGGGGGATTTTTGGCACTGCCCAGCTGCTGGGGCTGGCTGAGGAATTGGGGAAATGAGGGAATTTGGGGGGGATTGTGTAGGATAGCTGAGCATCCTCCCTTCAGCCTGATGGGATGGGACCCAGCACCCCAAATTCTGTGGGTGTGGGAGCCCCAGACTCTTTTCCTTCAGCTCATCTGGAGCAAGAAGGGACCTGAATTTTGGCAGGGACAGAAATGTTGCTTCAGACTGAGCCTGGGTGGGATGGAGAGGCAGGGATGGGATGGACAGACTGGGATGGGATGGACAGACAGGGATGGACAGGCAGGAATGGGATGGACAGACAGGAATGGGATGGACAGACAGGGATGGGATGGACAGGCAGGTCTGGGATGGACAGGCAGGTCTGGGATGGACAGACTGGGATGGGATGGACAGACAGGGATGGACAGGCAGGAATGGGATGGACAGACAGGGATGGGATGGACAGACAGGGATGGGATGGAGAGGCAGGAATGGGATGGACAGACTGGGATGGGATGGACAGACAGGGATGGGATGGACAGACAGGGATGGACAGACTGGGATGGGATGGACAGACTGGGATGGGATGGACAGACAGGGATGGACAGACAGGGATGGGATGGACAGACTGGGATGGGATGGACAGACAGGGATGGGATGGACAGACAGGGATGGACAGACAAGGGATGGGATGGACAGACAAGGGATGGGATGGACAGACTGGGATGGGATGGACAGACAGGGATGGACAGACAGGGATACACAGACAGGGTTGGGCTCTCCCTCCTGGCTGCAAACAGAGCACAGAAATTTGTACATTTAACAAATCTGTGCTGCTCTCCAGGCGTCTCATCCCCATCCCCGGCCTTTGTGGCTGTGCAGATGCTGAGCCCTGTGCCTGGGATTTGCTTTTTCCCTGCACATTTTGTGCTTCTGGGAGTGTTTGTCTGAGATCCTGGACTAGCCCAGCCCTGGAGTTTGGTTTGAATTACCAGCAAGGTTTAGCTGAGAAAGGCTTTTTTGGGGTTTCTGTCTGTGATGGGTGTTTGGGCTGTCTGAGTCCCACCTCCTGTGTCAGGGGCTGTTTGTGCTCTGCCTAAAGCCACAAGGGCTCCACTGAGGAAGGAATGGTGAAAATACCCGGTGAAGATGCAGCTTGCTGCTCTGTGGAGGCTCTGAAAACCCCAGTTCTCCTCAGGAAGGTCACTGCAGATCATGTGTGGCCATCAGATTTCCCAGCCTTGTCTAACCAGTCCTGCAGAATAAATTTCTGGGCACCTCTTTGGATCTCTTTGGAGATTTCCCCAAGCAGTTGTGTGAGAGCTGCCAGCCCTTCCTGCCCCAGGACAGAGGATGTGCCTCCTCTGGCCAGCACCCTTTGCTCTGAGGAGGCTCTGTGGGATCTGTTCCTGTTTTGTAACCCTGCCTGGACAGCCAGGATCCAGCTGCAGGAGCCTCCTCTGCCTCCCTGGACACCCCAGCCTGACTCATATCCTGACTGCTCCTCGTGTCTCTGCAGTGCATGCACTCTGTGCTACAGACCCACCAGAAAATCTGATTTTTATTCACTGGGTTTTTCAGGATTGGGTTTTCCAGCCTTGCTGCAGCTGGGGAGCATCTCCCATCTCTCAGTGCCCTCTGCCAGCTGTGCTCCAGGTGTTGGAGCTGGTTTGGCTCCCTGGGATGGGAGCCTGGGAGGGCTCTGTGCCTCTCTGGGCTGTCCCTGGAGCTCCAGCAAAACCAGGACCCTGGGACTGCCCCCACTGGGGCCCCCCAAACCTCCAGGATTTGGTAAATGAGGAGAGGGAGAAGGTTAAAAGGTTCCCATGGAGGAAATTTGGTCTTCCTCTTGCAGCATTTGAACACTGATGGAGGAGTGTGGGATTTGCTGGATGAAGGAGGAAATGATGAATCTGAATCCATGTTCTTAGAAGGCTAATTAAATATTATATTATATATTATATTACATACTATGTCTTTTATATTATATTTTATACTGTGTACTCTATGCTATACAATGTATTATATATGATATATTATATATAATATATCATATATTATATATTATATATTATATATTATATTATATATAATATATATATTATATTATATATTATATATTATACATTATACATTATATAATATTTTATACTATATTTTATATTATCATGGATTATATTATATTATATTATATTATATTATATTATATTATATTATATTATATTATATTATATTATATTATATTATATTTGCTATGCTAAAGAATACAGAAAGGATACAGACAGAAGGTTACAAAGAATGATCATGAAAACTTGTAACTCCTTCCAGAGCCCTGACACGGCTTGACCATAATTGTTCATTAAGTTAAAACAATTCACATAAAACCAATCAAACAATCACCTGTTGGATAAACAGTCTCTGAACCACATTGCAAAGCAGCAAAACACAGCAGAAGCAAATCAGATAATATTGTTTTCATTTTTCTCTGAGGTTTCTCAGCTTCCCAGGAGGAGAAATCCCGGTGAAGGGATTTTTCAGAAAATGTGACAGTGACAGAGGGGGGAGTGAATTGGCCCTTTTGGAGCACTGACATATTTTGGTGTGTTTTATGGTGCTTTTCAGCTCAATGGAACATCTGGTGTGTCTGAAGGGGGAACAGAGGAGGTTTGTGCCTGGGGAAGGGGAGGAGTGATTTGTGTTCAGCACCACAAACACTGAATTATCTGTGAAATCCATGGAAATTGGGGGCGCCCAGTGCCTGGAAAACAAAGGTGCAGCCGGGTTGGGAGCAGGGCAGGGCCTGTGCTGCTGCCAGAGAACCCAGGGCAGGCTCTGGCACCGGGATTGCCCTGCAGGGAGGGGTTCTTGGATTTCCAGGATGAGTTTTTTGGCTCCTTGGGGTTTGTCAGAGCTGGGAATGCTCTCAGAGCACTCAAGTCCATGCAGGATACAGGTTTGTCTGAGAGGTTGGGTTTGGGGCAGAAGCAGTGAGATCTGTGATGGTGAAAATATTTTTTATATATAAATATGGGCTAGAGAGTTGTGTAAAATATATAAATATTTTATATAAATATTTTATTTATATTAAAAAAATAAATATATATATTATTTATATCTAGAAATAAATACTATATATTTATGTATATAGTATTTTTATCTAGAAACAAGTACTATATATATAGTATATATATATAGTACTATATATATACTATACATAGTATATATATATATATAAGTACTATATACTATAAAAATAAGTACTATATATATTTTTAATATATCTTTATATATATATAAGTACTATATACTATAAAAATAAGTACTATATATATTTTATATATCTTTATATATCTATATATCTTTATATCTTTAGATATATTTATATTTTATATATATTTTATATGTATTTTATATATATTTCTATAAAAATATTTTATTTAAACCTATACTTAATTTTTATATTTTATATATTTAAATTTATATATCTGTTCATAGTATAGTATGAACAGATATATAAATATAAATATATAAAATATATAGTATATATATAATATATATAATATAGTATTATATATATAGTATTCATATTTATATTTAATTGACAATAATATTTTATTTATAGGAAATATATTTATATTTATAAATAGATATAAAATGTATTAAAAGTTATATATTTATATATAACTAAATATATAGAATAAATATATAAAATAAATAGTTATATATTTATATATAACTAAATATATAAAAGTTTATGTACTTATATATTTATAAAATATATTTATATGTAAATAAAGTGGTATTTCTTTAAGACCTGGCGTGTGTGAAAGCCTGGAAATCCCAGGCTGAGTGGCATGGCCCCAGGACAGGAAATGTGCACAGCACTGGGACAGCCTTGTGTGCACATTTTGTGTTTATGGGAAGCACTTTCTCATGTGAGTGATCTTCCAAGAAAATCACTGGTGAGCTTGGAGAGGGGAGGAGACAAAAAAAACCAACAAAAGAAAGAGACAAGGCTTTTCCTCTCATAGCTGTGGGAGAATTGTGGCTTTAAACAGAAAATAAACCAGAAAATTTCCTTGTAAACTTTTCTTTTGGTTACATTGCATTATAGACTTTACTTTGGGAGTAGGGATTGCCTGAGCACAAAGAATTCTGCAGAAAAGAGGAGTTTTTGTACAGATCTTTCTGAAGTAATTAAAAGTGTCACCTGGGATCTTGCCAGATGTGAATGATCCCATTCCAGGTCACAGGGCAGACATCACAGATTTGTCACCTCACTTTAACCCTTCCTCATCTGTTGGGAAGGGTGAAAGTTTGACAAGAGTCTCACAGATACGTGTGCTTGGCAGGAAGATTTTTGAATGTAGAATCTGAAGAAGGAATAGAGATGGAAGCAAGTTTTGATATAGAAGAAAAGAATTGCTGAGCCAGTCTCACTGGATAACCAAGGAGGCAAAGGGTGTGTGAGTTAGAAGGGGTTTTTATGGCTTAGAGCAAAGGATAAACCCACCCCAAACAAGAAGATGTTTTTACCAAGCAGAAAGAGAGCACAGGCAAACAAGTCAGCAAATGTTGCAAGTAGAAAAAAGCTCTCAGAATTTTCCAGTGCAGGAAAACTGAAAAACAACTTCTAGCTTAAACTGTAATGTACTAATAAACTAAAAATGTACTAGCTTAAACTGTAATGTACTGACTTGTAGTGATTGGGGAACAGCAACATGAATGTGGTAATTACAGTAGTTGTGATGGGCTATAGATAATAGTTAAGGTATAGATTGGTCCTACTGGATTGAGATGCTCAGCAAAGAAAAGTGTATAATGCATTGTAACCAAAAGAAAAGTATATAATGCATTATAGCCAAAAGAAAAGTCTATAATGCATTGTAACCCAAACTCAGGGTCTCCAGGCCTGCCTGCAGCTGGAGCTGGCAGCTGTAGGCACAACTCTGTCACCACAGCCCTGGGCTGCTGTAACTCATGGAGACAACAAACTGCATTTTGGAGTCCCCCATCCCTCATTTCGGCTCTCACCCATCAGTTTTGGGCTCCCAGGGTTTGGGATGCTCCCACTGATGCAGGAGGGCACTTCCAAGGGATTTCCCACCTCAATTGCTGCCCCTCCCTGCAGCTTTGGCCGCCTGGAGCTGATGCAATCAGTGTCTCTCTGCTGGGAACTTCACCTGAGATGCAGAAATCGTGGTCAGATACCCCGAGCAGCCAAACCTGTTCCTTTGGGGCAGGCTGAGAGCCCAGACAAACCCTTTGCTGCTCCCCTGGTGCATTTTCCACCCTCTGCGTGTTCAGGTGCACGTCCCCAAGCTCTCCCCACACAGAGAACACCTAAATATTTATTTATTTTTTTTTCTTAGAGGTGACAAAGGTTAGAAGTGAATTTTCCTGGTATTGGCAGCTGGGTTATCTCGGGAAGGGTAATGAGGAGGCTTTAATGAAGCTACAGTATCTGCCTGAGAGTGGGGTTTTAGCCAGGTTGTTGCAAGAAGCATTTCTAATTAGGAGAGATTTAATTCCAGATTTTTGTCATTCCCCCCCTCCTTCCCCTCTTAATTATATTTGCTAACGTGTTTAACAGCTTTCCCTTCAGAAAAGAACAATTTCTTCAAAGGTCATAAATAGATTCTGGCATTAATTACTCCAGGAGCCACACTGGGCTGCTCTGGAGAAAGAACTCCATGGGGCAATGCTGAACCTTTCCCAGTTGGGTTTATCTGGGCTTGAAACGATTTTATTTTCACATTCCCCCCATCAAAGACACCTCCAAAAAAAACCCAAATAGCTGCATCCACATTTGTGCCCAGTGAAAACCCCCTGGGACCTTGTAGCTGATTTCCCTGAGTTTTTGGAGCGAATCACAGCGTCTTCCTTGATCTCTTGAAATTTGTAAGAAATTATAAATAATATAAAAATAATATAATATTATAAACATTATATCATTTAATATAATGTAATATACATACTATATATAGTATAACAGTATATATTAGTATAATATATTATCTATAATTATATATATAATATATACTATATATAGTATATATTATATATACTATATATAATAGGTTTAGTATAATATAACATACTACAGTATACTAGAAAATATAATATAAAATAAAAATAATATCTTTTATATTATATATAAAATAGAAATTTATATATAAAACATATAAATAATATATAATATATATTATTTATATATAAAATATATAAATATATACTATATTTTATTTTCTGTATAAAATAAAAATTTATATATATATAATATAGAATAGAATACATATATATAATTTATATATACATATATAATTTATAAATTACATTCTATATATATATATAAAGTAATTTATTATTATATTATAGTATAGTATAGTGTAGTATAGTGTAGTATAGTATAGTATTGAAATTATAATATTTGAGGGTGTTTTTGTTGATTAGTTTGGGATCCCCTCGTTGCTGTGGTTGCTGAGCTGGAGCAGAGCCTGGCTGGGGACAGTGGCAGAAGGACAGAAGGACAGAAGGACAGAAGGACAGGGCTGAGCTGTTCCTCCTCCTCAGCCCAGCTTAGGTTAATGGTTTTTGTAACCTCCAGATTTTGGAGTGGCTGCAACATCTGTTCCAAGTGATAATAATGCAGTGCTGAGGGGGAATTAGCATACAGCTGCCAGGGCTGGGGGAGAGCCTCTATAGAAAAAGAAATGAATTTATTGATGGAAGATGAAGCCTCATTGAGTTTTCATAGTTGTGGTAATTCTGGCAGCGTGGGCAAAATCTGTTCCTGTGCAATGGGAAGGGCTGGGATGTGGGATTTGATGTGATTTGAGGCTCCAGTGTCTTTTGTTTTGTCATTTTACCCCAAGCCAGGAGTACTTTTTGCTGGCTTTGGGTTCCTTTGGAAGGCTCCATCTGCCAGATGAGCCCTGCTTGGGCTGGCTGTGTGTGTGGGGAATATTCAATATCCCTGGGAATAATTCTGTGTCCCAGAGTTCTGATCCAGTGGGTGCCATCCCTGCACTTTGAGCTCATCAAAATCTCATTTTCTTGCACTTTGGCCCTTGCTGTGCTCCCCAGGTTTGTGTTGGCACTTCCCAAATGTGTTCCCTGTGCTGGTCCCTCTCCATCCTTCATCATCCTCAAAATCCAGCACCCAGCATTGAGGTTAAATATTTCCGTGGCTTTTCCTCCCCTGGTGTTTCCCTGGCATTCTGTGATGTGACACTTTAATTTCTCCTTGAGGAAAGGCAGACAAACATTGCTTTTGTTGCTTTGGGGAAATGCAGGAGAAGGTGATTGAAGTGCTCTCTGAAGCCTCACAGACTTGAAAGCGAATTTAAAACGCCCAGGTTTTAAAATTTATAAACCCAGAGTGATGATTGGTGAAATTCTGGATTCTGGAGGGATTCCCCTCCTTGTAAAATAATACAAAAATGAAACTGAAGCCAACCCATGTTCAGCTTTGGGCTCCACCAGCAAGAACTGAATGAACAGAATTACCTGGTTTATGTGTTTAAAACATCTTAAACACCTGATTTAAATGGGTATGAATGAAAGGAGTGAGAGTAAAACTTCAATAAATCCAGAGGGGCAGAGAGGAATTACCAAAGACATGGGCCAGAGGGAAGGAATAAACCCCTGTAACCACCAAATTTTCCAGAGTCTCTTCACAGGAAAATCTCTTTTGCTTTGAGCAGATGCAGAACTGCTAAAATCTTGTGGGTTTTTGTTTGTTTGTTTGTTTGTTTTTTAATTTTATTTTAATTTTTTTTTTTAGTTTGGGGTGGGTTGTTTTTGTTTTTTTGATTTGTTGGTTTTGTGGGGTTTTTTTTGTTGTTGTTGGTTTTTTCCCCTCTGATTTAGAGAGGTTCTTTTTGGTTTTTTGGGGCTTTTTTTTGTTTGTTTGTTTTTAGGGTTTTTTCCCCCCTCTGATTTAGAGGGTTTTTTATGTTTTTGCTTTTTGGGGTTTTTTTTTTTTTTTGTTTGTTTGTTTGTTTGTTTTTTTGTTTTTGTTGTTGTGGGGGTTTTTTTTCCCCTGATTTAGAGGGGTTTTATTTTTTGTTTTTGTTTTCTCTTTGTTTGTTTTGCTTTTTTGTTGTTTTTTTACCTCTGATTTTTAGGTGTTTTTTTTAATTTTTTTTTCCTTTGGTTTGGTTTTTTTTTTGTTGTTTTGTTTTTGGGGTTTTGTTGTTGTTGCTGCTTTTTTCCCCCTCTGATTTAGAGCTTTATTTTTGAGAGATAGCCCTTCTCACAGGATGCTGTGTGACACAGCCAGGCTGCCAGGAGTGTTGTGGCTCTATAGAAACCCGTTATTCAGCTGAGCAGGGCTGTCATTACCTGCCTCTGCTGCTCCCCAGAAGAGATATTTAACTTGTCTGTGCTCCAGGTGCTTTAATAACTGCTTTTATTAAAAAAACTGGGTTTGTCCCTGGCACGTCAGCAGCCGGGCTGGGAGTGCTGAGGGATCAATGGAGCTTCTCCTCCCTCCACCCATTGAGGCTTTTACTCAAAAATTGGACAGAAATCCTCCTGGCTCTGGCTGCTCATCCCACCCAGGGCTGGCTCCGGTCTTTGGGGTTTGACATTTGCAGTGTCTGTGGAAATGAAATGGATTTTCAGCCTCCCACCCTGCTCTCCTCGTGTTGTGCTCCCCGGAATCCCAGGAGAACCAATAATCCCAGGGGTGATGGGGTCATTCCCATCTCTGGGTGTTCTGGCATTGTTATTCCTGAAAAAATTCAGCAGAACTTTTCTGGGGGAAAATAAACCCAAACAACTGTTGGATTTTCACAGTTTTGTGGGTTTAAGGCAGCTGGGAAAAGCTGTGGTTCTTTAGGAATCTGCTTAGCACTGGATGTGAGTGCCCAAAAAAGCCACTTACCTCTTACTGTTTGCATTACTTTGGGTTATTTGCTTTGCTTTCTGGATTATTTTTGGATTCCCAGGTCCAAGCTCCACTTGGTACCAGGCCCTTTGCAAACAGATCCTGGGCAGAGTTATCCTGCTAATCTGGGAATGCAGAGCACCCAGATCTCACTGTCCCTGAGCAGAACCATTGGCTGTGAGGGTGATTTGTTGTCCCTCTGCCCTGCTGGGGCTTGGGGAGAGACAGCTGGGCTGGATTTTGTAATCCACCATTTGTTGTGGTCAGGAAGGGCTCAGCTGCTGGGTTATTGCTGGGTTATGTTATGTTGGTGTGTGGCTGTGTAAAGGGAAGGGGACAGAAGTGTGGATTCTTCCTCTCTTCATCCTCATCCTCCTCCTGGGGTGGTGCTGGGTCCCAGATTTAGGACAAGGATACTTTTGCAGGAAGTTTGGGAGGGCTGTGGGACACTCTGTGCCCTCCACAGCATTCCCTGGGTGCTGTCCCTTCTCCAGGCTGCCCAGGGCACCCCCAAACCTGAACAGAGGCTGGAGGGGAGCTGAGCTGCATTTCCCAGCCCTCCAGAGGGTTTAGGAGCAGTTTTTGGGGTCACACTGACCTTGGAGTGAGACCTTGGAGCTCCTGGTGGAGGGATGAGGGGTCCAAGGCACAGGCAGAAGTTTGGAGGTGCTGTGTGACCATCCCTCCTGCCTGGCTGCTGTCCCTCTGCCATTTTTCTGGGAATTTGGGCTCATGTTGGGAGTGGTGGTGCTGCTGTCAGGCTGTGGGATGTGCCTGGAGGTGGGGAAGGAGGATTCATCCCATCCTGGTGGTTGTGCAACCCTGGAGTTCCTCCCTGAGCATTCAGAGCTGGGCTTTGACACTGAGCTGCTCCATGGGCAATGCTGAACCTTTCCCAGCTGGATTTATCTGGGCTTGAAATGACTTTGTTTGCACACTCCCCCCATCAAAGACACCTCCAAAAAAACCCCAAATAGCTGCATCCACATTTGTGCCCAGCTGAAACCCACTGGGACCTTGTAGCTGATTTCCCTGAGATTTTGGAGCAAATCACAGCATCTCCCTTGATCTCTTGAAATTTGCTTTATAAGATTTGGGGGTGTTTTGTTGAGTAGTTTGGGCACAGAGCAGCTGGGAGCTCATTCCATGTGCTGGAGGAGGGACAGAAGTTCAAAAGTTGAGTGTCTGAGTGAGCCCAGCTCCATACCAGGGGAGAGCTGACATGGCAGGAAACCAGAACTGCAGTTGTGTTTCAGATGGTTGCATCACTTTTCCAGGACGTTCCTTGCATTATTCAGTGCAGTGTGAAGAAAGTTTCCTGGGGTGGAAGGAGATATTTGGGAGCGGAGGAGGATTCAAAATTCCATGAAATCTCTTTGGTTCCCCTTGCCAAGCTGGGGAATGATGGATCAGGAGTGTGAGTGTGAGTGCTGGGCTCACAGAGCTGTCCCTGGGCTCACACATTCAGAGATTTGGGATCTGGGAGGAGCCCCCAGGGGCTGCCAGCACCCTTTGGGGCTCCACCTGTGCTGTTCCAAAGCCAGAGGTGGAACAGCTTTGTTCCCTGGAGGCTCCAATGCCCATCCCCAGGGTAGATGATTGTAGATGATAGTGATTGATGTAGATAATGATTGTTGTAGATAATGATGGTTGTAGATAATGATTCCACTTCTGATTCCCAGAAGTACTCCAAGGCTCTCCTCTCACCCCTGGCCTCCTCCTATCTGCTATCACAAAACTCCCCCCCAATCACACTACTCCACATAACCTTGCCCTCACTAAATCCTGCTCTTAACCATCCTAGCTATCCTCTCAGCAGCCCTAGGGGGATGAATGGGTCTCAACCAAACACAAATCCGAAAAATCCTGGCCTTTTCTTCCATCTCTCACCTAGGCTGAATACAATCATCATCATCTACAATCTTTTACAGGGATGTGAGCAGTGCTTGGCTCCTCAGCCTCCCCTCCCTGGAGCCCTCGCCAGAGCTCCAGCAGGCAGATGTTGGTCCCTGCCCCAGCCCTGGCCTGGAATGCTGTTCCTGGTGGAGTGTGCTCCAGGAAAAGCCTCCATCTGCTCCCTGAGTGTGAGCAGAAGTGACAGGTCACGATGACTTTACATGACATGTTATTTCTGCTCCCCTCCCCGAGGCACTCAGCAGCTGGAGAGCTTTTCCCCCATGGAGCTCTGCTTTGAATAAGAGCTTTTTGCATTGGAAGCTACACCTTAGGAGAGATGTTTTATTTTCCCTGGCTGTTTATAGCCCTGTAAAATACTGCGGAGCCTTCATTTTCCCCTCTTTGCATGGTCTCCATTGCATTATGCAGAGGAACAATTCATTCCTAACAGCTCAGCCTAATGTGTGCCACAGCCATTTCCACAGGAGCCAGACCTGCCTTAATGTTTGCTGGATGTTTTTTTAAATGCATTTTGCTGGCTCCTAAACCAGGCTTTTTAATAGCTCCTGCTCAGAGCTGAGTGTACACGAGTCTGACAAAAACCTTGGTGCTTGTTCTTACACCTTAATTCTGGGCTTAAAAAATCCCTCCCTGAGTTCCACTCTGTGTGTGTGTGTGTGTTGGTGGAGGCAGTTGCTAAGAGAAGGGATAATTTAAAGCAGAAGGAAGTCATACATGCAGCTGTACTAAAAATTAACTTCAGTTGGGTGGTACTTAGGAAATTAAATCAGGGATGCTGCCAGAAACAAAAAAAATAAGAAAAAAAAAGGGGAAATGAAGAGTGTGCCTTTGGGTGTTGATAGTGTCTTAACTGTGTCAATAAAGTCACTTTAATTCGTGGGTCAGTGAGCTTTTTTAGGGCTGCTGCATGTTTAGACTTATTGATCCTTTCCCATTAAGCTCCAAATGTCCTTTCCTGTGCAGACAGTTCCCAGCCCAGTCCAGCAGAGTGGGTGGCTTTGGAAGGAGATGCAGTGGAGCTGCTGAGAAGGAATCAGATGCTGCTGCCAGTTCCCCTCTTCACCCCTCTGGCTGAAGCTCAGCATTAATGGTCCAGCCCAACATGTCCCTGGGGCCTTATCTGCATCCTCAAATTGTACCAAATTAATTAGCCTGGCACAGCAAAAAGCAACCCAAGCTTCCCTAACGCTCTGCAAATGCAATTACCCTGCTCCCAGAGTTTATTTGAGATATTCCAATTAACAGCCAGCTTTGCTTGTGCACTGTCTGGTGGAGCTGCTCCTGTCTGGCTGGGAAATTCCTCATTAAATCCGTGGAATCCCAGCCTGGTTTGGGTTGGAAGGGACCTGGGTGCTCATGCAGTGCCCCAGAGCAGGGACACCTTGCACTGGAGCTCCTGTCTGGATAGGAAATTCCTCATTAAATCCATGGAATCCCAGCCTGGTTTGGGCTGAAAGGGACCTGGGTGCTCATGTAGTGCCCCAGGGCAGGGACACCTTGCACTGGAGTTCCTGAGGGCTGGGAAATTCTCATTAAATCCATGGAATCCCAGCCTGGTTTGGGTTGGAAGGGACCTGGATGCTCATGCAGTGCCCCAGGGCAGGGACACCTTGCACTGGAGCAGGTTGTTCCAGGGGAAATGATGTCCTGGGGAATTGGGTTTGACAGGACCCAATTCCATGCAGGAATTCCCAGACATCCAACCTGGATGTTCCCATTGTCTCACAGGGAGATTTTCCAGTGGAGTTTTCCTGCTTAAGAGACTAAATCAGTGCAGAATTACACAAGTATTTGTGATTAACCCCCAACTTCCCATGAAATAATTTACCAAAGCCTCGTTTGAAAAAAATATGGCCCCCCTCACAAAACACAAAATAATGTTATTCCTTATTTTTAGCAAAAAAAAAAAAGGTAAAAAATTATAAAAAATATTTCTCTGCTTGTGTGTGTTTAACCCTTGTTAGCCTGGCTCAGAAAGGAGAAATTGCCTTACAAAAATACGAATGCAGATCTGGAAACTGCTCAGTCAAAGCATTTTGGGAGGATTTTGGGAGGATTTCCAACCCCCTCTAGCCCCAGGTGCCAGCTTTGGGTGCACCCCTGATGTGTTACTGTAATAAATGAGTGTGTGGAGCTGCCAGGAATGGGATGTGGGTGTTAAATTAGAGGGTCCTGTTATCTTGTTATCCTCCCCGAGCATTAATTTATAGAAATATCCAGAGCCTTGTTTCCCGTAATCGCTGGGATCTGTTCTCAGGGGTGGTTTTTATGAGCTGGGGACCTGACCTTTTTAAGCAGCTTTACAAATTAAGTAGCCAGCAGATTAATTTTCTGTAGCCTGTTTTCATCATGGGGAGCAGGAACTGTTCTGCATTGCTGGGGCAGTAAATTTTACCTCTGGAGCTTGGCAAGGGAGGGGAAAAAAAAAAATCTTCCAGATAAGGTGAAATAGTCACATCCTCAAGGAGAGATTGAAATAAATTGGGCAGAAATGAAGCTGCCCTTGTTTTAATTCAGGAGAGGTCAGGGACAGGGTTTTGCCCAAACCCAGGGAGGTTTGGAGTCTGTGGCCAAAATTTAAGCGCTGCTCACTGCAGAAAGATCTTTAATTCATGGTGGTAAAAAATCTCTTGATGCTTTAGGAAACTTCCCAGAACCAGACTCAGCTCTGGCTGGAGTCTCTCATTCAATTCCACTCTTGTAAAAAATAACTTGAGATGGGAAGGGATTTCCTTTTTGTTGCCTGTTTTGTTGCTGTGGTGTGAGTGGGGATAATTGGGCTGGTTTAGGACAGCCCTGCCCCTGCTGGGGCTCTGAGCATCCTCCCCAGAATTTGGATTTCCTTCCAAATAGGTGTCAGGATGGAGGAGTGATGACTCTTGTGCTTTTCACGTGTTTTTCACTGATGTCACTGATTGCAATGATGCTTGATACTCTCTAGTAAGGAATTAAACCTCTCCCTTTCTTCCACGAGGGCTGAAAATGCTTAATTGAGATCTTACAGATAAAATACAGCTTCTAATCTTAAAATCTTTAAAAAGAAAAGAAACCCAACCAGCCAACATCACAGTAATGCCAGTGGCCTCTTCATCCTCCCCTTGATCAAAGTTCATTCTGATTTTTATCTGGTGCCTACATTAGAGATGATGGTTAACCTTCAGATTTCCTGTCTGGGCCTCCCAAGCTCTGTGATACTCACAGTTACTCTTCAGTTAATTAATTTCCTTGCAGTGCTGCAAGGAGAGGAACTGAAACCCTGAATGCAAATTGCCCAGGGCAGCACGAGGGCTTTAGGTGGAAAGAAAAATGGGTGTTTGTGCTTGTGGGTGGGTTTTCCTTTCCTGGCCACAGGGCTGGGTTTGGGGTTGGTGTATTTGGGTTTTTGGGATGTGCTCTGAAGCCTTCTGGAGCTGGTAGAGACTCATGGGGGGTTTCTCCTGCTGCCAGAGGAGTTCTGAGTACCCAGCTGTGGGTTTAGCATTTCAAACTCTGATATTTTCCTGTTCCTGGGGGGAAGGTGCAGGGCAGGGGGTTCATCCCAGTGTTGGTTTAAATGTGAGCATTACCAAAAGCCCTTCCTGTTCCCTGAAATGAACAAAACCATTCATTATTTAGAGTTGAGCAGGGCAAGAAGCCCTGAGTGACCCCCAGGGCTGTCTGTCTGTCCATCCTCTGTCCCCAGGCACAGGCAGCCACCCCAGGCTGCTCTGCCAGCCCCTGCCTCAGCTCCTGCTGCTGCCCAGAGCTGGAAATTCAGAAATTCAGTGCTCAGCTCTCCCCATCACCCAGGAGGCTCAGAGCAGCTCTGGGCAGTGGCTGATCCCTCCCCAGCAGGAGAGGTGTTCATGCTGGAGGAGCAGTGCACAGGTTGGTTGGCCCAGGGGCACCCCACAACCCCATTCCTGCTGCTTTTGAAAGTTAATGGCACAGGGTGCAGCCACAATTACACACAGCAAGATGCAAACCCCCTCTGCAGAACCACCCTGCCCTTCTGCAGCATTCCCTGCCCTGCTCATCCCAGGCTGGGCAGCACCAAATCACAATCACAGAATGGTTTGGGATGTTCAGGATTATCCATTTCCACCCCTTTTTGGTTTTTGGGGTGAGGAAGGTGCAGAGCTGCTGGAGCCAGCCTCAGCTCTGCACAGAGCCCTGCTGTGCACATGAGCATCGAGGGACCTGTTCAGAAACACATTTTGGGGCTCAGTTTTGTGAAAATGCAGCTTGATTTCGTGTGTGCAGGTCTCCAGAGTGTGAAGAGTGTTGTGGTTTTAATTCCTTCTCCAGGCAGGAGCTGGGGGTGTCTTTCAGCATCATTACCTGGTGCCATTAAGTGAAATGTTCTGAGAATTTGTTGTCTGCTTCTGAAAATGCCATCCTGGCCCCTGGGGTGACATTTTGGGGGCTGTTCCTCTCCAGACCCACTGGCCTGGTTTGCAGCAGGGCTCTGGGGGTGCCTGGCAGCCCAGGAGGTGTCACCCAGCCCTGGTGTCACCAAGGGTGGGCTTATTTCCATCTCCTCTGCTGGTGTGGGGGCTGAATTCTCCCCTCCAGGTCTTGTCTGGTGCACAAAGCTCTGCAAATCTCAGCACTGTGGGATTTACTGAGGTCCCCAGGATGAAAGAATTGATGAATCTTGCTCTATGTTCTTAGAAGGCTAATTTATTATGATATGATATCAACATGTTATTATATTTATATAATAAAAATATTATATATAATATAAATATATTAACATATTTAATATGTTATTATATTAATTATATAGATTGATATGTTATTGATTATTATATTATATTGCATTAAAATGCATTATATTGCATTATATTATAGTATATTATATTATAGTATATATTATATTATAGTATATATTATATTATATTATATTATATTATATTATATTATATTATATTATATTATATTATATTATATTATATTATATTATATTATATTATATTATGCTATACTAAAGCTATACTAAAGGATAGAGAAAGGATACAGACAGAAGGTTACAAAGAATGATAATCAGAATTCGTGACTGACTCCTCGGAGTCTGACACAGCTGATGGTGATTGGTCATTAAGTAAAAACAATTAACATGAAACCAATCAAACCTTGAATGATCCAACCACCTGTTGGATAAACAATCTCCCACCACATTCCAGAGCAGCAAAACACAGGAGAAGCAAAGGAGATAAATATTGTGAGGCTCCTCAGCCTACCAGGAGGACAAATCCTGGCAAAGGGATTTTTCAGAAAATATGACAGTGACACACCACAACAGACATTTGCAGTTCTTCCAGGCTTTTATTTCCTCCATCACCCATTTCAAAGGTAAAAGCTGTGAGTTATGACTGTTTTCCTTGGCTGAGGGTTTGCTTTGCAGGGGTGAGTTCCCTGTGGGTGATGCTCTGCTTGGGCTCTGTGGGATGAATGTGGCAGGAGTTTGTTTGCTCTGCCTCCTGGCAGGTACCCTGGCGCTTCTTGCACTGAGGAAAACACCACATTTGGCTGTAATTTTGGAGGCTTTGTGGGAGTGAAGTGAGGCTAATTGGGAAGGAGTCACCCCACAGCGTGACTGTGTGCAGAAAAATTGAATTTTCCCCGCCATGGATGAATAATGCCATGGCAGCCATACAAGCTCTTCCCAGAAAAGTCTTTTGCATGTTGGAAGATTGCATGCTGTTGGTCTGAAGGTAGAATTTCTAAAATCAGATTTCTTGAGGTGCTTGAAGAAAGCAGAGTCTGCAGTGAGGCCCCTGAAATGATTTTGTTCCTCTGGCTAATCTTAGCTCAGGGGTGTTTGGGGATTATAAAATCACAGACTTTATGGACGGGACCATAAAGCTCATTGGAGCTATGGGCAGGGACACCTCTGTCTAGACCAGCTTGCTCCAAACCCTGTCCAGTCTGGCCTTGAACACGTCCAGATATCAATGAATGTTTAAAATCTGCTCCTCTATAACTGATATATAAAGATTTTAAATTCAGCTTGCATGTTTGATTATTATTTAATTGTCTGTTTTGACAATTTTGCATGAATGACACTGCAATCCCCTGCTGCAAACACCCTCCAATCCCACCCTGTGGCTCACAAAACTTTCACAGCTTGGCTTTTCACCATTTTTTCAGGGCATTTTGGTTTTAAAGAGACAAAAATGAGTTGTGAGGATGCCTTGCATGAGCCCAGGCTTGCAGGCTGCACCCAGTGCTTGACCTGACAAGGCTCCGTTTGCTGGCTTGGCTGCTCTTGACTCATCTGAGAGCTGCACCAGAGCTTTTCTCATCCCTGCCCTGTGCAGAGTCCAGCAGGGTCCCATTCCCTGGGCCAGCCTGAGGAGCAGGAGGGCAATTCCTGCCTGGAAAGCTCCCTGGAAGAGCAGCCCTGCAGTGTAACCCCAGCCGGGCTTACGCAATTCCTGCCTTTCCTCAAGTGCTCTGCTGTAATTTCATTGTCATGCTTCAGGTCAAGTCCTCTCCCAGAGCTTTGGCTTGGCCCAAATGTTTGGAGTTTTCTCTGCAGGAGCCTTCCCACGCATGGAGTTATCTCATTTCTCCATCAGCTCCCAGCAGGGTTTGTTTTTCACATGTCCCATCTCTTATCTGTGGTAGTGTTTTTGGGTGAAGTGTGATCCTGGGTGAGGTTGGGAATCACAGCAATACCGTGAGCTAAGACATCTTTTTTTTATTATTATTATTTTTTTTCTTTTTCCCCCCCTTTTTAAATTGATTTTCCCAATAGAGCTGTGTTTCCTCCAGCAATAAGAGGCTGGGTTTGAGGAGTGTGGAAGGGAATTCTTCATCCAGGATGCCAAATGTGGGCAGGTTGAGCAATGCCTCTGAGCCCTGCTGCTCCCAGGCTTTCTGCAGCCCCAGATTTCATTGCTTTCACCCTCAGATTTCACTGCTCAGGAAAGCCCAGCCTGGATTTGTCAGTCTGCAGTGCAGACACCCAGATCTGGCCTGCAGCACTCTGAGATTGCTGGATTCTGGGAGAAAGCCCAAAAGAACCACCTTGGATGGGTTTGCTGGGGCAAATGATGAACCCTGGATGTTTCTGGGTTTCTCCTCTGGATGATCCTTGGTGGCCTGCCCACACTCAGGGGTGCAAAGCTTCTCTCTCTGCTAGGAGCTGCTGGAGACCAGGGCTGCCAGAAAGGGGCTGTGCCCACCTGGTTTTGCCAGAAACTCTTGTTATTCCGGGGATTGAATCTTCAGGTGTCTTAGGGCTATCCTAAAAGATCCATTTTGCCCACTTGCTTTTGCCAGAAACTCTTTGTTATTCCTAGGATTGGCTCTTCATGTCTCTTAGAGATAGCCTAAAAATCCATTTTGCCCACTTGCTTTTACCAGAAACTCTTTGTAATTCCTGGGATTGGCTCTTCAGGTCTGAGAAATATCATAAAAGATCCATTTTGCCAGAAACTTGTTATTTCTGGGATTGGCACTTCAGGTCTCTTAGAAATATCCTAAAAAATCCATTTCTAGAGTCCCCACCAGCCACACAGGGATTTGATTGGGATTTTCCAGAGCCCCAGTGGGAAGGGTTTGGGTGACACAAACCTCATTTCTATGCCTGGAGGGGTTGCACCAGCGCCGAACCTGTTGGACCTGCTGGATTTGGGGTTTTTGGGGCGATTTCGGCCCTTGTGAGTGCCGTGGGTGAAACCCTACCAAGCACTGCAATTAAAGCCTTGAAACCTTAATTATTCTGCCTTTCCCAGCCCCTGCAGGCCCGGGAGGGCTCCACAAAGGAGGGAAGCACTGTCAGCAGTGGCAGCTCCAGCGTTTTCTCTTCGGGAAGTTGCAGCTTCCTTCCTCTCATTAAGAGCCCCTGAGTGCTGTGGGGTGATCATGGATGGACAGACGGACAGAGCCTGGCGTTCCCCTGGGAATGTGGGAACATCTGGGCTTGCCTGGGATGTCCCTGTGTCACGAGAGCTCTGTCCTGAGTCGTTATCCTGAGTTATCCATCTCAACTGCCTGATGGATGGGGGTTTTAGCCACACTTGCAGCTTTATTTTTGCTTTTCCATTTTTTTCCCCCATGTGTAATGGGGGAAGTGAGCCTGGCAGTCTTCATGAGGAGCTCAAGAGTCAGGAAAACCTCCTTGGATAAAACAGGATGAGCTCTTGGAGGCCTGGGCTTGGCAGGGTGACAGCAGCACCCTCTGAGTGTCCTCTGCCTCTGGGTATTTAACAGGCTATTCCATATTCTCTGTTATTGTTTTACTTTTATTTTGTAGTTTTTAATTATTTTTTCACAATTCTATGTATACTCTGGTTTCCAGTGCATGGGTTTTATATTGATAACTGAGAGTCCTCTGCCTGTGGGGCTGAGGCTTGGGACATCTGGGTGTTTAACAGGTTACTCCAGATTCTCTCTTTGTTATTTTTTTACTTTTATTTTGTGGTTTTTAGTTCTTTTTTCACAATTCCATGTATATTCTGGTTTCCATTTAATGGGTTTTATATTGATAACTGAGAGACCTCTTCCCTTTGAGAGCCCATGGTGGGAAGTTCCTGTGGGGTGACTGGGGTGGATCTTTGTCCCTTTGAGTGAAGGTTTGAGGATAAGCAGGACCAAAGCAGGGCTTGGCAGCCTCTCCTGCCTTGCTGCTGGACCCTTCTGTGCTTCTTTTGGGCAAGGTGGAAGCTCCTGGTGAGTTTGTGCAGGAATTTTTCATCCTCCCTGAGCTCTGGCTGATTTTCCTCCCTTTTCTTGCTTTCCCCCAGTGCCCTGCTATGGGCGGTTGCTAAAATCCATGGTTGCTTTCCCTCAGGTGCTTTCCTAGGGATGAATGGTGCTTGTGAGGGGATGTGAGAAGGAGAAGCTGTGGAGAGGTCAGCCCTCATCAGTGTTTCAGGCTCATTAATCAGCCTCCCTAAGTGGAATTTGCCCAGCCCTGGAGCGTTCAGCAATGGGAATGGCTTTGAAAGGCAAAGGGGGGCGAAAATAATAGTGCTAAACTGTTTGAGAAATAATTTCATTCTCCACTTCTCAATAGATAAATCTGCTGTCCAACAACCTGAAATTTAATCTGTCCATCTGGAGTAATTGATGAGCTCTGACTTGAATCCAAATGCGTTGGGGAATTCTCTGCAGAGGTTTTGTGCTGCCTCTGCACCAGAGACAATGGGGCGAAGCTGGGGAGGAACAAAGCCAGCAGGAACAAAGCCATGGGAGATTTGGGGGGGAATCCAAGCCCCTTACTGGAGGGCTTGGCAGTGCTGAGTTGATGGTTGGACTTGGAGATCTTTTTTAACAAAAATGGTTGTGTTTCTCCATTAACAGAGCCGTTTTGGTGGGTGCGTGTGTGGCCTTTAGGGCTGGGGTGTGTTTCCAGCCCACCCTGAGTAGTTTTCTCTTCTCTGGTGAATTTGCATGGGAAATGGCTCCTGTCTTGTCAGTGCAGGTGCCACGGGTGCCCAGTCATTTGGGGAGTGCAGGGAGGGGCCTGAAGTGTGGGCTGTGAGGAAGAGTCACCCACACCCTCCCCAAGAGTCCTCTCCCACCCCCAGGCTGGAGTTTCCAATTGCAGAAACATCTGGGGTGGCTGGGCACGTCCCTGCTGGGATCCCAGTGCAAAGTGGAGTTACTCAAATACCAAATTACCCCTTTTTTGACCTCCCCTGAAGGCACCTCCAGTGCATTTCTGAGTTTGAGTGGCACAAAAACTCAGCAGCACAGCCCTTAGTATGCCCTGTGATCATCTGAGGAGTCTCTAAACTCACTGAATTCAGTAAAGGAGAGAAAATAATGAAAATCTATTAATAAACAGAGCATCCCAGAAGCTGCTGAGGAGCTCCCAGTGTGTCCCAGGCCTTGGGGGAGACCCACTGTGTGCAGGAGGGTGGTCAGGGGCTCCCAGGGGGAGCTCAGAATAGTTTATTCACTTTATGACTCTGCAGAGTGGTTAAAAATAAGCAGAGCTCTTGTGAAACCGGGTGAGTGCAGGTGATGGGGCCTCTGCTGCCTCTCTCTAGTGCTGCTTCTTACAACCCTCTGAGGCCTGGGGCAGAGCTGACCACACTTTCTGATCCATTATCAGCCTTCAGGGTGTTTTGTTTCACCAGATGAGTTTCTTGCTCTGTTTTTCACAATCCCATCCATGTTCCAGTCCCTCTTCCCTCTCTTTGCAGTGCCCAGGGTGTTCTCCCCAGCCATGGATTTGTTTTGGGGCTGTCCCAGAGCCTGGAAATGTTGGTGGCCATGGAAATGTTGGTGGCCATGGAATTCTGTGCGTGCTCTCACATGGCTGGTGGTTCCCAAAGCTGTTTTGGATGCACAGGAGGGTGCCAGGATTGGGAATTTGTGATGTTGGTGCTCCCTTGCTCCCAGGGCCCTGCTCAGCTCCAGCCTCACTCAAAGCAGATAAATGACAGCACTGATTTTGGGCCTGACAGATGCTGAATGAGCCCCATGGAAAACATTGATTTCTTTTCTCTCCTGTGAAACGTTTGCTTGTCCAAAGGTGTGATTGACTGGTGAATAAAACGGCCTCAGCACAGCCCACGTTAAATGGGAGCTAATTTTAACCTGTGGCTCTTGAGTAACAGTCCTGAGCCAAGAATTCATCATCTTCCATCAGCAGCGACCTCGAAACGCCGAGAAAATCAAAAGCACACGATGGCACTTTGCAGATTGGTCACAGGAGGAGGGCCAGGAGTGAATTGTGCTGGGTGTCCCCACCTGCACTTGTGGTGCTCCAGGAGTGAGGGTGAAACCCACCTGCAGCTGTCATCCCCAGTGGTGGCTGTTCCTGTGGGCAGTGTGGTGGCCTTGCTGCCAGCTCCTTAATTAACTGGTTAATTGAGTTTCTGGTTGTTTACAGCAGGCCTTTTCCAGCAGCTCCTTGAATAGATGATGGGCTTTCCCTCCATGTTTGTCCAGGTGGTGTGGTGGCTCTGTGCCGATGTCACCTGGAGCTGCCACTTTAGTAGGTGCCTCCTCCTCTTTTTATTTCTTTACCAGCTGTGGTGAGGGGGTTTCCATGTCTGAATTGGGTGAGGAACATCACTTTTGGCCTTTGTTTCCTTCACTGGCACAGGTTTCCACAGCAGCTGTAGCTGCCCCATCCCTGGCAGTGCCCAAGGCCAGGCTTGGAGCAAACTGGGATGGTAGAAAGTCCCTGCCCATGGCAAGAGGATGGAAATGGATAATCCTGAACATCCCAAACCATTCTGTGACTGTGGTTTGGTGCTGCCCAGCCTGGGATGAGCAGGGGAGGGAATGCTGCAGAAGGGCAGGGCGGTTCTGCAGAGGAGGTTTGCATCTGGCTGTGTGTAATTGTGGCTGCACCCTGTGCCATTAACTTTCAAAATTGGAGGCTTAAAAGGATTTAAAATAAGCACACGCTGGAACTTTGGAATCAATGGGACTGCAGTGCGGCGAGCACACGCAGCCTGGGGTGCAAATTCTTGCAGAGATAAAGTTGTGAAATAACCAGTGTCAGCAAGAGAGCCTGTAAAGCAATTCCAAAAAAAAAAAAAAAAAAAAGAGAGAAAAAACAACCAAAAACCTCCCAGTCTAGACACTTATATTTACTGCAGTGTTGTGAGATAGAGGAATGCCCCAGAAAACCAGATTTGTTTTCAATTCCTGCCTCTGGCACGTGCTTGTCTGATGAGAAGGCTCTGATGTGATGGGACTGTCCTGTGCCCCCCGTGCTGGGGGAGCTCTGCTGGAGGGGCAGAGGGGTAAAAGGTTATTTCTTGCTTTGTGTAGGTGCAGCAGCCTGCTGTTAATGAGGTGGTTTTGCTAATCCAGGCTGGAAACCCTCATGTCTAATCCCCAAAGCAGCACTAACGAACCACGTCTGTGGAGGTACCATGGCCCCAAAGACTGTGCTTTGATTCTTTTAATTAAAAGAAAATTAAGCTGTTTTCCTTTGCTTTGAACCCTGGGTGAAGTTTGCAGGCGGTGTGTGTTTGGTGGCAGCTCTGGGATTATGCCATGTGACAAAAGCAGGAGGAATCCACCCAAAGGCAGCTTGGCTCCTCTGCCTGTTGATCACACGGGGGTGATTCACCCCCTTGATGGATGGATTTCCTCAGGATTCTAACATGTTTGTTAGGTATCTGTGAGGAATTTGCTGGAAAAGTGAAGAGTTGCCTGAAGACACAGCAATAAATTGAAGGTATTTTGCAGTGAGGATGTAAAAAGAAGGGAAGTTAATTGGCTGGCTCAGCAGATGAAGGATGTAGGTGATGCAGCTGGAAAAATGAAGCAGATTTTTATTTTTCTCTTCTTAAGCCCCCGTGCTGCCAGGAGCAAGACCATTTGTAGTCCTCAGGCTTCAGAATCCCTGATAATTTTTGATAAACAAACTTTTATTGCTGTAAAGATGGGGTTTTTTAAAAGAGAAACTTGATGTTGCTCTGTCAGTCAACATTGCTGGATAACCAAAGGTTTGGAAGGGATATTGTAGATCATCCAGACTGGGTAGGGACACCTTCCTCCATCCCAGGTTGTTCCCAGCCCTGTCCAATCTTCCACAGACGCTTCCAGAGATAGAGCAGCCACAGCTTCTCCCCACCCTCACAGGGAAGAATTCTTTCCCAATATCCATTTAATCCTACCCTTTGCCAGTTTAAAGCCATTCCCCTTGTCCTGTTGCTGTAACACGTGTCCCTTCTGTGGGGAGCCCGAGAGACAGTGCTGGAAATGGTTAAATGTTCAACCCTGGGCTTCTGTGCAACATCAGCTGTAATTTACATTTGCCTTCGACCTTGAAAGGGAAACGTCCTGGCTTGAGTTCTCGAGTTCTGCAGCGTTACCTTGGGAGAAAGTTGTTGTTTTTCAAAGGGGCCTTGTGTTCCTGGAGCACAGCTGAGAACACAGGAGCCCTCACTGGGCACCAGAGTCCGACATCCTCAGAAACAACTGGGGATAATCCAAATAAACTCCTGCTGGCCTTGCAGGGCAAGCTTCTCACTCCCTGCTTGTACGAGTGACGGGGTAGGATGGTTGGGATGGACAGAGATGAGAGATCTCTGCAGCCAGGGCTTGGAAATTGCGGTTTACTGCAAAGGGCCTGGGTGCAGGGCCCTGCTAGGAGCTGCCAAACACAGCTCAGGGCAGGCTCAAAAGAAAGAGAATGGTAAATAGGATGAGAGAGCGAGGTTCCTGTTACAATACAATAAATCTTCTTCTGGTCTTGGAACCTGTGGGTTATTGCACAGGGCCTGGGTGCAGGGCCCTGCCAGGAGCTGCAGCCACAGCTCAGAGCAGGCCCAAAAGAAAGAGAGAGGTAAAGGGAGAGAAGGCAAGAGTGTGGTAAAAAGGATGAGAGAGAGTGAGAGAGCAAAGAATTAAAGGTACCTGCAGCCCTTTACACATTTCAATGTCACCAACTAGGCTAGAAGAGCATCTTTGACTCCTGTTAATAGTATCCTAAAAAGCTAAAAACAATGGTTCAAAAACCAAAAGAGGGAAAGAGAGAGTGAAGTTCCCATTACACTACAATAAATCTTCTGTACTGAATATTCTGATTCTCACTAAGAAATCTAGTACAATATATAAATCCTATAGCATTTACATACAGCTTATAAGAATCATTACATTCCCATACTGTGCTACATTTTAAACACTAAAAACTCCTCTTTGGACCCCTTCTGTCAAGCTGCAGGGTCTGCTCTGACCCTTGGGCCTGTCTGCAAGCAGAGGATGTTGTTCCATCAACCTTCAGCTGGCCATGCCATTGTTTTCCAGTTGTTCAGTAACTGAGGGATCTCAAAGCTTGCTTTAATTTCTATCTCACTTATAGTTTCCGTATTCTCCAAATCTTTTGCCAGGCAATCATATTTATAAGGCTTTGCTGTTTCATCTTCCCCAACACCTGCTTGGTTGTCTTGCATTTAACTCAGGAAATCTCAGTTGTAATTTGTGCCTGTCTCACTCATTTCTCCCTCTTCTCATTTTTCTCCCCCAGTTTCTGTGTTTGAAGAACATCAGGACATTCCTGAAGGTGTGCCACGACAAGTTTGGGTTAAGGAACAGCGACCTCTTTGATCCCTTTGACCTCTTTGATGTGCGGGATTTCGGGAAGGTAAGAGTTAATGCTGAGCTTCTGGGGAGGGATGGCTCTGCCACTGGGGCTCCCTGGGTTTGTGCTCCAGATTTGGGGTGAAAATACAAAGATTTTGTGGTTTTTTGAGCAGCCGCTGATCATTGGGTGCCAGTTCCTCTGTGCTTGTGGTGTATTTGGGATTCTGCTGTGTCCTCTGTGTATTTAGGGGTTAAAACCTTAAATTTAGGGGTTAAAAACCTAAAACAGGTTGATTCTGCTGTGTCCTCAGTGAAGGGTGACCAAGCCATCAAGTTTTCTGCTTTAGATGAAAAACTCTCTGGGATCAGTTTCTGAAGGATGTGACCTGTGGTAGTGTTTTTCACTCAGGGTCACCAAAGATGGAATTTGCAAATGTGGAATGAACTCTGACATGGGAAGACATGAGAATCTTGACTTCATGTTTCAGAAGGTTGATTTATTATTTTATGATATATATTATATTAAAAGAAAATGATATATTAAAACTACACTAAAGAATAGAAGAAGGATTACATTAGAAGGCTTGAAAGGAATGGAATGAGAATAAAATCTTGTGACTGACCAGAGAGTTCGAGACAGCTGGGCTGTGATTGGCCATTAATTAAAAACAACCAGATGACACCAATCAAAGATGCACCTGTTGCATTCCACAGCAGCAGATAATCATTGTTTACATTTCGTTTTTGAGGCTTCTCAGCTTCTTAGGAGAAAAATCTTAGCAAAAAGATTTTTCATAAAATATATCCATAACAATGACCCCATGTGTTTTTGAGAAGAGCCAAACCTTGCCTGGCGTCCTTCCCCATGTGCTGCCAGCAGTGCAGAGCAAACCAAACTTTGCTGAAATCACTGATTTTTGTCACGTGGCCACTGAGTGTCTGTGGGGTCAGGGGGCTTCATGACAGTGAAATGAGTGCCCTGAGCTTCTCAGAAATGTGTTGGCTGTAAGTGATGGTTGGCACCAAATATCAAAGAACGAAAACTCTGCCTTGGTTTTGACAAGTGGCTCTTGCTCTGATCCCCTGCCTCTGACACCAACTGCATCAGGGCTGATGGATGCAGGGCTCAGGGAAGCCATTACCCAGGACAATTGCTATATTCTTCAGCAGAAAAGGTGATAAAAGATTTATTAAAGCTCTATATTGTTTTACCTGTTTCAAGCTACCAGACATAAGCTGCTGGAAGGCATCTTCCCTTCTGATTATCCAAGGAGTAGATTTTCACTGCTGGTGGGGATATATTATTTGATATTTATTGCCTAATTTATTTCTGGACCATTATGTGGAATGTGCAATTGCAGTGCCTTGTTTTATGAGGTTTTTTTTGATTTATGGAATACAAGAAGGCAGTTGTTGTTCTGGGAATATGAATGCACAGAAGGAACCTTTTGGGCTGGGGAAGGAACTGCTGCTAATTAAAATGCTGCTTTATCGTCACATTGTCTCTTGCTTTGTGCAGTTTCAAATTGCTTCTGATGCCTGGTGTTAAACACTGCTGGAACACATCAGCTGATGAGCACAGTTTGCTTTTCCTTGTTCTGCTTTTCCCCCCCACCCCGGTCATTTTTTTTGGGGGGTGCATTCAGCTTTGTGACTTTTGAGGGTGATTTGCCACTCCCTCATTGCTCAGGGCAATCTGGTTTTGTATGAGACTTGGGAAAGAAATGTGTCATAAACTTCCAAGAGATCCAAATGTGCTTTACTGCCTGCATCGTGCTTGTTTTCACGTTGTTCTCATCCTCAACCAACCATAGAAAATGTGGGAAGCACAGACTCTCTATACAAAAACCTCATTTTTTTTTTTTTTTTTATCAGCTTGGTGGAGGTATCAGCTGTCCAGCTCTGCACCACCCTAAATCCCTCTGGAAGCCTGTCAAAACATTCCCATTGTCTCCAGCACCTTTCATTCCCACATTACCCTCAGATCTGTGTTCAACAGTGGCAAAGCAAATAAACAGGGAAAAATCTGCTGCTGACCAGAGCTCCCTTTCCGTTTTGAGTCACAGCAAAAGGAGCCTCTAATCCACCTCCCCACTGGCCAAACACAGACTTCACACACAAAAAATCCTTCCTGGAGCTATTCACTCCTGAGATCAATGGTGTTTTTTTGGTTACAAGACACTTACACCGTGTAGAAGGCGTTTCTGGTGGGTCAGAGTTACACAGAGTTTAATTGCAGATGGATTTTGGTGGGTATTTCCTTTCTGGATGCCACTGGGAGAGAGTTATTCCTCTCCTCCAAACCAAAAAGGCCACTGGGACAGCAATTAGCAGCAGTTTTTGGGATTGCTGGAGTGTAATTACTGAGGAGAAAAGCAGGGACTTGGTGCCAACCTCTGCGTAAAGGGCTTTGAATCTTTGGGGTTTTTTAGTGTTAGAAAACCACCGGTGCTTTAAAAGAGGCTGAAAAATCAGATCCCTCAGTCCTGCCTTGCCCAGCTGTTATTCTGAGAGAGGTTTCCATGTTTCCATCATTCCTTTTGGCTCCTGCAAGGAGGAGCTGCCATGGGAGCAGTGGAGCCCCTCCAGCTCTGCCTGGGCGCTCCCCAAATCCAGGTTTGCTCCTGGTTTTGCTTTTTCCTTGAGTTTTAAAACTTGAGGAGATGCTTTTTGCTGTCAACAGAGTGAAATGGGATCATGAACCACGTGGATTTCTCCAGCCAAAATCCCAGTGGAGCTGGAAACTCCTCCTTGGCTCTGTGGGATGTTGGGGAAAGGATGCTCAGGCTCTGCCAGATGGGTGCATCCCATTCCTTCCCTGTGGTCTGCAGTGTCCCCCAGCTCCCCAGGGCAGCCCAAAGGCCCATTCCAGTTGCTCATGGCCAGTTGGAATTGCTGGCTGGCAGCTCTTTTCCCCCATGTCCAGTTTTAAAGCAATCCTGCTGTGGTGTGGATGATAAAGCAATAATCCTGTGTTTCATGGCAGAGCTTTGCAGAAGTGACCTGAGATGCTGGTGCCTGTATTTCTACCCATACCCCTTCAATATTAATGATTTCTGAATATTTGATCCTTTTAAAGTGGTTCAGATCTCTCTATAAATCACCAGTGGCATCTGCAGAAGTGTTTTTTTTCCATGGATGCAGGAGTAAAACCTGAGTTAATATTGCCTCATTCCTAACTAAGCCTGATTCTCCAGGCTTGCTGTTAGTACAGTCTGGCTCTTAAAAAAGAAATAAAATAAAAAGCTGGTGCTCGTGTAGTGTGTGTTGTTACACATTTAGTAGCAGTGATGGTATAAAATCAAACTCTTATTGGACTTGCTAATTTATTGGCAGCAACTGTAATGACATAAAATGTACATAAATATGGATTAAACTCTTTATTACTCTATTAGTCAGCGTGATGGTAGCCAGGTTCATTAAAAGGAGTTACTCATTTTAAATAACTTGCAGTAATGTACAATTTTTTTAAAAAAGAAATATAGTTCAAATATTCATAAACCTGTGGAGCGTGCCATTTATTAGCCTCCAGCTCCTCTCTGCCCTCCTGACGTGGATTTAATCACCCTGAATTCCTTTTGAAGTTCTTGCTCTCTTTGAAAAAGCCATTTTTGGCAAGATAAGGGTCTTCCCTGCCCTGCCCCACAGATAGGAAACACTCAAAATGAAAAAGGGAAGCGCTTCACAGGGCAGCTGAAGGAGGAGGAGATGCTGGTACTGAAATTAAAATTGTATTTTTCATTTTGCTTCTACTCCAGAGGCTGTGGAGGGAGATTTGCACCCACCTCACAGCTGGAGCAGGCTCTGGATCAATTCATCCTCTCAGCTGAACCCAGGGAGATTTTGGCTGGTGTGGGGCAGGGCCAGGGCTCAGAGGAGATTTATTTTGGGTGGCTGCAGTGCCAGGGAGAGGATGTGGCTGCTGGGGAGGTGCCCTGAGCCTGGCACGCTCCAGTGGCTGCCTTGGGGTGGGAGTGAAATCAGAGGTCAAGCAAGAGCTGTCCTTTGTAAATTTGGGGTGATTGCTCCAAAATTGCTCCTGATATTCAGGGTATTTTTTAGTGTTCCATTCCTCCTGCTGATGGAGGAATTGAAGTCGTGTTTTCACTCTGCTTCTACTCCAGATGCTGTGGAGGGAGATCTGCACCCACCTCACAGCTGGAGCAGGCTCTGGATCAATTCATCCTCTCAGCTGAACCCAGGGAGATTTTGCCTGGTGTGGGGCAGGGGCAGAGCTCAAAGGAGATTTATTTTGGGTGGCTGCAGTGCCAAGGAGAGGATGTGGCTGCTGGGGAAGTGCCCCAGTGGCTGCCTTGGGGTGGGAGTGAAATCAGAGTTCAAGCAAGAGCTGTCCTTTGTAAATTTGGGGTGATTGCTCCCAAATTGCTCCTGATATTCAGGGTATTTTTAGTTTTTCCTTCCTGCTGCTGCTGGAGGTCCTGGAAAGCCCTGGTGGGATCCAGGCTGTCCTCACTGGGTTCTCTTTGTTCCCAGCCCCTTCCAGGTGAGGGTTTCCCCCTTTGGCATCCATTGGATGGGTTGGGACAGCTCTGGAGGGGCTCAGCTGCCACAATCCCTTTCTGTCCCACCCCAAATGCTGCCAGAGAGTCAGAAAACTCCGATTTCTGTTTGCTTTCACGCAGGAGGGTGGGGAGTGCTGTCAGAATTATTTAAGGGATTCATAACAGAGGGTTGGTGTTTCTGTTTCTCTGCTGAGAATTCCCCTCCCTCCAGCATCCCCAACCCCATCCAGCAGCCTCCAGCCCTGTTTTTAAGGTTGCCTTTTTTTTAGCGCTAGAAAACCACTGGTTTTCTATTTTATTTATTATTTTTAACACAGTTTGGGCAGAGAAAAGGGAGGGATTTATATGAATTAATATAAAAAAGCAGAAACTGCAGAAATTCCAGATATACAGCTGCTGTAAACCCAGTGCCAGCTGTGACCTGCTGCTCCTCTTCTCTCATTTTGACTTTCAGGGGATTTTTTCTGACCTCCTGCAGCCAAGAACATATTAAAAGCAGTGTGTTTTCTCTCTGCACCATGGAGTGTGTGAAATGTCTGGGAGCAGAGCAGGGCTGGCCAGCCAAGCTGGGTGTCCCATCCCAGCCCTGCCCCAGGATATTTTTACAAATAAAAAGTACTAATAATAAATTAGTACTTTTATTATATATTATTATATATTTATTATATTATTATTATATATTATTTATTATATATTTATTATATTTATATTTGTTATTTATAATATATTATATTTATTATAAATAACAAATATAAATATAATAAATATAATGTAAATATAATGAATATAATGTAAATATAATAAATATAATAAATATAATATAATAATAGTAGTAGTAGGCAGCCTGGATGGAGCTGCCCATGTCATGGTGGCTCTGTGGCCTTGGCTGGGAATTCTGTGTCACCAAGGGTGAGTGGGGAGGGAAACGAGGAGAATTCTCCAAAGGAAGGGTGTGTAGATTTTATTATTTATATTTAAAGTTATATATAAAATAGAAAAATAAATAATAATAATTATAATATTTACATTTATGGATTCCCTGGCATTTTTCACAGGAAGTGTAGAGCTGGGGAGGGCAGCTCTGGATGCCTGAGCAGGGCTGTGCCTGCCCTCAATTGATGATTAACTCAATTCCGGGATCTTCTTTTTGTTTTATTATTTTGGTTTTGGGAGAATTTCTGTTTTTTTTTTTTTTTTTTTTTTTTTTTGTGTTTGGTTTTTTATTATTTTTGTGTTGTTTTTTTGAGGGGTTGTTTTGTTTTTTGGTGGTTTTTCTGTTTTTTCTTTTGTTTTGCTTGGTTTTTTTGTTATTTTTCTTTTTCTAAATTTGTTTTGGTTTTCAGGGGTTTTTGCTTTTTGTTTTGTTTTTTGTGTGTGTTTTTTTAAATTTTGTTTTTATTCGTTTTGTCTTGTTTGGGTTTTTTGTTTTTTCTTTTTTAAAATTTGTTTTGGTTTTGGAGTTTTTGGGTTTTTTGTTTGTTTTGGGTTTTGTTTTAGTTTTTGGGTTTCTTGTTATTGTTTTTTGGTGGGTTTTTGTTTGTTTTGGTTTTGGGTTTTTTTTCTTTTTTTTAAATTTGTTTTGGGGGTTTTTTGGGGATTTTGTTTGGCTTTTTGTTGGTTTTGTTTTGTTTTTTGGGGGTTTTGGTTTTTGGTGGTTTTTTTTTTCTTTTTGTTTTTTTTAGTTGTTTTGGTTTTGGGGTTTTTTGGGTTTTTTTGTTTTTTGTTTGTGTTGTTTTTGTTTTGGGGGTTTTTCTTATTTTAATTTGTTTTGGTTTGGGTTTTTTGTTTTTGTTTTTGTTGTTTTGTTTATTGGGGGTTGTTTTGATTTTTGGTCTTTTTTTGTTTTGGTTGTTTTTGGTTTTGTTTGGGTTTTTTTTTCTTTTTAAAATTTTTTTTTGTTTGGTTGTTTAGGTTTTTTCTTTTTTAAAATTTGTTTTGGTTTTGGGGGGTTTCTTTTGTATTTTTTGTGGGGTTTTTTTGTTGCTGTTTTGGTTTTTGGTGTTTTCCTTTTGTTAATTTTAATTCCTTTTGGAGTTCTCCTTTTGTTAATTTTAGACAAGATCAGGGAGGGAATGATCTTTTTCTACTTTGAAAACAAAACCTGTGAGTGTTAAATCACCTACAAGCGTGTCTCCAAAAATCTCCAAAAATTGGGGAGAGGAGATACCAGGCTTTTTTTTTTTTTTTTTGGGGTGATCCAACAATTTCTGGTATTTTGTGGTTTCTTTTGAGCCTCCTTTGGTGATGTAATGGGATTTTTGAGGTTTGGTGCATCATTGTGGGTGCAAGATGCCAAGAGGCAAAGCCAATCTTTGTGTGCTGAATTTCTCTCTCATCACTTGAGCTCAACTGTTCAGCATCTTGTGCTCTGGGAAAGGGAGGAAATCCATCCTGGCTGAAATCACTTGGAAAAAAAAGGAATTTTTTTATTCTGTAACAAGAATAAAAAAAATTTTCTGTTTCTTCATTAAAACCCTCAGCATCTCATGAGGAGGCTGTGCCAAGGCCGAATAATACAAATAATAATTAACATTTCTGGAAACAGATTAACATGTGGGTGTAAAATGGGGTTTAGTAAAAGTGAAACAAGCAGGCTGAAAGTTCTGGCATTCCATAATCTCCAGTGGTCACAGCACAGCATCTTAAATATGAAACAAAAAACCAAAAAATCCCCCCAAAAAACCCCACCAAACCCCCAAAAAAACCCCAAAAAATAAAGAGGGGGAAGAAGCTTCTGTAGGAAACTGAATTTTCTTGGTGCAAGTTAATACATGGAAATATCACACCTGAACACCTTGGGGCTGTGGTGGATGTCACCCCACACAGGTTCCCCTCTTCAGCCTCTCTTAGTTTTGCGCATCTGATTTAAAATGTGCTCATCTCTGCAGAGAAGGGATGCAGAAATGGAACTTTGTGGAGTTTTCTCAAGGAAAAAATAAAAAAAAAAAAGAGGAAAATTGTTCCACTTATGGAGAATTTACAGAGAAATTTCAGAGTGCAGTGAGAGTAAAGATGGGAGGATTTTGAGTGCAGTGAGAGTAAAAGTGGAAGGATTTTTTTGCAGGCTTTGGGTGTGATTTTCTGTGAAAAATTCTGCTCAAAGATAAAAAACTGAAGCATAGAAATAAAGATAAAAACAGGAGGATAGAAATAAAAGCTTGGAGAGCCAGGGTGTGAGGCAGATCCTGTACCTGAGCCTGATGGAGTGCAGCAGAGAGAAACTCACTCTTCCAAGCCAGTGGGCTGCAAAGATGATTGGGGAAAAAAACTGGAATTTATTTCTTTCATGCGGAAATAGTGCAGCAGTCCCTGCACAGAGAGATTTATCAAAGGGACCTCTGTGCTCCAGCAGCAGGGCTGAGCTCACAGCTCGCTGCAGATGTGAGCTGAGCTGACTGAGTGCCACTTTCAGCAGCTCTGAGTAACCATTGTGCAGTGTCCTGAACCCCCACGCCAGCCCTGCTCCCAGGCTGGCCTCTCACCAGCACAGAAAAGGAGGTTTTATTTGGAAAAATGAATTTTCTGGGCTTTGGAAATGCCCCAGTGGAGCTGGATGTGTGGGCTCTGCACTGGGGTGCTGGAGTTCCCTGCCTGGGATGTGTTGGGGATGGATCCACCAACATCTGGATTTGTCTGGTTTTGTTTCCTTTTTCAGCTGGAATATTCCATCCTGTTATAATAGAGATATTTAATTATAATATATTATAATAGAGATATTTCAGCATTTATGAGTAACCATTGTGCAGTGTCCTGAACCCCCCCACGCCAGCCCTGCTCCCAGGCTGGCCTCTCACCAGCACAGAAAATTTTTATTTTATTTTAAAAAATGAATTTTCTGGGCTTTGGAAATGCCCCAGTGGAGCTGGATGTGTGGGCTCTGCACTGGGGTGCTGGAGTTCCCTGCCTGGGATGTGTTGGGGATGGATCCACCAACATCTGGATTTGTCTGGTTTTGTTGCCTTTTTCTGCTGGGGTGCTCCATCCTGTTATAACAGAGATATTTAATTATATTATAATAGAGATATTTCTCCTATTATAATAGAGATATTTCAGCATTTATCAGTAACCATTGTGCAGTGTCCTGATCCCCCCATGCCAGCCTTGCTCCCAGGCTGGCCTCTCACCAGCACAGAAAAGGAGGTTTTATTTGGAAAAATGAATTTTCTGGGCTCTGGAAATGCCCCAGTGGAGCTGGATGTGTGGGCTCTGCACTGGGGTGCTGGAGTTCCCTGCCTGGGATGTGTTGGGGATGGATCCACCAACATCTGGATTTGTCTGGTTTTGTTTCCTTTTTCTGCTGGGGTGCTCCATCCTGTTATAACAGAGATATTTAATTATAATATATTATAATAGAGATATTTCTCCTATTATAATAGAGATATTTCAGCATTTATGAGTAACCATTGTGCAGTGTCCTGAACCCCCCCACGCCAGCCTTGCTCCCAGGCTGGCCTCTCACCAGCACAGAAAATGAACACCAGCATAGAAAATTTTGATTTTATTTTAAAAAATGAATTTTCTGGGCCCTGGAAATGCCCCAGTGAAGCTGGCTGTTGGGAACTCCAGTTTGGGATGCTGGAATTCCCTGCAGAGGATGCTCCAGGGCCAGGGAGATGTTAGAGATGGATCCACCAACATCTGGGTTTGTCTGGTTTTGTTTCCTTTTCCAGCTGGAATATTCCATCCCGTTATAACAGAGATATTTAATTATAATATATTATAATAGAGATATTTCTCCTATTATAATAGAGATATTTCAGCATTTATGAGTAACCATTGTGCAGTGTCCTGATCCCCCCACGCCAGCCTTGCTCCCAGGCTGGCCTCTCACCAGCACAGAAAATTTTGATTTTATTTTAAAAAATGAATTTTCTGATCCCTGGAAATGCCCCAGTGAAGCTGGCTGTGTGGGTTCAGTGTTGGGAACTCCAGTTTGGGATGCTGGAATTCCCTGCAGAGGATGCTCCAGGGCCAGGGAGGTGTTAGAGATGGATCCACCAACATCTGGGTTTGTCTGGTTTTGTTGCCTTTTTCAGCTGGAATATTCCATCCTGTTATAATAGAGATTATTTTATGTGTATTCAGATGATGCAACAGTTTGGGGTGTTGTGATTTTTGCAGGTGTAGATGACAGCTGTTCTGTGAGAATCTGATTTTTGGGGACCGAGTGCTCAGTGGGATTTGGCTTCAATGTCTGTTTCTTCATTAAAATAATAGATTTATTCAGAAAAGAATAGAGATTTATTCAGAAAAGAATAGAGATTAATTTATAAAAGAACAGAGATTTATTACTCACTGGCAGTGTCTGAAGCAGGACCTTGAGTTGAATTTGCTTGCCTGGAAACAGGAAAACCCCACTGACCTTGAGGGGCTGAAGGAGCTGGGTCTGGCTCATCAGCCCTTTATTTGATTTGGAAATCAGAAATTTCATTTAAAAACACTGCTGCACAGAAAAATGGAGATCTGGGAAGGGCAGAAGGTTTTGGTTGAAGTCCAGCCTGCGGGGATGCTGTGAAGGGCTCTTGCCTTGGGGCCTCACTTGACTCTGGGTGTTTGCTCAGCCTTTTCCTCCTCCAGCCAATTCCCCCTGGGAGCTCTGCTGCTGCCCTCCCCCTCACCCTTTTTTATTTTTCTTTTTTTTTTCCCCCCATAATATTGTTCTAATTACTGGAGTGTGAAGAATTGACTCCTCAAATGCCTCTTGGCAAATTCCATTTGTGCATTGATGAAATGTCCAGCCCGTCCTGGCACCAAACTTCCCCATCCCAGCCCCAAAGTGGGACATGTGGGGCTTCTTCCTGTGGTTGGGGACCCCTAAAATCCAACAGGAGATGGAAAAGGAGGGATTTGGGGAGGGAAAAGGGTTAACACTTGTTTGCTGCCATCCTGCTGAGCTGTGTTTTCACAGGGCTGTTTCTCCTGGGGAGCTGCCAGATGTGATTTTGATTTTTTGGGGGGGCTAAACAGGGACAGGCTGGGACAGCTGTGGGTGCAGAGCTCTGAGGAAGAGCTCAGGGAAGGGTTTGGCAGGAAAGTTGTGGGGCTGAGGGATTTGGGGGTGTCCAGCCCTGAGCCCTGCAGGGAACAGGGTTTTTTTGGTGGTTTTTTATGTCCTTTCCCTTCTCACCATGGCTGTCCCTTAAGGAAGGGGTTCCTGGCTCTTCTTCTCCTTGGTTGGAGCATGGACTTGCAGAGAATTCTGTGCTTTGTTTTAAAACCAGAACTACTGCAAGGCTGTTTCTGGAGGTTTTGATTTTTTATTTTTCCAAGTGAGAAAGGAGCACTTGTGCAATGCTTCAGGCTTTTTCTGCATTTCCAAGGGCATAAAAACCTGAAAAGTGACGCCGAAAACTCAGTTAATGAGTAACTGCAAGGTTTGCAGGACTGAGGCTTCAAGGAGAATGCCAGGGAGGAGATTTTGCTCAGAATGCTGGAGCCTGGGCAGCTTTGGACAGGTCCTGATTCCAGAGCACTTGTGGTGGATCCAGTGAGCAGAATTGGGCTGGAAAATGAAAAATTGTTCTGACTGGGCTCCCCTCAGCCTTGAGCCTGCAGCAGGGCTGGGTTGGAGAGGGGAAGGGGACAAAGAGGGGAAGGGGACAAAGGGAAGCACAGTGGCTTTGGCACCCTGGAATCCCCTTCTTTAGGGTGAAGCCCCGCAGGAATCCTCCTGGATTTGGGCAGCACAGGCATTTTATGGATCCCAGTTGGTTTTTCTGGATCTGCTGCTCTGACAGAGCCCAAACTCATCCCCATGACTCTGCTGAGTGTGGGACAGGGGAGGGGACAAAGGGAATCACAGTGGCTTTAGCTGCTCTGGAATCTCCTCCTTTAGGGTGAATCCCTGCAGAAATCCTCCTGGATTTGGGCAGCACAGGCATTTGGATGGATCCGAGTTGATTTTCCTGGATCTGCTGCTCTGACAGAGCCCAAACTCATCCCCATGACTCTGCTGTGTGTGGGACAGGGGAGGGGACACTTGTGTGACAACGTCCACATCCTCTGTGCCCCTCAATGGGAACCTGCCCCTGCCTCAGTTTCCCTCTGGGGATGTGCTGGGGGCTCCTCTCCCACCTCCCCAGCTGCTTTGGGGACATCCAGGGGTTCCAATGTCCCTTACAGGAGCTCCTGGCCTCATTATTTCAGTGTGGGCTGGGTGAATGCTTGGGCTGGGTGATCTTGGGGGTCTTTTCCCAGCTCAGGGATGCCATGGTTGTGTGGTTTTAATGCTCCTCTCCCCTCTCAATGGCTCACAGAAGGGCAGTTACCCTTCAGAGGAGCAGCAGAGCCTGAACCTTCCCCAGCTCAGCCCTTCTCACCTTGCTGAGAGTTTAAAAAGCAAGGGAAGGTTCAGAGAGCTGGGCAGGGCTGCTCAGCTTTGGGATTTGTGTTTTCACAGTGCCAGGGACCTTCAAAATGAGGGAAAGGGCAGTGCTGGGGAACCTGGGAGCAGCTGAAATGGGAAACTTGGGAAGCAGCTAAAATGGGAAATTTGGGAAGCAATTAAAATGGGAAACTTGGGAAGCAGCTGAAATGGGAAATTTGGGAAGCAGCTGAAATGGGATGCAGCCCAGGTGATGCTCCCTCTGTGCTGGGAGCTGTTCATTCTCTGAAGTCTCAGCGTGAGCTGCAGCAGACACTTCTAACAGGTCTAACAGGGTGTAAATTGGCCCAAAATCTGTTTGACTTCAGGCACTTCACTCTCCCCAGATGCTTTTCCAGCTCTACCTGGCCACAGGAAGGTTTGTAAAGAGGGAAGAATCAATGAAAATGAAGTTCTGGTGGTGAGAGCTGTCTGGAGAACAAGCAGATCTTTAGATTCTCGTGTCTCTTTTGTGGTTTTCCTCCCTGCTATTTCTAGGTCCATTAAATCCATTTTTACCCTGTTCTCCTGTGAAACATAAATGAGTAAATGAGGTAACAAGGGCACACTTAAGGCAAAATGAAGCATGACCATAAATGTGAGTGACCCACCTGAAAGGAAGGTCAGGTAAGAGACATTACCCAGCTGTGTTCATTAAGGGTGCCAGGCTGGAATTTAGAATCCTGTTTAGGATTTAGGAAATGAGTTGGAGGACCCGTGGAGAGAGATAAGAGCTGCAAGAAATGGAGAGGGAAACATTTTCCTTCCTATTGTTTGCAGAGGGTGAAGTGAAGGAGGTGATGATTTTTGATGGTGATGATTTTCTGTGATGTGCGATTATATTGGAATTTTGGGGGGAACAGAACATTTGAGAGGGAAATGCAATCTGTGGCTCTTGTGGTGCTTGTGTTTGGGGGAAGGCAGGGCTGTTTGATTTCCTGCCCCTTGGTGTGTGAAAAGTGCATAAAGGTGTGATTTGGAGCCTGAAATTTGGATTTGAAATCTGCCACCCATCTCTGGTGGTTTCTGCTTGAGGAATTCTGAAGGGAAATGGTTGGAGATGTTCAGAAAACAGAAATAAGCTGGAGACAAGGGACAAACTCCCTGCTCTGTGGGACTGAGAAGGTTTTGCAGGGCTGGTGGATGTGGTGGTTTTTCCTTTTCCTTTGCTGCTGTCTCCTTGCCTGGAGCTGCCCAGGTGATGGCAGGGAGAAAAGGCAGCACAGAGAAATTCCTCTTTGTGGCAGCAACCAGCAGAATGGGGATTTATCTTGGAGATTAACTGGGCTGCTCCTCTCAGTTTGCTTTTCCTGCCACGGAATTCAGCCCTGTGAGCTCCACAGATCTGCACAAGGTGAAGAGATAAAGCTGTTTAAATCCCTTTTTGCATTTGGGAGGGACAGTGGTAATTCCCCTGGTGATGAGGTTTATTTTTCTCCATTAGTACCTGGTTTTGAAGGGTTTATTTTCTTCCCTTTGCTCAAGGCTGGGCTTTCAGAAAAGCCTCTTCTGGAGGAGACTTTAGTGTGTGCACACACCACGTGAAGTCAACAAGGGCTCAACTTCAAAGTGAAGCATGTGGATAAATATTATCCTGACTTGAGGCTACTATTTATTCTTTTTTCTTCCAAAACAAAACGCATTCACACATGCCTTCTCAAGACTTGGGATTAATTATTTTTTATTTCTTTTTTAACCACTGTTCATTTTGCTTTGCTCAGATGATCCCACCTCATCTGCCTCTCTCAGGTTGGGTGCATGTCCCATGTTCTCACTCAGATTTGTCCCTCCAAGTGAACATGGGGGGATTTCTGTGGGGTGAATGACTTAGTGTGTTGTTTATATTATTAATATAACTTAATTTATTACTTATATTATAAATTCTAACTTAGTGTGTTATTTATATTATAAATACTGATATAACCCATGGATAGCCAGGATCTGTTCCTCATGCACTCACAGCTATTCAGCAATTTTTGAATATTGAGGGGAAGATAGTGTAGCCAGGGCCAAAATCTTCCACTTTGAGGCTCAAAATCTTCTGCTGCTGTTTGTGTGGTTTCCATGGGTCATCCAGGGACGTGGAAACCTGAAATTTGGAGGGTTGGGAGATATTTGGTTCAGGGTTCAGCTGAACATGAGTAGGATTTGCTCCCTAAAAGTGCCTGCAACAAGCAAATCCCTGCATCCCAGCTGTCCAAAAGAAGCCACTTTCACTAAAAATCATCCTGGTTAATTCTGCCTCAAAAGCCTCAGGAGCAATTCCTGATATTCCAGCCAATTCCTGGCTGTGGGATCACCATCCCAGCTGTGTCTGCTCCGACCCCCCGTGCAGGGCAGAGCCTTCATGCATAGGAAATAATCAAATAAAACAATTCCACCCCATGTTTTATGTATGAGGAGGCAACGGGGCTGTCAATAATCTTCCATGTTTTTTAATGCCAGCTCTCTGGGTGCTGCTGCTCGTGGCTGATGACACCAATTAATTTGATTGTTTGGAAATAATCTCGAGCGCCGCGCGATTCGCACGGCCCCAGCCCTTCTGCTTTCTAATGATTTCTCTATTAATTTCACTGCTGCCAAGAAAACTGGGGATACCTTTCAAGTGGAAAGGGAAAACATGACCTGATACCATGGATAAAATATTAGTGAGGGTGAATTAAATCCCTGTTAGCAGTGCTGGGACCCCAGCCCCTGCAGACACAGGAGCTGCTGGAGCGTGGCAGAGAGAAAAGAGCTGCACATGCTGTGTGTGTGGATGCACCAGTGTGGAGCAATAAGTTCTTGAATAGCTTTGAAATTAATGGAGAGCTAGTGTTTTAGTGGTTTTTTTGTCCCCTCCTGCTCCAGCTGGCTTTTGCCTGGTTAAAAAAGAGCTGACACGGAGAAATTCAGTGTTTGGGCTTCCCTGTGGGATGGGAACACTGGGGTTGGGTTTGTCCCTCTGGAGCTGGGGTTGTGCTTTGCCTTAATTCCTGGTTTTTGGGTTGATTTGAGCGTGGTGAACTCCTTGGCAGTGCTGCCTTTGTCACCTCGTGGGCACCTGGGAGGATGGAGCTCCATGGAGGCTCTCCCCAGCCTGCAGGGCAGTGCCATTAAATTTCCTGGTTTTCAGCATCACAAGCCTCGAGCTGTGCTCAAACCTTGCCTTTCTATCCACCCATTTGGCAGAAATTCCCCCAAAAAAGGTTTATATACGAGATACTTATCCTATCCCTCCAAATCTCCTCATCCCATCCAAACCTTCTCATCCCAATCCATCCCAACTTCCTCATCCCATCCAAACTTCCTCATCCCATCCCATCCAAACTTCCTCATCCCATCCCAAATCTCCTTGTCCCATCCAAACCTCCTCATCCCATCCCATCCAAACTTCCTCATCCCATCCCAAATCTCCTTGTCCCATCCAAACCTTCTCATCCCATCCCATCCAAACTTCCTCATCCCATCTCATCCAAATCTCCTTATCCCATCCCATCCCATCCCATCCCATCCCATCCCATCCCATCCCATCCCATCCCATCCCATCCCATCCCATCCCATCCCATCCCATCCCATCCCATCCCCAAAGCCCCTTCAGAGACAGGACCAGGATTAAATCAGGGTGACATTTCCCCCCCGTTATTCTTTCTTTGCCTTTCTCTCCCTGATGGACTCCAATCCTGTGGTATTGTAAGAAGTGAGGAGTGATGGGGCTCTTGGCCTTTTTAAATATGTATGAACTTCTCAGGGAGATGCAGAGTGATGGAGACAGATGTGAGCTGTGCCATTACCCAGGCCTGGGTGTCTCTGTTCCCCCTGTCCCAAGTCATTATTCACAGGCAAACCATAATTTTTCTGTTCCTTTGCTTATGGATATTTTATTTTATTTATTATTTTATTTTATTTTTTCAGGGCTCACAGAGAGCTGCTGGTACAGTTCCTACCTCTGGGTGTTTTCTGCTCCTTGGCAGGGTCAGGCTGAGTGGTGACTCAGGAAAATGAGCTTTAATCCTGTGATTTTGGTGATAAACCTGCAGATTTTTAGTTGTTCTACTTGGTTTCTGAGTTTCGTTTGTTTGTCCCATGTTCTCACTCAGATTTGTCCCCTCAGGTGAACGTGGTGGAATTTCTCAGGGATAAATGACTTTCTGTGTTGTTACATATTCTTAGTGATTTTCCCTGGGGTAAATGACTTTGCATGGTATTTATATTCCAAGTATAACTTGGTTTATTATTTATATTATAACTTATAACTTAGTATGTTATTTATATTATATATTCTGATATAACCCATGGATAGCCAGGATCTGTTCCTCAAGCACTCACAGCACAGCAAAGCATCTTCCTCACTGTCGCAGCAATGCAAGGGGATTTCTCATCTTCTTTAATTCTCCAGACAAACTCTTCATTTTAAAAAACTCCTAATTTTGCTTAAATGCAGCTGATAGTTTTGTTTAAAAAATCATATTATTTGAGATGAATTTTCTTTAATTTTTACACAGTGTGCTTTGTCTTAATTTAAAATTATATTAATATGTAATTTTGAGATTAATATATAATTTTGAGATTTTATTCTGAGAGCTGGGAACTGTACAGAGATAACAGCAGCAGCAAACCTTGCTGGTGTCCCACCCTCCTTCCTGGCATCCCCCAAAATGAATAATTCAGCCATGGGATGTCTGAGAAGGTCACACAAATGAGGGGACACCCACTTTTTATCAGCCATGGAGGGGGTGACCCCATTTTCAGCAGTCCCAGCTGGAAAGGTCATTCCTGAGGGGAAGAGTTCAACCTTGGGATGAGATTTCTGCATGGAATTTCTTCTCCATGCATGGAGTTTCTTCTCCATGGAAGTGTTGGCAGGGTCAGGACTTCTGCAGCTTGTGGAGTTTGTGCAGCATGAATTTGTCACCAGAGCACTCACGGCGTGAGTTGATTTTTGGATTTTTGCTGCAAAAAATTGTTGGATTTTTGCTGGTGAGGGCAGGAAAAAGAGGAGCACAGGCAGGGATGGGCAGGATTTGCTCTCATGGAAGGTTCTGCTCACCCAGAGGGTGATGGGGTGAGATGTTCCTGTTTGCACAGGGATTGTGTCTCTCTTACAGGAGCAGCCTTGCCTCTCAAATAATCGATTTTCTTGGGTTCTTCAGGCTCTGGACCATGGAAAATGTGGTGATCGTTGGCTTTCAGCTTCCTCCCCAGGGCAGGGGATCAATACAGCTCAATATGGGCTTCAGCCTGTGGTTGGTGCTTTTTCCAGAAGGACCTGGGGAGAAAAGATGCCGTTTAAAGAAAATTACTGCATTGCCTATCAGCTGAAAACAAAAGTCTTTTGTCCTGTCAATCAGGGGGAGGCTTTATCTTGTCAATCACTGGGAAAATGCTTCCCTTGCACTTCTGCCAGGCTTTGCACAGAGCGGGTTTCTCCTTCAGTCACACAAGCCAGTCTTGGGCACAGTAGCTTTTAAGAAAAAATATATTAAAATTGCATTAAAAAATACGAAAAAAATTACATTTAAAATATATCAAAATTACACTCAAAATATATCAAAATTACATTAAAATATATAAAAATTAAAATATATAAAAATTACATTTAAAATATAAAAAATTATGCTTAAAATATATAAAAATCACATTTAAGATATAAAAAAAATTACGCTTAAAATATATTTAAGTTACATTTAAAAGATATAGAAGTTACATTTAAAATATATAAAAATTACATTTTAAATAGATAAAAAATTACATGCTGCTGCCTCTCCTTCTGCCTCAGGAATGTTCCTTCTTTTAAAAAAAACCTGGCTCATTCTCAGAAATTCTCCAAATTCTTTACACATCAGTGTTTTATAAACCCCAGAGCACCCAGCCCTGGAGGGAGCTGAGGTGTGAGGAATCCCTGGGTGCTTTGGAGTGTCCTGTTTTATAAACCCCAGAGTTTTGAGAGTCTTGTTTTAAAAACCTCAGAGCACCCAGCCCTGAAGAGATCTGCAGTGTGAGTTCTCACTGGGTGCTTTGGAGAATCCTGTTTTAAAAACCCCAGAGTTTTGGGGAGTCCTTTTTTATAAAGTCCAGAATTTTGGACAGTCCTGTTTTATAAACCACAGAGTTTTGGACAGTTTTGTTTTAAGAACCCTGGTGTTCTTAAATTTTTTAAGAACTTAAGTTCTTTTAAGGACTTGGGGAGTCCTATTTTATAAACCTCAGAGCTTTGGAGAGTCCTGTTTTAAGAACCCCAGAATTTTGGAGAGTCTTGATTTTAAAAACCCCAGAGTTTTGGAGATTCCTGTTTTAAAAACCCCAGAGCACCCAGCCCTGAAGAGATCTGCCGTGTGAGTTCTCACTGGGTGCTTTGGAGAATCCTGTTTTAAAAACCCCAGAGTTTTGGGGAGTCATTTTTTATAAATCCCAGAGTTTTGGATAACCCTGGTGAGAGCTGCAGTGTGAGGAAACACTGGGTGGTTTGAGGAATCCCTGAGTTCTTTGGAGAGTCCTGTTTTATAAACCCCATAGCTTTGAGAGTCCTGTTTTATAAACCCCAGGGCACCCAGCCCTGGAGAGAGCTGAGGTGTGAGGAATCCCTGAGTTCTTTGGAGAGTCCTGTTTTATAAACCCCAGAGTGCTGCAGTGTGAGGAATCACTGGGTGCTTTGGAGAGTCCTTTTTTATAAACCCCAGAGTTTTGGAGAGTCCTGTTTTAAAATCCCCAGGACACCCAGCCCTGGAGAAATCTGAGGTGTGATAAATCCCTGAGTTCTTTGGAAAGTCCTGTTTTAGAAACCCCAGAGTTTTGGAGAGTCCTGTTTTAAAAACTCCAGAGCACTCAGCCCTGAAGAAATCTGAGGTGAGAGGAACCCTTGGGTGCTCTGAGGAATCCCTGGATGATTTGAGGAACCCGTGGGTGCTCTGAGGAATCCCTGGATGATTTGAGGAACCCCTGGGTGCTCTGAGGAATCCCTGGATGATTTGAGGAACCCGTGGGTGCTGTGAGGAATCCGTGGATAATTTGAGGAACCCCTGGGTGCTGTGAGGAATCCCTGGATGATTTGAGGAACCCGTGGGTGCTGTGAGGAACCCGTGGGTGCTCTGAGGAACCCCTGGGTGCTGTGAGGAACCCCTGGGTGCTTTGGAGAGCCCTGCCCTGCGCTCACCTCCTCCCACCCAGCATCTCCCCCTCCGTGCCCACCAGACAGGGACAGATGGGACCTGGCACTGCCTCTCGCTGCCCTGAATGCAGCAGATCTGTCTCAGCCAGGCTTTTCTGCATGGAAGACAAATTCCACTCACCCTGGTGGTTTTTCACACCAGTCTTTTGTTCCTTTCCCTTCTGAGCCTGCAACAAAAGCTTCAGAGCTCTGGGAGCAGTAATTAGTTTTGCTCTTATTTTCTATAGAACTCACCTCTGGAGCACGTGTGTGCCAGCAGCCACATCCAGGAGAATGGCCCCAGGGCTGAATTTGCATTTCTGATGCAGAAATTCAAATTAGTCCCATACATCAAGCGATTCCAGTGGTCAGAGCATCACTCCTTATCAGGGGCTGTTGGGATCCTTGGCTGCAGCTGCCAAATTCTTTGGAAATTTGACAGAAACAGCCCCAAATAATCCCCAGATGAATTGTGTGCCTCTGGAAGTGCCAGTGTCCTCTGCCATGGAGGGCTTTGGGCATCAAAGTCTCACCTGGGCACTGCTTTCATCCATGATTGGGAGTTTATTCAATAAACTCTTGGGAATTTATTCAGTTTTTATCTCAGTGTTTCTGGCTGTTCCTGAGCTGATTGCCATCAGACAGACTTTGTGTTTGGATTTAATCTTTGGTAATAGTAAAAGTGGATGATTTCACATCCCTCTCTCTGCATCCTTGAGCATCCCAAACCTCTTTGTGAGTGGAAATCTCTGTGAGGGAGGCACAAACCAGCACCAGGAGATGCCTTGAGGAGCACAGATAAACAAAGGGTTTTGTCTCTGTTGTGGAGATGAGGCTTCCAAAGAGGAGCAGATGGCACTGGAAGCATCTTCTTGGTGACAGCCAGGCCTTCTGCAGGGCTGCTTGCACCCAGGAGCTCACACTGGGAGGATTTTCAGGTTTTTGGGCAAGGTTTGCAAGCTGTGTTTCTCAGCTGGTTGTGCTCCTGTTGATACAGAGCACCACAAAACTTCTTGTCCACTGCTCATCCACTTTTGTTGTATTGAAAAATGAGATTTTTTTTGGTGATATTTCCAGTGCTGCTGTGTGAAAAATTGGAAAAAGAGATTTTTTTGGTGATATTTCGAGTGCTGCTGTGTGAGGAGATGGCTGTGGTGCATTTAGTGCCCTGCTCTGGTGTTTCCCCAGCTGGATTTGGCTGTGAAATTACATTTTCCACCCCCAAAGCCCAAACCTTCAGGGGGATGAAGCACTATTGATGAGGAGAATCTCCAAACTGCAGCAAGGCAGGGCAGAAAGGAGCAGAGGGAAGAGATTTCCTGCAGGAAATTTGCTGCCTGAGCCCAGGATGTGTTTGTGGGTGCTGCCTGCTTTAGGGGTGGCTCTTTGCTGTTCCTTTCCATGTTCAGCCCTCTCCTGATTTCCAGGAGCTTTCCCTGCCCCAAATCTCACTACCCACATCCAAAATTGCTGCTTTTCATCAAATTTCATCAAAATTGCCCCTCCAACAATGAGGAGGAAGACAGGACTGAGTATCTGCTGTGGCTTTATTTGGAGGGGGAAGGTAAAACAGACAAAAAAAAAGACAGAAAATCTTGTTGACAAAAAGACATCTCCTTGTTGAAATTCCCCATCTCCTCTGCCTCATCACTTGGGTTTTGGTAATTGCTTTAATCTGCACTTGGGCTTTCCTGGCAGGAGGAGGATTTTTTCAGTGGCTGTCATTTCTTTGTTCCTGGTTGTTTCCAAACTCATTACTCCTGGCATTTATTCACCCAGGCTGGAAGCAGCTTGCACCAGGGGCACAGAATGGAAATTGATTTACAGCGACGCTGTGTGATCTAGAAGATGTCAGGTTTTTTTGGTTTTTTTTCCCCCTCCTGAGTCTATAAATTAGTTCTGATTCCAATAAGGTTTTCTGCTGTAGTTATAAATCAGATCCCAAGGAGCTGTGGGATATTAAAGCAGCGAAGCAGCAGCTCTGTATCCCAATATTGCTGATGCCCAGAGGTTTTGTGGGATAAACTTGGGAAAGGGGCTGTTATCTGGGGAGAAGAACCAGCTGCTGAAATTCAGGTGTTTCCATAATAAATAAATTTTAAAATTGTATAGGTCTAAATTTTTATTATATATATATATATATATATATATATATATAAATTTTATATATAGATATAAATTTTTATAATATATATATATATATAAATTTTATATATAGATATAAATATATATATATATATTGAAATTATATATTAAAGGAGTGAAGCAGCAGCCCTGTCTCCCAATATTGCTGGTGCCCAGAGGTTTTGTGGGATAAACTTGGGAAAAGGGGCTTTTATCTGGGGAGAAGAACCAGCTGCTGAAATTCAGGTGTATCCATAATAAATAAATTTTAAAATTGTATAGGTCTAAATTTTTATTTTATATATATATATAATATATATTATTACATATATTTATTATATATAAAATATAAATTTATATATATATATATGTATATATAATTTATATATATATATAAAAAATATAAAAATTATATATCAAAGGAGTGAAGCAGCAGCCCTGTATCCCAATATTGCTGGTGCCCAGAGGTTTTGTGGGATAAACTTGGGAAAAGGGGCTTTTATCTGGGAAGAGGAACCAGCTGCTGAAACACAGGTGTGTCCATAATAAATAAATTTTAAAATTGTATAGGTCTAAATTTTTTATTATATCTATATTTTTATTTTTTATTTTATATATATTTTATATATAGATATAAATTTATGTATATATGTATATATATCTATATATAAAATATATATATTAAAATTATATATTAAAGCAGTGAAGCAGCAGCCCTGTATCCCAATATTGCTGATGCCCAGAGGTTTTGTGGGATAAACTTGGGAAAGAGGCTTTCACCTGGGGAGAAGAACCAGCTGCTGAAACACAGGTGTATCCATAATAAATCAATTTAAAAATTGTACAGGTTTAAATTTTAGGGAGGCAAGGGCCTGGAATTGTTTGTGATTTAAGGAAACAAGCCCCATGCTGAGTTTTTTGGAGAATATTGATGCTCCAGCAGATCTCCAGGAGGGTTTGCCTCAGGCTGTGAGAGCTCTGATGGTTTGGCGGATTTGGGCTGGTTTGGATTTGCAGCCTCAGCACTGGGAGGTGTGAGCAGCTGATGCAGGGAGCACTCCTGGGGCTGGAAGGAGCTGTGGAAATTGGGAAATGCACCTCGGAGCTGGGGTTTGCAGGATTGCTGTGAAATTGGGGCAAACTGTGGGCAAACAGCGTGGTGGCTCCTCAGCAGGTGCTCCCTGGGTGTCACTGTGGGACACAAAACAGCACAGTGTGGGTTTGCTGCCCTTTCCAAGGTAAAAAAGGGGGTTTTATTTTTCTAACTCTAACATTTATAGATTTCCCAAAGAGTGGATTGGAGGGTGAAAGTGCCACCTCTCCAACGACACTGAACAAACCAACAATCCATCCAATTTCTCTTCCTCCATAAAAGAACACAAAACGAGAAGTTATTTCCATAAAGCATGTAAAAAAGTTCGTTACAAGAATGTAAACATCAGAAAACTTAGAAAATCTTACAAAAAATCAAAGCAACACCTGGGCTGATTCTCCTGATTGCAGGGGGAATCCCAAGCTGCCCAAAGCTTTTCCTGGATGAGCTGCCAGTGCTGTGGCAGACACTGACCTGGCTGCCACTGAATCTCCTTTCTGCTCAAGAGTTCACTGGAAAAAAAATGTATCTGGCTGTGGGAATCTATAAATTCAGAAGGTTTTGGGAAAGCTGCAAAAGGCAGGCCTCAGAGACAGCAGAACTGGGATTAGAGCTAAGCAGTAGCCATGAGGTAGCAGAAAAATGATGTAAAATGTAGAAAAGCAAGGACAGGGCTGCCAGTGAATCTCCTCTCTGCTCAAGAACTCACTGGAAAAAAAATATCTCTGACCTGACCCCAGCCCTCACAGGAGGTGACAAGGTGATGTGATGTCACCCTCATTGGATTTTCCATTTGCAGGGCCATGAAAAGGCCACAGGGAGCAGAGAGCATCAGCCTCCAGAGCAGATCCCTGAGGCCTGCTCTGGGTGCTCACCTCCCAAACCAGCAGGGTACATAAAGCAATACTTTCTACCTCTTTATTATTGATTTCTGCCAGGCAGGCTTCCTTCTTTTGAGTAGAATTTTTATTTGGTTGTCTTGAAACAGTCATTAATAGGTTAAATAGAATATAATGGAAATTGCTGTGGCCTTATGAGTTCTGTTGTTGCCTTTTTAATTTTTTTTACTATTTTTATAAGCGCTACACCTTATGATACTACTTTACCTGTTTACCTGTGCCATGCCACCCTGCTGGTTTTTACAACCTTTAATAACTCCATTCAGCTTCCCAGTGCCAATGTTTTGAGCATTTTGGGGGCATTTGCTTGGCTTTGCGTTCATTCACCAAATGCTGGTGGGGTTTTTTTTATCTCTCTTTTTTTATTTTTTTGTGTTTTAATTAGGGAGATTGAAAGCTCAGAGCAAATTTGAAGCAGATGGAGCTGGTGACATCACTCTTTGTTTGACTCCTGTTAGTGCAGATTAGCTGCTTTGGGGTAAATCCTGGAGAGAACCTTGGGCTCAGACACCCCCAGCCTTTTCCCACCCCTGTCTGTCTGTTTGCCCTCTCTTTGTGCCCCCCTCAGTCCCCCCAGATCAGATGCTGTTTCCAGACCCAAATCCCATCATTTTCCAGCTCTTCCTTCCCCTGGGATGAGCCCCAACCAGGGCTTGGTGCTGGTACAAGAGCAGAACCTGAGCTCTGCCAGAGCCTCCCCAAACCTCCCACATCCTCCATGCCCAGAGAATTTGGTGATTTCTGTTTCTTGCACGGGGGTTTGGTCGTGGATCTGTGAAAAATGCTTATTTTATGATTGGCTTTTCACAACTATTCAAATGAATATTATTTGTGTTGTGTTAGAAAGGCAGCAGCTGGGAATGTCCAGCAGTGCCTGCCTCCTTCTGAGCCAGGTAAAATCTGCTTTTCCATCCTTCTGAGCCAGGTAAAATCTTCTTTTCCATCCTTCTCGCCGTTATCTTGTTCCTGTTTAGTTTAGAGGTCCCTTCCTGCAGTGCTGCTCTATCCTGCCATCCTTTGGCTCATTTATTTCCCTGAGTTCCATTTCTGCACAGTATAAACCATTGTGTCCTGAGTGTTTCTGGAGCACAGAGGTGCTTCCTCTTCTCATTGCTCATTTTTAATCAATGCTTTTTGCTTACTCACCACCAGCAAAGCCACAGAGGAATCATTGCTTTTCCTTTTCTCCTTTATTAAACTCAAAACCCTCGGTGGAGGTACCAAAACCCAACCAGTTGCTTGGAAAAAAACCATGATTTTCCTGCTTTGGGGACAATCAGCTGTGCCATGATTGGGACTAATCAAAATCAAATTACTGCACCAAAGGTGGGTGCTGGTTGTTGGTGCAAGGCTGGGGATTGCAGCCCTGTGTCACTCTGCAGGTAAGCTCAGCCTTGCAGCAGCAGAAATGGAGATTTTAAAATAAAAAGAGCTTTTCCTGCATCCAGCCAGGTTCTCATTGCTCTGAAGTGCCAGAGCATCAAAAGTCCAGTGCCATCAAAAGTCCAGGTGCCTTTTGATGGTGGGGTTTGGCTCATGGATTGAAGGACTTGGTGAAAGGTTTGCTCTTACCAAAAATCAATTATTTTTGAATCATTAATTTTACCAAAAATTAAAGCAAAGGCAGCAAAGCCAGGCTGCAAGGATGCACCAAGGTGGGAATTGGAAGTTTTTCCTCTTTTTGGGTGACCTGATCCTTGCTGGAGGTGCTGCAATTGTTTCACCCCTTGTGTTTCACCCCCAGAGCTCCCAGTTTCCCTCCCTTTGGGTCCTTTGGGGTCAGGGCTGCCTTGGAGAGGATGCCTTTGGAAAGGATGTGCTGCTGCTGTGTTTGCTTGCAGGGTTTCCTGTTGGAGTGTGGTTTCTCTTCCTCTGCTGCTTCCAGGGGCTCAGCTGGTTTCCTGCTCCCTGCCCTGGGTGTCCCCAGTGTCACCTGGGTGTCCCCAGTGCCACCAGCAGCACCTGGGCATTCAGGGTGGGTCTGAAGAATCAGCTCCCAGCAGTTAGGCTGGGTGTTGGGTTTATTCTGCTCATATTTGGGTTTAATTTATGAACTCTTCAGGGCTGATGAATCAGTGTTGGGTTTTCTGGTGTGGAATAAGAACATTTCCCATCAATTCATTCCTTGTGGGGAAAAAAAAAAAAAGAGGAGAAAATGTGTCTATGAATAGCTGCATGAGGAAGGCTGTGCACAATAAAGACATTATGACAAATATTACACTCATCCATATTGATTTTTGCTTTGTTTGCTGGCTGGTGCCTTTATTACCCTGGCAGAGCCATGAGCAATGTCATCCCAGCTCAGCTAATGAGAAAACATCAGCTGCTGCTGTCAGGCTGCCTTGGAAAGGCACTTCCATGGTCATTTTAAAAAGGACAATTTGGAATGCCAGCCTGGGCTGTGGGGCTGGTCCAGCACAGGGAAATGCTGGGCTGGGTTGTGATCAGATGGATGATGTGACATGGAAAATGTGGCACAGGGCTGGGCTGGGGGCAGCCTCCACTGCCCTCCAAAATTGGGGCTTTTTTAGGGTGTCTGAGCTCAGTTAAAAGGGATTAAACACAATCCTTCCCCAAATTTTGCAGGTGCCCTTTATTCAGTGACCTCTCCTTACTTCACCCTCCTGTCCCCCCCAGTAAGGAAATGTTTCCACTGCTTTATTTATTTTAAACTGAGCCTGTTCCCATCAGCCAGGGCTGGAGTGAGCCCCAGGCTCTCTGATGGGATGAGATTGGGGCTGTCACACAGAGTGACATGCTGGGGTTTGAATACCACTCATTAATTAGGATTTTCCAGCCCCCTTTTCCAGGCTGGAGCAGCACCTCCCTTCATTAGCAAGGACATAAATGCTCCCTGCAGCCAGCTCAGTGTGGTCCCAGAAACCTTCCTGGCTCCTTGCTGGAGCTCAGCTGGGACTGGATTTTCAGTGCCATCATGTATTATTCATCCCAAATAATACATATTCCAAGCCTGTCAATGTGCAGGGCAAGGCAGAGTGATTTGAGGGAGATCTCCAACCTATAAATCTTAATATTCAAAGCATTGACAGATTTTGTGGGGGTGTTTTTTTGAGGGGCACACAAGGAATCCTCCTCTTTAGCACAGAGCAAGGGATGCACCCAAAATTAAATGTTTACAAGCAGCATTTCCATCAGGTGTCCATAAGTGGTTTGTTACAGAAATTCTGGTCTGGTCTAAATATATCTGTTGGGAAAAAAGTGAGAGTTTTCAGTTTGAGAGCATCCTGTTGGACTTCAGGTCATGATGTTTGCTTTAAATGATGATTATGGCCAAGGTAGAATCTGTTACTAAATGCAGATTTCCTCATTTGTTAGTGGGATTATTTCTGGTTGGGGAAGAGGAAATAATTTTAGCATTTAATAAAAAAAATTATATGTAAGTATCTATTAGGAAATTCAGGCAGTGGAACTTTTTAAAGGAGGTGTGCACTGATTTATCTTAATCCTATTATAATAATTGATGTTAATAGAAAAAAACAGCAGTGAAAAGCCACATTCCTTACCATGGTGAAAACCTTTGTATTTCTCATAATGTCATATTTACCCCAGGACTAAATCACAGCTTGTGCAGCCCTTTTCTTTAACTCAGTAAATAAGATTTAGCTGCTGTGTGCTATCCCCCTGTTTCTATGGAAACCAGGCTGCAGTGCCAGGCAGTGGATCCAGCCCAGGCCGTGGCTCTGGAGGCCACCCCAGGGCCAGGGGGGTCCCAATGACACCTGGAGGAGCCCAGGGAAGGGGGAGCAGTGTTGGAGCATTGGGGGTGGGATGGATGGAGATGAGAGATCTCTGCAGCCAGGTCGTGGAAATTGGGGTTTATTGCACAGGGCCTGGGTGCAGGGCCCTGCTGGGATTTGGGGTTCATTGCAAAGGGCCTGGATGCAGGGACCTTGTGGGATTTGGGGTTTATTGCACAGGGCCTGGGTGCAGGGACCTTGTGAAATTTGGGGTTCATTGCAAAGGGCCTGGGTGCAGGGACCTTGTGGGATTTGGGGTTTATTGCAAAGGGCCTGGGTGCAGGGACCTTGTGGAATTTGGGGTTTATTGCAAAGGGCCTGGGTGCAGGGACCTTGTGGAATTTGGGGTTTATTGCAAAGGGCCTGGGTGCAGGGCCCTGCTGGGATTTGGGGTTTATTGCAAAGTGCCTGGGTGCAGGGACCTTGTGGAATTTGGGGTTTATTGCAAAAGGCCTGGGTGCAGGGACCTTGTGGAATTTGGGGTTTATTGCACAGGGCCTGGGTGCAGGGCCCTGCTGGGATTTGGGGTTTATTGCAAAGGGCCTGAGTGCAGGGCCTTGCTGGGAGCTGCAGCCACAGCTCAGAGCAGGCCTGAGAGAAGAGAGGGGTAGAGAGAGAGAAGGCAAGAGCATGGTAAAGAGATGAAAGAGTGAGGAACAGTAAAGAGGATAAAGAGAGAGTAAAAGGGGACAAGGTTCCTGTTACAATACAATAAATCTTCTTCTGGCTGTGGAATTTTGGGTTTATTGCACAGGGCCTGGGTACAGGGCCCTGCTGGGAGCTGCAGCCACAGCTGAGAGCAGGCCTGAGAGAAGAGAGGGGCAGAGAGGGTGAGAGAGTAAAAGGGGTAAGAGAGTGAGGTTCCCGTTACAATCCAATAAATCATCTTCTATGTTGAATATTCTGATTCTCACTCACCAATCTAGTACAATACACAAATCCTATAGTATTTCCATACAGCCTATAAGAATCATTACATTACCATACTGTGTTACATTTTAAACCCTAAAAGCTCCTCTTTGGGTCCCTTCTGCCAAGCTGGCAGGGTCTGCTCTGACCCTTGGAGCTGTCTGCAAGCACAGATCCCTTTTTGTTCCATCAAAAGGGGATTACCTTCAGTCTGGCCACACCATTGTTTTCCAGTTGTTCAGTAAACTGAGGGATCTCAAAGCTTGCTTTCATTTCAATCTCACTTATAGTTTCCATATTCTCAAAATCTTTTGCCAGGCAATGATATTTATAAGGCTTTCCTGTTCCATCTTCCCCAACAGGGCAGCTTCTTGCTGTGATGCTGAACTCATTCCTGTGATGCCAAACTTGTCTAATCCCCTTAAAACTGATAATAACTTGATTTTTGTGCCTGAAACGAGGATCTCGCTTGTTTTGGAGGGGGAGAGGAGATGCGTGGAGCTGCTGCCTGCACACAGACCTGATGCTATGTTTATTAATGGTGTTATTTATTAATTGGGACATGGAGGGGTGCAAAGCTTGGGGGGCTGGTCCAGGGGATGATCCCAGATGCCCCAATGAGCCCTGGGCTGGATCCTGGATGAGATGAACAAGGAGGAGTGGAGTTTGGCTCAGGGTTCCCCTTCAAGAGCAAAGCAAGCCAAAAAGCCTTGCCTTTTTTAGTGACAAAATGATTAAAGCATAATTAATTTCTTCGTCTTGGATAATGAAACATCTTTCTCTGCAGGCCTGAGGGCCCAAATAGGAGCATTTTTAGTGTTATTTTTAACAGTGCTATTTTTTACATGTCTCAATTCCCATTCTCTTCATGCTCAAAGCAGTGAGATTGGTGTTAAAACCTCCTGCCTGTTTTTGCTGTGATTGAGCTTAGATAATGCAGTGTTGAGCTTAGATCTGAGGTGTGCCCTGGAGACAGGGGTGTGTGGAGCAAACATCAGCTGGTTAAAGCCAGATGTCCTTCCTGGTCATCCTTCTCTGATATCAAACGTAATTTTGCATCATTTTTTACTGTTCTGATGAAAACTGGGATGGATGTTGGTGTTGCCTTACTCAGGGCCTGGACAATCCCGTGGTCTTTCCAAGATTATTCCATAATCCTTTAGATATTTTTCCTCACTGCTTTCCTGGCGTTTGCCCCCTCTCTTTGCTGTGCTGGGATTTGAGGGTGGAAAACAAACCCAGCCTCGCTCCTGCACTCTGAAATCTTGATGGTAATGAGCACTAATAACGTGCCACAGTGAGAAAATTGGAGCAGACCCAAGGTTTTGCAGGAAGGAGCAGGGTTGGATTTTCACTGGCAGCTCTTGGGTGATGAGGAGCATCAGCCACCACTTGTGAGAGCTCAGGAACCCCCCTGCCCTGCCAGGGAAGATGTTCCTTCCTTGTTTGCTGCAATGGCTGTGGAGCTCATAAAATAGATATTTTTCTGCAAAATGTGCAGCTGGGGGCTTCTGCCAAAGTCTTGCATTCCATTTTGAGGATTTTTGGGATGAAATATGGATTTTTGGGATGAAATGTTGTGTTCTTCACCCCATGTGCCAGCCAGCTGTGTCCAGCTGTGCCAGAGGAGTGTGTGGGGCAGGGGAGATGCTTGCCTGGCTGCAGAGCCTCTCTTTTCATCACCCTTTATTTCTTTGGCATTTCCTTCTTTATTTCCATCATCCAAGTGCCTGTTCCTCAGCTAAAACCACCTGGATAACTGGTGGACCTTCCAAGTCAGGGAGCCCCCAAGTTCAGATTTTGGTGCCTTCATGAACGGGGAAGAAACAAAATCCTGGATCTGGAGCTTTCCCCTTTCTTCCACCCCAAACCCTTCTGTAATCATAATGGAAAAAAAAAAAAACCTCTATCCCCATCCACCTATCCTTTATTGGAAGTGCTAAACAACCTTCTTCAGCGACTTTTTCTAATAAAAGGATGTCTGTTAAACAGAGCCCCAGAGAGCTGAGCTGCTTTACAGGGAGCTGTTTGAACTGCTCTCCGTGCTGGCTTTTTAATATACTTTAATACAGTGCTGGCCCTTTTTCTGCATAGTTTTTCCCCATCAAAGCTTTTATCATTTCCACTCTGTTGTCTGAGTGTCACGCAGCTTTAGAGGGGCTTTGGGAAGGGGGGTGGCACATGGAGCAGTGCAGAGCTCCATATTTTACATCCCAAATGCAGATTCACCAGTGACTCATCGGTGTCCAGGGTGGGGAGATGCTCTGAAGTTAAAATCCCAGTGACAACAGGCATGGAGAACCCCAGCTGTTCCCTTAACAGGTTGCACTGCGTTGTTTCTTGATTTGTAATTGTATTTATTTGAAGTTTTTCCTGCAGTGAGGGATCACTTACAGCCTGATGGCACCGTGCAGTGCAGGAGCAGCTCTGGGGACAGATGTGGCCCCAGGCAAACAAAGGCAGGAACACAGATGTGCTGCTAGGGCCAGCATCCAGAGAGGAGAGATGGGCATTTCCACAGGTCTGAATCCTGCAGCAGGGCTGGGAGCAGCACCAGGCTCTCCAGGATCACTTGGGAAATGCTGTTGGAAGGACACAGTAGGATGTCAGCTTGTTTTGTGGGATTTGTGGATGGGCCTGGCTGGGCTTCCTCTCCTAATATTCCATTTAAAATTCTCTCCTCAGCTGTGGGACGTGCATTTGTGTTCAGGGTGAAACCCAGCAGAGCTTGTGCTGCTTCAGGTGACCCTTTGCCAGGGTGTGGGTGATGTGAGAGCCGCTGGGTTTGTGCTTTGGCACCTTCACCTCTCCCCCAAGGGGAGCCCAGATCCCCTTACAGGTCAGCACACATCACACCTGGGGTGGTTTTTCCTTTCAGGTGGGGTTGGATGAGTGGTGACAACACAGAATTCCGAGCTGGAGCAGCTGCTCCTCCTTTTTGCACCCAAACCCACCACTGCAGCTCCTCACTGACCAGTCCCAGCACTCCAAACCCCTTTTCCAGCCAGCAAGGGGGGAGGGAATTTGCTCAGCTGAACGTTCTTTTCACGGATGTAATTCACGCATAAATATCCATACATTTTCAAACCTTTTTTTCCCCCCTTTTTTTCCTTTTTTCCCCTTTTAGCCCCTCGAACATGTAATTTTGATTTCTCCAGCTGCAAATACGAGCGTGTGGATGTTAAATTTGCTCAAGAAGTCAAACATGATCATTCCTGTCCCCGCCGTAACGCGGGACCCGAAACCGACGCAAACGCTTCTGTGGGGCTTGCGCTCCTCAGGGGGATGTCATTTTGACAAGAATGGATTTTCCCTCTTTCACAGCCTGTCTCGTGCTTGTCTTGATGCTTTGGTGGAAGTCTCATCAGCCGAGCGGAGTTGATTTTGATGGGGAATTGTTCAAACCTTTCAGGTCCCTCCCCACGGACTGGTTTGAGATGATGCTGGTGAGGAGCTGAGGGGCTGATGTCAAATAAAAGGGTTTTGCTTTTTGCAAAGCCTGGTTATCTCTTGGTAATGCTGTCAAAGGCTCTTTTCTGCAGTCCAAGCACATCGTCTACATCTGGCCAAAATATGGCATGAAAAAAAGATGTTTTGTACAAAAAATCAGCCGTAATAGCAGATGGAAAAAGTCATTAAGACTCAATTTTCAGGGACCTTTTCTGGCTTTTTTTAAATCTAAAATTCGAAAATATTTTGTTTGTTTGTGGATGTACAGGAAGCATTGCCTTTTTTCAGTGGACAAAACCAAAATGCTCCTCAATATTGATAGAACAGAAAGCTCTTTATCTTTTCTCTATCCCACTCCTCAGTTTTGAATTTTGCACCAGGCTGAGCTTTTCCTTTGGGAATTCCAGACATTTCTGCCATTTTAAGCACATGCAGTTATTTGCAGTGTGGATTTCTATGCCCCACATGAGGCACCTGAGCAGGGGCTCACTCTGACCTGGGATTTTTGGGGATTTTGTGCTCTGTGAAATGCCCTGTACAGTGGTAAGATTTTAATGTGCTCTTCCTGGCAGTTAGAAAATGCCAATGCTAAGAAAAAATCCCAGTTTCCTGTTCCCTTCCCACAAGTAAATACTTGTCAGGCATTTCCAGGAGCTCCAAGGGAGAAAAACCAGTTTTACCTGTTTGGTTACAACAATCTCTTTGTTCCGGACAGGAGCTTCAGGGAGGAGTTTCCCTGACCTTCTGACCTGCTCAGACCTGGGGTGACAGCAGTCACTTCTCTGACCTCATCCTCACGTTTGCATCAGTGCCTTTGGGATGCAGTTTTGAGTTTTGACATTAATGGATAACTCTGCCCTGCTGGCACCAGCAATTCCTGTTCCTTTTTCACTGTTTTTTTTCCCTTTGTGGCTGGTGGGACCCTCATTCCCTCCTGCACAGGGTGTTTTCAAGGACTCCCATCCATCTTGGTGACCTTTATCAGCATTGTGTGTTCAAACCTGAGCCCTTAGAACCATCAGGGGGCTGTGGTGATGGGAGCCTGTACTCACACTTGGATAAATCCCATTTTTTCCCCTCCCCTACAACCCCAGGCTGACCACAGTGCACAGCCCAGCTGCTCTTTGTCTCTAAACTCTGCTTAAAGGGCAGGGAGGAGGTGCTTGGAGCCACATTTCCCTTTCTCTGTGTGGTGATGTGTGAGTGTATTTTTGTAATTTTCTCTCCTGTACCAAGTCTGGCTCTCCCCAGCCCACTGGGTTTGAACGTCTCATGTCGAAATCCCTCAAAGCTTCATCTCTCTGCGTGTTCCACACTTGCTCAATCTGTTCCTATTAATTTTTAAAGGCGTTTTTAGCAGCTGATAAACAGCTGGTGACACTCGGGGAGCTGCTGTGAGGCTGCACACGGGGCTGGGGGATGCTGAGGGCATGGGGGTGGTGTTCCCTGGGGATGCCAACACCCTCCATGTGCTGCTCCAGGTGGGGATGGGGCTCCCCAGCCCTGCCTTTGCTCTCCCTGCTGTTTCCAACCATCCTGGCTCCCTGCAGGTCCTGAGCAGAGCTGAGCTCACACTGGAGGATCTGCCTGAGCATCCTTGACAAAGCCATTTGCATTCCTTAAATCACTGCCTGAAAACATCATGCCTGACTCTTTTTTTTCTTTTTTTTTTTCTTGGAGACAGACAAGATCTAATCTATGATATTTTTTCCTTTTTTTTTTACAGCTGTATGGATTTGTTAGGCCTGAAGGGACCCTTAGATCATCTTGTCTCACCCTCTGTGCAGTAGTGACTGAGGAAATGCATCCAGCTTCCCCTTCCACCCCGTCATTTGTGAGCTCTGACACCCTGCCAGAGGAGCCAATTTTGGATGTTTTTTCAGTGCAGTTCTTTTCTGGGCCCTTTAGCTGGGAGTGATGCACATTTCAGTGCATTTCAGTGAATTTCAGTCACCCCCAGAGCAGTAAATGTGCTGTCTGCAGAGGCAGAGCAGCAGCTAAATTTAAAATGCTCAGTCAAATCAAAGCACTTTGTGGGTGTATTTATCCTCTGTTACAGGATGAGAGGGAGGGAGGTGGTTTCTGGGCATCTCTGGAAAATGCCTTGTGGGTTTCTGCTCCCTCCTGCCTTCCTGCAGGTGGAAATGCATTAATTGATGTCAGAGGATTAATTAAAAGAAAAGAAGTGGCAGTGTCAGAGATCTCTGTGCCATTCTCTTTGGAAATCCCAGGCCAGGAATTTGCCTGCCCAGGGGTAGGAGGCTGCTCCAGACAGAGTTTTGTCTGGAAACCTCTTGATGCTTCCAGTGAATCACGGATTTGGGAAATTCAGGGCTTGCTATTTTGAGAACTGAATCACAGAGGAAGTGAGGGGTTGTTTCTGTGCTCGGGCTATGATTGATGGAAAACCCTTTTTTAATTTCTGAAATAACATTTATTTCTGGAAGGTATTTCACCAGCAAAGCAGAATCTGTAATAAAATAAAACCCAATCCTTTTATCTCCTTCAGGGAGGGCAGGGAAGAGGAGGAGCAGCACCCAGAGCACAGGGATGTCTTGGCAGTCTGGAGAGGCTCCATTTGTGTCAAACATGGAATAATTGCAGAGAGAAAGCTCCTGGTGGTGTTTGTTTGCCTGGTAGAGCTGTCCTTTCCCTTTCCCTTCCTTTTGAAACAGTTCTTGGAAAACTGGGCAGGAATTGGGCAATGAGGAAGAACAAAACACACAGATCAGGAGCTCTGATATTCAACACTGGCCTCTTCTTACAGAATGAGAATTTAAACATTTGTAGGTTTGGTTGGTTTTTTTCCCCCAAAAAATGAGGCAAGCTCACAGAAAAAGACGATCTGACCTTACCTCAGGAGCTGGGAATTTCTCCTCTCTGCTCTGAACTGCTCCTCCCTACCCTGAGACTTCTGAACATCCTGGTTCAGCTCCTGCTGGCTGCCCGTTTTTCTAGGAATTGGGAACTGAACACAATTTTTTCCAGGAATTGGGAATTTTACACAGTTTTTTTCCAGGAAACCCAGAGGTGACACTTTGGGGACTGACAGGAGGGCACTGAGGTGTCCAGCTGGGTGATGCTGAGGGAAGGGTCAGGCCAGCAGCAGAATCCTGGCTCATCCCTCTGCTTTAGGTGCTCAGGACAGGGAAAATGAGTGGATAGAAACAGCCTGGTGAAAATAAATGAGGAATTTCTCCTTACTACAGCTTAAGGTTCAACCAGAGCTTTCCACAGCTTTGAATGTTTGGGGTTTTTTTCTGTGTCAAGAGCTGTGAAAACGAGTGGATAGAAACAGCCTGGTGAAAACACATGAGGAATTTCTCCTTACTACAGCTAAAAGTTCAACCAGATCTTTCCACAGCTTTGAATGGGTTTTTTTTTTCTGTGTCAAGAGCAGTGGATCCCTGTGATGTCTCTCAATAACCTGGATAAATTGGGCATTTTTTCTGATGTGAAATCTTCCCTGTGGACAGGAGGAGGGAGCAGGGGGAATATTCTCTTGCCTGCCTCCATGAGTGGCAGCCTGCATCACTCCTTCTTTCCTTGGAGAAACTTTGGGAAGGACAATCAGAGCAGCTAAATTGGCAATATTGGAGGGCTGAAGTTGGTGTCAGTTGTTTTCCAGACTTGCTGGATGCTTGCAGACATTCCCAGAGTGGTGCAGGGGATGGGTAAATGATTCCCTGATTGATTTCATGTCTGAACGTGGCTTTGTGGGGTTTGGGAGCCTCCTCCAGCTCGGGAGGAAGGGCTGAGAGCTGAGGTCATAACTGAACTCAGCTTTCCTGGGTTTAGAAAGGAGAAGTTTGCTTCCTTGTGCCCCACACTTGAACTGCTGTAGGATGCTTGAGGTGATCTTATCAGAGGTTTTTAGTTACTCATGAAACCGGGACCTGGCACTTGCAAACAACCCAGGGTGGAGCTCTGTAGGACCAGGAGATGTCTCAGTGTGAGGAGCAGCTTTGAGGGTCCTGCAGCAGCCCCTGGTGATGTGATGGGCCTTGGTGCTGTCCAAGTGTCCCCAGTGCCTGAGAAATGGATATTTCACAATATTTAACAGGCATTTAGTGCTGATCTGGGCCAGGAAGGCAGCTCAGACTTCCCCTGCCTTTGGGGGAGTTCTGTTTGCAATGATAACAAACCCCACAAGTTTACAAGGTGCTGCTCCTCCCTGGAGTCTGGGAGAGGATTAGGGCTGAGGAAATGAGCTTCATCCTGATTTCCTGTGCTTCTCCTCCTGCTGTTCTCCTTCCTGAGTGTTTCTGCTCAGTGTCACTCTGCTTTGAGGTGCTTGGCAAGGGGTGCAGGGAGATGTGACCGTGTTCATGGGGGTTCTTGAATTGGGGAAGAGATGAGGATCTGACTCCATGTTTCAGAAGGCTGATTTATTATTTTATGATATATATTACATTAAAACTATACTAAAAGAATAGAAGAAAAGGTTCTCATCAGAAGGCCAGCTAAGAATAAAAAGGAATGATGATAAAAGCTTGTGTCTCAGACAGAGAGCCCGAGCCAGCTGACTGTGATTGGCCATTAATTAGAAACAACCACATGAGACCAATCACAGATGCATCTGTTGCATTCCACAGCAGCAGATAACCATTGTTTACATTTTGTTCCTGAGGCTTCTCAGCTTCTCAGGAAGAAAAACCCTAAAGAAAGGATTTTTCATAAAAGATCTCTGTGACAGGCAGAGGAGAGCCCCAGCCCTCTCCTGGTTGTGTGTTCCCACAGCTCATGGGCACATCGAGTTATTTTGCACCTTCCTTCTCTTCTGGGCCTTTTCCCTCCTTTTTTTAAACTTAAAAAACCTGCACCTTGGCCTAAAGGTTTAAACTTTTTACCTCCTTTTACCTAAAAAAACTAAACCTTTTCCCTCCTTTTTTTAAACCCAAAGTGAAGATGTTTCATCCAGGTGGGTCTGTGCTTGTGCAGGAAGCTGCAGCAGCCCCTCCATCTGTGGAACCAAGAGGGATTCCTGCTACAAACCCTGAGCAGCTGCAGGGAAGGAAAAACTTCATTGGGAAAGGTCTCCCATCCCTGCAAACACAGCGGTGCCAGGTTCTGAGCAAATCAAAGCAGCAAATCCCAGGCAAATTCTACAAGCTGCCTTTTGCAGTGCAGTTAAAACGCTCCTGTTTGCTTCCTGCCTCTTTTGTGTACCTTGGAATTACAGGAATTCCTTTGAGCTTAAACGAGTTTTTCTGTGATTTGTAAAACACAGCTGGTCTCAAACAGCTCCTTAAGCTGCTGCTGCAGGAGCCTTGGAGTAAATTATCTGTGTAGTGTCGAATTTTTGGATTTTGGATATTTTTGGTTTTGGATATTTTTGTGGAAGTTTTTGGTAGGGGTTTTGTTATAGTAACAAATTTTTTTGGAGAGCTTTGTTAGTATGGCTGGGGGAAGAGAATTTTGAATTTTTGGTAGGATTATTACTTAAGGATTACGTTTTTTTTGGGAGTTTTGTTAAGAGGGGTAGAGGAGGTGTTGTGGTTTTTGGATTGTGCTATAGTGGTAACTATTGTACTGTGACTTGTAACTATTGTCAGGTGTAATTTATGCCCTTTCCACTGACTGAACCTTCACAGCATTAAATTGCTCTGTTGTTAATATAGCAATGCTTAGTGCCAGCAAAAACATGCTTTAAGCAGATAATAATAATAAACAAAAATATTATAGTAATAAACTACACGATTGTAAAAGTTTCTTTTTAAGTGAACAGAGAGTGAGGTTTTAGGAGGGATTTGGCTCCTTGAGGCTCCCTGGGGCAGAGCTGATGCTTTGCAGGTAGGATGGGATGGGGGCAGTGAAGCAGAGCTGCTGGATTAATCCAACCTGAGGGATCAATGGAAAAGCTTCAGAATTTGGAGCACAGCAGCCAGTGAAGGGTTAAACTGCAGGTGAGTCCCTTGAGGTGGGAAATTTCCATCCAGTGGGATGGAGACTCCAAAATCAAACCCCTGGGTGTGACAAGGAGGGACAAACCTTGCTCTGTCCATCTGCAGGTGGCTTGGGCATCTCCCAAAGCTCTGGGGCTCCAAAGGATTTCAACTTTCCTGCAAAAACCTGGAGGCTTCTCCAGAAAAGTTGAATTTCTGGCCGTTCCAGAAAATGGAGTACTGCAAAATGCAAAAAAAAAAAAAAAAAAAAAAAAAAAAAAAGCTTTTAAACACTTTCCTTTGTGTTGTTTTTACACACAGCTGCATTTTTTCCTTTAGCACCTGGGATAATGATGAAGGAAATCAGGCAAGGAGAGTTTTGAGCTCTTTCTCTCTCTCCAGCAGGTAAATTCCTCTTTGTGCAAGTGGATTGGTTTCATCTGGATGCTTCCAATTTCTCCTGCACATGCAAAAAAACCTTCCTAAACCTCTTTTTTCTTTTTTTTTTTTTGGTGCTCCACATGTTTTGCTCTGACCTCCCACCTCCCTGTTGGGGCCAAGAGGAAATGGGAACCCAGAGGAATGTGAAAATCTGTAATATTTTCTGCTTCCATCCCAGGCCTTGATCGAAAGGGATTAAATTTAATACAGATTAAAGCCAGTTTCTTGGAAGCAGGTTTGGATATCCGTGTTTTGCATCTGACTAGCTGTTTTCTCCATCTGTTTCAACAAATCCAATCAATACTGGGGGAAAGGGGGGGGAGGATGTTTTTGCAGGAGAGCCTCGTGCAGGGAACCCTTGGAAGTCCCCATGTCTGGAATTCACTTGGAATATCTCAGGGTGGAGCTGATGAAAGGGCTGGGATGGGCTGGGCTGGCAGCTTTTTAATTTAGAGTCTGGTCATGCAGTGATAAAAGCACAGAATTTGGACATTAAAGCCCATCTTGTGCCACCTTCACTAGTGCAGGGTGCCCCAATCATCCTTCAGCAATTTCAGGGATGAGGCAGCCACAGCTTTTCTGGTGACCTGTGCCAGTTGAGTGCAGAATTCCAGGTATGGGGACAGCCCAGGTGACAGCTGTGAGCAGAGCCTTGCCCTTGTCTCACCTTCCACCCCCAGGAATTAATGTGAGCTGCTCCTTTTTCTGCTCTGCCTGAGCAGTTTTTCACTTTGGGTGCCTCTGACAGGGGCTTTTCCCTGGAAAGGTTTGACAGAGTTGCTCTTTTAGGGTCACAAGATGAGAATTTTGATTAAGTGCATGAATTTGGGGACCCTGATTTGTGGGCTGGGGTCAGAGAAGGACCTGGAGCCCTTTAGCACAAGTTGTGGAGCAGCTGGCCCACAATCTGGAGAGTAAACTGGATTAAATATCACTGAATTCAAATTTTTAGCAGGACCAGCTGATTTCTGACAAAGTTTAGCCTGTCCTGGTGTTCCCTATAGCATAAGACAAATATTGGGGCCATTTTTGGGCTTGTCTGTCCATCCTCTCCTTTTGCATCAGTGCTGTGGGGTCAGGAGTTGTCTGCAAGACCCTTTCCCCTGAATATTCCTGGTTGTTACATCCATGGAAAGCACAGATATGATATTTATAATATCATGCTTAGCATGGGGTGGGCTCTGAGCCTTTTTTAGGCTCTCCACAGCCTGAAGAGACCCATCCAGAGCATCCTGGCCAAGGTTTGGACCCCCTGTCCTGCTGCTGCTCCCACACCTGGGCACGAGGTGTCCTTGGGGCAGCTCAGGGTTTGCAGAGCACCTATATGAAGCTAATTAGTGGTTTTAAGGATTTTTTTTTTTTTAGAATTTTTTTAGGATTTTTTTAGGATTTTTTCAGGATTTTTTTCAGGATTTTTAAGGATTTTTTCCCCTCTTCCTGCCCCTCTTTCCCGGGCCAAGTGCCCAGCACAGCTTGGTGGCTTTCAGCAGGGGCTGTCAGCGCCCACGTCCTGCCCACGTGTGTGTTCCACACCTTCCCACGCTGCAGCCCCCTCCTCTGCTGCTCAGAGCTGGGCATCCTGCCAGCTTCGTTAGGGAACAGCTCATTAGGGGCAGGGGAACGAGCTGGACAGGGCAGAGGGGCTGTGTTGGGGTGGGGAGTGAGAGGTTCTGCCTGGTGCTCACCTGAGCCAAGCTCCAAGCCAAGCCAGTTTGTTTGTGGTTTTCCCCCCTGTAATTCGCAGGAAAAAGCCCAGTTCCCCTGCCTCATTACCCTCCTTTCCCAAAGGACAAGTGATAAAAGCACAGAATTTGGACATTAAAGCCCATCTTGTGCCACCTTCACTAGTGCAGGTTGCCCCAATCATCCTTCAGCAATTTCAGGGATGGGGCAGCCCCAGTTTTTCTGGGTGTCCTGTGCCAGTTGAGTGCAGAATTCCAGGTATGGGGACAGCCCAGGTGACAGCTGTGAGCAGAGCCTTGCCCCTGCCTCACCTCCTACCACCAAGAATTAAGCTCTTTTTGTAACCATCACAAAGCCATGCTAACCCTCTCCAGTCACACCCTGGATTATTTTTTTTCCTTAATAATTCTGTACTATCTTTAATCAGGAGGGAGCACATCCAGCACCCATGGGTGCTGCTGAGCTCACTGCTCCCACTATTCCAGGGCCATCAGATCAATCTCTGTGCCCTGCTCAGCTCGAGGCTCTTTCCCAGCTCATCTGTGTTGATTTTGGTGTTGGCTCACTTGAGAAGCTGCTGGGTTTCCCCCCCTGAGGCTTTTAAAGTCCCATCAAAGGCAGCTCCTCGCTGCTATCACATAGAGATAATAAAAGTCCTGAACGAGGCAGTGGCTCAGTGGAGGAGAGAGCCCATTAAGGAGCAGAATAACTCTTTATTGCTGCTGTATTAGAGGAACTCAGCAGCACAAAGCAGGCACTGGAGTTTCAGGGCATTCATTCCTGGGTTTGGAGCTGAGCAGGGCTGTGGCTGGGCTGGTTTGTGGCTGTTTCTCTGTGCTGGGCTGCTTTGTCTTCTCCTCTTGTTGCTTTTGGATCTTCTCTGTGTCCTGGGAAGGTGAGGGACCTGCCCTGGCCAGGTGGGGACAGAGGACATGGACACCTCTGACACACAGACATCGGGGTTTAGGGACACCAAAAATGTGTGGCAGTGTTCCCTTCCTTCCTCAGCTGGTCTCTGATGGGAAAAGACAAATTGGTGTCTTAAATATGGAGGATGTGGGGTGTGCACCTGGATAACTTATGGTGGTGTGACAGAGTGCAGAGATTTTCTAGCAGTAGCCATAAATCCACCTGAATTGTTCTTTGCTCCTCCTGGTAAGGGAACGGTGCTGGTTTTGCAGTGACTGCTCACTCTTGAAAGGCTTCATGATTTTAGACATGATGCCAGCCCCAGAGAGCCCAAAATGAAACTGTTAAAATCCTACATGAGTCCTGTCCCCCCTGGAAATCAGCAGTGATTTAATATTTGCATCCCCAGCACGTAATGTGGCCAAATCATGGGTTTAATGCAAAATAGTGATGGTTTAATAACGTTGTTTTTTAAAAGCCCATTCAAGCACTTTACAGCTAATGGGGCTGGGGAAGAGGAGGAGCTGCCAGAGCTCTGGGACCAGCAATAAAGCAAATGGAAGTGGCAGGGAAGGATCCCTGGTGTTTGTTGGAGGAGGGAAGAGGCTTTGCCATGCCCAGACTTCCCCATCTGTTGCAGTAAATACAGGGACAGAAGCCTGGATGTGCCATCACAGGAAAACCCCACTGGCTTTGATTTGAAATCCTTATCAAATGTGTATCAGCACAAATCAGCTCAGCTGGCACCTCTCCAGAAGCTGGATGCCAGCAAACACCACACCTGGCATGAGAGGGAGTGGGAGGAGAAGCTGTGGCACATCTGGGCAGGTGAAGTGGAGCCCCTGGGGAAATCACCCAGGCAGGCACTGGAAAGGCTCAAACCAATTGTCCAAACCAATTATTGTTGAGCAGCCTCATCCTCAGCAGGCAGCTGGGTGGATGTGGGCTGGTTTGGGAGGGTGGCTGTAGGAAAATCCATCTGAAAATCCATCTGAAAATCCTTTCATGGGGCTGTGCCCACCCTTGGCAGCCCAGGAAAGCATCACACCATGGCCGATTGCTCCTGCCCAGCCAGGGCCGATGCTCTGCTCAGCTGCCATCAGGGGATGGGATTGAAGGAATTCTCCAGTGAATTCCCAGGATGCTGAAGCAGCAGCAGCAGCAGTCCTGGCTGCTCTGTGTCCAGGGAAAAGGGCTGGCTTGGGTTTTGGCTTGAATCAGATGTTCTTGAAGGGTTCTCCCAACCCTGATGATTCTGTGAAAGCCCCTTCAGCAGCACACCCCTGCTTGTGTTGATGCCTTAGGAGGAAATGATGCCTGAGGGTTTGGCTTTTCTATTTTTCAGGTTCTGTGCTGCTTTGGTGTGTAATTCTGAGGTTCATATCAGGGGATGGTGAGCTCAGTGCACAGAGCAGGGAGACAAAACAATTCCTGCTCCAGCTGGGGACCAAGGACAAATGATCCAAATCTCAGCCCAGAGCACAAACAGCGTGGGCTGGAGAGAGAAAAACAAGCAGGGTGGGACTGCATAACCTAAAGCTGGAATGGGACAATGAACTGCGAGGTGCAAATGGAGCAGAACTGATCCCAGTGACAGACCCTGTGAGCCATCGTGCATTTTGGGACCATTTTGGTTCATCTTGGGTTCATTTTGGGACCATTTTGGTTCATCATGGGTGCAGCCCTTGCTGAGCTCTTGTGCTGCCCAAGGTGGGTCCATTGAGGAAATCCTTTTAATAAATCCCTAATTTATTCTTTAACTCTGCCCAGCCTCTGTTCTATCTCAGCTTTCACAAGACATCAGCCCTCGCAGGTTATGCCCCAGACAATGACTGATCCAGAGCAGGCAGGTTGTGGTTTGTGCTCTCTGCCTTCCTCCCATGCCAAGCTGCTTTGCTTTTTCAGACCTGACACAGTTTATTTGAGAGATTTTTCTGGTTGCTCAGAGGTACCATCAGTTTATTTCTGATTTTGGGGTCAAGTTTCTGCCTGAGGCTGGGGATGTTTGGCCTGAGGATTTGGTTCTGCCCTTTCTGAGTTCAGGGGCAAAGCAGAAAATGACTCCCTGGAATTGCAAACTGTGCAAACCCCTCTCCATGGCAGGGCATGGGCAGAGGTGGCACAGAGAAATCTCTGCCCAGAGTTATCAATTTTGGGCAGAGCTCCTGGTTTGTTTAGAAGGAAATCTGTTCTGGAAATGCTCAGTGCTGGCTGTGAGCCCTCAGCTCATTCCTGCTCCCTGCAGTGCCCAGAGCTGGAAAGTTCCTCCTATGCAAAGTGTTCTCCAGCCCAGCTGGGGCAGTTTGTTTTTTCAAATTAAAAAAAAAAAAAGTTTATTTTAGAGTTTTCTAGATGCTCAAAGATACCATCAGCCATAAACAATGCCAGAGGAAGTAGAAGAGCAGTGAACATAATAATTTATTTTCTATTTGGCTTTGGTTTATTTTAAAATCTGTAATTCCTAAAAGAAAGTGTTGGAAGTAAAGAAGAAAAGTGGTGGATTTTTTATTGAAGTAGTGTGGCTATTGTGGGTTTTTAAAAATTCTTTTCAAAAATCTTTTATCATTTTGTTGTTTTCCAAAATGACCATTGAGTGTGAGGAACCCACTTTGAGTCTTGATTTTTATTTTATTTTATTTTATTTTATTTTATTTTATTTTATTTTATTTTATTTTATATATTTTTATTTTATTTATTTATTTTAATTCTTATTTTTATTTTATATATTATTAATTTTTTATTTTGTTTTATTTTATTTATTTTAATGTTTATTTCCTATTTTCTTAATTTATTTATCTTTTTAGTTTTAGTTTTATTTTATAATTTTATTTAAATTTTTTATTTTATATTTACAATTTTATTTATATTTTCTATTTATAATTTTATTTTTATTTAATACTTATAATTTTATTTTTATTTTCTTTCTTTTTCCCATGCAGTGCAGAGCTCAGGGGCTTTTTTAAACCTGAACTCACCTGCAGGGCTCGTGCCTGACTTTGTGGTGCTGTTGTTTTGCAGCAATGATTTCTCTGGTCAGTAAATGATCAGCTGGGCGCTTGGATTGAACCATAAATACAAAAACTCACTGGAATTTCAGGAATGTGAAGGGCATCCCTCACTTGCCATGGCAAAACCACCAGAAATGTCCCCATGAAGCCTTTGCAGGTCACTGGTAGAGAAAAGTGTCTGTGCACCACCTGCATGTGGCACCTTTATATTCCTATTTCTATTCCTGCCACCTTATTGTCACTGGGATGTTATATATAGCTTTTATGGTAATTTTGTGTGCTGAATGCAGTTTCCAGGGAGGAAATTGCATTGAGAAATAGGTGAAAAAGTAATAATAATAGCAATAATCTGCATAAGCCCCTGGTGTTAAAACCCACGGCCCCAAATCTCCTGAAGAAAAATGCACAGATAAGAGAACAGTTTTCCAAACAACATCTTCAAATCACTTGGAGAGTGACTTTTGGGGGAAATGGCTTTAAATTGGCAGAGATTTGGGTTAGGTGGATATTGGGAAGGAATTCCTGGTTGTGAGGGTGGTGAAGCCCTGGCAAAATTGCCCAAAGTGTTCAGAGGCAAAGCAAAATTCAGGTTGGAATATCTGTTTGAGTTGTTTTGGTGTGTCCTGGCATTCCAGGAGCAGGGAAAAGCCTCAGCTGGGATCAGGGGCCCTCCTGCTGCCCTGTGGGTGTGGGACAGATCCTGACCTAACCTGAGCCAGAATCAGGCCTGGGTTTGCCTGCAAATAAGAAGTTTTTTACAGGGCAAAATGAGACACAGTTTAGCAAACACTTAAGGGCTGAGTTAGTTTTAATAATGTTGTTTAATCCTGTAGAAATTGAGAGGATTACTGATCCTAAACACTTCCCTGGCTGGGAGCCGGGGTTTGTGAGGAGCTGGGCTGGCACTGGGCTTGTCTTGCTTTCAGTAGATGTTGGGAAAAATATTCCTGATATTGGGACAGAAAAATATTCCTGATATTGGGACAGCCCTTCTGGAGGTGCTTCAAGGAGGCTTTTTTGTGCCTGGTCCCTCACACTGGGTGGTTTGGCTTTGTCAGCTGAGCGTGGATTTGGGATCCGTGGATTTGGGATCCTCACTGGGCTGTGCTGGTTCCTCATTTTCTCAGCTGAGTGTGCATTTGGGATCCCTGGATTTGGTATCTGTGGGTTTGGGATCTGTGGATTTGGGATCCTCACTCAGCTGTGCTGGCTCCTGATTTTCTCACCTGAGTGTGGATTTGGGATCCTCACTGGGCTGTGCTGGCTCCTCACTTCCTCACCTGAACGTGTGTTTGGGATCTGTGGATTTGGGATGCCAACTCAGCTGTGCTGGCTCGTCCCTACCTCACCTGAATATGGATTTGGGATCCGTGGATTTGGGATCCTCGCTGAGCTGTGCTGGCTCTTGACTTTCTCAGCTGAATGTGGATTTGGGATCAGTGGATTTGGGATCAGTGGGTTTGGGATCCATGGATTTGGGATCCTCACTGGGCTGTGCTGGCTCCTCACTCCCTCACCTGAATGTGGATTTGGGATCTGTGCATTTGGGATCCATGGATTTGGGATCCTCACTGGGCTGTGCTGGCTCCTCACTTCCTCACCTGAATGTGTATTTGGGATCTGTGGATTTGGGATCTCAACTCAGCTGTGCTGGCTCATCCCTACCTCACCTGAATATGGATTTGGGATCCGTGGATTTGGGATCCCAACTGAGATGTGCTGGCTCCTCCCTTCCTCACCTGAGTGTTGTTTTGGGATAGTGGATTTGGGATCAGTGGATTTGGGATCCTCACTGGATTGTGCTGGCTCCTCACTTCCTCACCTGAATGTGGGTTTGGGATCCATGGATTTGGGATCTGTGCATTTGGGATCGGTGGATTTGGGATCCATGGATTTTGGATCACTGGATTTGGAATCTGTACATTTGGGGTCCTCACTGGGCTGTGCTGGCTCCTCACTTCCTCACCTGAGTGTGGGTTTGGGAATCTGTTGATTTGGGATCTTGGGGTTTGGGATCACTGGATTTGGGATCACTGGATTTGGGATCCATGGGTTTGGGATCCATGGATTTGGGATCCCCACTGGGCTGTGCTGGCCCCTCCCTGGAAGCAGAGCCAGGTTTGATGTGCCAGACTGAGCACAGAGCAGAGGGAGCCGTGCTGGGGAGGAGAACTGGGAACTTTTCTCTTCCATTTCCCTGGAAGTCAAACCCCGCAGTGGCGCTGTCTGATTCACAAACTGGATTTTTACTTCAAAAGGCTAAAAATAGAGCATGGAGAGACTCATTCAGTCACTCTAGGATTTCCCTGGTGTTATTTTCAGCCCCCTGGAGCAGGGCTGGGAGTGCCAGGGGAGTTTCCATCGCTGTGCCCTGTCTGGGCTGGGTGTTCCAGGCACCACTCGAGGTGTTCTGAGCCCTGGAGCCTCTCAGGGATGTTCTGTTCCCTGTTTTCCATGTGGAAATCCCCCACTTTTTTCGGGTGATTTCCCGGTTTTTTGGTTGCTGCCTTGGCTTTGGCTCCACACCAGCAGCTGACAGCCAGGCTGGCATTCATGGCACATGGAAAATGAGAGGGATGAAAGTTGCAAAAAAGCGTGGAGGGAAAGGATGGTGTGAGATGAGGCTCTCATTGATGTCCTGGGATAAAAATGTGGCTCAGAGTTCATCCCAGGAGAAAATCCAGGGTTGTGGTCCCTGGTGGGTGGTGTGGAGGTGGCTCAGCAAAGCAGAGGAGCATCCCAAAGTAAAATTCCTGAATAAAGGGTTGGATGCAGGGCAGCCCCAGGCAGCAGCAGCCCCCAGGGGCTGGGTTTGTACACCTGGAGCCTTTTATCCATGTCCCACTCCAGGAGATTGGAAACCAGCCCAAAAATAACAGCTTTGTTTTTATCACCTCTGCTTTGAAATGGTGAATGTGAACAAGGGTAAAACACACTTTAAATCCATCTCAAACCCATCCTTTGTTCCTCTTCATTGAAAATTCCCCTTAGCAATTAAAACTTCCATCAAAAATGGGAGTTTTTCTGAAAATCCTGGTGGTTTTATTGCTTCTGATTGCAGTGCTGATGAGAATATTTTGGTGTTGAATCACTCCTGGCTGTTTTCTGCCAGAAAAGGGCGATGGTCTTCACCCACCTCTGACAAACTGATGATGCATCTTTATTGAATTGCAAGAAGCCAGAGCTGTTCAGCCTTGGCAAGTTTTGCCTCAATAAGATCATTTTGTGTGAGGAGAGCCACGGAAGGAGTTGTAATCCTTTTGTAATAAAGCACAAACTATAAGAGGGTTTTCTGAACGCTTCTTAGTGTTGCATAAAACCTGTCAGGGCAGGTCTGGGCTCATTAAATGAGTGTGGGGATGGAATTTCCTCAGATGAAGCTGTTCAGTAATATCCTGAGGATTCAATGTCTTTTGTGCTCAGTGGTGGAAGCTAAAGCAGGGCGCTGATGGTGACACTGTGACACTTAGGGGGGACTGGAACATTTCCATCCCAGCTCCAAGCACCAGGCTGGGGGTCCTTGGGCTCCCACCAAACCTTCCTGTGTCCTCAGTAAGCACTCCAGCCTCTTTTTCTCTCATTTCCAGGTGATCTCTGCAGTATCCAGGCTCTCCTTCCACAGCATTGCTCAAACCAAAGGAATTAGGTAAGATCCTTTCCATATGACACCTTAAAAAATAGCATCTCTCCATATTCCTTGTGTTTAATCACATCACACTCTTCAGAAGCTGCACATAATGGGGTTAAACAGACACCTCTGGAATGCAGGTAGGAATAGTTGCAGATGAAATAAGTGAAAATATGAGGAATTGTGTACACTGTTTGTGCTGGGGAATGCAGCAGGGAGAGTTTTGCTGTCTGCAGTATCCAGGCTCTCCTTCCACAGCATTGCTCAAACCAAAGAAATTAGGTAAGATCCTTTCCATATGACACCTTAAAAAATAACACCTCTCAATATTCCTTGTATTTAATCACATCACACTCTTCAGAAGCTGCACATAGTGGGGTTAAACAGACACCAAGGTACCTTTGGGATGCAGATGAAATAAGTGAAAACATGAGGAATTTTTCATGCTGGGGAGGGCAGCAGGGAGAGTTTTGCTATCTCTGTCTGGAGGTTTTGCTCAACTCCAGGAGGGATCCCAAGAAAGCCAGCAGTGCTCAGGAGCTGTGGCATCATCCCAGTGTCCCCAATGTCCCCGTGCAGGAGAGCCCAGGGACCTTTCTGCCCCAAACAACTGGGAAATGTCCCCTGGCTGTGTCACAGCACATCTTGGTGTGGGATTGCAGGCTGTGCTGCCTGCTCCTCCTCTGAGGGAGCAGTGCAGAAGGAATTAACAGCAGCAGACAGCCCCTATTAAGCAGAGCTGTTATCCTGCTCTTTGTTCAGCTCCCTGCAAAATTGCTTTGCAATTGCTTTTCCTTGTTAGAGTGCATTTGTATTATTAATCTGGGAACATCTCATTAGGGCCACGGCTATAACAGGGATGAGTTTGCAGCCTAAATTACCTCTGCTCGTTTTTCTGGGGAGGGAATGTGTCTGTTTTCTGTTTTCACCCCTCCAGTTACAGGACACATTGGATTTTCTCCACATGTGTCCTGCTGCTGTTCTGGTGGGGATCTGTGGTGCATCCCAAGGATGAAGGGAAGGATGGGATCCCTGTCCCACTCCCAGCCCTGCCACCCACCCCTGCCACCATTCCCACTGTTGGAACATATTTTCCCTGCCTTGTCTGTGCTGAGATTGCTGGAGGGGAACAGCTTTTCACGTGTAAAACCAGCTCAGAGCCTTCCCATCTGTTAAACACAGATCCCAGCAGGGCTGGGGGAGAGGCAGGGCCCGGGGTCTGGGGGAGGAAGATGTGCTGTGAGTTAAGGGGGCTGTTTGTTGTGGTGATAGCCCTGAGTCCTGCAGTGGTTTTTGTTTTAAGGGAAAGGAACATCCAAGGGGTTTGGAGGCTGGGGGATTCATGTGCACAAACTGCAGTGCCTTGGCAAGGGCTGGGTGCAGCCCCACATTGCCCTTCACAGAGAAAAGCGAGGCACAATCCTTCCCAATAATATTTCTGGAATTCACATTCTCTGAACCTCAGAGGAAGAAAACACAATACTTATCATTTGCTGTGGCTGTGTTTGTGCCAAAGTAGAATGCAGCATGGAGATTGTTTACCCATAGTGATGGTGTTTTGTTTCCTTGGCCAAGAGTGTGTGTGTGTGTCAGGACTGTTGGGGGACAGTCACAAGATTCTGTGCAGTTGTGTGCAGGGTTAAGTGCTTGGCAGGTTCAGTTTTAGATAGAAATATTATTATTATTATTATTATTAGTAGTAGTAGTAGTAATAATAATAATTTTTATTATTATATTATAATATGGTAATATAGTATAATATTATAATAGCTAGACCAATCTAGTATAATAAAGTAATTAATTAGTCTTCTGATAGTGATGGTGTTTTGTTTCCTTGGCCTATCAGGGCCAAGAGTGTGTCAGGACTGTGGGTGACAGTCACGAGATTCTGGGTAGTTGTGTGCAGGTTGAGTGCATGGCAGGTTCAGTTTTAAATAGAATAATACCATATAATATACTAGTACTACTACTAAAAAATATTCTAAAGTAATAATAATAATAAATAATTATAATATAATAATATAATAGTATTATAATATTATACTACATCACACTATAATATTATAATATAGTGTAATATAGTATAATATTATAATAGATAAAATAATATAGTATAATAAAGTAATTAATTAGCCTTCTGACATCCATGGAGTCCTCCTCATCATTCCCTCCCCTCGGCAGGGCCATCATTTCTGTAGCTGGGTTTAAATCTTGGGGTGTCACTGGGAGGGCTCCAGGTGTGACCCCTGGCAAAGCCCTTCCCAAGGCAGGGAGGGGGGTCCTGGATCCAGCTCAGAGGATGGAGCTCCATCCCCTGGGAAGCTTTGCTGAGCCCCTGTTGGTTGTGTGAGGGCTGGGCAGAGCTGGGATGCGGAGACAAGGGATGTTTGCTGTTCTTGTGGGGATGTGGCTTTTTCTCGTTCATTTTACAACTGGCATTTACAGTTCCCACTAAAATCCTTTATCTTGGAAGCCTTTGGCACCGTAATTACACAAGAATAGCACAGAGCTTATGAGACTTTGCTTCTAACCCTGTTTTCCTGTGCGTTAACCCTGTTTCTCCTCCAGCTCTGCCGGAACAGACAATGCTGTCACTCCTTTAGCTGGAAAATAGACTGGAAATGAATTCTGTAATTCCAGGAAAATGCCCTCCTGGGAGTGTTCCTCCCATCTCACTGTCCCCTGCAGCCACAGAGCCCTGGCTTTGTCCATTGCTGCATCTTCTTTCCTTTAAATTAGGTGATTTCTTGCTGCACCATCACAAACCCCTCAATGGCAGAAACTAATCTCCAATGAATGAATCTGAATTAATCTAATCTTGTGGGAACCAGCAGCAGCTCTGGCTCCCTGAAGGGACTGCTCACATCAGCTCATTGGGTCCATCCTCTTCCCTCTCCCAGTGAAGATGCTTCCCTTGGAAGTGGGAAAAATCTTGTTGGCTTAGGCACAGTGCTTAAAACCACGGTAAATACAGTGAAATTTGGATGCTGGGTGGATTGCATGGTGTTCAGTTCCACAGCATGAACGTGGCTCTGCTCCAATCCCTGTTTTAGGGGCCTGAGAATCAGGATCACACAAATTAACAGTGAAATAAATCCCAAAGCCTGCTCCTTGTCCTTGAACAAGTTTCATGGCGTGGAGAAAAATAAAAATCAATCTTGTGTGCTGTTCAGTGTAAAAAAAGAAATCCACTCTTTCTGTCTTAATAATTTCTGGCTGCAGGAGCCTTGGCAGAGGAGCTCAGTTTCCCAGAGTCCTGCAGATAGCTATCAGGGCAGCTCTGTGGAGATGACAGTGCTTATTCCAAGAAACAAGCAGCAAAACCAGGGCAAAATCCCCATCCTGAATGCAGTGTTTTATTTGCAGTGTGCCTAATGTGCAGCAGCTGCAGCTCCAGCCCTGCTGTGACCATCCTGTGCCTGCCCTGTCGCCATCCCAGGGCTGCTTGCACAAATCCTGCAGGAAGCAGAACCCTGCAGGCTCTGTGCTGATGGGCTGGGAACTTTCTGCTGGGATTTTGATCCCTCTTTTGTCCCAAATAGTTCTACACAGTCACAAAGAGCAGATCCCATTCTTCTCGTTTTTCGCTCTTCAGCCCACATTGTTTCTGCTCTTTGGGCCTGAGATTTGGATAATTTGGGAATTTTCTGCTGGGGTTTTGATCCCCCTGTTGTCTCAAATAGTTGTACACAGTCACAAAGAGCAGATCCCATCCTTCTTGCTTGTCTCCCTTCAGCCCACATTGTTTCTGCTCTTTGGGCCTGAGATTTAGATAATTTGGGAATTTTCTGCTGGGATTTTGATCCTTCTGCTGTCCCAAAGGGTTGTACACAGGGATAATAAAGAGCAGATCCCATCCTTCTTGGTTTTGTCTCTTCAGCCCACATTGTTTGTGTTCTTGGGCCTGAGATTTGGATAATTTGGGAATTTTCTGCTGAGATTTTGATCCCCCTGTTGTCCCAAAGGGTTTTACACAGGGACAAAGAGCAGATCCCATCCTTCTTGTTTTTCTCTCTTCATCCCACTTTGTTTGTGCTCTTGGGCCTGAATTTTGGATTATTTTTCCTTGGTCCCCAGCTAGAGAGGGAATTGTTTTGTCTCCCTACTCTGTGAAGGGAATCCCTGCTCTCCTCACCATCCCCTCATGTGAAGCTCAGAATTACACACCAAAGCAGCACAGAATCTGAAAAATCATTGCCCAGAAGAGGAGATTTATTTGTTATTGGTTCTCATCCTTCTCTCCATCTCTTCGGAGGACTGTCAACACTTCCAGGGAGAAGTTCCACTGTGCTCCATCCCTGAACAAGGAGCCTTTATTATCGAGCTAGGATTTTCCACTGCAGCCCTAATTCTATTACCCCATTCCCATGCTGGCTGGCACCTCCCAGCCAGCCTGCAGGATCCTGCAGCAGCTTGCTCTTTGCCCAGGGATGTCGTGCAAAACTTCTCCTGGCCTTTGGAGCCAGAATTTTCATTCCCTTCCCGAGTTTTCATTGCGTTTTCTTTCCAAGTTTTCTTGAGCAAACTCAGCTCTCTGGAGGGCAACAAGACTTCTTATTGCAGGTCCCAATAAACCAGGATTATAATTATATTTTTAAAGCTTTTTTTTTTCCTGTTTTCCCTTAAGATTTTCCTGCCACAGCCATGCTGTTCCTGCTGCCTGTGGCACATCCTGGCGTCCTCTGGGCTCCATCATCCTCCTCGTGCTCTGGGGGCTGAAAGGGAGCTCTGAGCAGAGCAGGGGGCACGTGTTTATTCATCTCCCTGAGATCTGTGTTTTTCCTGGAAGCAGAGTTCTGCAAGCCAAGCAGGAGGTTCAGGAATATTGGCTCGTGCTGCCTGCATGCATTTTTCATGTGTGCACAGCAGAGCCCAGCTGAGGACAGGAAGGGGTTTGAATGTTCGGAGGCCTTTGTGGAGGCCCTAAATCTGAGTAAATCCTTTCTCTATGAACTGAACCTCTCAGTGACTCTCCTCAGAAGGCACCACAGTTAATAAAAGGCAGTTAAAAACCAAAATGGTCCCAAAATGCATGACCACTTGTGGGGGTCTCACTTTGATCAGTTCTGCTCCATTTGCATCTTGCAGTTCATTGTCCAATTCCAGATTCACCCCATGCAGTCCCATCCTGCTTGTTTTTCTTTCTTCATTCCACTATTGTTTGTGCTCTTGGGCTGAGATTTGGATCATTTGTCCTTGGTGCCCAGCTGGAGCAGGAATTGTTTTGTCTCCCTGCTCTGTGAGGAGAGCTCACCATCCCCTGCTATAAAGCTCAGAATTACACACAAAAGCAGCGCAGAATCTGAAAAATATAAAAGCTAAAACCTGAAGCATCAATCCCACCATCAAACCCCACATGTTGCAGAAGATGTGGTGGCACAAGCTGGAGCTGATCAGGATGTTCCCCTCGCTGTCCTGAAGGAGAGAAGGGAGATGGGGAAGATATTTTATGGCCTTTGCAGTGATTCTCCAGCATCCTCAGGCTTCCTGCAGATCAGATTTGGTCTCTGCTCCCCCTTCCCCTGGGGATGGGAGGCAGATCCAGCTGGGTGTGAAAATGGCAAGCAATTAAAGGCACTGACAATTAAGTCCTCAAGTGACTCCTGATGGGGAGGTTGTCAGGGCTCCTCTTCTCCTGAAGGTTGGTTTTACAAGGCCTGTTTTATTCCCTGCCAAGGGCTCTCTGGAATTGCACTCGGCCCATTATTCTTTTACTGCCGTTGTGTTTTCCTTGTACACACTTTAAGTGTTGCTATAAAATGGATGGAGAAGGCTGTGGGAGGATCTGTGTCTGGAAATGGGTGCAGTTGCTGGTTTTGCAGAGCTCTCCTGGAACTGGGACCAGTTTTGGTACAGACTCAGGGAGGCTCAGCACAAGCCCCACAAGCAGGAGACCAGGTGGGGATTGTTTCTTCTCACCCTACCAAACCTTTAGGATTCACCATAAAACTCCTCCATTTGTTGATAAGCAGAATCCTTGGCTGAAAAGCAGCTCCTTTCCCACTTTAGAAAAAAAAACCAAAAAACAAACATTAACAGATTTTTTTTTTTTGGCAAGTTTATATCCTCACAGAGAGCCTGAAAAAAAAAAATATCCCTGACATGTTTTGCTGCATGCCTGTTTTGTAGGCTGGGGGGATGCTGAGGTCACCCCACCGGCATCTGCTCACAAAGCAAAGGCAGCTTCTCTGTCCCTCCCCAGCAGCAGCTTTGCTTAATGAGCACGGCTCTGATGAGCTCAGCTCTGATGAGCTGGGCTCAGCTGGGGCTTGCTGGGCTTTGGGGTCACCTCCTGTGTCACTGGTGCTTCCCTCAGGCTCCTCCTGTGTCACTGCCCGCCCTGTGGGACCTTTCCAGCACCTCCCCAATATGCAGCTCTTGGCCCCAGGGATGCTCCAAGGATGGAGAAGGCTCCAGGCTCTGAAAAATAGGGACCTGGGAGGTTCCAGCGTTGGGGGATGAGGATAAATGTGCCTGGAGATGGGCACTTGGATGCTCTGGACAGCCCAGGTGTCTCTGCAGCTCTCTGGGGCAGGGATTCCTGGTGTCCCTCAGGATGGGCTGTCTGGAGCTGGTTTGTGCTGCAAGAGGGTTTATCTTGTGCTGGAATCAAACAGAAAGGTTCATTTTGGTAGTTATTTCTTTTTATTGGCACACGTTTCACAGGATGGTACAGCAGGAAAACTCAGAGTGCTGAAAGATCTCCTTGTGCTGCTTTGCTGCAGGTTAAAAATGGGGATTTCAGGATTTCAGGTGTTTTCCAGTGTGAGGCAGTGGATGTTGTTGGTGAGATGCATCCCAGGTCTTTACTGGGCCAGTCATTCCCTGCTGGTTGGTTGTGCTGTTATCCCACAGAGTTTGGATCTTTTTTATTCCTTTCTTTTCAAGAAAGACATTTCTGGATTCCCTTTTTGATTTTATCCATCTGTTCTCTTCAGTGTGGAGAAAATAATTTCTCATGCTGGAGTGAGGCATTGGTACATGAGGGCTTTTTAAAAACACGATAATGTGTCGAAACATAAAACTCTGTGAGCTGTTATCTTCTTGTCTTCTCATCTCCAGAAATGCTCAGTTCAGATTGGAGCTGAGGATAAAGCAGGGCCTGCAGCTCACCCTTGGGTGCTGACACTGCTCAGAGTGCTCTCCTGCAAAATCATCATCATCATCATCATCTTTGTTAGCTGGTGATGTAACTCACTCTTTCCCTGCTGAATTTCCATCAGAATTCATCCTGCAAGAATTTCTGCAAGTTCCAGACCACAAATGAAAGCAAACTGTAATTTTTCAGAGGATGTGTCTAAAATTTGGCTCCCCGTGAGGTGTTTCTTTCCAGAGATGAGTAATGTAACAGAAAAGTGTGATTTTAATTAAATTCAGCAGCTTTTGGTATGCTCTGATGGGTCTTGTTCTGCACAGGGAGAATTGCTTTTATTCTGATTTATAAAAATGGATTTTGGGGGCATTTATAGGGTGGTTTTACCTCACAGGACCAGGATCATTGCCTGGTGCTGCTCCTTTTCACAGGTGGGAAGGAAATTTTGGAGGGGCAGCTCCAGGTCAGCTCTTTGCTGGTGCCTGGTCAGCTCCCCAGTCGCCTCTTGGTAAATTAATGCTGCTTTTTATATAAACTATTCTGCCTAATTCCATTAAGCCAGCAAGGGGAGCATTTTTTGTGGTGTGTAAAAGTCTTGGAACGATATCTGATTTTCTTTGGGCAGCTCCAGGAGTGCTCAGGGTTCCAGAACTGAGGGCACAGGAATGGGGTGACCCCAGTGCCTCGTCCTCCTGGAGAAAAAAAAGGAGGAAAAAAGAAAAGGGGAATGTTGGAGCTACCAAAATAATGTGCTGGGAACAACCAAAAAATCCCAAATTTTGGGATTGAAGCAGCATTAAATCTCAGCAGTGAGACAGAAGAACTTTTCTGGAAGTATGGGAGGTGTGGGGCTGAGAACCCCACTCCCAAACTCCCATGGGAACACAGCCTGAAGCTTCAAATGTTGGTGAAATCAGTGTCCTGTGGGATTTCTGTGCATTGCCTTCAAAGCAGGGATATCAGGGGGTCTGCACACCCCACCAGGGGTGCTGGAAATCCTGCAGGGTGCGGTTTCAGGCTCCACACCACGGGAATATTTTTGTGCCAGGAGGATCCAGCGCAGCCCTGTCCATCCCAGCAGAGCTGCAGGAGCTCCTTTGCACCAGCTTGAGGCTCTGCTCCTTGCCATTAGTGCAGAAATGGCTCGCAGAAGGGACAGCAGATGGGAGCAGCTCAGGTTTCCCGGCTGTCACACACTCCACCTGCTCTGCAAAACACCCAAGTGTTATCCCTGGGCTCAGGGAAACGGGCAGATCATCCTGCTGGTGCTGGCAGGGTGGAATCCCCCTCCAGCAAGGGATAAATCACCTCCTTTACACTCCTCAGGGGGTTTGCACAAGTCAGGAAAACTTCCTTGCCTGGCAAACCATCTCCATTGGGAGCAGCTCCTTGGGATGGAGTGGGACATTTCCCCCCTCTCTGCTTCTCACCAATCTTGCTGTTCCCAGGGCTGGTGTTTGACCCCAAGAAATCAGACTGGAGAGTGGAAAAATGGTAAATAAACCATGCTGGGTCCTCCTTGCTCTGTCCCACGTGGGTTTATTTTCTGAGGCCAAGGTGCTGCTGTACAAAAGGATCAGACTGGAGCTGCTGCCTCATCCCTGCCCCTCTGCTCCCTGCAGAGGTGAGGAGCTGGCTTTATTGCTAGGACAAGGCAGCCCAGATGCTGAAATATGCTCATAAATAAATAAACAAACCCTCCTGTTTATTGCTGTTAGAATTGCAGCCTACCTGGCTCTTCCCGTTCAATAATTCAGAGCAATGAGCAGCCAGGCAGAGCTGAGAGGTTCCCTGGGCAGGGTGGATGGTGAGGATGGGGTGTGGGAGGGATCACAGGGCAACCTGAGAGCAAGGGAGGGTTTTTTTGCATGAGTTGCCTCATGAAATATTAATTAATTGTCCTTGTGGGTGTTGTGCTGTGGCTGGCTCTGCCTGTGTCCTCTGGGAGATCCAGAAATGACCAAAAAATGTTTTGTAAGATCAGGGGGGTGCTTGGCATCAACGTGTGCTGTAATCCTGCCCTCCAGAGGAGCAGCTCACTGCAAACTCCAGAACAAATTGCTCGGTCCTTTCTTCCCTTTTCAGCCCTAAACAAACCCATCAGATCGATCCCGCTTCCCTTCCCTGCTTTGATCTCTGCAGCGGTGCTGTGCGCTGCTGTGGGGTCTGTCTGGGCAGGAGTCGACTTTGGGAGCTTGATTATCTCCTAAGAGCCTGTTCCAGCTCTGTTTGATGCATTGGGGGCTTTTCCTTTTCATCTGAGCAGGGTGGGGCTGGCAGCAGCCCTGGGAGGATGAGTGGCTCAGCAGGTGCTTTTGCATGGTGATGGAGGGAAAAAAGCTGGTGCTTAGCTAAAGATATGAAATAAGAGACGTTTTCAAATGAATTTTAATAAACTGGGGTCTCTGCAGACCTGTTGGGTTTCAGTGGACTCACAGTACTCATTGTTGTTGGGCATTCCCAGCTCTACATAAGGATTTGCAATGTGCCTGGAGGTTTTGGATAATTTCCCAGGGAATCCAGAGCTTTTATTTCTTTTGACTGACAACATTTTTACTCATTTTACCAAAAAAAAAAGGACACAGAGATTGGTCCTAAAGCAGGTGTTTGGTGTTGGGGAGCTCATGGCTGGGGAAGGTGCAGCACCATCACCCACCTGGATGGAGATGCTGCTCCCTGCATGGCTGGGACCAAGGGCAGGACCTGTGGGATGGTTCTGGATGAAAAACCCTGTGCTGGTGACAAATACTGCCTTAAAAGATCTCCCAGCTGGCTTTTCTGTGTGTTGCCTTGATGGGGTGGGAGTGAGAGCAGAGTTCCTCTCACCCACTCTGTCCCTGCCAAAATCAAATCTGATTTTGCAGCCAGCTCAGGTGTGTTCAGAGTCAAAAAAAGAACCTAAATGGGTGTGTAAGGGAGCTTAAGTCAAAAGTAGGGAGATATTTCAAATAGTGGCTGTTGGTAGAGCTAAATTAAATTGTGTTGTTGCACTTAGAACTCCTGGGGAAGAGCAAGGGATGAACAAAGGAAAAACCCAAGGCTTTGTCCCAAAAGCTGCCCTTCAGCTCTGGGTTTTGGATGGTCCATTTAGTAACCCTCACCCTGGTGTGACTTCTCCCTCTAATTGCATTCTCTGAGTCCTTATTTAGCCATTAGCTGCCACTGCAGGGACACAGGTTATTAATTCCTCCCCTGCCCTGACTTTCACTCTGGCCCTTCACCAGCACTCAAGGTGAAGCTGGGAGGGCCAGGGCAGCTGCATCCCCATGAAACTCTAAATAGAAAACATTTTTCTCCCTTTTCTGTTCCTTGTCTTACATGGGGGGCTGTATCACAGGGGCCAATTACACCTCAAGCCCAGATTTATGGCTGGACATGTGTCCATGTGATTTTAATATTTTTTATGGCTCTTTTACTCCTTTCTCTTCGGTGTGGTGAGCACTGGGGAAGGAAACACTCAGAGAATAAGAGCAGAAAATGCATGTGGGGGAAAGGAGGTCGTGCCTTGTGGTGGATTTTTTATTGTTGTTGTAACAAATGATATTTAACCAGAAGTCACCTCTGAGTTCTGTATTCCCGCCAGAGCTTTACATCCCTTGCCTTCCTCCCTCCTGTGTTGCCACTTTGGCCATGGACACACCTTGGGATGGCTGGAATTGTCCTGCTCCATGGCTGGGCTCAGCACAGCTCTTTCCCCTCCTGGTCATGATTTTAACTGAGCTGACTGCAAGTCCCAGCTCTATTTCAAACTGCTTGGAGTGGAGCTGCTCACCTGAGGAAGGCTGAGGTGTAGCAAGGGAGAGAAAACAAATTAATGCCAGTGAAAGCGTCCAGAAATAGCAAATTCAGGGGCTAACCAGGCCACGTATTAAATCTTTCAGGAGAGGCAATCTATCATGGGCAGGGAGGGGAGAGGAGGGAATTGCTCCTGAGGGCAGTTGCAGGTTCAGATGTGGCCAGCTTTGCTCCTCCACAGTGGTTCCAGCTTGGGGAGCCCCACCTGCCCTCCAGGATGCCCAGGAGGGATGGGCAGAGCTGCTGCCACCCCTCTGTGTCCCTGTGCTGTCCCTGTGCCCATGGGGATGCTCCAGCCCCAGCCCAGCCTGGCCCTGTGCCAGCAATAATACGTGGGCTTTAATTAAAACAGTATTTCTCATCTCCCTCATACATTATTTGGTTATTGCTTCAGAACGAGCCAAGGAATTCTTGCATTCCCCCCACTCCCTCCCTCACTCCTTTAATCTGCTTTCTCCCCTCCTTTCTTTCTGCCCTTTTGGTGTCCTTTCCCTCATCTCCAGGGGTTTAACTTTTTTCAGTTGTCACAAAGTTGTTCACATGAGGGAGCCTGGGGTTCATAAGGACTCAGTCATTCCACTGGCATTGCTGGGAGATGCTTCCAGAGAGGCAGTGCAGAGCCTGGCTGAGCAGGGAAGGAGCTCACAGGTGCAAAGACTGGAGGAGAAGGTGTTCCTCCATCCCAGCAAATCCAACACCAGGCTGGAATTAAGAGTCCTGAGTAGGAAAGGAGCTCACAGGTGGAAAGGCTGGAGAAGAAGAAGGTGTTTCTCGATCCCAACAAATCCAGCACCAGGCTGGAATTAAGGATCCTGAGTAGGGAAGGAGCTCAGAGGTGGAAAGGCTGGAGAAGAAGAAGGTGTTCCTCCATCCCAGCAAATCCAACACCAGGCTGGAATTAAGGGTCCTGAGTAGGGAAGGAGCAGGGAAGGAGCTCATAGGTGAAAACACTGGAGGAGAAGGTGTTCCTTCATCCCAACAAATCCAGCACCAGGCTGGAATTAAGATTCCTGAGCAGAGAAGGAGCTCACAGGTGGAAAGGTTGCAGAAGGTGTTCCTCCATCCCTGCAAATCCAGCACCAGGCTGGAATTAAGATTCCTGAGCAGAGAAGGAGCTCACAGGTGGAAAGGTTGCAGAAGGTGTTTCTCCATCCCAGCAAATCCAGCACCAGGCTGGAATTAAGATTCCTGAGTTGTCTGTGCAGCACCAGCTCAGCAGAAAGGCTCAGCCACATGGTCCCTGAGGTGCTGTGCAGTCAGCCCATGCAGCTGCTCATTTTGGTGCCCAAGTGCTGCCCTGTGTGCCCAGCAGCCTCCCCACCTGCATCCCTGCCATCTGTGCCCTGGGGAAGCAGCAGGGCTGGGACCAAACCAGCTTTGCAGTGAACATTCTGTGCTGCTCAGCGTGATGCTCAGGGCTGGGCTGAGCTCAGGGGCTCTGCTGTGAGGGGTGAGGCACTAAAATAAAATCTAACCCTGTCATTCCTTCCCTTGCCAGGCCCTTCCCTTCAGAGGAGACCACGGAGAATGACGATGACGTGTACCGGAGCCTGGAGGAGCTGGCAGAGTGAGTGGCCTCACCTTCTCCTCCTGGGAGGGCTGAGGGAAAAGCTCCTGTGGCTTTTCCAGCAGAGGCAGATAAAGTTTGACAGCAGGGCTGGGAGAGCCAGCACGGCTGCTTTGATCCTTTGGCCAGGAGATTTTTGTGCTCTGACAAAAGTCCATCTTTTTCTGGTGGGAAAACCCTGGGAGATGTCACTTTTAATCAGGTTGAGCTGATGAGTGGCTTGGTGTGGGGTGAAAGGGGCCAAACCCAGAGGATCCCAAACGCCTCCTAAATCCCAAAACCCTTCATCCTCTGAGGTGATCCAAGGGAGTGTGGTACTCATTCCCTCCATGGCATTTTTTGGAGCTGCACCCCCATGTGTGATTTTGGCCCTGGGGCAATCAGAAAACATTTGGGTTGAAAAAGGACCTTGAAAACCATTTGATTCCACCCCTTTGTAATGAGCAGGGACACTTCTCACTATCCCACATGGCTCCAAGCCCCATCCAAGCTGGCCTTGGACATTTCCAGGGCTGTGGCAGCCACATCCTGCCATGGCACCCGTCCTGCTTGTCCTTGGTGGGACGTTGGGTGATGCTGCTGCTGTCTCTGTCTGTGTTTATCTGGTTTTTGTGCCTGTGGTGGTGATGTAACAGGCTTTTAAAATCAACCTTGAACTGCAGGCACTATTGGAATTCAATGGCAGCATTCCCATCGAGCCAGGGCTCTGTCTGCCTCATATGGAGGGATGGAGTGCATGGCTGGATGTGTGGCTTTATGCAGTTAAATATTATTGTTCCACAACATAAATAATAAGGCTCCTTAATCCAATGAGTTCCTTATGGCTTCAGTTATTACAAAAGTAAATCATAAATTACCAGCAGAGGGAATGGAGTGCCATGGAATTCCCTGCTTGCTGTTGGCTCCCAGCAGCTGCAGTTTAATAAAATTTTAACTCAGAAAGGGATCTTTTCAAGAATAGCATTTTTTTGTGCCCCCTCTCTGAAAGTTCTCAAAATCCCTTTAATATTGGGGTTTAAAATTCCTCTTTCTCACACACAGATGTGCTTTTAATTAGAGAGAGATTTGTGTGGGGACTCTCACACGAGTGTTGGTGGGGACGGCAGTGCTGGCCTGGAAAGTTGAGTGGGTTTGGGGTGCTGCCCTTGGTTATTTGGTGCTGGGATTGGGTTCCCAGTTTTATTGGTTGTTTGGTGCTGGGAATGGGTTCCCAGACTGGTTCCCTTGTTCCAGTCTGCTGGGGACAAGGTGTCCAGATGGAAACTTCCCAAACTGTCCCTTGGTCAGAGGGGCTGTGATGCCCAGCAGATAACTTGGAGGTTTATTTCAACTCATTTTCCTGTTCTGTTCCAGATCTCCAAATTTAACTTTCCTTATTTTCCCTTTCTCTTCAAAATCCTCTTTTTTACATCTTATTTAGGACTTTGGGGGAAAGACATGTTGAAATGAGCAGGGATTGCACAAATTCCCTCATGCAGGCCTGTCCACCCTGTGCATGGAAACACAGCCTACAAAACAGTGTCAGAATCCCCTCATAGCTGGAAAAACCCCAAAAACTCCCTGAGAACCCCTCAACCTTTTCTCTTTGGAGAAAAAGCTCAGGATAAGCTCTCAGTTGGTTCTAACAAGGCATTTTGGGGGCTGGTAAAGGAGGTATTTTTTTGGAGAATGCCAGCATGCTCCATTTCAGCTTGAGCTGGAGTAGTTTGGTTGAGGTTTTGAATTCCAGTTCTGCAGAGCCTTTAAAATATGAATATATTTGTGATGGAGGTGCTGATTTGGGGAACAGAAGGAACCAGGCTTCGTCCCTGCTGCCCCCATGATGCTCTAAGGAGTAGAACCTTTATCCTGAGAGCTCTCCCAGCAGGGAGGAGCTGTGGGACAAAACCCAGGCCTGGACAGGGGCTGCAGGAACAAGCTGTGTGTGAAATCATGGGGTTCTGTGTGTTTAAAGGGTGTTTAAGCCTTGCTGACCCCATTGTGCTTTCACCTTTGGGGTGGTGCAGGGATTAATCTCAGCTCCAGACAGATCAAGGCGCATAATTGCCTGGAAACAGCTATTTAGTTAAAAAAAAAAAAAACCCGAACAATTGGTGATGGGAAGGGGAAGGGAAGCTAAAAAGCTATCAGGGGAGCTGGGAAGTTCTCAAATTCCCTGTTTCCAGCCCTCTGGCCCCTCGGTTTGCTGTGCCCGGGGCCAGATGGCAGCTTGCAGCCAGCCTGGGCAGATGGCAGGGGCTGCTTGCATTGCAAGTGCTGCTGATCGATGCTGTGAGGGGCTGGAAAGGGACAATTGGCCTCTGCTGCCTGATTTATTCCAGCCTGCCCCTTGCAAAACCCCAGGGTAGCCATTTGGGGGGTGTTTGTCCATGAAATGAGCTGGGTTTTGCTGCAGCAGCAGTGTGGGTTCATCCTCTGTGCCCCCAGATCAGGGATTGTCAGTGACCCTTGTCCTGAGGATGCTCCTGCAGCCTTTTGGGGGGAGTTTGTGCATGAAATGAGCTGGGTTTTGCAGCAGCAGTGTGTGGGTTCATCCTCTGTCCTCAGATCAGGAATTGTCAGTGACCCTTGTCCCAAGGATGCTCCTGCAGCCTTTTGGGGGGAGTTTGTGCATGAAATGAGCTGGGTTTTGCTGCAGCAGCAGTGTGGGTTCATCCTCTGTGCCCCCAGATCAGGGATTGTCAGTGACCCTTGTCCCAAGGATGCTCCTGCAGCCTTTTGGAGGGAGTTTTGGGGTTAAATGAGCTGGGTTTTGCAATAGCAGTGTGTGGGTTCATCCTCTGTCCTCAGATCAGGAATTGTCAGTGACCCTTGTCCCAAGGATGCTCCTGCAGCCATTTGGGGGGAGTTTGTGCATGAAATGAGCTGGATTTTGCAATAGCAGTGTGTGGGTTCATCCTCTGTCCTCAGATCAGGAATTGTCAGTGACCCTTGTCCCAAGGATGCTCCTGCAGCCATTTGGGGTGTGTTTGTCCATGAAATGAGCTGGGTTTTGCAGCAGCAGCAGTGTGTGGGTTCATCCTCTGTGCCCCCAGATCAGGGATTGTCAGTGACCCTTGTCCCAAGGAAGCTCCTGCAGCCTTTTGGAGGGAGTTTTGGGGTTAAATGAGCTGGATTTTGCAATAGCAGCAGTGTGGGTTCATCCTCTGTCCTCAGATCAGGGATTGTCAGTGACCATTGTCCCAAGGATGCTCCTGCAGCCTTTTGGAGGGAGTTTTGGGGTTAAATGAGCTGGGTTTTGCAATAGCAGTGTGTGGATTCATCCTCTGTGTCCCCAAATCAGGGATTGTCAGTGATCCTTGTCCCAAGGATGCTCCTGCAGGTCCCTGGGGAGGGGAGACGCTGCTTCCCACATGGCTGTGGCTGCTGGCAGCTGATGGCAGGAGGCAATTATCCACCTTGCTGCCCTGCCAACTGCTTTTCCATCCCCCTTTATGGCTCTTTCAGCTGCTCCAAACCATCCTGGTACCTCAGAGTTATATTTAACATCTCACCTAAATTTTCTCCGCTGCCACTTGAGCTCTCTCCAGTTATTTTGTCTCATTAAATTTATGGCAGTGATTAATCCTGGCCCTCTTTGCAGCCCCAGAGCCTTCTTTATGATGAATCTTCTCCTCTGCAGTGGCACAATTAGGTAGATGGCACAGGGCAGGTTTTGGGTTCTTTGTTGGCTGCTTGAAGAATTCAGAGTCAGAGGTTCTGTGAATGGTTTGATGTGAAACATTTAATTTGCATGACTTTTACCTTTGTTTTCTCTTCTGAAAATAATTTGTTTTGAGGAGAGGATTTGTAGTGTTGCATAAAGAACCAAAAAAGTGTTTCAGGCAAAGCAGGTCCCCTCCAAACCCTACCCTTGGAGAGCTTTGTCCCACAGGTTGATGTTGATGTCCCCTGCTCTTGTTTTGAGCAGCTCACTGGGAATTTATCCCTAACAAATTTATTGGGATAATTGTGTATTCCCAACCTTTCCATCCTAGAGAAGAGGGGAAGGAGATCTGCTAGGCCGCAGTTTCTCCAGTGATGCCTCTTCTGGGCTCAGCTTCTTGCTGAAGTTCCTCCTGCTTCTTTCACTTCTTGCCCCTCTCCCATTTTCCAAAATAGTGCTGTGATCAGCAGAATTTCTCAAATGCATTAAAAAAAGTAACGAGCACAGGAGCCAAGGTGAGATGATGAGTGAGCTGCCACTTTTCTCATTATTTTTATGTTGGACAAAGCAGGCACGACAGCCCCTCAAATAAATGGCTCTGTGGTGCAGGGCACTTGAGCCAGAGTGCCTGTAAGTGTGTCTGTCCCTTGTGTGTCACTCCTATTGATTTTTACATGTCCTGCTTGTGCCATTTCTAAGATCACACTGGTCACTTTTCTTAGGATCAGAGCATGAGAAATTCCACTTGGAATGGGGAATGTAAGACCCAAGAAGAATAGATGGGAAAAAGCTTCTGCTATTTCCAGATTTGTGTCTCCATCCAGGTCCAATCTGAGAAATTAAAACCCTGCAAGATCTCGAGTCCTCCAGCTGCACATCTTGCACTCCCTCACCCTGAAACCTAAACCTGCCAGATGTGCTGCAAATTCAGGGTTCTGCTTGTCCTCTCTGACAGAATGAGGGGTTTGGTTGAAGGAGTTGTGTATTTATAGCTGTGAGTGCAGAGTGAGGATGAGAAAGTGGGGATTGGGATGGGCTGGAGCCTCACAGCTGCCTCAGAGTCCCTGCAAATCTTCCATCTTGGACCTGTGGTGGCTCTGAGATCTTCTGGCTCTTTACCCTGGTCACAGGGCTGGAAATTTGGGGTTGTCTCTTGGTTGTCTTATTTTAGCTCCTTCTATCCCTTGCTGCTCTTTCTTTTGCTGTTCCTGGTGGTTCTGGCTCTTTCCTCAGCGTGGTTTGGACGGAGTTTTGCTGTGGTGGGTTTGTCATGAGGGTTTGTCCTTGAATTCCTGAGGCTGGTACAAGCTCATCAACTCCCCACAGCAGCTTTTATGGCTGGAGAGGCTCTTCAGTGGCCCTGAATTCCCTCAGGGCTTCCCCAGCGTCACTGCAGGGATGAGTGCAGGGTTCCTTCAGCTTGGAGGACCTGCTGCATGTCATCTATTGGGGCATCACAAACTATTTGTGCCTATGGTCTCTTCCAGCCCCAAACATGCTGTAATTTTATGGATTTATCCTTCATTTTCCCCTACTCCAAGGCAGGATCCTGGCACCATTCCCTCAGTTTTGGGAGCTGCTCCTTGGCACGGCTGCTGCCTGCCTGGGTGGGTGTCAGTGCTCAGCAGAGTGAGGCAGAGCTCAGCCAGCATTGTTTTAGCCTGAAATTGCCTCAGATATGAAAAGCTTTATTCATTATCAGCTTTTCTGGCTCGGCAAGAGGCTGCCAGCCCAAAGCTGGTTGCATCCATCCTAATAACAGTAATTGCACGTGCTGGTGTTCCCTCTGAAGGGCGGCTGAAATCCCTTTCCTAACCCCAGAGCTGTCAATGAATCTCCTAATCCAGGCAGTAGATCACAGGCTCTGATACCCACGGGTAACTCTCAGACTCTGCTGCTTTTATTGAAGAAGTAAATTGCTTTTCTTTGTGAGGAATGAGGTGATCTGGCTTTCCTTGCTCAAGTTGTTCCGTCTGCCCGTGACACGCCTGGGATGCTGAATTTATTGCCTGAATTTGGTGTGTCCTGAGCTTTCCACTGGCTAAAATCATCCCAATCCCTGTTTTAAGCACAGGGAGGGTGTGTATTTTCACAAGGTGGGGACAAGTGAGGATCAATATGTGCAAAGCAGAGATGTCAACATCCATAGGGCCCTGCAGGAGCTGGGCTGCTCCAGGAGAGGCTGATCCTTGTGCTTTACTGCTCTCCATAAAAGCTGCCAGCCTCTGGTGTTTCTCAGAGATGCACTGAGAATGTGTTTTAATAAATAACAGACTGCTGGACCGTGGTGATGTTGTAATACTGCCACGGTTGTTGGGTTTGAGGAACTCTGCTGCATCCCCCAGAGCTCTGGAGTGAAGGTGTCTCTCTGGGTGCCCCCAGGATGTGGGAATAGTTCCTATTTTTTTTTTCCCAAAACCAGAAATTGGAGTAGAGAAGGGCTTGTGCTATGGAGCACCAGGAAGGGGTGGAGCAGCAATGCTCAGCCCCTTCATTAGGGGAATGGAGCTGTCAGGATGTGGCCCCACGTGGTGGGGGCAGCATTTGTGTCCAGGGGCTGTTGGCACATTGTTGGCACTTCTGAGGGCAAACCTGTTGGATTGTCCCTTGGGAGGTGTTTCTTTCCTGGTGGGAAAGGCCTTGGGGCACCCACCCTTCTCCAGTCCCAGCCCAAGATTGAGCAAAACCCATCTGGCACTTGGGGACATGGCTGAGGGGTGCTGGTGCTGGGTTCAGGTTGGACCAGATGTTCTTGAAGGGCTCTCCCAACCCTGGTGATTCTGTGAAAGCCCCTTCAGCAGCACGCCCCTGCTTGTGTTGATGCTTTAGGAGGAAATGATGCCTCTGCTTTAGCTTTTATATTTTTTAGATATATTATATTATTCTGTGCTACTTTGGTGTGTGGGTCTGAGCTTCATATGAGGGGATGCTCCTGCACAGAGCAGGGAGGCAAAACAATTCCTGCTCCAGCTGGGCACCAAGGACAAATGATCCAAATCTCAGCCCAAGAGCACAAACACCGTGGGCTGGAGAGAGAAAAACAAGCAGAGTGGGACTGCCTGGGCTAAAGCTGGAATGGGACAATGAACTGCAAGGTGCAAATGGAGCAGAACTGATCAAAGGAAGAGACCCCGCGCCCGGTTGAGCATTTTGTGACCATTTTGGTTCGCTTGGGTTCATTTTGGGACCATTTTGGTTCATCTTGGGTGCATTTTGTGACCATTTTGGTTCATTTTGGGACCATTTTGGTTCATTTTGTGTTCATTTTGTGCCCATTTTGGTTCATCTTGGGTGCAGCCCTGGCTGGGCTCTTGTGCTGCCCAAGGTGCATCCCTTGAGGAGATCATTTTAATAAATCCCTGCTTTATTCTTTAACTCTGCCCAGCCTCTGCTCTATCTCAGCCTTCCCAAGGCATCATTTCCACACCCTGCTGGGCTCCTGCCCGTGCCATTACCCCAACCACACATTCCCAAAACCCTTCCAGCCATGGAAATGATGTGTGGAGAGGCAGCCAACAACCCAAGAGGTGTGGGCAGGGAGATTCATCAGGAGCTGGGAGTGACTGGCTCTGGAAGAGGAGCAGAGCTGAGAATATAAATATTGGTGCAGATAATAACAGTGATGCCTGGGAGGGGGAAGATGGATCACCAGCTATTAGTGGGCATTATTGCAGCAGCTGCAATGCATCACCCGGGAAGAATGGGATGGATACATCATGCCAGTGTATTTATTTAAAATCCCCAAACTTTTATTGAATAAATCTGCTTGTATAAATAGAAAGGGCCGTATTTAAGCAGCCTGGTTTTGCAGGCAGATGTGCTCTGCTGCTCCCTGATATGTAATAGAGAGATGTTGAGTGTCACACTTGGAGCACAGCTTTACACCTAAATTTATTTGTGTGTAATTAATGCCCCTGTTGAAAGGCACAGCTCGTAAAATATGCGAGCACTGTTTGATATTCCAGCATTTCACACTGTCCTGATCCTGTGGGATTGACTTCAGTGGGAGCTGTTAGCAGCCAGCACCTGTAGATCTAAGCACTGGAATTATTACTGTTAATTGGTATTTAATATGGGCTGAATTTTCAAAAGTATTCCGAGGCTGGGGAGCCCCAGGGAGGGGTGTGGAGGCTCAGATGATAATTAATTACTGAACAGCATCACCTTTTGCACAAACTGGGCTCTACAGCTCTGGGATGCCTTTGAAGCCTGGGAATGCAGGGGCAGCTCCAAAGGGGTGGGGCTGGTCCTCAAAATTTTGCTGCTTAATTTCTCCCTGCTGTAAATGTTGTTATTGGCCCCTGCCCATCGAGCAGGTTGTTTTGTGGTGGTCAGGAGAGCCTCCTGCTCCTCTGGGAAATGCTGGATTAAAAATCACCCGGTTACCCATCAGGACAGGGATTGGGCTTTGTAGGAGTTGGTCATCACTCAGATAGGGGATGCAGAGTGTTTAAACCTGGATTGAATGGCCAGGGCTGGGTCCTGCTGTTGCTGTGGGTCCTGCACAGCCCAGGGTTGGCTCATCAGGGCGGGGATGCTTCTCCTGCTGCTCAGAGACATTGGTTGAGTGTTTAATGTAATATCTGCTCCTGCTTGGAGTGGATCTGGGCTCCTACAGCAGTTTGCAGCCCTGGCTGGGGGATGGGGATGGTTTTTTGGCACAAAGAAATGTTTCAGTGAGGAAAAGCAAAATCAGATCAAGAGTGAATGCAGAGCATTAAGCAGACCAAAATCCAACCTTAAAGTGAATTCTCTGAGCATTATACAAAGTCACTGAGGCAAGATCTGTCCTGGTCCTGAAGAGGAGCTGAAGGGGAGGTTGTGGGCACCCTTGGGGCAGGTGGAGCTGGAGCTGGTGGCTCAGATGGCCCCTCTGGGCTCTTGGCTGGCAGATCCATCTCAGTGGGCCCATTAGTGCTGAGCAAAAGGCTCTGCAGGGGAGAGCTGGCAGCCCGTGGTGCTGTGGGCATGGTGGGCACAGAGCCTGGCACAGGCACAGAGCCTGGCACGGGGCACAGAGCCATTCCTGGCTGTGATCCCTGCTCGTGTCCAGCAGCGTTCTGCCTTTTCCAGCCTCCAGCCAGCGGAAAGAAATGTGCAGCAGGCACTAATCCGGGAACAACAGAGCAGGACCTGAATTCCCACAGGATTCTCTTGCTTTCTCCTCCCTCCTTGGTGGTGCTGAAGTGCCAGTGAAATCCCCTGGGTGTTATCCCTGACTCTTTTTCCTTCTCCTTGCAGCGAACACGACCTGGGGGAGGACATCTACGACTGCGTGCCCTGCGAGGATGAGGGCGATGATATCTACGAGGATATCATCAGAGTGGAGGTGCAGCAGCCCATGGTAACAGCCCAGCTGTGTTCTCACAGCTGCACCTCGCTGGGAGGGGCAGGGAGGGGGCTCCAGGATGGAAATAACTCCCTGCCACTGGCAGGTGATGCTGCAGGGAAGGGAATTGCTGAGTCGCTCCTTCGAACTGGGATGGCACCAGCCCACAGGGGTTCTATGAGGAGTTTCCCAGCCCAGCCTGTCATCTGCAGGAGGTGGGGAGGAAGGAGGGGAAAGGGAGACCTAATAAGCCCTAAAAGAGAAACTAAAAATAGGATTTTGCTGCTGCTGCTGTTGAGGCTGTGTCACTCCAGCCTGCTCCGTCAGCCAGAGGTGCCACTGGTATTTTTAGTGCAGGGTGACAGATCTGTGTGTCAGGGATCCAGCAGCTGTCTGTGCCTGCTGCTCCTCCTTGGAGCAGGAAGATATTTACAGTGGAGCTTTCTGGGGCAGCAGGGACCAGTGTGGCACTGGGGACAGCCCATTTGTCACCTCTAACAAGCCTGAGTGTGAGGCATGGACAGCATCATGGATATCTCCAAGGGCTCTGGAGCAAATATCACACTCCATGGATGAGCCAAGGAGGTGTTGGTGGCCCTTGTACCTCCCCAAGGTGCCCACAGCCACCTCCTTACCTGTGACCTTCCAAATTTCCTCCCCTCCCTCCAATATCTGCCTCCCCCAGGCTTTGTTCAGCCTCTAATTATTCTCCCCTTTTTCACCCCTCCCTGGAACAAAGCAGGATCAATGGACAAATTCAGTGATCAGTTCAATCCCTGGAGGGGCTGGAGCTGGGAATGCAGGGCTGCATCCATGGATGTGCTCTGGTTCCTCAAAGATCACAAACCCCTCATTCCATGGTGTGCAGGAGCTCCCTGCACACCAAAACCCCTCTGGATCAATGAGTTGGGCCCAAAATATTCCCCCTGATCCTGCCAAAGTGCTTGGATCTGAAGGCAGCACAGCTCCAGTGGTTTTTGCCACCAGTTGCAAAAGTTACTTGGCCCAGGGGAAGGTTTTGGTAGGAATTTCTTGCATAAATGGGAAAAAATGGGGGAAAGCTCCAGCAGCCAGGTAATAAAGGATTAAGGTCAGTGGAATTGGCAATTTTTCACTGACCCCAACATTATTTTATGCTTTCTGCTGAGCAGTTGAGAGCTGTGACTCCCTTTCACTTCCCTGAGCAAAATAGCTTATTTTTAATATAACTGCCCCAAAAATTGAACAATTTTTGGGTAACATTTGTTGCAACAGCAAGTGTGTGATGCTAATGGCTTCTTGTATTTCTGCATGCTTCAGATTAGATACATGCAGGTAAGAGGAATTGATTAAAATCTGGGGTTTCATGCAGCTGTGAGTCCTGAGGGGTGGACAGAGGGGCTCTGTTCCTGTGCATGATCCATAAAGCCCCAGAACTGAACTCCCTCCCAAATTCACATTCTGCCCTGCCAAGTGCAGCAGCTCCCAACACGTGGGCCCAGCTTTACAGAGCTGGGGCTTTGGGAAAAGCACATTTTATCAGATTTGACCTAAAATCAGGAGAATTGGCAACCCTGGCCAGGGATTTGAGTCTGATGTATTATTTGTGACTCACTTAGTATCTGTTGTGAGTTTCATCTTAAGCAATAAAAAAAAAAAATAAAAAGGGAAAATAATCAGCTTTTATCTCATATTATTCTTCTTTAACTGATAGTCTTTGGTGGTGTGGCTGTAATAAATGCAAAAAATGCAGTTTTTCCATGTTGAAACATATTTAATAACACAGCCAGGGTTCCTCCTTATATTTTGGGATAAAAAATAGTTCCCTTTAGCATAAACCAGTAGTGGTTCTCTCCTGATTTTGCAAATTTGTGCTTGGTTGCTGTAACTGGAGCCCCACCAGGTTGCTGGACCGCCCTTAGGACCATCTGACCATGAATTATTTTTCCTTCCTCTAGAAAATGGGAATGACAGAAGATGACAAAAGGAATTGCTGTTTGCTAGAAATCCAAGAAACTGAGGCCAAATACTACAAAACCCTTGAAGATATAGAAAAGGTGAGAGCTGAGCCCTGCAGCCCTGGATCCCACATCAATTGTGCTGAGTTGGTTCTTGCTCCCAAAACTGGGAGATGCGAGGGGCAGGATGGAGGAAAATGGGAGAGGAGGGGAATCCACAAAATCTTAACAAGCAGAAATGTGCAGGAGGCAAAACCAGCATCTTTCATTGTGATTGCTGCAGATTAGAACCAGGCTGAAAACCTTCCTGCTGTGTCCCCCCATCCTGGGGTGAGAATCTCCCACTCCTGGCTCAGCCAGGCCGGGTTTGCTGATAAGAGCTGTGTTTGCAGATATCTCTTATCACTCTGATTGCCACGGAATAATTCCTTTATTCCGAGTGCAGAGGCTGTGCTGGTTTGCCATTGAAGCTAATTGGATTAAAAGGAACGTTCTGCTGCCTAAATTCGTGGGGGTTTAATTGGTTTTGATGAATTATTGTGGCTCCTTTTCTTTTAAAAACAAATGGAAGGGAACACCTCAGCAATGGATGGAGCCTGGAGGTGGTTCCTGCTCCCAGGAAAGCAGCAGGAAGGAAGAACAATAATGAAAATCAAGCTGCCAATTCTAATCACCCTGATGCTTTTGTTTCCTCCCCTTTTGCCATTCTTTCCCTCTGTCTGGCTGCTGAAAGTTCCCCCGAAGAAGCTGTGAGCAAAACTGGAAAAAAATGGAAGAACGTTTCCCATTTTCCAGGAAAATGCCCCAATATATTTGTCATTTATGTTTCCAAGGAATCCTTCTTCCTTGGAAACAGCCACAGCCGTCTGGTTCAGGAGAATGAAGAGTTAAATTATTGCTTTCATATCAATTAAAGCTTTGCAGGTCCTGGTGGTGTCATGGGTGGAATTTCCCCTCGTGGGTTGTTGTGTTTGGGGTTTTTTGCAGCTCCAAGTCACAACAGAACAGTAGATGTTATTAATACGTATTTGTTCAGAAAGGCATTGCCCATGTAATCACATCATTGCTGCCTTCCCAAGGGCAGAATTCCAGGGAGATAAAGGGCTGGGGAGATGCTTCAGTGCAGCCAAGGGCTGCAGAGTGCATTTCACCCTCCCCTGCTGCAGCTTTAGCAAAGGGAAGGGGCTGTGGGCACCCATGGGTGGGGGTCTGGCACTTTCCTACCCCTGGAAGCGCTGTGGGAGCTCAGGGATGGTGCACTCATGGAATTCCTGCCTCCCACTCCCATCCCTGCTTATCCTCTGCCTTTGCAAATGCTTAAGCTCATCCAAATCCACCCAGGTGAACTCAGCTGGTGAAGCAGAAATTAAAAATAAATAATAAATAAAATAAAAAAAAATCCCTTGCACAGCCTCATTCCCTGCTCTCCAGCACCTCAACCCCTTTTCCATTTCTCTCTTGCAGAACTACATGAACCCCCTGAGGCTGGTACTAACTCCCCAAGACATGGAAGCTATTTTTATCAATTTGGAGGTAACAACATGGGCATTGTGCCTCAAATATTTGTTCTTTTCACAGCAGCTCAGCCCTCTCCCTGCTTAGGAGGAGGTTTTCTGATTTCCTGTTAGATTTGTGCATTCACTTGGAGAGCTCCAGCCTTTCGTGTGCTGTGGAGCTTAAAGTGCTTTGGGAGACAATCTTTAACACTCAGTTTTGGAGGTGAGGAATATATGAACTGTAGGAAATAAAACAATTCTATCTAGTGGATGTTTCAGGGCTGGGGCTCTGAGTTTTAGCTGGTTTGGGCACAGGGTGATGAAGGGATTTATTTCTGCTGTGGTTTGCACAGGGTCTTGGTCAAAACCTCATCTCCTCCACTCCTGCCATCCCAAATCCTCCTCCCTCCCCACCCTGGGGTTATTTCTCAAAACCTCATCTCCTCCACTCCTGCCATCCCAAATCCTCCTCCCTCTCCACCCTGGGGTATTTCTCAAAACCTCATCTCCTCCATTTCTTCCATCCCAAATGCTCCTCCCTCCCCTCCTGGGACATTTCTCCCTGCTGGAATGACACCCCTGTCCTCCAGGCCCCTCACTAGAACAACTTTCTTTACAAACACCTGAAAGAGGGAAACCCCTGCCTGGTGGAGGAGGGAATGTGCATTTCTCTGGGCTCTGTTTGCCCACCTGCTTTGAATGTGTGTAAAGTGTTGGCTGTTGCTTGGTTTTAGGACCTCATTAAAGTGCACTTCAGCTTCCTGAGAGCCATTGATGTCTCGATGATGTCTGGAGGAAGCAGCCTGGCAAAAGTGTTCCTGGAGTTCAAAGAGAGGTAAAGGAATGCCAGGCTTCAGGCAGCTCCAGTTTGAGCAGATTTGGGTTATTTTGGGAGATTTAAACAGAGTTCTTGTTACTCTCTGCCTTCTCACTCTCTACTACAGCATGAAAGGAGGTTGGAGCCAGGTGGGGATCTGTCTTTTCTTCCAGGTGACAACAGGACAAGAAGAAATAGCCTTAAGTTCCACCAGGGGAGGTTTTGAATGGATATTAGTGAAAATTTCTTCACTGGAACAAGCTGCCCAGGGTGGTGATGGGGTCACAATCCTGGAATTGTCCAAAAATTGTGTGGCTGTGGTGCTTAGGGCCTTGGTTTAGTGGCAGTGCTGAGCTAATGGTTGGACTCAGAGATCTTTTTCCACCTTAATAATTCTGTGATTCCAGAAAAGCCTTTCTCAGCAGCCCAGGTTTGCATCCTCCACAGCAAAATGGTTTGAGGAAGCTGAAACATCACTGAGAGCTGACATTGAGCAGCAAAACTCAGGCACAACTTCAGGTCACCCAGGGCAGAGGCTGGGACACCTCCCCTGTGACCACCAGGCTCCCTTGGATCCCTGCTCCTGCAAACCCCTGGATTTTCCTTGAGCTCAGCATCCTGTAGGAGACTGAATACCCAATGTGATTGTGGGGACCAAGATGAGCTGGAATGGAGCAAAACCTCCAGGGGTTTTGTGTGGTCTCTGCAAGGGCTGTGATGTGGTGGGGTGATTCCTGTGCAGGGGAGATCAGCCCTGCTCTGATCAAAGTGATTCCTCACCCTCAAAGAATCTCATTTTTGGCACAGAACTCATCCTGCACCTTCTGCACGATGAATAAATGTAAAAGTTTCTTTCACAAACAGAATCAATCCTGGCTTTTGGCAGCTGCAAGCCAGGAGCACCCCAGCATGCAGAGATAAGGTTGATAAAAGCCTTTAATATCCTTAATACTAATCAAAGGGTGATTCATTGTGGAACGGTGCCAGGCTGTTATTTCACTGTGATTAAACCAGTGTCTAGACACAGAAATGCCATTCAGAAGTCAATAACTCCAGAAATACCATCTGCATTAATAACACACCGTGAGGTCACATCTTCCATCATTCTGGGGGCCTCTCGTTATAAAGGGCTTTTTTTTCCTGGGTTAAATTACAAAAATATTCCAAAGAGGAATGCAAATAATTTCAAAACTCTCATAAACTCACTCAGGTGATTTTGATCTCCTGATTCCTGGCTCAGCCTCATGCATGCAGTGCCATGCCTGGGGCAGAGCTGTGGGCACAGGGAGCAGGGAGGTGACACAGGAGGGGTTCTGGAGGTGACACTGATGCCCAGGCAGGAGCACAAGGCTGGGTTTGAGCCATTAAATCAATGTTTTCTTGTTAACATGCTGGTGGAATGCTTGGAGCTGGTGAGTTCCTTGCAGGTGGGTGAAGCAGCTGCCCCCCCTTCCTAAGGGAGCTTGCGAACAACTTCCAGTAGGACCTGAAAGCTTTGGAAAGAGTTGAGGGAAGGAGAAAAAGCAGCTGTGAGGTGGTGATGGTGGATCTGAAGCTCTCCTCAGTCCATGGGGATTTTAGGGGACATCAGTGCTGTGGGAAACTGCTGCTCCAGGGGGTTTTGCCTTGGAGAAGTCCCTAAAAGCAGACTTTTGGGGATAAAGAGTTTGGAGCAAGCTGATGTAAACAGGCAGAGTCCTTTCCTCCATCAGGAAGTTCAGGAGTAACAGATTTTACAGCAAGAAAATTTCAGTGCAGGAGGAGAAGGTGAACTCACTGGGGAGACAGTGTTGATCCACCAGGAAGGGAATCAGGAAATTCAGGAATACCACATTTTATAGCAAGGGAATTTCAGTGCAGGAGGAGGAGAAGGTGAACTCACTGGGGAGACAGTGTTGATCCACCAGGAAGGGAACATGGACCTCCTGAGTCCCCTCTTGGTCCCTGAATTTGAGACCTTCCTCCATCAGATCTGTCCATGACAAATAACTCCTCCACACCCTTAGAGACATTCTGGCAAGATGATGCATCCACTCCTTGGCTTTGCAGGGGCCTTTTTTAAGGAAATAGTTTGTAAATCTCTTCCTGTGGAAGCCACAGGTTTGAATTTATGCTCCTGAAGCTTTTTTTGAAGCTCTCCCCGTGCTGGCAAGGTGCATATTATTGTGCCTGTGCAGAAATTGTCAGGGGGAAAAGGTGGAAGAATAATCTTTAGTGGCTGTGGCTCCATAAATCTCTTTATTCTCTTCCCTGCAGGGTGTGAATGTCCCATGTTTATGGAGCACCTGGGTCAGTGGTTCCCAGGTCATCTCCATCGAGAGATGAGGCCCCCAGATAATGGATGAGGTGCAGGTTGTGATGGAAAATGTGTCTTAGCAGCAGCAGCACAGTTAACAGCCAGAAAGGGGGAGAAAACCCAACCCTGTCAGGCAGGATTAATGAGGGAAAAGGGGGAATCCATGACAAAACTGCTCTTTTTTTGTCAGGGTTTAAATTTATAGCCCAGGGTGTCCATGCAGAGCTCCTCTGTGTTTCCCAGGGCTGTGAGAACATTCTTTTCCCAATTACCCAGGCTCTTGATCTCTAGGTCCCTGTGGCTCTTTCAAGAAGATGTGATTCTAAAATGTGACATGGAACCATCGTAGAATCACTGAAAGGTTTTGGGTTGGAAGGGACCTTAAAATTGATCCCATCTCCCCCCCTGCCATGGGCAGGGACAGCTTCCACCATCCCAGGTTGCTCCAAGCCCCATCCAGCCTGGCTTTGGATAATTCCAGGAACTCTCTGAGGAACTTCTGACAGCTCCTCACCACTTTCACAAGAAAGAATTTCATCCCCCTATCTCATCTACCCCTCCCAAACCAGGCTCCTCTGCTCTGGCCACCCAGCCCCTTCTGTTCATCATGAGCTGCATCACCTCCATAGGCTCTGGAAGCTTCCAAATGTTCAAACATTGAAAATCTAAATGTCAGAAAGCCACACAATAAAAGAGTGTTTATCTTTTGCTAAGCAGTGAAAAGGGGGAATAGCTGTTTGCCTCACCTTTTGCTGTACACACATTTATATATCTTTTATAACAGCTTATAACTGCCAGCATTTCCAGTTAAACCTGTGATTTTCCTCCCCTCCAGGCTGCTGATTTATGGCAAGTACTGCAGCCACATGGAATATGCCCAGAACACCCTGAACCACCTCCTTGCCAACCGGGAGGACGTCAGGCAGAAGGTGGAGGTGAGCAGGGGGCTGAGGGCTGTCCCCAGCCCTGTCACAGCTTTGGGAAGGACCTGCTGGAGCTGAGCACGGTGCTTGGGGAATGTTTGATTGACCAAAAGAGAAGAAGGGTGTCAGAGTGTGTTTGTGCTGCCACAGAGGGGGCAAAGCTGGGGGTTATGCTGTCCTGACCCCTCGTTTTTCCCTTTTCTCCTCACCAGACCCTCACTCTGTCCTTCCTCCCAACAAAGCACCCTGCATCCAACTGCTCTCTGGGATTGAAAATTAATAACAAGTGGTTTATTTTAAAAAGCAATTTTTATGGATTTGGAGGCGTAATTAAATTTTGAAATTCTGAAAGGTCGGGGCAGTGTGTGTGGCCTGTCTGTCACACTGAGCTGGTGGCACTGGCTCTGCTCTGTCCTTCTGCAACACTGCCACAAGGACTGACCCGCTCCTGGGACACTCCACACCCTCATTTGGGGGAAATGGATTTTTAGAGAATTCTCAAAGCCTGACAGAAAGCTCACATCTGTATGCAGACTTTGAGATGAGAAATGCTGACTTAGAAGTGCCCTGGAATGGGACAGACATTGCTGAGAGAGGAATGGAACCAGAAAAAAGTTCCAAAGGGTGGCCTTGCAAATAAAACTGGATACTTTGGAGAAATAGAACTGTGAAAGATGCACTGGAGTGGGACCCACCAGGGGTAATTTCAGATAATTGTCTTTTAAGGCATTTACAGCATGGTGTGGCTAAAGCTGATAGCCCAAGAAACACTTATAATGTATTTAACACCTAAAATGTATTATAATGTAGTTCGGAAATAGTTGGTAACAAGAATAGTAACAGTAATTATGAATTTACTTTGTGGATATAAGGTAGTTACACTCCCCAAGTGTATCCAGGTTAAACCAGTGATTTTATTTGAGTGGGACTGGCTGTGAGTTGTGCAAAGAACAACTGAGCATCCCCAAAACAGGAGCCACATGGTTTTCCAGCATTTGGGACCATCAGAGGCAAACCCAAATCCCCAGGCAGACACCAGAATTCCTGCTCTGACCCCCTCAGTGTGATCCAGACATGAAGGGAATCAAAGGAGCCCCAGAAGGGCTGCATTGTTTGAGCTGCTGTTTTCACCCAGCTCTGATTCTTGCTTTGCTCTTGATGCTAATCAGAATTTGCCAGGCTGTCTGTGCACGTTACCTCACCTTCTGCAAATGTGCTTTGATTCCCTGTGTGAACCCAATCCAGGGCTAAAACTGCAGTTAGGAATTGTGTAAAATGTGCTCTCTGTGTCTCACATCAAGGCCGGAGCATCCTTTGCTCCCTGATTTTGCTGTCTCTCCCTCCCTCGTGGCAGCTCTGTCAAGTCAGGTGAAAATGGGTCTGGGCAAAGGTAATGGTGGCAAAACTTCCTGCAAGCACAATTAGCTCATCTTAATGAGTTAATGCTCATCAGTGACTGCAGGGGCACAGGCTGCATGCTCAGTGCCAGCCCCTCACAGATCAGCTTGGCCCAGAGAGGAGGTGCCTGAGGCAGATGGGTTTCATTTGACATTTCCCCAGGTCTGGGAGCATTTATGCAGTGCCCTAATGAGCAGCATCTCATTAGGCTGGAGTGGCTCATTTGCATGGCAGTGGCTGGAATTGAGGGTCCAGCCCTTGGAATTAATCCCTTGATGACCTCTGTGGTGGGAGCCCAGCCCTGGCTGGGTGGCTGCAAGGATCACAGGTCTGTGGCCATCAGAATTGAGCTTATAGGAGCCAAACAAACATTCTCAGGACTTCAGAGACTTATTTTAGTCTCTGAAAACATTATTTTAGGTGTGAAGCTGTTGTTTTCTCACTGCTTATTTATTGATCTCCTTCCTAGGAATGCACACTAAAGGTCCAGGATGGGAAATTCAAATTGCAAGATCTGCTGGTGGTTCCAATGCAAAGGGTTTTGAAGTATCACCTCCTGTTAAAAGTAAGTTTTTCAGCACTGGCACTTCTCTCTCTGCTGTAGCATCTTTCACCTCTGTCAGTGGAGGGTGAATCATTGCCAAATGCAGAGCAAGGGTTGGGATCTTTATACCCCTTCAAATAAAATAATTACTAGAGCTACTTAACACGACATAATATTTGTGCTGTCTCCTGAAGTACAATGACCCAGGGTAATTCTGCACTTGCTACCCACGAGAGGCACTTAATGAATATAAAATAAGCTTGCATATAATCTGATTATGTGTGAAATTCCTCCAGTCAGCTCCATGTAACAGATCTCTCAAGCACCAGCCCATGGTGTGTTCCCTGTCCTGCAGCCACAGCTTGGGCATCCCTGGCACCTCCCTGGCATCCCTCCAGTCACCCTTGGAATTCCTGCAGCCACCTTGACATCCCTGTCACCACCCTACCAGCACTCAGGCAAACCCTGTCCAGTGCAAGCAGGGTCTGGGCATCTTTCCTAGCACATCCAAACCCTTTATTTTTATTAATTTCTATTTTCTTTTATAATTTAATTTATATTCATTTATATTTTATTTTTTAATATTTCATTCTTTATTATTTAAATTATTTTTATTTTTATTTATATTTTTATTTTTATATTTCTATATATATTATTATATTTTTAAATATTTTATATTTTATATTTTTATATATATTATATATTGTTATATCTTTTTAATATTACTTTTATTATTTTAATTTTATTATTTTTATTATGTTTATTTTATTTTTATTATTTTTATATTATATTTCTATATATTATTAAATTTTAAAATATTTTATTATTAATTTTTTATTATTTTATTAGTTTATTATTTTTATTATTTTTGGGGTTTTATTATTTTTTATTATTTCTTATTAATTATTTTATTTTTATTTTAGGAGCTGCTCAGCCATTCCTCAGACAGGCCAGAGAAGCAGCAGCTGAAGGAGGCTCTGGAGGCAATGCAGGTACAGGAGGGTGAGAGTGGGGAAGGGGCAGTGCTGGCTTTGGGCTGCAGCAGAGCTCAGCATCCCTCTGCTCTGTGGAACAAAAATTTGGATGGAGAATCCATCCAGGACCAGCTCAAGGGAAGGCAAAGTCTGCTCCTTCTGACCACACCTGTGTGCACTGGCTGTCACTTGGTGTGGTGGCCTCACAGCAGATCTCTTATCCCCCCTGGGGCAGAGGGGGAGCTGGGGTTTGTTGCCAAGCCAGGACTTTTCCCGGGTTGCTGCTGTGTGTGCAGAGGCTGTGCCAGATCCAGCTTTTGTTTCTGCTGGGAGGGATTTGGAGGAGGAATCAGCGAGTCAGGGAGTGTGGCAGCCACGGGAGCCTTCCCTGGGTGCTGGTAGCCAGGTGCTGGGTGGGAATCCTTTAATCCCTTTTTTTTTTAAATTTTATTTTGTTCAAGGTAAGATGTGTTTTCAGCAATTGATGAGTTTTGGCATCAGCACTTTGCTTTGCTTCAAGTTGGTTTTTTTTCAGCTTTTAGCTGATGTGACCGTGTTCACAGGGGTTCTTGGATGAGGGAAGAGATGAGGATCTGACTCCATGTTTCAGAAGGCTGATTTGTTATTTTGTGATATACATTACATTAAAACTATACTAAAAGAATAGAAGAAAAGGTCTCATCAGAAGGCTGGCTAAGATAAGAACAGAAAGAATGATAACAAAGGTTTGTGGCTCAGCTCTCTGTCCGAGCCAGCTGGACTTTGATTGGCCATTAATTAGAAACATCCACATGAGACCAATCACAGATGCACCTGTTGCATTCCACAGCAGCAGATAATCATTGTTTACATTTTGTTCCTGAGGCCTCCCAGCTTCTCAGGAGGAAAAATCCTAAGGAAAGGATTTTTCATGAAAAGATGTCTGCAACAAACTGGAGCTCCCAAAATCTCAGAACAAAAAAATATCAGCAACAAAAAAAAAATCAAATTGTAGAATGATCCAAACATTTTCTGGCTGGGTTATGTCTCCCCACACACACACTCACAGCAGATCCATTGTCAGCAGGAGCTCTGGGGAGCACCTCAGGGTCCATCCCTGTGCTTGTGGTCACTTTGTTTTCCACCCCTGGGCTGCAGCTTTTGTAACAGGGCTGCATTTCCTGGCCCTTACATAAGCTGGGTGACCTTTCCAGCCGCTCTGCTGCCAGCCCAGGGATGCAGGGCTGCTCTGGGGCTCTCTGTGGAGCTGAGGTGCTTTCAAGGACGTTGCATTCCCAGCCTGCTGCCGTGGCCTCAGATGAACGCTGGGCCTGGTGACAGCAGCTAAACCCCACTCGTGGCCTCATCACCCAGCAGCACTGCTGAAAAATAAATGTGTGTTTGCTCTGGCTCTGCTGCACACTCAGCATTTGCTGCAGGAAGATGTTGATAAGCATCAGGGAGGTTTCTCTCTCCTCCTCCCCATCACCAGGAGAGTGTGGGAGCAGTTCCGACCGCGCTGGGCTCGGGGGGTTTGGGAGCCATTCAGTTTGGTTTTAATTGATCTGTAAACCAAAGCTTAACTTCCAAATGATGCCTTTCATCACAAGTCCAGCCTTTCTGTCTGCTGTGCTGGCAGGCAGCAGACATTGCTGCTGTCTGGGGTGGATGCAGTGACATTCCCAAAGGGATTCAGCTCCCTTTTATTTTGCTGGAATAGTTGGTTCTGCAAGGAAAGGGCACAAAAAAAAAATTTGTAGTGGGGTTTCTTTGGTACCAATCCTCTGCCTTGAGAATGCAGGACTGAATTCCCAGTGAAATTCCAGAGCCAACATTTGCCAGGTTGTTGTTTCAAGTCCTGGTTGATGCTGGGATTGTGTTTCCCTGCTTCAGAACCCTTTTGGTTGTGTCATTTCTCATCACCATCCCTGCCAGCCCTTGGCCTGGTGATGTTACAAGTATTGTCACGTAGATCTGTGATTATGGGATGTGATTAACCCTCCTTGTGTTGGGGAGCTGAGCCAGGTCTGACCCAGGGGGGATGTCTTAAAAAATCCCCTGCTCAGATTTAATCCAAGCTGACAAGAGCTGTTGTTGAGGTCAAGGAGGGAGCAGATAAGAAGCAAACAGGCACAGCAAATCCACTCTGAAAGGTGCAAGAAGTTGTTCCAGTGGAAGGGATGCTTCCTTGTCTTTGATGGATGAAAATTTGGGGTTTGGGGTCGTTGTGCTGCCATGGATTCCTGCATTGCCATGGATTCATGCATTGCCATCTTCTGGGAAATGGAAAACATTGCAGCAGCTGCCTGCCTCTGTCCCAGGTTGCAGTGGGGTCCTGCTCAGACTCCTGAGGGATTCAGGGAGCCAGGCTCATGTTTGTTCTCCTGGGTAAAGTAAAAATCACTATTCACCCTTTTATTTTTTAAGGACTTGGCCATGTACATCAATGAAGTCAAGAGGGACAAAGAGACTTTGAAGAAAATAAGTGAATTTCAGAGCTCTATAGAAAACCTGGTAAGCTGGAAAATACTCTTGAACCCAGTTGGGTTTAAGAACCCTCTTGAACCCAGTTTAATTCGATTATTATTAATTAATTAATTATTATTAATGTATTCATTATTATTATTGTGTATTTGGGTTGTTTGGGCAATTACTACTTGTTCTGATGTGCTGAAGGATCCCCATGTGTTCAGACTCTCTCATGATTTGCTGATGGCCCAGAGGTGGATGCTGCTTCACAAAACTGCTTTGGCTGGGATGGAGGGTGGCTTCTCTTGCTGGTGTTACACTAAAAATGTTTCTTCAGCTTTTTCTCACATTATCAATCAGTGTAGGGAGGACACAGAAGTTCCTCAAGATGCCTATCTGGCTTTATTTAAAAAGAGGTTTTCTGGCTTTATTTAAAAAGAGGTTTTAGTTTGTTTTTAAGAGGACAGAGATTAACTGAAAGGGGAGGAGAAGGGCTCATGTAAAAAGGCACCGAATCCCCAAAAATTTCAACCAGGTATTTTAAGGAGAACTCATCTTCCAAACTGCAGAGGTGTCAAACACTCAGCCCTGTTGCTGTACATCAGCAGACCTGGAGGGGAGCTGGGTTTGGGCGCTTTAAGCCTTGACTTCATTTGGAAACAATGAACTTTTAATTGATGGTTACTTAACAGAGACAAAATCCTAAATTATTGTGGAAACCTCTGAAAAATAGCTGATTGCAGGTGGGGAAGGGTTTGCAAAAATGCTTTGAGTGCTGGGCCTTCCCCTGGGTGCCAGTGCTGGAGCTCTGGGGGTTCCTGGGGTGCTGAGCTGGGGGTGCTGCTGCTCCCAGGGGCTTGGGCAGGGCTGGGGGGTGAATCCAGCCAGCTCTGGGCTCCCAGCTGCCCAAAGCAGCATTCCAGGCTCTGAGCCCTGCTTTGCTCCCGCAGCAGGTGAAGCTGGAGGAGTTTGGGAGGCCGAAGATCGACGGGGAGCTCAAGGTGCGCTCCATAGTGAACCACACCAAGCAGGACAGGTGAGTGAGTGCCCCTGTCCCCAGTGTCCCCAAACTCAATGTGCCCTCATCTAATGACTCCCCCTGAGCTCATTTCTTTTATTACTGCCTGGAATTTCACTGCCATAGCCCAGCATCGGTGTGAAATCACAGCAGGACGCAAATACTGAACGCTGAGCTGGGGAGCTCCTCAGAACTTTACAAATCTTTCCCCTTGGATTTTTTAATGATGTGTTTGACTGGCTTTCTTGTTTATTTGCTTGCTTTGGGCAGGTATTTATTTTTATTTGATAAAGTGGTGATCGTCTGCAAGAGGAAAGGATACAATTATGAGCTGAAGGAAATTATTGAGCTGCTCTTCCACAAGATGACTGATGACCCCATGAATAACAAGGACATTAAGAAGGTAGGTGGACTAAGGATTAGCTCTGGAGACCATTTTGGAGCTGTTTCAGGGTAGTATGTTCCCATTAGCCTTTTAAAATAGGAAAAAAAGCTGGAAAATAAATGCTCAACTTTCAAGGCAGCCTTAAATAGCGTTGGGAAATGTTTATTAATGTGGGGCTGGGCTGGATCCTTGACCTGTGTCCTGGCAGAACAGCCCTGAGGAGGCTGGGATGGTTGGAATTAGGAGGGAGGAAGCTGCTCTCTGCTTGCTGGCCCAGTGTCAGGGAGCAAACATCAGATGGGCAGGAGAGGAGGGCAGGGAGGAGGGAGGGAAGGTCCAGGATGTTCTTTCTCCCACAAGCTGCAGGGTGGAGGAGCCTGGAAAGGCAACTTTGCACACCAGGCTGCCAGAATTGGCACTCAGAGCACTGAAGGAACATCATTTCCCTGTGCTTTGATGCTCACTCTGCAGCCATGGAGGAAAAACCTCCCAGCTCTTGCTTTGAGTGAGCTCCTTTAGCTGAATCCACTCCCATGCTGTGGGGAGAGCAGGTGGGATAAGGGACACTGGGGGTGAGAGCAACCAAGAGCTGCTGAGGGAATGGTGCTGGCTTTGTGTTTTAATGAAATCTCTCTCCACTTTGCTCTCCTGGCTTTGTGTTTTAATGAAATCTCTCTCCACTTTGCTCTCCTATGCTTCCTAGTCCCATGGAAAAATGGTAAGCAGAGCACCCCTGTGGCTGTGGTGGTGTGTTTGTGTGAGACAGGCTGAGCATATGTGCACTGGGCAGCTCAGATGCTCCTCCTGGGCTGTCACTTGCTGTCAGCCCCAGACAGAATGGCTGGGGAGGATCCAGTGGAGCAGAAGAATCTGGGTTTTCTCTCATCTGCCACCATGAAATGCTGCCTGCTCCAAGCGCACAGCGCCCAAAGCGCTGCAGGCATCATTAACTGGGATGTGTTAGAGAAACAGGGAGCTCTGCTTCCTCCTCCTGCTGTCCTTGGCCATGGCTCAGCTCAGGGGGCAAGGACAGGCACTCAGGGCAGTGCCTGAGCTGTGTGAGTGGAGCTGTGCTGTGTTCTGCTGGGAGATCAGCTCTCTTTCCTCTTGCAGTGGTCCTACGGCTTCTACCTGATCCACCTGCAGGGGAAACAGGGCTTCCAGTTCTTCTGCAAGACTGAGGAGATGAAGAGGAAGTGGATGGAGCAGTTTGAAATGGCCATGTGAGCACGGGTGGCTGCTCTAGCCCTGGGTCCAGTAGCCAGGAGTGGGGGAAAAGTGTTTTGGGCCATCAGGGCACTGCAGAGCAGCTCTGGCTGGGGAAGCTCATGGGGGATGGCTGGAGCTTGGAACTGTTCTCTGAGCATCCCCAGCCAAGCATTTCTGACACTGAGATGGGATATTGGGCAGGAATCCTTCCCAATTCCTTCCTTTCCTTTCTCCAGAGGGTGGGCAGGCCCTGGCACAGGTGCCCAGAGCAGCTCTGGGTGCCCCTGGATCCCTGGAAGTGCCCAAGGCCAGGCTGGACAGGGCTTGGAGTGACCTGGGATAATGGAATGGGATGGGATGATTTAAAATGTCCAACCCAGAAGTTTTTGTGGTTCTCTGGAAGGACACCAGACCCTGGAACAGGAGCAGGGTGGGGAGGGAAGTTGGTGCTGCAGGACCTGGTCCTGAGCACAGCAGGGCTTGGGCTGATGGTTAACTCAGGCCAAACCCATGACTCCTGTCCCAGGGGAAGGTAATGGGCAAAATCCTCTCTACACCCAAGCCCTGATCTCCTCCCATGCTGGATTTGGTGTCTGTGTGGTCCAGGCTGTCACTGAAATGCCACAGGCTGATAACCCCCAGCTCCTTTCCCTCAGGTCCAACATCAAGCCAGAGAAAGCCAATGCAAATCACCACAACTTCCAGATGTACACATTTGAGAAGACAACCAACTGCAAAGCCTGCAGGATGTTCCTGAGGTGAGCAACAACCTTCTGCAGTAAAACACAGAAACAAAAATCTCAAAGCTGAAGCTGGATTAGGATTTTCTGACTTTTTAACATTTTTTATTTGGCACAGAGGAACTTTCTACCAGGGCTATCTTTGCCCCAAATGTGGAGCAGGTGCTCACAAGGAATGCTTGGAGATTATTCCTCCCTGCAAGATGGGTGAGTAATTTCATGAGCAGCTCATTGAATGATCTGAGAAATTCACTTTATCAAGCAATGATGTTTGTTAATGCATAAAAGAATACAAGGATGCTCCCACCCCACCTGCCAGGGCTGTAGTTCACATTGGTTTGTGGTTTAAAATACAAACAAAGCAGCCAAAAGTCTCCAAAACAAAGAGTTCATCCCATGGATGGCAGGGAATCCCAGCAGCTCAGTGCAGGGTGGGATCTCCAGCTCTTGTGGGTGGGAATTGAAGAGAGAAGTTCTTTACCAGCTGATGAAGATGAACTGATGAAGCTCATCTTGATCAGTTCTTCATTTTGCAGTGAAAGCAGGAGGGTCGGCAGCAGGGAGAGCATTTCTGATGGACAGAGAGCTCCTCTCTGGACCCCAAACAGCAGAAATTTATGTCTTTGGTCTGAACTGGGCCAAGCTGGGACTCCCCTGTGCCCAACCAGGGCAGATGCCTGGTGATGCTGCAGGAGAAGTCACAGGGGGGCTTTGGAAAGATTTTGGGTGAGGACTGGAGGGAGGAAGGAACAGAACTGCAGAACTTGGTGGCAGTGAGGGAATGGCCCTGTGTGGTTCAGTCCCCTCAGAGCAGAGCAGTGACCCAAGTGTCCCCAGCTCTGCTTTGGCCTTCAGCTTCACCCCCTGGTGCTGCTCTGAGACACTCAGAGCATCAGGAGAAGCAGAAAATGGGGTTTGTTCCTGTGAAATTAACCCCTTACCCTCCATTTCTCTTGCAGGTTCTTCAGCAGACCAGGTACATGATTTGGCCTTTCCTCACACCTGTGCCCTTGTCCAGCTCATGGGAAGAGCCAACCCTGGCTCAGAGGGGTCTCACCTGGGGGACAGGGCTGGGAACACTGGGACAGGACTGGGAACCAGTGAGACAGGACTGGGAACCAGTGGGACAGGGCTGGGGACAACTGGGACAGGACTGGGACCAATGGGACAGGACTGGGACAAGTGGCCTCCTCTCCAGCCCAGAACAGGCCCAGTTTAAGCAGCCCCAGAGCCCTCAGGAGGTGCCAGCACCCGGCTGGGGGGTACCAGGGAGATTTGGGGAGAGTTTTTCTCATCCCAAAGGCATCAGGTGGGTGCTGGTGGGGAGACCTGAGGCTGGTGTGTCCTCATTGAGTTTTTCTTCCTCTTTCTTTGCAGGATTCAGTGGGTGCAGGACCTGGTAAGGGCATTGCTGTGGGACAGAGGGCAGGGACAGGTTGTGGCTGCAGGAACCCACAGCATTGGGGGTGTGTGGGAGGGGGAGGCTCCTTCGAAGGCCAGCAAAGAGCTTTAGTGCCTGCAGAGGGTCCTGTGCCCCCTCATGGCCAGCTATGGGGCACTGAGGTCTCTCTGTCCCTGCTGCCCCACAATTTCTTTGGTGCCCTCGTGCCCCTGGGCCAGCAAAACTTGTGCCCATCACACCCAGGAGAGCCTGGCACAACATCCTGTGCCAAACCAACCTCCAGGGCAGAGCAGGCATGTCCTGGCAGGGAGATTTGATGGGCAGCATCTTCCTGCTGGCACGTCCAGTGTCCCCTGATGGGCCACCAGTCACAAAAGTTACTGCAAGAACTTTTTATCTTCCTGTGTTTAAAACTTGCCTGGACAGAGCTCTGGGCCTGCCCTGCCCCTGCTGTGGCTCAAAGGAGAAGAACAATTTGTTTTTGTGCTGTTTCTGATGGAAGGAAAGCCAAGCCTGGCAAAAAGAAACCTGAATCAAATTTGTGGTTAGGAGAAAAGAAAAACAACAAAAGCCAACAAAACAAACACAGAGTGCTCTTGCTGGGAGGGGAGAGGCAGAGGTGGGGAGGCATTTTGAGGATAAACACTGTGGATTTGGTGCAGTGGGGGAGGTTTATTTAATGTGAAGTTGTTGGCGAGACAAGTGGACTTTGCCTGGGAGCTTCAGGGGCGTTCTGAGTCCCAGGTCCAGCTGATTTTCAGTGGTAGCTGAGTGTTCACTGCTCCCTTTTGCAATTGTGGGGTCACTGCTGGCCAGGCATTGCCTGGCAAGGGCTCCTCTCCTTGATTTCCCTCTCCTCTGCTGGGTTTGAGCTCCTTGGTGAGGCTCAGATCCAGGTGCAGGGCTGGGAGCTGGAACTGCAGCTTGGCCGGGTCCCCCCTGGGTTTGTTTTTGCGCAGGGAACTCAATCATGCATGTGACTGCAGGATCCAAGAACACTCACTGTGGACACCATTCCTTTCTGCTTTCATGTTTCCTGCCCCTCAGTCCTGCCTGCTGTGCCCTGTCAGGGATGAGGAGAGCAGTTCAGGAGGGGGGGTTCTCTTTGGGTTTTTTTCAGCTAGGACAAGGTTGTGAAACTGTTGTGCTTCTCTGCCAGGTCCTAAAATGGTGGCTGTTCAGAATTACCATGGGAACCCAGCCCCTCCTGGGAAACCAGTGCTGACCTTTCAGATTGGGGACGTGATGGAGCTGCTGAGGGGGGACCCCGACTCGCCGTGGTGGGAGGTGAGGGTGAAACTCCTAAACCAGTGATTTCCACATTATCCCTTTGATTCTGGGGCTTTCCTGGTGCAGGGGTGTGCTGGAGGTTGGGAGGCACTTTGGGGCCTGTCCCCACCCCTCCCCAGTGCCACCAGTGCTGTCCCCAGTCTGATGCCCAGCTTGGCCTTGCAGGGGAGGCTGCTGCAGACCAAGAAGTCGGGTTATTTCCCCAGCTCCTCAGTGAAGCCCTGCCCCGTGGATGCCAGGGTAAGTGCCAGACCGGGATGGAGCTGGCACTGCCAGCTGGGTGGGACTGTCCCTGTCACTCTCCTCAGCCTTCTCCTCAAGGCCTCAGTCCTTCCCTGGGCCTTCAGCGAGGCCTCTGCCTCACAGGGGAGGTGGATCCCTCCTGCCATGGTGCAGCCCTGTTCCCAAGGCTGGGCTTGGCATCATCATTTCCAGCTCTGTTCCTTCTCTGACCCAGGAGCAGAGTGCTGGAGATCAGGCCCAGTGCAGCAAAACTGCGTTTGGTTTGTTTTAATTGCTTTTAGCTGCTTGCTGTAATGTTGTCAGCTGCTTCCCAATTAAAAACCACTCAGGTAAATGAACAAACACAGCTGGGAGCAGGGAGGGAAATGCTCAGCTACAACACTGCCCTCCTCTGCCCAAGCCCAGAATCTGGGAATGGCTTGGCAGAGGGAAGGCTCCCGTGGAGAGCAGCATCCCACACGTGCTGTACAGCCTGAGGAGCTGCTGGCTCTGCACTAATAAGCAATTCTTCCATTTGCAGCCCCCCAACAGCCGGCCGGCCTCGCGGGAGATCGACTACACGGCCTACCCCTGGTGAGTGGGCACAGACACAGCCCAGCCTGGCCTTCTGGCTGCTGCTGGCTCAGGAATGCACCCCAGCAAGGAATTCCACATGCAGGGCTCTGCATCCAGATTGCTCTGTGGCCATGGAGCTGCCACGGTGGTGGTTGGGGGGTGTTGAAAGGCCTGGCAGCAGCTGTGGGGATTTTTTCACTGGTGAAGAGGCAAAAAGGGAGATGCTGGTTTCTCTTCCCATTTTCTATGCCCAGAAAATGATTGTTGGAGGGAGGAGGCAACGCCTGCCTTGGCAGGAGAGGCTGTGCTTGGCTTGCCTGCTGCTCCTTCTCTCCAGCTCCAGCCAGGTTTATGAATTCATGGATATAAATTAGCCCTGCTCTTCCAGCTCTTGCTGAGGCCTCATTAACCTGGAGGCTGATTCCCAATTAGTGGGTTTTTCCAGGTGTCATGTACTTCAAAGGGAAGAGGCCACTCTCTGTGTGTGCTTCAGTGGCTCAGCAGCTTCTTGTGTATCTCAGGGCACTTCCCTTCCTGCTCAGGATATTTCAGATGTTTCTCCACCTGCCTTCCATCCTTCATGCCTTTAAAAAGATGTCTCTTTTTATCCGAAACATGCCTGTTCAAAGATACAAGTTAATTTTCATGAATTAAATGGACTAATTAACCTCTGGGCTCAGGTTTGCAGGGAACATGGAGAGGCACCAGACAGACAACCTGCTCAAGTCCCACGTCAGTGGCACCTACCTGATCCGGGAGCGGCCGGCCGAGGCCGAGCGCTTTGCCATCAGTATTAAGTGAGTAATTCCCCCTTTAGGAACTCAATAATTCAACATTTCTCACCCACAGAGGATGAGCCAGGGCTGGAGCACGTGGCTGTGTTGTTTTTGAGTGCCTTTGCTGTCATTGGCAGGTTCAACGAGGAGGTGAAGCACATCAAGGTGGTGGAGAAGGACAACTGGATCCACATCACGGAAGCCAAGAAGTTCGAGAGCTTGCTGGTGGGTTTCTGTTCCCTTTTGTAGCTCTGTGTTTGCAACAAGGGGGTGGCAGAGACAGCCAGGTGCCTCTCCTTCCTCCCCAGGAGCTGGTTGAGTACTACCAGAGCCACTCTCTGAAGGAGAGCTTCAAGCAGCTGGACACGACGCTGAAATACCCCTACAAATCCCGGGAGCGCTCTACCTCCAGGACCTTCACCCGCTCCCCAGGTAACACCCATGGCTCTCATGGAAAACCTGTCCCTCCCTTCCTGCCAGCTCTAGGAGCAGTGGATGGAGGAATTGACAGCTTCTCTCTAGGCTTTGAGCTGCTCAGTTTGCAGCTAAGTCCTTCAGGGCTGGTGGCATTTCAGGATGGGTCTCGCTGGAGGTGGTGAGGTCTGGCCAAGCTGGGGCTCTCTGAAGGGACAGTTTTTGCTGGGACAGGCTGGTTCCTCTCCTGTGGTTTTTCCACCCTGTGTTTTGCCCACCCTCTGGTTGGGAGCAGGGGTGTGATGTTCACTTGGTGGGATTTATCCTGTCTCTCCCACCCTCGTGAGATTTTTGTGTTTTAATGGATCTGGTTCCAGTGTCACTTGTGGTGATTTGAATCCCAGTGAGACTCCTTTAATGGAGGTGATGGGTGAAAGGGTAAGTCTGTGTCTAAAAGAAAAAGAAAGGAAAAATCAAAGTAAATGGGAAGGAAAAATTGCAATAATGCAAGATGTTGTTCTGTCCAAAGGCCTGAGTGCAGAACTAACTGCTTTGTGGGGGAAAATAACTTTAAATATTTTTCTCCATGGTATACTTAGAAAAGAGTATCAAAGGAAGATAGGTTTTAAAAGTTGATTTAATACCTTTTTGCATTAAATACAACTCTAGGGTGAATTTTGAGCCCCCAGTGGCTGTGGGGCTGTGGCCAGACCTTTTCTCAGCTGTCCCAGCTCGGAGCCCTTGCAAAGACCCTCTGCATGCTTTGCCCTGTATCCCTCCATCAGCTTTTAAAGCATTGTGCCTTATAATATTTTATTTTAATTTCCTTTTTAATGCGTGTTCTGCCTCTTTCTGTTTCTCTCTAACCTCTTTGCAGCCTCCTGCGCTTCCTACAACTTTTCTTTTCTCAGTCCTCAGGGCCTCAACTTTTCTTCTCAGAGCTCCTCCAGTCCCTTCTGGTCAGGTACCAGTGCCTCTCCCTGCTGGAGAGCCCTGCCACCATCCCCAGCTTGAAAGCCATCACCAGTGGGACCTGTGGGGTCCCTCTGTCCCTCCATCCCCACAGGCAGTTCAGGGGGTCCCCAGTGCTGCCCTGGGAAATCAGTTAATTAGCTTAATTAACCCTGGCTTGGTTGGCAGCAAAATGCACTCCCCAAAATGAAGGCAGGGAGGAGATGGACTTGTTGCTGTTTGAGAAAAGGGGGTAAAATTAACCCAAAACAAAAAGGTGGATGTAGCACTTTGGGATCTCATGATGAACTTCAAGCTCCACCTGCTTATCCCATGTGTGTCACCCTGAGCATCAGCATCTCACCCTGTCCCAGCCTGCCCCTCCTTGTCCTCCAGGAGAACATCCAGGGTTTGAGCTCTGCTCTCTGGTGCTGCCCAGGAGCCCCTTGCTGAGGGGACAGGGACACACCTGTGCTCTCAGGTGTGGTTTGGGGCTCATTGTCCCCACAGGGAGTGTAGTGTCATCCTTTCCAGGCTGTCATCCTCCTTCCTGATGGGATAAGAGCAAAATCCTGCCAGATTTTCTTCCCATTGAAGTTTTTATCTTTCAGTCTCAATAGAGAAAATCAACCAGCAAAGCCACATGTGCCTTCCTTGTTTGGGAAGAACATTGAACTTTTCAAGCACAAATCTGGGATTTTGAGATTCTCTAACTGTGTTGAAAGTTTTCTGTGTAGCAAGGGGCTCTGAGCAAGCTCCTGATGACAGAGCTCAAAGCTGCCATGATTTCTGTCCATCCTCCAGCCTGGCTGCCTGGCCAGGATGGACAAACCCTCCAGTGGTTGCACATTGTTTGTCCAACACCATCATCATCCTCATCTCCTTCCATGCCAAGAGCTGAAAACCTGGGCAAAGCTTTCCTTCCAACTTTGTTCAACCTTGGTTTGCACACTTTTACAGTAGAAATAAACCCCTTGGAAATCCTGGGAGAAAGAGGGGAGTGAAGCACAGCATCCCCTGAGGATGCTTTTTTTTTTGAGTTTTTTTTGTGAACTTCAGAGGACGTGCATTTTTCTCCTCCTCTGCCCATCCCATCCCTCCACTGTGGTTCTCCAGCCCTTTTTCCCTGTGCCCAGACCTTGGGGCAGGAATGCTGAGTGCTGCCCCTGCCTTCCCCCTCTTTGTGCTTCCCCTGAGCATCCCTTTCCTGAAGTGATGGAGATCCCTGGGGCTGCTGGTGCAGCTCAGCTCCTGGGATGGCTCCTGGGGTCATCTCCTCATCCCAAGGTGCTGCTCAGTGTCAGGTTTGGCGCCATTTGGTCTCTCATGGGACCAAGGGACAGGAGCAGGGAGGTTCCAGGTTAGGAGCTGGTTCCTCCTCATGGCAGAGCACCCAGGATTCACTCGACACCTCTGGGAGAACCCATTCCCAGTAACTCTGGCTTTGAGGTAGCTTAAATCCAAGTTGATTCACAAAGTGGCTCCATCAGGTGCTGGGAGGTGGCAGCTCCCCGAGGCAATCTGCCAGAGCTCACACTGAGAGCTGAACAGGATTTCCCCATGGTTTGTTAATGGTTGTGTATTCCTATGAAATCCTTCCTTTTACCACCTCCCAAAAGTGCCCATCACACCAGTGACCCTCACCAGAGAGGAGCTTCCCAAGCCCACAGAACCCTTCAAACCCATCAGGAACCCAGTGTAACCCCACCACCCCACCCAAGCAGCTCGGGTGACGCCACCCCTCCCTCTGAGCAGCTCCATCTCTCAGTACCACGGTGGAAAACCCAGGTTGAACCTCTGCAAGCTTTCCCCAGGCTTCAGCCAGCGCGGGGCCGCTGCTGAGGCTGTGCTTTGTCCCCTGGCAGTGTTCACCCCCCGGGTCATAGGCACGGCCGTGGCGCGGTACAACTTCGCGGCGCGGGACATGCGGGAGCTGTCGCTGCGCGAGGGGGACGTGGTGAAGATCTACAGCAGGATTGGAGGGGACCAGGGATGGTGGAAGGGGGAGACCAACGGAAGGGTGAGTGCCTCCAGGGCGATTCCTGCAGTGGGGTGTCCTCCCTGCTGTCAGGATGGCAAAAGGAAGGGGCTTGTTATTCGTGGTGTTCCCCAGATGAGGGAGGAATGATGAATCTGACTCTGTGTTCTCAGAGAAGGCTAATTTAGCCTTCCTAGATATTATTATTATAGTATCTTAAGATTTTATATTATTTATATTATATTTTATATGATTACAGTATCTTATTTTAAGATTATAGTATCTTATTTTAAGATACTGTATTATATAAAAGAAGACTATACTAAACTATACTAAAGAATACAGAAAGGATACTTACAGAAAGCTAAAAAGATAATAATGGAAAGTCGTGACTCCTTCGAGAGTCTTGACACGGCTTGGCACTGATTGGCCAATAATTAAAAACAATTCACACCAGAAACCAATGAAACAATTACCTGTGGTAAACAATCCTCAAACACATTCCAAAGCAGCAAAACACAAGAGAAGCAAATGAGATAGTTATTGTTTTCATTTTTCTCTGAGGCTTCCAACTTCCCAGGAGCGAAATCCCGGGCAAGGGGATTTTTCCAGAAAGTGTGATGGTGACAGGAGGGAGTGTGTGCCATGTTCTCTCACTCTTTCCTGGGTTCTGGGTGGGTTGTCACCTCATGAGAGCCACCTCTGTTTGGCCACTTGGTGCTTTGTGATATCCAGGGCACACAGGTGGGTGGGAGCATGTGATGGGATGGTCTGATCTTCTCTAGACCCATGGAGGATGTCTGCAAGCCCTGCAGGGGGAAGGGTCAGCAGCCTAGGACAGCCAGCAGCCTTTTTGGCTTGGCCTGGAATCCCACAGATTCTGTAGCACTGGAGACAGATCCTTCCTGCCTGATGCCTCAAAGGCAGCATGTCCAAGGTGATTAGTCCATCCCAAATTAGGGTGATTAAGGCTCACACCATCAGGATCTGCCACATCCAGGACTGGCAACAGCACTTGATGGCAGGGCAATAATCTCAGTGACAGGACAGGAGCTCCCTTATAAAACCAGAGTTGGAAGGGCCCCACAAGGATCATGGTGTCCAGCTATAATTGATATTTTTGCCCCCGATGAAGGAGAAGAATTACAAGGAGGACTCCATCTTATCAGAAGGATCATTAATTACTTTATTATACCACATTATTCCATATTATATTACATCTACATTACATTACATCTAAACTGATTCTGCCAAGCACCCAACTGCACAGAATCTCATGACTGTCACCCGACAAGTCCCCACACACACACCTGGCCCTGAGAGGCCAAGGAAACAAAACACCATGACTTTGGGTAAATAATCTCCATGTTACATTCTACTTTGGCACAACACAGGCACAGCAAAATGAGATAAGAATTAATCTCATTAAAAACACCAGTTTACTGGTCTTTTTCCTTTCTCTGAGGTTCAGAGAATGTGAATCTCAGAAATATTCTTGGGAAGAATTGTGCCTTGCTTTTCTCTGTGAAGAGAAACGTGGGGCTGCATCCAACTCCTCGCCCTGCACAGTACACACCAACAACCCCACCCTGAATTCTCCAAATCCTTGAGCTCCAGCAGGCTCTGTGCTGTTCCCCCTGAGTTTCCCAGCCATCTCACCTGTCCTGTCCCCCCACAGGTGGGCTGGTTTCCCTCGACGTACGTGGAGGAGGAGGGCGTGCAGTGACCGCGGCCGTGGCCGCTGGAAGTCGTCGAGCGCCCGGAGCCAGCAGCTGCAGCCTGAGCACACTGTCCCCGTGCTGGACACCTCCCAGGACTGTCCCTGCAGCCCCTCAGGACCCCCCCTGCGTGCAGGCTGCCCCAGCCTGGCCCCCTGTTCCGTGTACAGAAGATTGCTGGGCTGTGGGACGGCGCCGCTGGAGAGCCGCGCTCTCCCCGATGGACAGAGCTCAGAGACTCTGGGTGCCCTGCAGGGCGTGGGCACTGCACCCCTCCTGTGGCAGGGGCTTCTAAAAGCCACCCTGGGGATGCTGGAGGGAGGCTGAGGCTGGAGGGTTTGTGCCTGGGTGAGAATTTGGGGGTTCCAGGGCAGGGACCCCCAAGGAGGCAATGCAGACCCTCTGCCACAGCACTCAGGGGGTTGCCCAGGTCAGGATTTTGGCAGCCATGGGCAGCACTGTGCTGTGGCCAGGGTGAGGGGCAGGGTGGGGACGCCTGGAGAGGGCTGTGACCATTGGAAGTGGAGCTCCAGGTCAGCCAGGAGGGGACAAAGCCATTTTGGCACCCCTGAGCCCATTTTGTTCACAGTCACCTCAGTCCCAGCAGCCTTGCTGCAAGCAGGGGGTGCCCAGGGAGCAGACTGGTGCCACTGGTGAGCAGGAGGTCCCAGTGCATTGCAGGACTGGAGATGTGCTCCACACAAGGGTTTCAGAGGCCACCAAGGCACCAGGTACATGCAGAGGATGTGTCCGTGGGTCTGTCCTCCCCAAGCCAGGCTGATTTTCCTTGCAGCTATGACAATTCCCACCTCATGAGCTCAGGGTGAACCCACCTGAACAAGGGCTATGCTATCAAGTCCTGAATCCTGTCCCTGAGCTGTGCAAGCATCTCCTCTTCCCAGCTGTGTGCACTTTTGGGGGCTGGCAGCGTTGCCCCCCACTCTTCCTCTTCCTCCCACAGGCTGTTCCTGCTGCTGCTGTCAAGTAAAGGTCCGTGTGTTGTGACATTCCCACTGTGTCCTGAGCACCCTCTGTCCTTCCCAAAGTGCAAATACAAACAAAACCCACGTGTGGGAGCATGGCAGGGAACAGCTTCCCCGTGTGTGAGCCCCAGGAGCTGCCTCTCTGAATACCTGGCATTTTGAGCTGGTGCTTCCATGCCCTGCTGTTGTTCCCCTGGCATTTGGGGTGGTTCCTGCTGTGGGATCCTGCTGCCAATGTGGGAGATGCCAGTGCTGGCTGGGTGAGCAGTGCTGCTGCCCTCAGCCCCTGCCATGGGGGTCTGCAAACAGAGCAGCAAAACCAGAACCATGTTTGGGCTAAGAAATGAAAGAGTTTGGATCTCTCAAGAACAAGGGAATGATGCTAAGTTGGGAATTACACAATGACAAGCCCAGAGCCCCCCTGCTTTGCTCCCCATTCCTGCTGGAGCTCTGGGAGTGCCCCAATCATGGGGCGTGAGGTGGCTGCAAAGGGGTCTGGCCAGGGCAGAGGGGAGGTGACAGGGACACAGAGAGGGGCTCAGGGCATTCCCAAGGTACTGTTTGGTGCTACCCCCTCCCAGCCAGCCCCTCCATGCTCAGTTTGAGGGCAGCAGCCAGCAGGGAGCTGACAATTCCCTGCCCCTGTGCAGGGCAGAGGGTCCCATTGCCATTGCAGGGGCTGAGGGGGCATTTTGGGTGGGTGGGACACACAAAATCCTGATGGCTCCTGTTCTTCCTCACATCCCAAAGCCTTACAGCCCTTCCTTTTTAACATGGCCAATTTTGTAAGGGCATCACCTTGGGAGAGCACAGCCCTGTCCCAGGGACCCCAAAGGGACCCCCACCCTCTGCCTGCCCTGCCAAACCCCCTCCCCCAGACAGCTCTCCCTCTTTGTGTTTACTGGTGTAAGAAACTTGTTAAAAAAAAGAGATTGTTCTGTTTGTAAGTAATTATTCAGCCATTTGCCACAAATATATCTGTGAATAAGAAAGGGAAATGTTTTTTTTATGATGGCGAGAAAATTGGATGTATTATTTTAAGTCGTCTCAAGATCATTGGGAATTGCAATGGGATAAGTTGGAAAATAATATGTAAATTCCTTGGGTTTTTTTCCTTTGCACTGCACTAACTGAGGTAGGGTGGAGGGGGGTTTAAAGATAAAACTGTTTGTTTAATGGAATAGTTTATAGCTGGGAATTTGGAAATCATTTGGAATAGCTTGTAATGCTGGAATAGAAACTTTAGCTGCTACTTAGAAATCCTTTTGCATGTGGTTTTTCCAGGCCTTTTTAAGTTACAATTCATCAAAGTAAATTCCCCAACAGAAAAAAAACCAAACCAAAATAAAGTGTAATTTTGCTGATAGGTTTTTTTCCAGCCATGGTTTTTAATGTGCCAAGGATGGCAGGGTCATTGTCACTAAACCCTCTTGGCTGCGCTGGGGCTCAGGGGTGGCTTGGCCCATCCAGGAAGATGGGTGCTCCCAGGGATGGATCCTTCCTGATTCCTGGCATGAACAGTAAGTGCTTTTACCCTATAAAATTTGGAGTAGATCCCTTCTGTTCCTGTCAGGCCCCTTCTCATTCCTGGAGCAGCTGCCACTCCTGCAGTTGTCCCATCCAGGAGTTTCCCTGTTTCTCCTTTCCTGAGCTGAGCCCCTGCAGGGCGAAGGAAAGAAGCTGATTTTCCATGGCTTTTAGTCACTCCTGGATATCATATTCCACAATCCACCTGGCCCTGCAGGCAGCAGCATGTTCCAGAGCAATAAATAAGCTGCACATTTGCTTCTAAAACCCTGAGGTGTTCAAGAGGCCTCACCTTGAGCAGGGATGTGCTGTCCCTGTGAGCTGCCGTGTCATTTAATTAACAACATCAATTTTTGCCACCCTTGGAGTCCCCAGTGCTTCAGTTTTCCCAGGTTCAGCTGGAAGGGGATGTGCAGTGAGCAGAGGGGTTTTATCACAGGATCAGGACGTGAGCTGGGCACTGAATTTTGGATGCTGCTTTGGGAAGGTGCTGCCCAGCCAGGTATTGAGCCTTGGTCCAGGTGCTGACCCTGCCTGGGATGAGCCCTTTCCTCGTGGCTATTTGGTCTCGGGGCATCTCTCAACATTCACCATGGATTAAATACCAGGTTTAGGTGCCTGCTGCTGAGCCCCAGCCTGGCCCTGGGTGGGTGGGATGGCACAAATGCAGCCCTGGAGCCTGCAGCCAAGAGCTGGGCAGTGCAAAACTCTGTTCCCATTCTGTGCTGCTTCTGGGGACATCCCTGCCAGCCCGGGGCTGGGGACACTGAGCCTTGGGGGGTGGCTGGAGCTGGCAGGTGGGTGCATCCACAGTGGCTTTGCTCAGCTTTGTGCCAAAATCTGCTGCTGGGGGTTGTTCAGTGCAGGGTCTGACAGCTCAGGAATGAATGGGGCATTGATCCAGCGTGCCCAGCCGGGGCCAGGTGCAGTAACCAGAGCAGGAGCAGCGTTCCAAGGCCATTAACAGCAGGATAAACCCCAGCCAGCCCAGCTGGTTCCATCCTGCACAGCCCCTGGCCTGTCCCAGGAGTGGGGAGTTACACACCAGGCACGGGGTTTTATTTATTATTCTATTTTTTTCCCCCAGCAAGAGCAGCTGCTGATGAAATCCCCCCTCCCAATGAGCAAACACAGCGTGGGGTTGCTGTGTTTGCTGGCTGTCCCTGTCACAGTGTGACAGCCACGGGCCCTGGCACTGCCCCTCGAGCCCCCTGGCCGCCAGCCAGAGCGTGGCCACCTCCCTCTGCCCCTCTGGGGTGAGCTCACCCAACCCAGCCCAGAGCACCCCAAATTGCTGTGCCACCAAGGTGGGGAAACTGAGGCAGGGGAAACTCAGCACAGCTCTGCCCAGCAGGACTCTGTGGGATTTGAGTGCTTTTGGAATTTGGGGTGCTTTTGGCTCAGGGCAGGTGCTGGTGGTGCTTCCCAAGCCCAAATTGGGGTTGTGGGGCAAAGCTGAGCCCACAGCTCGGATGAGGATGAGGATGGGAGTGAGGATGTGGTGGAAGAGGCAATGCTGACAGTCTGCAGCACGCCTGGCTGGCTCAGCCCTGCTTTAACCACGTTTGCTGTGACCTAGAAAGCTCCAGCTGGCGCCTGAGCTTTATTTTAGAATTAACCTAAAAATTACAGGGGGAGGTTGAACTGTGTGGGCTCCCTGTACACTGCACTGATCACCCCAAAATTAACCCCTTCATTCCTGCTCTGCAGTCACATCAGGGCTCAGAGGGGCTGTGGGAGCTGCCGCTGTTCCCACTGCCCATCCTGAGCTTGGTGAAGGGCTCAGGCTTGGGCTTGTATTGTTCTAGGTCAGCTCCAGCCCAAAGGTCATATTGATAATTTGGACAGGCTGATGAAATGGTTCTGGCCTGCCAAACAGAAACAGCCCACTGCAAACAGGAGTTTAGACTTGTTTGCAGCTCTGTGGTTGTTCTGAGCAATTTAGTCCGTGGAGAAGCCTGCAGGAACTGGGGCTTTCTCTGTGAAACTGAGAAACTGAGACAAAATTTGGTTTTGTCTCTGGGAAAAGGAGGGAAAATGCTGCTGGAGACAGGGGATAAAGCTGGAATAAGGGAACCCCTCAGCTCCTGTTAAACCCTTCCCAAACTGGGGCAGTTTGGGTACCACAGGGTGTCCAGCAGGCAAAAGCAGAGGGATTGGGCACTGAGGAGCAGAAAAGGGGCACTTCCACTTGAGCTGGATGCTTAAAACCCCCCAAAAACCCATCCCGTGGCTGCTCAGAGCTCTGCAGGGGTGGGAGATGCTGCCTGGGGGCCCATGATGCTGCTGGGACCCCAATCCCTCCCAACCAGCAGCCAAACCCTGACTCCACCCCGGCTTCTGCTTCTCTGAGATACCAGCATGAGCCCTCCAGCAGAACTTGTGTGTCCTGCCCAAACAGGCCTTAATTCAGCCCTGAGCTGAAGGAACAACAAACTTCAGCTTTGCAGATCAAAATCAAACCCTCATTTTCTACCCAACTCCAATTTAAATTTTTTTTTTTTGGTGTTACCACCTTTGCTTTGAGCTCTTGGGGTGTAAATGAATTTTATCTCTGTTCTTTGACTGGAGCCACTGGGAACTGCAGCAGGGGGGTCAGATGGTGCTTTTCTGGCCGTGTTTGCTCTCTGGCATCCAGCTGACAGCTCCAGCCAGCCCGGCAGCCTGCGAGTCCCTCTGGCCCCAGCTGGGCTGTTTGTTCTCTGCTGGGCACCCAGCCGGGGAAGAAAAGCAGAATTTTCCTCCCTGCTTTGAATTTCTCTGCTCTGCCACGCTTTTTGTCTTGCCTGGGAAGCAGCAGAGCCACGAGGAAGGGGACAAGGAGGGGGACAAGGAGGTAAGTCTCTCTTTTCTGTTGGCTCGGGCTGGCTCTGCTCGCCTCCAAGTGCTGGTTAATATTTTTTGCAGCAGGGGCCAAGGGGACGGAAGAGGAGGAGGAGGAGGAGGAGAGCATCAGAGGAAGGCAGGGGCCCCACCATATCCTAGCAGGGAAAGGCAGCCTGGAGAGAGCCTTGCTGGTGAGTGGTGCCTGGTGGGAATATGCTGTGGGCTGTCACCCGAAGCTTGGGGGGACACTGGGGGGACAGTGAGGGCTGTGGTGGCCACGTGGCAGCAACAAGGGGTGTCAGAGGGGTCACACTGATCCCTGATCCCCTGCTCACAGCTGTGGTTTGTGTAGGGGGTCTGTGTTGGCACCACTGCACCCTCAATCTTGTTCCAAGAGCAAATCCTGAGCTGTGTGCTCAGCCAGGACCCAAACAGGGGTTGCTGGACAGGCAGGACCTGTCCCTGTGTGTCCCCCCAGCAGCCACTGCCCCACCCTCTGATCCAGGGCAAACCTGGCACCTTCTCTGTGCCCAAACAGCTCCTGAAATCCTGGGGGGGTGGGGGAAATAGTGGTTTTTGAGGCACGAGCCAATACAGGATGCTGTGCACTGGGAATTTCCAAGCCCCTTTTTAAGGGAGGGTGCTTGGGAGCTGCACACACATGCAACTGGGATCCCATATCCTGCTGGAAAGGAACCCCCAGCTGCTGGAAAGGGATCCCGGGATGCATCCAGGGCTCGCTCAGCCTGTGCACAGCACCCAGAGATGGGCAGAAGGAAACCTGGCACCTTCTCTGTGCCCAAACAGCTCCTGAATTCTAGTAGGGGGGGGGAAAAGTGTTTTTGAGGCATGAGCGATCAGAGGGTGCCATTCCCTAAGAATTCCCAACCCGTTTTTGTAAAGGAGGGTGTTGGGAGCTGCACACACATGCAACTGGGATCCCATATCCTGCTGGAAAGGAACCCCCAGCTGCTGGAAAGGGATCCCAGGATGTGCCCAGGGCTAGCTCAGCCTGTGCACAGCACCCAGAGATGTGTGGTGAGGGGCAGTCAGGGAATTCTCAAGCCCCCTTTTAAGGGAGGGTGACTGGGAGCTGCACACAGGTACAACTGGGATTTCCCTGCTGGAAAGGGATCCCAGGATGTGCCCAGGGCTTGCTCAGCCTGTGCACAGCACCCAGACATGGGCAGAAGGAAACCTGGCACCTTCTCTGTGCCCAAACAACACCTGAATTCCTGTGGGGGGAAGAAAAAAGTGGTTTTTGAGGCATGAGCCAGTGCACTGGGAATTCCCAAGCCCCCTTTCTTAAGGGAGGGTGTTTGGGAGCTGCACACAGGTACAACTGGGATCCCATACCCTGCTGGAAAGGCAAGCCCAGCTGCTGGAGAGGGACCCCAGGATATGCCCAGGGCTCACTCAGCCTCTGCCCAGCACCCAGACACGGGCAGTGAGTGCAGCAGAGGTGCAGCCAGGGAATTCCCAAATCCCTTTTTACGAGAGGGTGTTTAGGAGCTGCACACAGGTACAACTGGGATTTCCCAGCTGGAAAGGGATCCCAGGATGTGCCCAGGGCTCGCTCAGCCCCTGCACAGAACCCAGAGATGGGCAGAGAGTGCAGCAGAGGGGCAGCTAGGGAATTCCCATGCCCCTTTGTAAGGGAGGGTGTTTAGGAGCTGCACACAGGTACAACTGGGATTTCCCTGCTGGAAAGGCACCCCCAGCTGCTGGAAAGGGATCCCGGGATGTGCCCAGGGCTGGCTCAGCCTGTGCCCACCCCCCGGCACGGGCAGTGAGTGCAGCAGGGGCGCAGGCAGGGATGCAGCGAGGCGCTTTTGGCATGTGCAGGTGGCGATGTCCTCGCTGAGCCGAGCCTGGCGCGTCCCCCGCTGGAGGAGCCCCCGGCCCTTCAGCAGCGGCCCGGGCCCCACGGCCAAGAAGAGCGTCCCGTACCAGCAGACGCTGCAGGAGCAGGGCCCGGGGAGCGGGCAGCCCAGCCGGGCCCCGCCGGCCTCGGCGCAGGTGGTGGTGGTGGGAGGCGGCAGCCTGGGCTGCCAGACCGCATATCACCTGGCCAAGATGGGGATGCGCGAGGTGCTGCTGCTCGAGAGGGACCGCCTGACCTCGGGCACCACCTGGCACACCGCGGGTGAGCGGCGGGCACTGCCCGGGGATGCTCAGGGTTTGGGGTGGGCTCTGGGAGAGTTTGGGATGTAAATGCTGAGGATTTCTGGTTTTTCTTCTGCCATAGTATTTTCTAAAAATAGAATAAATGCAAATATAAATATAACAATAAATACATAAATAGAAATAAATTAAAAGTATAATATAAATAAAATATAGATAAAATATATAAAATATAAAATATAGACATATTTTATATAAATTTGTATATATAAATGTATATATATGTATATAAATTTATATATATAAATTATATATCTTTTATATAAAATATAGGTATACATATATAAAATATATGCATAAAATAAATATAAATACGCATATATTAAATATAAAAATATATAATATTTAAGTATACAATTAAATGTATATTAATATAAATATAACATGAATATAAATTATAACTAATATAATAATATGATAATGTAGAATAATAATATATAATATTTATACAATAGTATGATATATAGAATGTAATAGTTTAATAATATAAAATACAATAATATACTAATAAATATAGTAATAATATAATATAATATAATGTAATGTAATATAATATAATATAATATAATGTAATGTAATGTAATATAATATAATGTAATATAATATAATATAATATAATATAATATAATATAATATAATATAATATAATATAATATAATATAATATAATATAATATAATATAATATAATATAATATAAATTTTTTTTTAAGTTCCCTAAATTTGCTTTCCCCCCCAAAATTTATGTGGCTGCAGCAAAAGGAAACACTTTCTTTCCACAGTTTCCACCCCCTTTTTAAAGCCACTTTTCTATGGCAGGGAGGCAGAGCTATTTAAGCCTTTTTTTTTTTTTCACACATTTATGGCCCATCCACTCCATATCCTCTTTGTCCCATTGATTTAACACCCCAAAGAGAACAAAACCCGATGTTTTGTAGCATTCCCACAAATCCACGAGATGGAGCACGAGCCCCGCAGGGTGGCACAGGACACACAGAAATTCCTCATCCCTGCATCCCTCTCCGTGTCACGGGGAGGTGACCGATCCTTGTGTCACCCCGTGTCCCCCGCGCACAGGGCTCCTGTGGCAGCTGCGTCCCAGCGATGTGGAGGTGGAGCTGCTGGCACACACGAGGGACGTGGTCAGCCGCGACCTGCCGGCCGAGACCGGGCTGCACACGGGCTGGGTGCAGAACGGGGGGCTCTTCATCGCCTCCAACAAGCAGCGCCTGGATGAGTACAAGAGGCTCATGTCGGTAGGGAGGAGCCCCGGCGTGCAGGAGGGGAGGGGTTTTTGTGGTCCCTGAATGTCCCATTCTTCCCACCTGGACAGCAGGTCCTTTCTAAGGCAGCCTCCTGACTTGTGTAAGGCAGGCAAAATCTGTTAAATTCCTCCAAAGTTGGCTAAAAAAAATCCAGCCTCGGATTTTTGGTTGTTTAAATAGTGGTAGCATCGTTTTCCCCATTTTTCCAGCTGCACAGGCAGCCTGAATACAAAAACAGGGTTATATTCCCTAAAATCTGAGCATCACCCCGTGCTGGATTTAGGGTTTGGGAGATAAACTTGTCCTGAGATTCTCCTCCGATGTTGGAATTCAGGACATCCCTCTGGCTGTCCTGGATTGCCCAAACCCCTGCCAGGGGGCTCAGATACCCTGGCACAGAGCCCAAGACACCTGTGGTTTTGATTATGACCCATGGAGCAAATTACCAACCTTACATGAAGATCTGCAAGCCACGAAAGCATAAGCATAATAATAATAATAATCAGTTTAAGTAGAATGATAACGATCAGCTTGTCACTCCTTCAGCAGCAAGAGGTGACCAAATCTTTTGTTCCTTGCCTGATCTCCTGGTTTTCCTGTGCCCTGGCAGCTGGGGAAGGTGTATGGAGTGGAGTCCCACGTGCTGACCCCGGCACAGACCAAGGACCTGTACCCCCTGATGAACGTGGACGACCTCTATGGCACCCTGTATGTCCCCAAGGATGGCACCATGGACCCTGCTGGCACCTGCTCCACCCTGGCCAGGGCAGCGACTGCCAGGGGCGCTACGGTAATTCTTAATTAGTAATTAAGACTAATTTTAGTTTAGTAAAACTTCAGTAGAGTAAAAAATTACTTAGTAATTTATGCTAAGGTGCCTTCCTCACCTTCTGCTTTCCCACTGGGACAGAGCTGCTCCTGCAGATTTGGGGCTTTCCCAAATTATTACTAATTAGTAGAATTAGTAATTTATACTAATTATAACTTTAGTAAAGTAAATATATATACTTTAGTGAAGTAAAACCTTAGTATAGTAAAAAACTACCTAGTAATTTATACTAAGGTGCCTTCCTCACCTTCTGCTTTCCCACTGGGACAGAGCTGCTCCTGCAGTTTGGGGCTTTCCCAAGAAGGGTGTTGTCCTCTTGTTTGGATGACAATGACAAAACTGGCAGGAACCACGAGATCCAGGGAAAATAGACGGTGGTAAAAAGGCCTTTAGGAGCAGGACAAGGCACTCAGGATGCTGCTCAGGTTCCCTTTTCCCAGCTTTGGGGGCTGCATGTCAGGTGAGTTGGGCTGTCCCCCTGCCCTGTGACCCTGCTGTGACTCTGCCCCCCTTCCTGTGCCACCAGATCATCGAGAACTGCCCGGTCACGGGCATCCAGGTGAGGACTGATGATTTTGGGGTGAAGAGGGTGCATGCAGTGGAGACAGCCCACGGCACCATCCAGACTCCCTGCGTGGTGAACTGTGCAGGTACAGGGGACGGGGCACAGGGCAGGGGTGGGACAGGGACAGCGGCCACAGCTCAGGGGTGGCTTTGCTCCCATGCAGAGGAAAGCCTCCACCAGCCCGTGGCTGTGCCCTGCAGCTGTCTGGGGATGCAGAGGAGCTCAGCACGGGCTTGTTGTCTCTGCAGGAGTGTGGGCACGGGCCCTGGGCCGGCTGGCAGGTGTGCACGTGCCGCTGGTGGCCATGCACCACGCCTACGTGGTGACCGAGCGCATCGAGGGCATCCAGGTCAGTGTGCCCACTGCAGCCCGGCTCCTCTGCTCTGGGGGACAGGGCTGGAGAGGCAGAAACACCCCTGCCCCTGCCAGGGACCCCCAGACCTGTGGGAGCTCCTGATTGCTGCCAGGTCAGGCTCTGCTCTCAGGGGAGTGCACACCCTCAGCAGGGCTGTCAGATCACCTTGAACAGAGTCAGATTTAATATTTAACAAGGTTACAACTGGCAGGATGTTTTTTTTTCCCCTCAAGATCTTTGTGTTTGGTGTCTGATAGCAGCATTCATAAAGACCTCAGACCTGGCAGGTAGAAGTGTAGCTCTCCAAGCATTTCTAGACTGCCCCTATAAATCTGTTCCTGCCATCTGGCTGCAGAGAATTGCTTGGGAGTTGAAGGAGCCTTCATCCTCCAAGGCCCCAGTGCACTCAGGGTGACACATTAATTAGTTTCCATCCTGCTGACACAGTCTGTGCCTGCCCTTTCAGCACGAGGTGCCTGGTTGTGAAAAGTGCAGTGACTCCACCGTGCCCTAAGCAGCAAGAAAGGCTCCAGAGGAGAGGCTGCAGCTCACAGACCTCAGTGCCTCCTGCTCAATCCACTTAATTCCACTTGTCAACACGGCTTGCAGTAGGCCCTACACCGATTCCTCAGTGTTATCTAAATGTTTCCCCATCCATTATTCACAAGAACAAATCCCTCATTCTTCGTGCACCGCTGCCTGCGCCTCGAGCTGCTGCATCCTCCTGCAGGGGCGGGAGGCAGAGGAGTGATGATTGCTGAGCTAGGATCAACCCCAGGGGCTGCTCCCCGTCCCCAGGGCACCCCTGGGTGCTGCTCAGGTCTCTGTGTGAGCTGTTCTCCCATGCTAGCTGGGTGCTTCCCTCTTGGGGCGCCCAAATTTCAGTGCTGAGGGAGCACCCATGGTGCCATCGTGTGCCATCCCTGACAGGTCACTGCTGCAGGTGCCCACCTTGTGGACCTTGCTGGGTGGCACAGGGGTGTCCCCATGGCTCTTGGCCTCCTCTGACCCCTGCACTCCCCCTGCCCATGTTTCAGAACATGCCAAACGTTCGTGATCACGACGCCTCGGTCTATCTGCGTCTCCAAGGCGATGCCCTCTCCGTGGGTGGATATGAGTCAAACCCCATCTTCTGGGAGGAGGTGAGTGCAGCCTGGGGGTTTGCTGGGGGAACCAGGCAGTTTCCAGGGAAGCCACCTCGGGGGAGTGGGCGCAGGCACAGCCCCCAAATTCTGCAGGCACCAACCTCTGGTGGGGAGAGCATCTCCCCTTTGGGGCTGTCTGTGGCACAGATATGCAGTGCAGAGGCAACAGGAGAGACAGAACTGTGCAGTCCTCCTCCCTGTTTGATGGTGCTCATCCCTCTATCCTTAATTCACATTTCAGATTTGCCTGGGTTGCTCAAGAAAACCCCAAAGTCCCAGAGATTCAATGCAGCCTCAATTTATCTTCTCCGAGGCTGCCAGAGATGAGGTGATCTCAAACAGTCAGCCATCCTCTTTTCTGTGCCCTGATTCTTGTTCCTTCTCTTTAGGTATCTGAAAAATTTGCTTTTGGCCTCTTTGACCTGGACTGGGATGTTTTCATGCAACACATTGAGGGTGCTGTCAACAGGGTGCCAGTTCTGGAGAAAACAGGAATTAAATCCACTGTCTGTGGGCCAGGTAACGTGGCTGTGGTGGCACTGTGGTGGCTGGGTTTTTCTGAAGATCTTGCTAATGGCAATGGGAAACTTTATAGCCTGGGGAGAAGAAAAACTCCTTGAATGCAGAGGAAGTGCTGCTGGTCTGGCTGCAGTGGTGGCATCTTCCAAAGGGTGGCATTCCAGGCCTAGCCTGGGTGGAGAAACAGAATCACACATTCAGAGACACGCTGAATGGTTTGGCTTGGAAGGGATCTTCAAAGATCATCCAATTCCATGGTCAGGGACACCTTTCACTATCCCAGGGTGTTCCAAGCCCCATCCAGCCTTGCCTTGAACACCTCCAGTGATGGGGCAGCCACAGCTTCTCTGGGCACCCTGTGCCAGGGCCTCCCCATGCTTGTTGTAAATAACTTCTATCTTATGATTTCTTATAATCTTATTGATTTCTTATCATCTCAGTTGTCCCTCTTTGAGTTTAAAGCCATTTCCCTGGGGAGCTGCCTGCCTGGGTTTAGTCTGGTAGTGAATGGATCTCCAGCTGATGTTGTGGCTGCTGGACTGGAAAATTAAGAGGCAGATGTTTTTAAGCAGTGGCTGTTATTTTACCAAGTGTTATCTTCTGTAATTATTTTTATTACATGCTCCTGGTCTAGTGAGGTTAGATTTACCCAGATTTACATCCCTGGTGTGGAGTTAAAGCCATCCCTGCAGTGGGAGCTGGAGGTGGTGCCAGAAATTGATCCTGAGCCTTGCACACTTGGTTTGACCTTAAAATCCACTATACACTAAGAAATTAACTATAATAAAAGCCCTTTTTGCTGAGGCACTTAAAGTGAAACTCTTAGGGTTGTATCAGGGGAAAGCAGGGCACATCTCGTGCCCTTCAGTAGATCAAACATGACTTGTACAAGGTGGAGACCTTGGCCCTGGGTCCAGTGGTTTGATTGCAGAGCAGAACTGGCTGCTGGTAGATGAATGTCTCCTCTTTGTCGTTCAATAATGTCATTTTCCAAGGCTCAGCTCTCCTGCTTTTCTCCCTCTTGATTGAAGCCAGCAGCCTGTGGTGGCTGAGTCACGCTGGGCTGATCAGAGGGCAAAGGCTTTGTCCCCTCTGCTGTGGTCACTGTGCCAAGGTCCCTGCAGCCCTCGCCACCCATCCCAGGGCAAAGTCAGCTGTGCTGGCAGGGCAGGTGCTTTGGCTCCATTAACTCCCTGAGTTTGTAGCCTGGAATATTTGCACAGGGATAGTGGCACGTGAGGAGCTGCTCTGGTGACAGTGGAAATATTCTGGCTCTGCTCCTGCCTTTTCTGGAGCAGTGGGATCAGGGGACACGAACTGGGCATTGCTAAGTGGGGAAAAACCACACTGAACTCAGCTTTCCCTCTCTCCTTTTACATGGATGGATGGAGGGAGCACCATCAAACAGAGAGGAGGATTGCAGACCTCTGTCAGGGGCTTGCTGTCCTCCCTGGTGAGGATTTATAGAGGGATTTCCATGGCTGATGGCTCAGTGGAATAGCACTGGCAGCAGGAGACATTATGAGCACAGGAGAGACATCCCCGGTCCTCCCTCAGCTGAACCAAGGGGCTCAAAATTATGGAATTTCCCAGCAGGAATTGACAAAGGTGGAATACACCATAAGGAAACAGGGCCCAGGTTTAAAATGGCAACAAACAGATCAGTGCAGTCCCCTTGTGTCACCCTGTTTTCTTAAAATTTTCTAAGCTTTCTGATGTTGACATTCTTGTAGTGAACTTTCTCACATGCTTTCTGTAAATAACTCATTGTTTTGCATTCCTTTATAGAAGAAGAGAAAATTGATAGACTGTTAGTTTGACCAGTGTCATTGGAGAGGTGGCACTGTCACCCTCCAATCCACTGCCACTCTTGGAAAACTATAAATGTTAGAGTTAGAAAATAAACTTCCCTTTTCTTTCAGCTTGAGAACAGCGGTGTGGGCTTGTGTTTTTTCATGTCCTATAGTGACACCCTTGGCTGGGGGATTGGGAAGGAAAAAAGAGCCCTCACAATGCCTTGTTCTCCTTCTCCTGGGGAATTCATTTTGCTTCCCAAATTTCCAGCCCAACTCCAAACCCCTGTGCTGGGCAGTGCTGGGTGTTGCAGCTCTGGCCCCACCGATCTCTCTGGGAGCAGGACGAGGTCAGCACAGGAGGAAAGCTGTTTGTAAAGTGTGTGAGTGTCCCCAGAGTGTGTGATCCCCCCTGTCCTGGCCTCGCTGGCACGGCCCCTCTCTGCTTTCCAGAGTCATTCACAGCTGACCACAAACCACTCATGGGAGAAGCTCCTGAGGTCCGAGGGTTCTTCCTCGGCTGCGGCTTCAACAGCGCCGGTAAGAGAGACCTTGAGGGGTCATCCCAGGGGGATCCTGGCATCCCCCAGCCCTGCTTGGCCTGCTGGCCCTGTCTGCACCCTGCCCTGTTCCCCAGGGATGATGCTGGGAGGTGGCTGTGGCAGGGAATTGGCTCACTGGATCATCCATGGCCGGCCGGAGAAGGACATGTATGGCTACGACATCAGGCAAGTGACCCTGCTGCCTCCATGGGCACCCCTCATCCCTGCTGCCCCTTGGGGGTGCTCCCAAGGCAGGGCTGGCATCAGGAATGGCTGTCCAGGCAGCGTGTGTGTCCCTCCAAGGAGCTGGAATCAATTACAGGCAGTGGCTTTAATGAATGCACGCGTGGGGTTGATCTCGTTTGCCTCATTGCACTCCCACACAAACAGCTTCCATCAGGCACAGGGAGATGGTGGTGGTGGTGGGCAAGGACAGGGTAATTATGTTTGGGTTTTGTTGTTCAATTAGAGCCGTGCCTAATCCTCTAAGTTAATAATCAGGGGGATGATTTCAACAGCACAAAGATTAGCTCGGCCCCCCTCTGCAGCAGCACCAGGGCTGGGAGATGTGGCCGTGCAGATGTTGGCTCAGTAATTGCTTTTGACTTGCTTGATTGTCTTTGATTGGGTTTGGGCTTTCTTACAGCCTGTAGTGACAGCAACCACCTTGTGAGGGACAAAGCTTTGAAAATCTCACCTTGCTTTAGTGGCCAAGCTGGTAAATTGGCCTGGGCTGTGGGAGTGAGGGGCCTGCAGAGATGGGGGAGATGCCTCCAGCTGCCCCCTTCCACCAGGGATGCGGATGGAGAGATGGAGAAATCCCAGGCTGGGCACTGGGTTGGCACCAGCACAGCCCCCCTGACCCCAAGGGACCCCAGCCCTGCTGAGAGCAGCCAGGGGCTTTCCCCTCAACCATCTCCCATGTCCCATGTGCCCTGTCATCAAGCTGTCAGTCCCATTCCTTCCTTTTGGTGACAATTACCAAGCTCCTCTTTAAATAACTCCCTTTTCCACACATTTCAATATTTATCCTCTCAGAACATTTGCTTGTAAATATTTCATCTGGCAGCTGTTGCCCGCTTGCTGCTGTCAAAAATTCAGCTCGTTGGTGAAGGGCTGAGGCTGATGGGGCAACCAGGGGTGCTGGTGACATTCCTTGTGTCACCTTCTGCCAGCAGCTGCTCTCACAGCTCTTGGGGAGCATCACTTGTATTCCTTGCAGGGCTCAGCCCCATGCCCTGCCTCTCCTCTGCCCCCAGTCAGCAGGGAGAGAAGCTGGAAGTATCATTTTAAAAGTCCCTAAAAATGGCATTTTGTCCTTCATGCCCTGACTGGCTCCCTCTCTGCAGCCCTGGGAAAGGTGCCACTTGTGCCCAAGGCTGTTTCCCAGAGTTACAGATCTCTGGGATTAACAACCTGACTGTGGGCTGAGCTGGCACATTCCTTCAAGGAGATTTTCTGTTTGAAAGATGGAAATGCTTCAAATGAATTGAGGATATTTTGGATTTTATTTATATTTCAGTGTGGAGAGATTTGGGTGAAAAATATAAGGAATGTCCAGGGCTCATTCCCTCATCAGGGCTGGGTTTAAATTCTGAGGCTGGTCCCATGTTGAAGTGGGGTGGAATTAACCTAAAATTTTATTTTTTTCCTATTTTCTTTCCTCAACAAGGCTGTTTTCTGCTCCCAGTTGCTCTGGGGTGGGGCAGCTCCAATGGTCATCACCATGGCATGGCCAGCACCAAGCCCTGTTTGGCTTCTCTGCTCCTACCCACAACACTGGAGCAGCAATAATAATTCTACACCAGCAGCTTCATCCACACCTGTGTCTGGTCCAGAGGCCGTGAGCTGGTGGGCTCACCCAGATGTTTCCATCTCCTCCTGCAGGAGGTTCCACCACTCCCTGACTGACAACAACCGCTGGATGCGCGAGCGCAGCCACGAGTCCTACGCCAAGAACTACTCCGTGGTGTTCCCCCACGACGAGCCCCTGGCAGGACGCAACATGAGGAAGGACCCCCTGCACGAGGTGAGGACAGGGCCTGCGCTGGCCCTCACAGCAGCAAAAAGGAGCTCACAAGGAGTGGCTGCAGCTGGGTCGTTCCCCAAAGCCTCTGTGATGCCATCCATTCATCCTGGGGAGACCCCTGCCAGACCCCAAAGCTCACTGTGAGGGTTATGGGGCCATGGGTGGTTTAATGCTCAGAGAGCCTGAGAATTCCCATATTTGACTCAGCAGATGTGGGTTAAGAACCTGGTGATGATCAATGAGCAAGGGAAAAGGGGAGAGGAGAGCTCTGAGGCTGAGTCCATCTCAGGGGCAGCTGAGAGGGCTGAGGGTGCTGAATGCTCACAGGAATCTCCTGCTCTGTGAAAAAAAGAAACTGTGTTCTTTAGCAGCAGTTTCTCCCCAAACCAACGTCTCTCATTGTGGAGTGAGCCTGGGGCACAAGGGAAGAGGGATGTGCCTCTGTAGAGGTGGCTTTGCCAGCACTCCCTAAGTGGTTTTGCTCCCTGGAGCCACCAGCCAGGGCTCCCTCCTGCTCCAGCCCCTACCTCACACAAATACCCACAGGTGAGCACTCTCAAGATGCAGCACTTGAGACAAAACCCCAATTCCCAGCATTTTGCTGCACCAGCAGCTCAGAACCCCCCGGATCCCTCGAGACACTCAGCTTGGCTCAGCACCAGAGCCTCATCCACTGCCAGCCCCAGCCCCAGCCCTGGCAAAGCCACATTTCCCAAGCCCATTCCTGCTTCCCTCTGATTGACATCACACCATTCCTCTTCCAACTGGAGGGCAGAGGCTGGAGCACTAAAACAGACACCCCTGCCCACCAGCCCCCGGTGTTTGCTTGACAGCTCAGTTGTTTTCTGTCACTGAGGATGCAATTTATTTTTTAATAGCATGTCTAATAAGTGATGCCCACTTGACTGACAGGCTGCTATTTATCCATGCAGCTCCAGAACATGTGCTGTGTTTTATAAATAGGCACTGAATGATTTCTGAGATGTTCAACAAAATCTATTCTTTTCTGAACTGAGGCTCCAAACAAGAATGTCTTAATGGATCCCTAATTAATTGCGTGCAGAGAGGCTTTCCTGAGAGCTCAGAGGAGGAATGAGAAGGTTGCTGTATAAATATTAAATGTTGTTATATAATTACTCTGTGAACATGGCAGGGAATCTTGCTCTCTGCATGTAGCAACTCTTGGTCAGCAATTTGGGCACCCCATGGCAGGTTTTGGTGGGGTGCACAGCTGGGCTGTGGCTTGCTGCATCTTGAGGAAAATATCCTGCCGGAGTGGGACAAAAATCAGGCAATTTTTAGGTTTGACACTGTTTTAAAAGACATTTTGGCTGATTTTGGCTGTTGATAGCCAAACCAAGGGGTCACAAGTCTGGTGTTAAGCCCACATCTGCACCCGAGGAGGGCAGCCTGAGTGCTGCTCAAAGAGCTGTGAGAGGAATTTTTTATAAAAAGCTGTTTGTTCCCATTTCTCCTGTGCAGGAGCTGCTGCAGCAGGGCTGTGTTTTCCAGGAGAGGCACGGCTGGGAGAGACCTGGCTGGTTCAGCCCTGGGGGAGCAGCCCCGGTAAGAACAGTGGGGTTTGGGGGGGTCCTCAGCCTGGAGAGACCAGCTGGGGTAGGACCCAGCACCATGGGTGGGGATCCATCACTGAGGGCAGGGATTTTGGGGTGGGGACCCCTCATCAGGACAGGGATGCTGTGGGGGGATCCATCACTGTGGGCAGGGATGTTGGGATGGGGATCCATCACTGTGGGCAGGGATCTTGGGATGGGGATCCATCACTGAGGGCAGGGATGTTGGGATGGGGATCCATCACTGTGGGCAGCGATGTTGGGATGGGGATCCATCACTGAGGGCAGGGATGTTGGGATGGGGATCCATCACTGTGGGCAGGGATGTTGGGATGGGGATCCATCACTGTGGGCAGGGATGTTGGGATGGGGATCCATCACTGTGGGCAGGGATGTTGGGATGGAGATCCATCACTGAGGGCAGGGATTCTGAGGGGGAGACCCATGACTGAGGGCTGGAATGTTGGGATGGGGATCCATCAATAAAAGCAGGGATGCTGAGGGGGGGACCCATCACTGTGGGCAGGGATGTTGGGATGGAAATCCATCACTGTGGGCAGGGATGTCGGGATGGGGATCCATCACTAAAGGCAGGGATGCTGTGGATTCATCCCCATGGGGTGGGATGTTGGGATGGAAATCCATCACTGAGGGCAGGGATGTTGGGATGGAGATCCATCACTGAGAGCAGGGATGTTGAGATGGGGATCTATCACTAAAGGCAGGGATGCTGTGGATTCATCCCCATGGGCAGAGATGCTCTGGTAGGAGCCATCATCATGGGCAGAGATGTTGGGGTGAGGATCCATCCCCATGGGCTGGGAAGTTGGGGTGAGATCCATCACCATGGGCAGGGATATTGGAGAACCCATCCCCGTGGTGATCAGGGATGCCAGTGTGGGCACCCACCACCACAGCCATCTCTCCAGGAGTGGGGTGAATATGCCAAGGAGTGTTTTGGCTTCAGCCTCACCTCCTCCTCCTCCCTGTCCCCCAGGTCCTGGACTATGATTACTACGGTGCCTACGGCCACGAGCGCCACAGGGACTACGCCTACAACCGCCTGCTGGGGGACGAGTACACCTTCGACTTCCCTCCTCACCATGACATCGTGAGCGGGGCTGACAGCCCCTCCTGCCCTGTCAAACCCCCAGCCAGCCCCTCCTGCCCTGCCAAACCCCCAGCCAGCTGAGGGACCTGGAGGCAGCAGAATTTGTGCCCCATCGCGGCTCTGGGTGATGCTCGGAGGGAGGAGAAGCTCCAAAACAGCTCCAAAATGTCCCAAAACTATGAAGGGAAATGTGTAGCCCAGGCTCAGAAATCTCAGGGGAGAGGCCATGGGAATTATGCTGCTGCTTTGCTGAAGTGTTGAGAGCAGCTTGGGGAAAAAAATCCAATTTGATAAAATTTGGGTGTTATTGATGATAACTGTCACTGAGGTAGTGAGGTGAGGAATGGGATCAGGCACTTGGGATGGCCTGTCAGGCTGGCTCCAGCAAATTCCTGATTCTTTCAGGAGCATTTTGAAGCCTTTAAAGGCACCAGGAGAGTGTCCTGGTATCGTTTCCCGTTATGCAAATGGTTTAATTTGTGTTTCCCTTTGTGGGCTCAGCCTCAGCGCTGCCGCATTTGCTTTAATTGCAGATCAAGAAGGAATGTTTAACGTGCAGGAACGCCCTGGCTCTCTTTGACATGTCTTATTTTGGGAAGTTCTACTTGGTTGGACCTGAAGCTACCAAAGCAGCAGACTGGCTGTTCAGTGCTGATGTGAGCAAAGCCCCAGGTACAGCCTCAGCTCCTCCTTTTGCTGGGAAGATCTCACCCCAAAATAATCCAGAAAAACCCAGACTGGCTTTTCCTCTCAGTGCTGCCTTTGCAGAGGGTTTGGGAAGAGGCTGCTCCCCCTGTCCTCACCACAGTCTTAATTCTGCCTTGTTCACACAGGCGTTTGAGACTTTTAATCTCAGGGTTGTGGCTTCGTGCTGCACATTGGGCGCCAATATGTTGAAATTAAATACCAATATAGCCAGATGGGACGTGCCTGGGCTCGTCTGGCCCTTACTGCTTGACCAAAGGCAGCAGCTGTGGTGGTTTCACCTCAGAGACACCTTTGGCTCGCTGGATGCTGCAGCAGCTCAGTGCTCTGAGCTCAGGGATGAAGGAGGGAGGTTTCCCTCTGGCTCCAGCTGTGGCTCACATCTGGAGGTGCAATGAGTGCTGGAGTAAATCAAGCACAACCCTCAAACAAGCCAGCTGTGGTTTGTTGTCCCCTTTTCCGAGGCTGGGAAGCAACTTTGGGCATTTCCAAGGGTGCAACTTCATCTCCTCCCACAGAACAGGGAAAAGCCATCATTCCTTTTCCCTGTGCCGGTGCTGGGACACCCATGGTCAGTCAGGACAAAGCCAGGATGGGTGATTTAATGACAATGACATTTTTCCTGCTGCCCAGCTGCCTGTGCCGGGCTGGCTGATGATGGTGCCCTTGTGCCCCGCAGGCTCCACCGTGTACACCTGCATGCTGAACCGCCAGGGCGGCGTGGAGAGCGACCTGACTGTGAGCAGGATCAGCCCCGGCACCCCGGGCTCCCCCCTGGCCCCTGCCTTTGAAGGTAAAACCCTGACCAGATGCATGGAGCAGCTCTGTCACCCTCCCTGAATTCCCAGGTTTTCTTGCTGCTTTTTCAATGCACACAGAGAATTTTCCAGTCCTGGGCAGGTTTGTCCCAGCACTCCGTGTCACGCTGGAGGGGCTGCAGGCACAGGGCTGATTGCATTTTCCTAATGGCAGCCACCTGGCTTTTTCCACCTCCATCCCCGGTGCCTGTAACCTGATTATGGCCCCTGTCCCCAGGGCCCTGCACTGCTCATCGCTGTTATTGGGTTTGTCCAGCCCTGCCTGGCAGCTCTGACCTCTGTCCCAGCCCTTATCAGCTGCAATTAAGGGGACTGGAAGGCAGCAGAGCGGCCCTGAGGGCAGGAATGGCATTAGGCAGCTGCGGAGGAGGAGGATGCTGAGCTCGGTCTGGCCAGGAACAGGGTGGCCACAGAGCCCTGTCCCCATGCTGTGTCACCTTCAGATGTGCCATGGGGCAATCTCAGCATGCTGTGTCACCTTCAGATGTGCCCCGTGCCACAGGGCAATGTCACCATGCTGTGTCACCTTCAGGTGTGCCATGGGGCAATCTCAGCACCTTCAGGTGTGCCATGGGGCAATGTCACTGTGTTTGTCCCAGCAGTGTGGGGTGCCTGTGATTTTTCCCTCCCTTGTGGGAGGATCCTTCCTCCCTCCTGTCTGGGACACTGGCAGGGGAAGCAGGGTGGGAAGTGGCTGACAGAGCTGCAGCTTTGGCGGGCACTGGAGGTGTTTAATCACAGCAAAGTCTATTTTCCCAATTACAGTAGGTGGCTGCACTCATTATCGTTATGACAGAATACCAGAGAGCAATTTCGTAGTGGCAGGAAAGACAGAGGGAAGATTGATTACATATTAATCAGCTCTCAAACACCATCCCTGGGGATTCTTCCACCCAGGATTACTGAGGAGATGAAATTCTTCCTTGCATACAGTGGGAAGTGTACTGTAGTGGTTATGGGCTGGTCACTGTGGCATTCCCTGCTCCCACCTGTACCCACAGCTCCCTCCACCCTTGAGGGTCTGTTCTGTGTCTGGATAAAACTGCAGATGCTTTTGCTGTTGTTCTCAAGGAGTTTTTTCCTGTGATGCTCACACACACTTTCACTGCCAATGGCCATTTTCACTGTGCTGAGCCCCACAAAAAGCAGAGCCCCAAAGCTTTCCCAAATCCCCCAGCTCTTTAACCCTTTCATTGGCAGTCCCAGCCAGGGCTGTGCAAGCTGGAGATGCTCAGGGCTGCACTTGAGGCTGTGCAGAGCAGAACCAGCCCTGAGAGTGCCCGGGGCTGTGTTCCAGGGGATGGATATTACCTGGCCATCGGCGGGGCCGTGGCTCAGCACAACTGGTCCCACATCACCACCGTGCTGCAGGACATGAAATTCCAGTGCAAACTCCTCGACTGCTCCGAGGAGCTGGGCATGATGAGCATCCAGGGCCCGCTGAGGTGAGAGGTGTGGGCTTCTCCCAGTAACCTGAGCGGGGAGGGAGGGAGGGATGGGGTGGAGGGGTGGAGAGATGGAGGCAGGGATGCAGGGGTGGATGGAGGGGTGGAGGGAAGAATGGAGGGATGCAGGGATGGAGGGAAGGAGGGATGCAGGGATAGAGAGAGGGGTGCAGGGATGCAGGGAAGGATGCAGAGTGGAAGGAGGGATGCAGGGATGGATGGAGGGGCAGAGGGATGGATGGAGGGATGGGTGGAGGAATGGAGGGATGGAAGGAGGGATGCAGGGATGAAAGGAAGGATACAGGGGTGGAGGGAGGGATGCAGGGATGGAATGAAGGATGCAGGGATGGAATGAAGGATGCAGGGATGGATGGAGGGATGCAGGGGTAGAAGGAGGTATGCAAGGGTGGAGGGAAGGATGGAGGGATGCAGGGATGGAGGGAAGGATACAGGGGTGGAGGGAGGGATGCAGGGATGGACGGAGGGATGCAGGGATGGATGGAGGGATGCAGGGGTGGAGGGAAGGATGGAGGGATGCAGGGATGGAGGGAAGGAGGGATGCAGGGATAGAGAGAGGGGTGCAGGGATGCAGGGAAGGATGCAGAGTGGAAGGAGGGATGCAGGGATGGATGGGGAGAGGTTTGCCTCAGGTGCAGGTCCCCATGCTGGGCAGGGGTAGGTGTGAGCCCCATGACACTGATGCTGATGTGGCTGGGGTGTCACTCCACTTCCCATGGAACTGAAATTTCTTTTGAGGCTCCCACAGCACTGCACATCAGCCATCTCAGCTCAAGTCTGTCTTGCCAGCAAGAGGAGGAGCAGGATTTGGGGATAACCCTCCCTGCTCCTGTGTGCTGTCTCCCCACAGCCGTGCTGTCCTGCAGGAAGTGCTCGACACCGACCTCAGCAACGAGGCCTTCCCCTTCTCCACGCACAAGATCACCACAGCTGCAGGATGCCAGGTGGGAAGGGGCCCCTCCTTGAGCTGCCCAGGGAGCTGTGGGTTCTGTGCACCCACCAGCCAAGCACAGAATCCCAGTCTGGTCTGGCTTGGAAGGGACCTGAAAGATTGTTGGATTGCACTAATTGGTTTCTTTAGTGTTTTGCACTGGGTTTTGTATTTTGGAATAGTATACAAAAGATCATCTTGTTCCACCCCCTGCCATGGGCAGAGACACCTTCCACAGTCCCAGGATGCTCCAAGCCCTGTCCAACCTGGCCTGGGACACTTCCAGGCATCCAGGGGCAGCCACAGCTTCTCCGGGCAAACTGTTTCATCTCCCTCTGTTGGGAATGTGTCTGCCCCCTCTTTATTGCAGAGAGGTTTTGTTGTGGTTTTTGTAGGAAAAGGCCAAAACCCAGAGTGAGACAAGGGTGTTTCCCTGCCTGACTGCCTGGCAGGTGCCATCCTGCTCTGCCAGGGGTGTCACAGCACTGAGCCTGGGGAAGGGACAGGGTGACTCATGGCTTTGCAGCGATGCCACAGGAATGAGAGATGCCTCCACGGATTAGGGCCAGCCCTGGTGATGAGATCTACCTGACACTCCAGACACTTTCCATTTCCCCCTCCTCATAAAAAACAGGCACAATTTAATGCAAAGCCTGTCAGGTACTGGCAGCAGGGACTGGGCAGCCTGGGAGCTGCTCTTTGATCACAGGAGAAGCCTGACAGCCCTAAGCTTCCAGTACAGCACACATCATCCTGCTCCTGCCCAGCCTTCAGGCCTCACACATGCCCTGAAGCTCTTGATTGAGCTTGAACACCCCAAATAGAAGAGCTGGTGACCATGAAATGTCATTTTTCTCAAAGGAGAAATGTCCTAGGAAAACCTGCTGCTCACAACTTTGGGTATCAGGGAAAAGCTTGAGCAAGGTTTCATGGAGAAACTCTGATTTCTCAGTGATGTTTATCCCATGTGGAATATTCCTATGGTTGCACAAACACTTTGAGGAGAGGGTGGGATTTGTACTTGCTCCTTTCTATAGGAAGCCTGGGCAGGCCATGGTCCCAGAGCATCCCTCTCCTGCTGGATGGGAGCAGGGACCATGCCCAGAACTCTCTCTGCTCTCAGCCTGGAGCCTGGTGGGGTATGAAGGAGGTGAAGGTGAAGCAGTAAATCTCATAAAAGGCAGCAGGAGAGCCAGGAGCTGCAGCAGACTGGATGTTAAGGAAATTGGGTTAAGCCACGTGCGGCCACTTTTCATTCAGAATTAAAATGGCTTTAATTCTCCTGCAGCTGCCTGCTGAAGAGATTGCTGCTAAATCAAATTAGAGCCTCTTGATTTGTGAGCAACAGCCTGGCCAGGCCTTAAGGTGGTTTAAGTAAGGCACAGATTTTGCCCAAGTGAGATGAATCTCCAAACCATTGCCATCAATGCACCCTGGGTGCCCAGCAACTCAACCCACAGAGAGTTCAGTGTCCCTTGGAAGGCCTGGGGAATTCAAAGCCAATCCACTGGTGCAGGTCGTCCAAAATTCTGGATTTTAGTCCTCATTAATCCTCCCCACACCCTCCCCTGTCAGCCTGTAGCAGGCTGATATCATCTTGTAATAATCTGCTTTTGCCCTAAGAAAGGTGTGGAAATGTTCCTGTCTCCAGGAGTGTGATGAGTTTATTTGCATTTCACTTCAAGTTTGTTATAAATAATCCAGTCCTTCAAGGAAGATTGAGCTGGCAGAAGTTTTGTGGATTCTTTGGAGTGTGAATTCCCTGATGGACAGAGAGAAAAGCTCTCCTGTCTCAGGGGTGTGAGCTGGGAGGGGACTGGACCACCCTTCAGGAGGTTTCCTTTGTCCCACTGGACAATGAACGCCAGGGGCCCCATCCCACGCTGGAATTAGAGTGGGAGGATTTCTCAGGGCAGCAGGCTGAAGCCTTTGCTGATATTATCACCTTCCAGGGGGATTAAACTGAACCCAGCATCTTAAAAAAGTTATCACTGAGATTTTCCTGCATTAACTCAGTAGTTGAACAAAATCAGCTGGAGTCAAAGGAGAGTTCCAGCAGAGTTAATGACTCTGGAAATTATGGATTGGTTTGTGAGTTTATATATAGAGTCTCTCATTGTATGGAACAGCAGAGAAAGGTCTCCCTTTGAATCTCACTGCTGGAGACAGGGAAAAATTCAGGTTTTCATTTTCCATGGTACCTAGAATGCTTTTGAATCGCTGCACAAAAGCCCAGGGATGGATGCAATTCCACAGCTCCAGCTGGAAGGCCTGTTCCTATGGGAATCCAGCAGAGCTGCCGAGTGCAGCCCTTAGCATTTCCCCCCTCCTCGGTGGGATGTGAGGGGCTCACACACACCCCAGTCCCTCCCTGTGCTCAGCTCACCACTGCCCGATCACCCCAATTTTCCAGGATTTCCCGTTTTCTGTGGGCACTTTGCAGGGATGCTCATTCCCCTGGAGCACTGGTGCTTTGAGAGGAAGTTCCTCCCAGGAGTAAGTTGCTCCTGATTGTAAAGAGCGCTTCAGCTGCAGTCCCATTCGGGGTTAACGAGCCGGGAAGTTGCCTGTCAATCCCCAGAGCATCTCCTGCCGCAGTGAAGATGGGAGCTGGCTTGCAGCAGCCTCTTCTCAGGCTGTTCCCTAATTAGATGACACCTTTGTGAAGAGGAAAAAGCTTCTCTGAGCCCCTTGTGCTCCTGGGGAAGTCAGTGCCAGCCTTTGTGCCTGGCTGCGGGGCTGTGCCAGGGACCAGGGCAGGGCTCAAAATAAATTCCCCATCCTGTGTTCCTTCCACCTCCTCACTCCTAATGCAGAGGTTAAGGTTTCTCACCATTTAAAAATTGTAAATTCAGCTTGAGGATATGATTTTGCTGCCAGGGGAAGCAGGAGTGGATTTGGGCTCCCAGGTGTGCCATGCTGGCAGCACAGAGCCCAGGCAAACCTTGGGCACCTCTGCCTGCTTTGGGCAGCAGCTGCTGGGGTCTGTTTGCATTTGGGATTAGAGAGTACCAGCCCTGCTTGGGGCAAGAGCTCAGCAAATGGCAAAATGCAGCTTGTACCCCAGCCCCAGCCAGAGCCAGCATGGCCAGGCCAGCCCAAGGCCACCAGAGCCAGCCTGGAAATGTGTCCTGAGCTGGGGACAGCTTTGTTACCAGCACAGATCACAGCCCAGAGAGGAACTCTGGAGTTAATCTCTCTCCCAAAGGCAGCTCTGTGTCTGCAGTGGATGTACCCAGAGGGATGAACCAGAGGGGTTTTGTGGGGGAGGAAGTGGAGAAACACAATGGGATGAATCAGAGGAAAAGGCAGCTCAGGCTCCAGGGCTGTCTGCAGGGAAGGTGCCTGAGTTGGGCCGGTCCCAGCTGGCCTGGAAGGCTTTGGGAATGGAGAATGTTCCAGAGGGACAGCAGGAGGGTGCCTGGGTGAGAGGCTGGTGGAACACAGGCGGGCCAGGCTGTTCCCTGGGACTGCAGCCAGGCTCCATCCCTGGGAATGAGGCTTCTCTGGAGAAGCACCGAGTCCCCTGTGCTGATCTGCTCATCCCCCCTTGGGGCTTCTGGCGTTTGGTGTGGAGTTCATGTGACAGCTCAGCTTTGGGACACAACCCTGAGCATTCCCTGGTGGCACTGGGACATGCCCAGGAGCCTTGGGTGCCTCTGCTGTGGCAGCACTGTCCAGGAACATTCCTGGGGCAGGGACAGCAGTGAGGAAGTGCCCCAAAAGCAGGAGGACAGTCCTGCTGGGGACAGCTTCCCTGTCTCAGAGGATCAGCAGAGGGAGACAAAAGCTTGGCTGGAGCTGGAGCATCACATCTCACCCCAGCCCTGGAGTCTGTAGGCAGAGGATGCTGCAGCAGCCACCTCTGCCCACTGGCACTGACGGTAGCTGGTTTGAGGTACCAGGCTTAGGATGTCCAGAGCTGAGAAATTCACTCTGAGCCTACAGCAATGGTGCCAGGGCCCTGAGGAAGGAGGAATGATGAGGAGGACTGCATTGATATCAGAAGGCTCATTAATTACTTTATTATACTATATTATTCTATACATTTAAAACTGGATCTGCCAAGCACTCAACCCTGCACACAACTGCAATGAATCTTGTGACTGTCACCCAACAGTCTCAATACTCTTGGCCCTGATAGCCTTGGAAACAAAACACCATCACTCTGGGTAACTAGTCTCCATGCTGCATTCTACTTTTGCACAAACACAGGCACAGCAAATGGTAAGTATTGTGTTTTCTTTCTCTGAGGTTCAGAGAATGTGAATCCCAGAAATATTCTTGGGAAGGATTGTGCCTTGCTTTTCTCTGTGAAGGGAAATGTGGGGCTACATGAGCCTGTCTTTGTGCAAGAGAGGAGAGCCCAGAAGTGCCTTCCACCACAGTTCCCAGGGGTAGGATGGTCGGGACAGACAGGGACAAGAGATCTCTGCAGCCAGGTCGTGGAACTTGGGGTTTATTGCAAAGGGCCTGGGTGCAGGGCCCTGCTGGGAGCTGCCAGCTACAGAGAAGTAAAGAGAGTGGTAAAGAGAGAGAAGGTAAAAAGGATGAGAAAGTAAATGAGAGGGTAAGAGAGTGAGGTTCTCATTACAATACAATAAATCTTCTTCTGTGTTGAATATTCTAATTCTCACTAACCAATCTAGTACAAGTCCTATAGCATTTCCATACAGCCTATAAGAATCATTACATTACTGTGCTGTGTTACATTTTAAACCCTAAAAACTCCTCTTTGGGCCCCTTCTGCCAAGCTAATGGGGTCTGCTCTGACCCTTGGAGCTGTCAGCAAGCAGAGGGTGTTGTTCCATCAAAAGGGGATCACCTTCAGCCAGCCACACCATTGTTTTCCAGTTGTTCGGTAACTGAGGTATCTCAAAGCTTGCTTTCATTTCAATCTCACTTATAGTTTCCATATTCTCCAAATCTTTTGCCAGGCAGTCATATTTATAAGGCTTTCCTGTTCCATCTTCCCCAGCACCCAGGCCAGGCTGGCTTTCCCCTGACACGGGAGCCTCTGCCAGGCTGCCCAGCCCAGCTGCACCCCGGGGATGTTCCCCTCTTGCCTTTGCAGGTCCGTGCCATGAGGCTGTCGTTCGTGGGCGAGATGGGCTGGGAGCTGCACGTGCCCAGGGCTGACTGTGTGAAGGTTTATCGGGCAGTGATGCAGGCGGGAGCGCGGCATGGCATCGCCAACGCCGGCTACAGAGCCATCGACAGCCTCAGCATCGAGAAAGGTCCTTGTTCTCCTCCCAGCAGCAATCTCTGTTTCTCCTACAGAGGGGGGAGCAGGGCAGGGAGCTTTTCCTCAGCTTTGGGGTTGGTCAGTGGGACTGGAGGTGGGGCAGGGTCTCAGAACACTGAGAATTCCCCTGTGTGCTCCTCTCCAAGGTGTTTTATCCAGGTGAATAAAGGGCAGTGGGTGTCCAAGGGGCAGGGCTGTGGTGGTGTTTGCAGGACAAGGGAAGAGATGAGAATCTTGACTCCATGTTTCAGAAGGCTGAGATATATGATATGATATGATATAATATAATATAATATAATATAATTAATATAATATAATTAATATAATATAATTTTCAAACCCTGATTTTAATTTTTTAAACAGGGTGCTTTTATATATTATATTATATTATATTATATTATATTATATTATATTATATTATATTATATTATATTATATTATATTATATTATATTATATTATATTATATTATATTATAACTATACTAAACAATAGAAGAATGATTTCATCAGAAAGTTAGCAAAGAAAAGAATAGAATGATAACAAAAGCTGATGACTCTCAGAGAGTCCAAGCCAGCTCACTGTGATTGGCCATTAATTAGAAACAACCAACATGGACCAATCAAATATGCACCTGTTGCATTCCACAGCAGCAGATAATTATTCTTTTTCTTTTCTTCTGAAGCTTCTCAGCTTCTCAAGAGAAAAATCCTGGCAAAGGGATTTTTCAGAAAATATCATGGCAACACAGGGGTGCTGTGCCAGGTCAGTGGGTGACCCGTGCTGGCTCCTGCAGGGTACAGGCACTGGCACGCAGACCTGCGCCCCGATGACACCCCGCTGGAAGCAGGGCTGGCCTTCACCTGCAAGCTCAAGTCCAGCATCCCCTTCCTGGGCCGGGAGGCCGTGGAGGCACAGAAAGCCAAGGGCATCTTCCGCCGCCTCGTGTGCTTCACCACCGAGCAGTGAGTACACACCTGGAGGTTTTGCAGATGGGGCTGGAGGCACTCTGGGTTCGGCAGGGAGAGGTGAATGAGCAAATCCCCTGTTGTATGTTCAGTGGGAGCTGCAGGAGGTGTGAGGGTTGGTCTTGTTTCACCCAGAGTTTTGCAGATGGGGCTGGTGACACTCTGGGTTCGGCAGGGAGAGGTGAATGAGCAAATTCTTTGTTGTATGTTCAGTGGGAGCTGCAGGAGGTGTGAGGGTTGGTCTTGTTTCACCCAGAGTTTTGCAGATGGGGCTGGTGACACTCTGGGTTCAGCACGGAGAGGTGACTGAGCCCGTGGGCAGTGGGAGCCCTGGCACATGGGGTGCCCTGGGGCAGAGCCAGAGCCCTGTGCCCCATGGAGGGGCTGTGCTGTGGCAGCTCTGCCCTTTACCTCGCAGGAAGGTACCCATGTTCGGCCTGGAGGCGGTCTGGAGGGACGGGCAGGTGGTCGGCCACATCCGCCGGGCAGATTTTGGGTTTGCCATCGACAAAACCATCGCATACGGCTACATCCGAGACCCTTCAGGGGGCCCGGTGAGTGCAGAGCCCCGGGCTGGCTGTGCCTCCACACACCCTGGGACATGGCATAGCAGCTCCCTCGTTTTCCCTGGGCAGGCTGGAGGGCGAGGGGTTGGTGCCAAAGTTGGTGTCACTGTCACCGTCTGAGGTCCATGCACGGCTCAAGTGCTGCCTCAGGGGTTAATTGCAACCAAATACTTAATCGCAGTAGCAAATTCACTTATGTTGTAGGGAGCAATGGCCAATGGGAGCACGGCAAGGTTTTAATTAACCCTGGGAGGCTCCTGGGTAATCATTCAGTGCCCTCATTTAGCAGCGTGCTGTGGGGACAGAGGTTGGGTGATGTCTCCAGGGACCTTTTCTGTGCCAGCCAAGAGCTGTGTGTGGGCTGTGATTGCTGCTCTTGCTTGCCTTGGCTTTTCATCCTGCATCCCTGCGAGAGACCCAAGGCAAGTGGCTTTGTGGGCCAGTTGCTCCTGGGAACACCCTTTTTTCCCAGTGATGAATATTCCTCCTTTTCCTTTTCCTTTTCCTTTTCCTTTTCCTTTTTTCTCCTTCTCCTTCTCCTTCTCCTTCTCCTTCTCCTTCTCCTTCTCCTTCTCCTTCTCCCTCTCCCTCTCCTCCCTCTCCTTCTCCCTCTCCCTTTTCCTCTCTTTTTTCCTCTCCTTTTCCCTCTCTCTTCTCCCTTTTTCCCTTTCACCTCTCCTTTCTTTTCCCCTTTCCTTTCCCCTTTTTATTTCCATCATATACCTTCACAAGGGAAAAAAAAAGAAACCTAAAATTTTCAAACCCTGATTTTTATTTTTTTTTAAACAGGGTGTTTTTAACAGTTCTCATCCCCCTTTCCACACATCTGGGGATGGCAGAGCCGGGTTTTCTGCAGGGATCAGATGTGTGGGGCGGGTGGGAGCTTGCCCAGGGGTGGAGCTGGGATGCTGCCACCCTACAGAGGTTTTTCCATGGCTCTGCCTCGCAGGTTTCCCTGGATTTTGTGAAGAGCGGCAGCTACGAGCTGGAGCGGATGGGAGTGACCTTCCCGGCCCGAGCTCACACCAAATCCCCGTTCGACCCCGACAACAAACGTGTGAAAGGCTTTTACTGAAGGCTGATGGGCTGCCCAGAGGGCAGAGGAGCTGCGGGCTGAACTCCTGGCCCCTGCTGGCTCCGGGGTCAGCTGCAAGAGCCAGGCAACCCCCTGGAACTCACCAAGCCACTGTGGGTCAAATCAAGGGGAGAGGAGGAAAAGATTCCAAAAAGTGCAAAGACTCTGCTGCTCTGTTTGCCCAGTGAAGTGGGGACACTGCAGCAATAATTCTTTTCCATGGGTTAATTGGCCTGCAAACAGTGTTTGGTCTCACTGTGTGTGAAGTGGTTTCAATTTTTGTCTGTGCTGGAATCTCTTTCCCCCAAATGTAGCCTGGAAATGAATTTTTTTTAAAGTAGCTCGGTTGTCAATACAGCTGGAACCTCTAAACAGGTCCCTTGCTGCGTCTGTCCCCACTCCCACAGGTGTCACCTCATCCTGGGGGCTCTGCTGGAGTGGGGATGTGGAGGGAAGGGGCAGAGTGCAGGGACATTGCCTAGGCTCACACTGTGGGTCCCTCTCTGCAGTGCTGTTTGTGTTTGTGTGTCATAATCATGGAACCATGGAGAACCTCAAAGCCCATCTCATGCCGTGGGTTCCATGGGCAGGGACACCTTCCACTGGCCCAGCTGCTCCAATCCCATCCAGTCTGGCCCTGAACACTTCCAGGACGATTTTTCTGGGCTGCTCCTGGCACAGGCTGTGGTGTAAGGTGGCCAGGGGGGCACTGGCCCCACAGCTGCCCTTGCTGGCAGCTCCCTGGTCCCTTGTGGCTGCTTCCCAAAGGTCACCTTGGAGGTGGCTCCTTTTAGCTCCCAGCAGAGAGGGGGATGCTGGCAGAGGCTGAGCCATGGGCTCAAACCCCTCTGGCAGCTCAGAGCCAGCCCTGGGGGCAGCAGGGAGGGTTTGCCCTCACACGCACACAGCCTGTGCTGCAGGGAAGGATCAGCACTCCCCATCACCATCCCTTGCTCTGCTCCCCTCTCTGGGCTCTCTGCTGGAGCTTTCACCCGCCTGAAGAAATAATCTCACTCCCTGCTCTTCCCTTTTCCTCCCTTGACTAGGTTTGTTTGGGTCACAGCCTCTTTAGAGCTGATTTCAATTCCTTGCCCTCGTGCCACGAGCGCCACGGGCAAGAGCGTGAACTCTGAAATGCTTTGGTTTTACTGAAAACATTAAAAACCAAGATTGAGATGAATTTTTCACTTGAATAGGAGGTGACTGCCCTGCCTCTGGCAGGGTGGAGGGCAGGGGAGGGGGTGGCTGTGGTCCTGTTCTGAGGGAAGGAGCATTCTGCCTCCCTGCCAAGCCAGGCATCACTCTGTGCCTGGAAGATCAGGTTTTGCTTTAAAAGCCTTTTCTGGTGTGCTGTGCTCTGACCTGGGGTTTCTCCTACAGCCAAGGTGGCTGGGGAGGAGATTTGGGGGCCACCTGGCCTGGATCCCACCTGTCCCAGGGCTGGGATGGACATGGACTCTCCTCCACCTCCAGCCTCTCCTCTGCTCCTCCTGCATGTTCTCCATTCAGAGCTCAACAGCAAAAAGCAATTTATTTTACATTTAGATATTTAATGGAGCAATTTTTTCCTGACAAAAGATTTGTCATTCCCCCTCCTCCCCTCCCCTTTTCCAAACCCCATCCCAGAGGTGTCCTTTGTTCCCAGCCATTGGCATCTGGTGGCATCGAGAGGAACAATCCAGAGCGTGGAGGAGTGGGGAAGGTAGGGAAGGGAGGGCTGGGTGGGTGTTGGGGCACCCCTGCATCCCTCCCTCCCTCCTTCCATCCATCCCTGCCACAGCTGCCAGCATGAGGGAGCACCTGTGGAGCCATCCTGAGCTAGGCAGGACCGTGGGACACCAGCAAGGCTTTTGTGCTGCTCCCACACATCCCTTTGCTCTGTGCCTCAGTTTCCCTGCAGGCAAACAAGCTCCTTCCCCCCTCCCTGCGGCTGCACAATAGCAAACCTCGCCGTTATTATCCCGGGGGTGGGAAGCAGCATTACTCAGAGCCAGCATTGCTAATGACACACTAAATATAGCTCTTCCCATCCGCGGAGGGCTTTGCTGAACCCTGCCTGATGAGCTGAGCCCCCTCCGGAGGCAGGGCCGGGCATGGCTGGGTGGCAGGGATGCTCCCCTCGATGATGCTCCTGCTGGGTGGCAGGCAGGGTGTCAGTCCCTCCGGAGCTGGCCCAGGTGCAGGGGGACGGGAGCAGCGGGCTGAGCCCCCGGGGAGGGCGGGCAGCGAGGGCTGGGCTCCTGCAGCCGCTCGGTGATGCTGGGGAGCGGCTGCTTCTCCCACTGGCCCTGCAAGAGAGGGCAGCAGCACCCTGAGAGCACGGCAGTGTCACAGACATCTCTTATGGAAAATCTTTTCCTTAGGATTTTTCAGCCTGAGAAGCTGAGAGACCTCAGGAACAAAATGTAAACAATGGTTATCTGCTGATATGGAATGCTACAGGTGCATCTGTGATTGGCCCATGTTGGTTTTTTCTAATTAATGGCCAGTCACAGTCAGCTAGATTAGACTGTCCAAGACACAAGCTTTTGTTGTCATTCTTTCTTTTTCTATTCTTAGCTAGCTTTCTGATGAAATCCTTTCTCCTATTCTTTTAGTGTAGTTTAAATATAATATATATAATAAAATAATAAATCAAGCCTTCTAAAACATGGAGTCAGATCCTCATCTCTTCCCTCATCCTAAGACCCCTGTGAACACCATGACACAGCAAGGGAAAACATTCCCCCAGAAAGTGAAGAAGATGTTGGAGGCTCGGTGTTTCTGTCTGCTTCGAGAAACGGCATGAGTTTTAACATCTGAAGTGGGTTTTTAGCCCAAATCAGGGTGTTTTCTCATGAGACATCACTAATTATTCCTAGTGCAGAAGCACCTACACATCCCCTGAGCGGCACAGACGTCTGAGGTGTTCCACAAATCCACCCCAGCTGGGGAATTTCCACCCCAAAAAATGTTACCTGCCAAGTTAGGTGGAGCCAGCTCAAACCAGGCAGTGCCACAGGCCCACCATGCTCTGGAAAAGCAGGAATTTCCAGCAGGGATGTGCCTGTGGAGCAGGAGGGATGCAGCAGCCTGGCTGAGGTGCCATGGAAGGGCTGTCACAGCCATCAGGGCTCACAGTGACCACGGCCAGGACAAACCCCCCACTCTGTACATCCATGGTGGCACCTTGTCTTGGGGATGCTCCCTCCAAAGAACAACCTGCCAGGTGCAGGCAGTGCCCAGGGCTGAGCCTGCCGAGCAGGATCCAGCTCAGATGTGATGTTGGCATGGCCTGGTGGCTCTGGAGAGATGGGCAGGGGCTGGGGGGGCACGGGGGGCTCAGCTCAGGGTGGTGATGCTCTGGCTGGGCTGCCAGCTGCGTGTTCGTGCGGAAATGTCAGCGAGAGGCTGAGCCACAGCGTGAGCAGGAGGAGGGAGGTCTGGAGAGGAGAGGTAGAGCCGTGAGTCATCAGCGAGATGAAAGTGGAATTTATGTTTTCAGCTGAAATTTCTGCTGGTATGTCAAGTGAAATGGGCCAGAGCTGGCACCGGGAAAACCCTGGGGAAAGATGGAGTGGGATGGAGGGACCTTTCCTAAGCTCATGGGGAGTGACCAGAGAGGGGACAGCTTTGCAGGGGAGCACCAGCTAGAGGAACAACTCCTTTCCTGTGCCCTTATGGCTTAGGGGAGCAGTTAAGCATCCTTAGGGCGCTCCAGCCCTGAGCCCATCTGCTGCGACGTCTGCCCTGCTGAAACATCCCTGAGCATGTTCTTTGGAGAGATCAAAGACAAGTGAAGTGTCTTGATAGTTGCTGTTTTCAGTGCTTTCAAGTTGAAACCTGAACAGAGTTTACTGCCAGCCCCTGTGGGTGCAGGGGAACTTGGGGACGGCACCGTCCCCGCTGCCGCTCACAAGTGTTACCTTGAGGTTTGGCTCAGTAATTAACAGCACTCAGCTCCTTCCAGAAATCATCAGATTTGGGATCACTGAACTGCAAAAACATGAGCTTAATTAGAAGCTGGTGCTTTTCTCTTGGCAGAAACAGCATGGAATAAATGAGATGTCTCCAAGTCGGGCTTGCTCTGAAACACCAGCGGAGCAGAGGCTTCTTCGCCCTCACTGTGATGCTCTGACCCACTTTGTGCCAGCACTGGCTCTGGTCTGCTCAAGGCCCTTCCTGACAGCCCCCAAGACCTCTCTGAAATCAAGGGAGTTGTCTGAGTCATAAATTAAGAGGTTTAATTCATAACTCTGCTGCTGCACAAAACTTCTGCACCATTTCTGTCCCTGCAGCAAAGCTCTGAGAGGTACCTGGTGTTCAGTTCCAGGAAACTGGAAAGGTTTCTGCCCACCCCATAGTGAAACTTTGCTGAAGGGAATTTACAGTGGCAGAAAGCTGATGGTCATCCCTGCAATCAGCTCAGGATGTTCCCGTGCTGAAGTGGACAGCACTGGGTCCAGGCTAATCCAAATTTATTGCACTGATAAATGGTGTTGGAAGCTGATGCCAGCACTGGTTTTAAATCTTCACCACCATCATCATCATGTTCCTCATCTCTAGGCCTGGTTTTATTTTAAAGACCTCCCAGTTCTTTATCCTTCACGTTTTGCTGGATCACCAACTTTGGAAGCTGCACAGATGCTGTGTGTAATGAGCTCGCTCTGCTGGGACCTGGGGGATTTGCCAAAATCCCAAAAACCACCTCACGTTTCTCCTTGGATCTGGCCCTACTTTAACAGTCAGCAAAAGCAGCCTCTAAATCACTTTATGCAAATGCATCTCCTAATTGGATCTGGCTGGGAGCATCCATGGTGGGCTCCTGATGTATTGGCTAAGCCCAGGGCTGGGCTGGGCTCTGTGTTTGCTGATACCAGGGATTTCCAGCCCCCTGCCCTGAGCCTGCTGGGTTTGGATGTGTCCTGAGCAACACAGACCCAGCCTTACATGTGGGAATCGTGCAGGGAATCTCTGGGAGGGAGGCTGTACCTACCGGGAACCGGACAGCAGAGGATTTGTTGCAGTGCACGGAGATGGGAGCAAAGCCGTAGAGGGATCTCAGCACATCCCTGTTGAAGGTGTTCCAGGGGATGGAGTAAAACTGCTGTGGGACAGACACCTGTGGGCACATGCAGACCTCCTCATCGTTGAACCTGGGCAGGAGAAAGGCCAGGCTGAAGCACAGCACTGCTGTGCCCTTCCAGAGCTGGATGTGACCAATTCCTCCCTGCCTAAACGTGGGATGGCTCTGAGGGCAGCGCTGGGCACAAGCACAGCCTGCAGCAGCCAGCAGGGCAGCATTTGGGAGCAGCCCGTGGGTAGGACACCCTGTGCAAGGTCAGCATCTCCCTCTCCTCATGGGTGGATGGGCTGCAGCCTCCTCCCCTGGCGTGGATCCTTGAATTTCTGCCTCGGGTGATGAAGAATATTTTGCATTTATGCACTCAGCCACACGCTGACCCTTGCTGAAAAGCCCCTCCCTCCCTTCCTGGTGGCAAGCCATCCTCCAAACCCTGGGTTTGGCTGTTGTACCAGTGCTCCCTGTGCCTCCAGCCCCCCTGTGCAGGGCTCTTTACCTGTTGACAAGGTTGAAGTACCGGTGCAGGTAGCCTGGATCCACAGCGCTTTTGCACAGCTCCAGTTGGGTCTGGGGGTAGTAGTGCACGTAGTTCACACACATCTCCTCCAGGATGCCAAAGCCTCCCTGTGGCACAGGCAGGAAGGTGATGGAAGCAAGGCCTGGCTGTGCCCTGCTGGGGCTGCACAGGGGCAGGGAGGCACAGAGCACACTCACACGCATCTATACCTAAAATCTCTCTCTAGATCTAGATCTGGATCTCTAGATAGACAAAGATGAGATAGAGATGGACATAGAGATAGGTATTCACACCCCTTCAGGTGCATGGCATGGCCAGCCCTCTGCTTGTCTGCCCTCTGTGCAAGGACAGACTTCCAGGCTAGACTGTGTGGTTTACATTAAAATGCAGATTTCCTATAATCCCTCTGCTATATTTAGCCTTGTCCCTGTTGATGGTACCTCTGACAGGCTCTTTTATATTTTTTTCCCACTGCCTATGTAAGGAAATAACATGCACTGTCAAAAAATGCCACTTCTCTTTAATTACAATTAATCCCTGGTGGAACAGTTTGTGATGGGAATTACAGTGACACATGCTACTTCACAATTAGCACCTTCACATCCCTGCTGCAGGCAGCAGAGCCTTGTGAGTTCCCTTCTTCCCACCCTCCCTTGGCTTCTGGCTGGGGTTCAGCCTGGCTTCATGCAGGTGCCCACTCTGGGGCTGCCCCCAAATCTGCCCCTGCACTCACCACGGTGGCTCTGCTCCGATCCTCAGTGTTGTATGTGCAGGTGGTGATGAGTTCATCACCCTGGGAGGTTCAAACACAGGAAAATTTAAGGATTGGGGAGTGTTCCACATGGGAATCTCTGCTCCCCATATCAGGAGCTTGCAACCCCACAGGAGTCCTTGCTAAAACTGCATCCCCTGCGGAGATTCCCCAGGGCTGCATCCCAGGGATGGTGTTTCCTGCTTTCCTCGCTTTTTAAGGATTTCTGCGGGGTTGAAAACACCTTAAAATTGCACTTAGGCAAGAGCTGAGCAGACTTGGCAAAACAGGAGCAGACTTGATGGCACAGCAGCCTCCCTGCCACAGTCAGTGCTGAGGACCATGGGGACACCCCAGGGCACAGCTCTGGGCATGGCTCCAGTGTGTGCTGAGTGCTTTGAGCAGCTCAGGAGCAGCCCTGGGCACGGCTCCAGTGGGTGCTGAGTGCTTTGAGCAGCTCAGGAGCCACCCTGAGCATGGCTCCAGTGGGTGCTGAGTGCTTTGAGCAGCTCAGGAGCAGCCCTGGGCATGGCTCCAGTGGGTGCTGAGTACCTTGAGCAGCTCAGGAGCAGCCCTGGGCACAGCTCCAGTGGGTGCTGAGTACCTTGAGCAGCTCAGCAGCAGCCCTGAGCACGGCTCCAGTGGGTGCTGAGTGCTTTGAGCAGCTCCAGGAGCTGTCCCCAGCCTTGCAGTCAGGTCCTTCCCCATCTGAGGAGCCCTGGGGCAGGTTCCACCCCTGTTTTCTGTTTTCCCACCCACTCCCACTCTAATGCTGAATCTCTTCCTCTCCTTCCATCAAGCAAGGCCAGAGGGCAGCACCATGGCTCATCTTCCCCCCCTGAGGAGCCTCCCTGTGCCAGACGAAGCCCAGCTAAATCAGGAGCCTCATTTAGCTCCTGCCTGCCCACACACCAATTCTGGGCCATATGAGAGAGGTCCTGGCTGTCCCCAAAGTATCTGCATGGAGATGGCACAGATGACCCAGGAACCCTCCCTCCAGCCCCCCTGGGAGTCCCCACATGGAATGGGGAGGTTGAAGAAGGCAGGGGACTCAGGATGTGCTGTTTGGAACATTCTTTGGAGCAACTCACCGGAAAAACAGCGACCACCTCCTTCAGCATGCGGATCTCCTGGGAAGGGAGGGAAGGGCACACATCAGAGTGGCACTGTGCCCAGGGGGAACACCCAGCCGTGCCCCCTGCAGCCCCTGTACCTGGAAGTGTGGGCTGTAGTGGCTGTCAGCATTCACAACCTGCCTCTCCCTGCCGTGCCGGGCCAGCACCGTCACCACTTTCCTGCCTGCCAGGTGTGTGTGCAGCTGCGAGGCGAAGATGCGGATGCCAGCAGAGGGCAGAGCCTGGGGAAGGAAGGAGGGACAGCTCAAGCCCCCGTGGGAGCCCTGTCCCTGTCAGAATCCAGGACATTCCTCTGACTGCCCTGCAGGACTCCAGACCCTGGCAAGGGGCTCAGAGACCTTGGCACGGAGTCCCAAACACCTGTGCCTTCCATTTTAGCCCATGGAGAAAATTGCCAACTTTGTGCAAAGATTTACAAGCACAAGAGTTTGAGTAGAATGATAGTTAATTTGTCACAGGGTGAAAAAGTAGAATTTGGGGGATTTAGAGTGGGGATTCAAGAGGCAAGATGGAGGAATCTGAATGTGTCCTGTCCTTCTTCTCCTTGTTCTTGTCCTCCATCTTCTGCTGTGATGGTGACACTTCTGGGTTGGTTTAGAATAGAGACAGACTGCCCAACATAGGTGATAGGTGTTGGAAAATTATTGTAAATAAAGCACAAGTAGTTCTTAGTATAAAAAGCCAACACCACCCCAAGGGCAGGGACTGTGCCACAGAACGACCTGCTGGACAGATCTCAGCAGGTCAGAGAAAGAATGGAACAGATAAGAGGAAAAATAAACAACCTTGAAAACCAGAGCCAAGGAACCTCGACTTCTTCTTTGGTCACAGGGCTGGGAAAAAAGACTTTTAATACCTTGGGAGCCATTTCAGCAACACAAAATCCGAGATGTCCCCTCTCACATCCCCTCCCTCACATCCCCTGGCTGTGTGCTGGGAACTGGCTGTCCCTGTTGTGGATCTCACATAGAGTTTAGGGGATTGCTGTACCCCTGGAGAAGCAGCTCAGTGAGCTCCTTGCAGAGGGACAAACCCTCACTGCTGCCAAACCAATGCTCCAGGGCAGCAGGAGCAGCTGAGGCAGATGCTGCTTCCTTCCCTGCCTTTGTTGGTGGTGGCACAAGAGATTCCTTATGGGTAAGCCCTACAAAAACACACACCAAATCTTCCCTGAGAGAGCAAGGTGGGCCCTTTGGAACCATCTTTGAGGGAGCTCTTGGCAAGCTCCCCGGGAGCAGGAGCCAATTTTCCCAGCCCTGTGAGGGAAAGCACCACTGGGACACGGCCAGCTCGGCAGTGAGCTTTATGGGAATGGTACCCAGGGGAGCTGGAGCAGATGGCTCCCCAGGAGAGCTGCTTCCAGGGGGATCCAGCACATCCCAACCAGCTGCTCTCTGTTTATTGTACACAGCAGATTTTTCTTTCCTCACGGTGAGTTTAAAACTTCAAATTGGCAGCCTGGAAATTGGTGCTGCCTGGAGCCAGGGAAAAGCTACGGGTAACCTTTCTCCTCCGAGGTGCAGATGGGACGGAGGGGACAGGCGCTCACCAGCTGGGTGCATTTATCTGTGCAGTATCCTGTGAGGATGAAGCTGTCCTCTCCAGGGGGAATGGCCATCACTGGGGTGTACACCAAGCCCAGCTCCATGATCCCAGCGTCGTAGGGACGAAGGGTGGCCGTGTAGTACAGCCTGATCCCCGAGGAGTCACGGCGACCTGGGGGTCAGGGGACAAGGACAAGTCACTGCAGGGACAAGGCCAACAGGTGAAAGACAAGGACATGCTGTGGGGAGCACACTTCCAGCTTCCTTCCTGTTTGAAATTGTTTTAAATCCTACAGATTTTCATGCAAATCTTCACTGAGTGGCCCCAGAGGCATTTGGCTCCCTGGTGAGGGCACTGTCCCAGGACAGCAGGGTAAGGGTGCCTTTGGAGAGGCCAAAGCAGGAGGACAGAACATGGGGTGCTTTGGAGGACTCCCTCAGGAAAGCGGCTCACTGCAGCTTCTTCAATCCCAAAGGCAAAGAGCAGGGTCAATAGGTCAGGAGGGGTTCAGGGCAGCTCTGAGCTCCCTGTCTCCAGGCTGGAGCCCACCCAGGGATAAGAATAACGGGGGAGACACTATTGGTTAACAGGCAAAAGCAGATGAATGATGGAAGATGTGAACTCTGTATTTATAGCCGTGTTTCTTCTCAAGTTGCCGAATGTGCTATGATTGATCCACAGTACATATGCTCTGGCCAACTAAAAATATCCTTGGGTAGTCAAGAAGCTGCTTGTTTTTATGTTAATGAAGAAACTGGGTTGTTTGGAATCCTTCTTTTTTTTCCAATGTGTCTCCTGACAATGTTATCGAAGCAGGAGAAAAGGAATCAACATCCACATCCCCCCCCTCCCCAGGCAGCCTGGTCTCTCTGGTGCCTTGGCACTGCTCTCACTCCTGCTCTGGGCTCAGACCCAGCCCCACCAACTTGTGTGGAAATTTTGGGTTACTCCTAGGACAGCTCAGCTGAATCTTGGTGTTGTTCTGGTTCCCATCCTTGCCACAGGAACTCTGTGGGGGCAATTTTCTGTCTGCAGGCTCCTTTCCCAAGCACCCTTTCCCACCTGTGGGCATGCATTTCAGGGAGGATGGCTTTGCTGAGACCAGAAAAGCAGCAGCGTGCTGGGGGGTTAATGTATTCTTCCTGCAGGGACAGATCTGGGCCATCAGCTCTCCACAAAGTTGAGAACAGGGCCATGGTTTGGGCCAGAGGCCTCCCCAGAAGGTGGCAATGCTTCCCTGGAATTTCCCCAGCTCTCCTGCCATGGTCACACAGGTAAAGCAGCATTCAGGGCAGCCCCTCACCTTTGAACACCAGGGGATTGTGGTAATGGATCTCCAGACGCAAATATCTGGAGGAGCCTGGGCCACCAAAGGCAAGACCTGCTTCTTCAGGGTAATAGAAAGCCTGGAAGCAGAAAATAGGGTGTTAGGGGAGCAGCAGGGTGGCTTTCCTGGGAACAAGACTGGAAAGCCTAAGGGAATGTGTGGGTGTAATCCTGACCCACACCATGGACCATGACTTGTGCCATTGGTTGTGCTTGGAAAGCTGCCCTTGCTTCCAAAAGCTTCTCTCATTCCACATGCAGTGGCACAACACCTGAGTGTTGTCATAAAATCATAAAATACCCTGAGCTGGAAGGGACCCACAAAAGGATCATCAAAATCCAACTCCTGGCCCCCTTGTTGTCCAAGGAGGTTTTGGACAACACTTGTGGGATTCCTGGGGCACAGGACAGCCCCAAGAATCCCACAAGTGTTGTCCAAAACCCCCCCTGAGCTCCCTCAGGCTCGAGGCCATGACCATTCCCTGGGGAGCTGTTCTAGTGTCCCACCCCACTGAATTATGGCATCAGAGAGAAGAGAACTGGGGACAAATAGGAAATCCAACACATCCAGGAGGGGCTGAAGCCAAACCCCAAACAGAGCCCAGTGTGAGGAGCCCCCAAAGCGGCACCGGACCGGTGTGAGAGGCAGCAGGGCCTGGTTGCCACCCAGGGGAATGTGTCCCTTGTCACACCCACCTGTGCCCCCATGGCCCAGGCTGCCAGCACGTGCCTGCAGTAGTTGAGGCGCTCTGGCTTCATCTTGGAGTCGCAGGGCCCGTTGTAGTGGGGGAAGCTGTCGAAGTCGGCCGCGCACTGGAAAACCTCCATGTGGTGCACCAGGGCCTCGTTACCCGCCGTGACCACTGGCTCGTACTGCAAGGCAGTCCCAAGGAGAAGAGGACACACTGAGAGCCCATCTCTGGGGCCTGGAGGCTCCATGAGGGGCCAGGGCAGGAGTGTCTGTGACCTGGTACCAGTTTCTGCCACAGGATGGGGAGGGAAGGTTATTCAAGCCATGAGGCAATGAGGGCCAAGAACTTTCCCCTCATATTCTGGTTATGGCAGAGTTAAACAGGCCTAATCTCCAGGGTGAGAGGACACTCTGAGAGCCCATCCCTGAACCCTGCAGGCTCCATGAGGGGCCAGGGTGGGGGTATCTGTGACCTGGTACCAGTTTCTGCCACAGGATGGGGAGGGAAGGCTGTTCAGGCCATGAGGCAATGAGGGCCAAGAACTTTCCCCTCATATTTTGGTTATGGCAGAGTTAAGCCCCTGGTTACTTCAAAGGGGAAACAACATGTTAGTAGTGCCCAAGGAGCATTTAGGTCAACTGTGGAAATATTTAATTTCTTGGCTGGCTTAGGGATCAACCCAGAGCCCACGAGAACCCACAGAGAACCAGCTCATCATTTCTTCAGCAAGAAATGGGGATCAGCAGAAGACCTTGGCCAGTTTAGTGATGACCAGAGGTAAAGGTGGCCCTGGGGATGTTGTTTTTTTCCTACAGAGAGTCCTGGCTGTGTTGTTGCTGTAGCTCTGCCTGCAGCCCTTGGGTTTTGTTTGTGTCCTGCAGCTGCCTGGGGCATGGGGAGGAGGATTTGGGGTAGAGAGAGTGACTCAAGGCTGAGGAACATCTCTGGCTAAAAGTGCCAGCTGCAGAAGTGATCTGCAGCAGCGGGAAGGTATCAGGAGTTACACGCTTCTTACTTACACACAGATGATTCACTTCACACCATCTGTCAGAGAGAAAATCCTCCTTCTGAGCCTCCCTTAGCATCGTCTCTCCCCTCGAAATCACCAAGCGCTCGCTGCAGCTCGAGTGTCTGCAGGTTCTCCTCATCCCCCTGGTGTGCTTTTGACTCTGGATGTGCCAGGTCACCTCCTGAGCCACCCCCACACCTCCTGGGTGCTCTCCCATCCTTTCCTCAGGGTTGCCAGCAGGTTTCTGCCTCTCCTCTGCAGGTGATGGCCCAAGCAACACGTCTGGCAGTGCCCACAAGTTGCATTTACGTCTGTAACTCTCTTTTTTCGGACTATGCCTCATCTTTTAGATGCCAGTTCCCATCCTGGCTGGCTCTGCCCTGCTCTCATCAGCCCTGTTCCTTTGTTTCCTGTGGTTTTATGCTCTTCATGTGTGCCAAAATCCTGCTGTGGGTCTGTTCCTTCTGCAGGGAGTCAGCCCTGAGCCTGCCCTGGAACCTGCTGGATGTGCCAGGTGTGAAAGCATTACCTGCTCCTCTCCTGCTGAGACACTCTAGGAGACAAGAGGATGCTACTGACTGGTGGGGTAGACCTGGAAGAGGTTTTGGGACCACATTTGGATGTCAGGGCCTGAAAGCCTCCCTGTGACATGGAATTTGCAGGATGTAAACACAATTTCTGACCCACCCTGGGGAAAGCAGCCCTCTTCTGCTCCCTCTTACCATGATAATGTGGTGCTTGGGGAAGCCCTCGGGCAGCTCTGCCATGTAACACCAGTAGGTCGTCTCCTGGCTGGGAATGACCACATCTGGGGCTGTTATCTCCATGGTCTGCATGTCTCTGGGCAGCTGAGGGATGCTGATGTTGGGTTTGAGCAGCTGCACCCTCTGCAGCCCCCCGTGGAGGGCAGAGACGTTGATGGCTTGCAGGGAATGCACTGGTTTCTCCAGGACGCCGTAGATCAGGTGCACGGTGCCATCCTGAAGCCAGAGCAGAACATATCTGTGAGGTATCCATGCAGAACAGGAGCTTCAGGGACCATCAGCACCAGCACTAGTGGGATGAACCCAGAAATGGGTCTGTGACCCCAACCTGGCTGCACCAGCAGCTCACTGTGCTGTGCTGTCCCAGGACAGCTCTACATTCCAGGTGTTTCTCTGGCTGGTGTGGTCACTGAGGGTTCCCTAGCAGGTTCCCCTCAATTCCAAAAAGGTGACACATCCTCTTTGCTCCTTCCAAGCCCCTCATGAGCTCCAGGCTGGGACAAACCCATCAGTTCAGGGCTCATTGTCCCCTGCAGCCCAGCAATAGCCTGGGAGGTAACAGCAGGAACAAAACTTCTCCCTCACGTCCTCCCTTGTTCTTTCAGCTTCTTTTCAGGGGGAAGGAACCACAAGAAGCTCTGCTGAAAGTCTGTTGCAAACAAGAACACTGAGAGCTCTGGACAGGAGATAAGGGAGGAAGGAAAAAGAGAACAATCTTGTCCTGCAGGATCAGAGAATAAAGACCAGCAAGTGTTTTCGTGGCTCACACACACAGATTGTTCCCTCCAGGGCTCTCAGTGTTTTGGCAGACGGCAGACACTTCTCACCACAAGAGAAGCTTTTGAGCACCAGCAGCAAAAACTCGAGGACACTCTGTGCCCACGTTGGCTCTAAAATATCCTGCCCACAAAGGCTTTCATGTGAGATGAGCCTTGCACTGATTCCAGGGCCTGTAGCTGAGCCTCTGAGCTGTCTGACAGGAGGGTTTATCCCAAATCCCAGCTCGGAGAGGAGTGGTGGGTGCAGAGCCAGGGAGACACCACCGAGCACAGAGCAGCACCTCAATTTGCTGTCCCTTTGTCCCAGCTCCTGTCACCACCCTCCTGTTTGCCTGCTGTTGATACACCAACCCCTCTTCGTGACACTCCCAACAGTTGGCTCCAGACTGTCAAGCAGAGTGATGCAGGAAGGATTTATATAGACCCAAAGCATGTTCAACAGGAGCCGATGATGCAAACGAGCTAAAAGCTACACTTGAGAGAGCTTTTGAAGGGCTTGTGAATAGATGGTGCCAAACATTACTCATGGGCCAGGGCTGACATCTGTAGCTCACTTCCTCTGTGCCTCACACAGCACCAACACCTGATGCTGTGCCCAAACAGGGCTGGGATGGGGCTGGGGGTGCCACAGCAGGGTGAGGGCGATGCCATACCTCTATCAGGTAGTCCTTGGGGTCACAGGTGCTGAAGGCTCTTCTGAAGAGCAGGTAGAGCCCCTCAGGAGCCCTGCGAGCCCCGAGGAGCTGGTAGTCCTGCTGGGAATCCATGTGGAGCTGCCCCTTGGCATCACTCCAGGCATCCTGTGAAAGAGAGAGCAGCCTGCTCAGCCAGGAGGTGCCTCCGGTCCTCCTTGTGTGCACCTTAGCACCCCAGAGCTGCAGGATGCCTGTGCTTTGCTCCATGCCCACCTCCAGCATCTCCTGGGCAGATCCATGCTGGAATGGCCTCTGCTACAGGATCCCTGGTGCTCAGACAGACCTGGGAAACACCTGAGCCAGCACTAACAGTCTGCAGAAAGACCTTTACAAGCTGAGATGTGAGTGGGGAAAGGTGGAGAAGGGATGGAGGAAAGCCCCCAGGGACATGTGAAGGTGTTGTGTTGGTCTGTGCTGGATTTTGGGTGTGTTTGTGTTGGGGAGACCCTGTGGAAGGGGATGCTAGGCTCTCCAAAACCCTTGCCTTAAACCAACCTCCCTCAATTTAAGATCAGACCCTTGCTGGATTAAAGATTTTCTGCAAAATCCTTTTTTTTTTTTTTTGTGGCCAGATTGTTCTGGCAGCCCAGCACGGCCTCCTAAACACTGCTTGTTGTAGAAGATGGTGACAAAGCCACCCCAAGAGGCAAAGCAGCAGGGTATTCCTGTGCCTCAGGGTTTGAAGGCTTGGAGTGTAAAATCCTGGGATAATTTGGATTTGATCAGGGGTGTTTCTTTGATCTTTTGTTTCTCCTGTGGGTCTCCTGTTTACTCAGAAAAGGCACCCAGGAAGTAGCTGGCTGTGTGCACACCGGTTCTCTTATCTTGGGAGGAAAAACCAGAAGAAAAAGGATAAAGCAATTTGGCATCATGTCAGCCAGAGCTATAGAGTCATATTTCCAGAACATATTGTCCTTAGAGGGGGAGAGGGAAATCAGCTCCATGGAGCTCTCATGACATTTGATTTCGTAGGAATATGGAGCGCAAGTTAATCTCATAGTACATGGGGGGCTGAACAAATGTGGATCTCTTTAACAGCCAACACACTTATCCAGAAGAAAAGCTGCTGGGGGAGAGAAAAGCAGGGCTGGAGAGATTTATAGAGATCTCCTTGCAGGATGCTGTTCAGCACCAAGTGAAAGAGAAAACCCGAGCGCTGCCGGGCGTTTCTGTTTGTCTTTGGGTGAGCTCAGGAAGGCAGATTAGAAATGATCCTTTATGTTTTCTTTACATGATGCTGTGAAATCCTGGAGCATTTGGCCCACCACAGACCCTGAAAGGCTGGTAATTAGAAGGAAAAGAGCTCAGATAATAAAACCTTCTTTTCATGCTTTCATTGCACTGCGGATCACATTGCGGCTGATTGCGAAAGAATGTGTTTTATGGTTAATTTGAAGTAAGCAGAGAGGTAAAATTTAACTTAATGGAAAGCCTCACAAAGGCAAAAATGGGAATTTCTTTCTGCAGCCAAGCACAATCACAATCAGCCTGATGCAGTGGGCTGGGGATAGGGCTAGGAAAACCACCCAGACAGAAACCCAACAAACAGACGGTGGCAGGAAGGATGGAGTTCGCAGCAGCAACAGCAAAGAACACAACTGAAAATCAGTTTTCCCAAATACATCTGCACCTTTAATTTCTGACAGCACCCCAGGCTGCCCTGTTATCCCATTGATCCCTCTGGATGCAACTCTCAGCTGGGTTCCTCCTGCTGGCAGGAGCAGCCTCTGCCTGGTGACTTTTGCCCTGTCTCAGAGCCATTAATGGGAGCTGTGGTTAATTTTTAATGTGGCTGGCAGCAGCACACGAGTGAAGCAGGGTGTTGGTGTGTGTGTCTTTGCAGCTGAACACAGCACAGACACCCAGCTCCTGGCTCCCTCAGCCTTGCTGTGTTTATTCTTTCCTGTTTTGGGTTAATCTTAATCCCCACGCCAAACCCACCGTGTGCATCCGATCTGGGGTAGAAACCCCTGAAACCCTCTGGACCCTGAGCAGTGTGCCCTGTACCCTACTCTACCAAACCACCAGCCCAATTCAGAGAGCTGCATAGCCAGGAGGGGAGCCCCAAAAACAGCCATGCAAGCACTCAGGTGACTCACCCCAAAGTAGGAGTTGTGCCCATCGCTCCAGAGCACGGCCAGGTCCGCATTCTCAAACTCGCCCCTGTCCGACATCCCAAAGAGAAGCCCAAAGTGCAGCTCCTTGATGAGCAGCTGGAAATTCACAGCTTGCTCGGGGTAGCTGACATTCCAGGAGAGCTCCAGCAGCCCCTGAGGATCCAGGGGCACCTTGTAGGGGAAATCACTCTGGCGGGGCACCGAGCCCTGCAGGGCCACCACCAGGATGACCAGGAACGCTGCCACCAGGGTGAAGTACATGGATGCCACCTCCCTCAGCTTGAGGCTGGGGCAGGAGCAGGGTCTGCTCCTGGAGCTCTGCATCCTGCCAGGACAGCACCCAGCACCTGGTGTGCCCATTTATGTGCTGGCCCTCCTGGGCAAGCTGGGTAAGTGATAGTCCTTAATTGCATTTAGCTGTTGGGAAATTGGGCTGGTGTATTGACCCCCGTCAGCTCCTGGCCAAACACTTGTCATCTGCTGTCTCCCCTTAATTGGCTCTAATTGCACATGGACATTATCAATAGCAATTGGGTTTGACTGGGCTGATGTGATTCGCTCTTAAATCTTCTTTCGTGGCTGGGAAGGGCTGGTTGCTCACAGGCTGCTCTGGCTGAGCCCTTGTGGACATGCTCACACTGCTCATGGTGCCTTTGGACTGGGTGTCCACACAGCCCAGCCTGGGATCACCCCAAAAGTGGCCAGACAGGAGAACAAAGCACCCTGAGCCTTTTCTGAGCTCCCAGGCATTAAATAATACTGACAGGGATTGAAATATTTTCCCTGCAAAGCTCAGTGCCAGAGGAAATGCTGATTTCCCTCAAACAGCAGGAAAAGAGTTGTCTCCTCTCCTTTCTCCTCTCCTTTTTGGGCTTTGTGGGATTTAATTCTGGCCCTTTCAAACCATCAAAGCCCAGCTCCTCTCCCAGCTTTGTACCCATTGAAGCCCCCACCTGCCTAGACCACTGGATATATTCAATATTTGTTATTTCTTTGTAGCAGCTGGGACTTGGGCTCAGTTTAAAGTTTAAAGACCCCTTTAGCCTCTCCCCGTCCTGCTTCCCATTTGTTTAAAATCTGATGGATTCTCTTTCAGTTATTACCTTTCCCACGTTAATTTGAATTATAATGAACTGCCTGGAGCTCTTTGATGCAAACACACACACACATTGCCTGGATTTATCCTATGAGACGATGGCATTGTTTTATTAATTTATTAATAAAAATGTTTTATTCATTTATTAATCTTAGTAATGTATTTATTGGTGGGGGTTCCCTCGGGTCCCCTCGAGTTTCAGCTTTCCTCCTGCTCCTTGCAGCAATGTCACAGGGGCAGATCCGCCTCCCCCAGCCCTGGCTAAGGAGAGGAAATGGATTCAGCTCGGCGTTTTAATGAGTCATCAATGCGAGCATCTCCACGTTAAACCCGAGGAGGTTTCACCGTCCTAAGACACAACCATTACTCAGGAATGCGTCAATTGATCCCGGCCGCGTCTCTCTCCTTGCCGGGTGACCTGCTGCTCGCAGGGTTTGCTCTCTCAGTCAGCCCCACCAGGCAAAAGGCCAAGCACAGGGAGGGATGGAGAGCTGAGCTCTCCCAGAGGAGCGTCCCTCACCCCCATCCCTCCCTCAGTGACTCCAGAGCACAGCCCAGTCCCACATCAGCTGCTAAAACCCTTAAAAAGCACGCCTGGATAGCAGGATGATGCTGGAGCTGCCTAGGGATGCTCCCAGCATGGCATTCTGCTCACTGGAGCTGCTCCTGCATCTGCACCTCACCCCAGCAGCATTTTCTCCTTTTCCTGAGGCTCCTGGACACACCAAAGGCATCAGATGGATGTCCCTCATCCCCAAGCCCTGGCGCTCCAGCATTACACAAATGGCTGCCTTACAAAAGCCCCATAGAACAGATTTTTGTCCTTGCCCATCCCTGATCTCCTCCAAGCAGATTCACCCACTTGTCCTCCTCTCTTGGCTCCGTTTCCTCATTGTAAAGAGAAGATGCTGAGCTGCCAAGCACGGCAGGAAGGCAAAGTGATCCTCACCGGGGGCAGGAGGGGGCCCTCAGCTAACAAGTTCTGCCTCCCTCCATCAGAGATGAAACCCCAGGTTGCTGGCGTGTGCAAGTGCAGCTCCTGAGCTCTCCTGTACAGGAGGAATTTGCAGTGGAACAGCAGAACACGGGCAGGTCAGCTTGAAAACAGCTGAACTTTGCAGATAAGCGCTGAGAATTTATTTGAAGAGAGAAAAAAAAAATTATGTACATCTCTCCCTCTGCCCCCCTCCTTCAGTTTCTCCTGAGTCGTGGCTCATAAATCCAGGCGAGGAGTGAGGATCCAGCTTTCCACTCATTGCTGGGAGTGTTTATTTTAAGACTTCATGGAGATGTAGAATCGCCAGAGTTTCTTGACTGGGAAACTCATTCCGGAGCAGGATCCCACGGGAGGGCTGTGGGGTGGGAGCTGTGGGTCCTGCCCTGTCCTCTGGGGCAGAGCAGCCACTTTGTGCCTGTAGAAGCTCCTGAGGAAGGGAAGGCCGGCAGAATTATGCTGGAGATGAGACTGGAGTGTCCCCACACCCCTCATGCCCCTCTCCAGGCATAAAAGCAGAACAGATGCCCAGGAACACCTGGAGCGGGCTGTGAGCCCCCGGGCAGGGTTGGATGCAGAACCCGCACCGGGAGTTGCTGAGCCCACACCCAAACCCTCCTGGTGACAAAATTCCATGGTTTTCTCTCCACACTCAGCACCTGGTGGCCAGCGGTGCCTTCCAGAGCCCGGCAGGGAGCCGGGGAACAAAGGCTGCTCACAGGTACGGCTTTAACCACAATTGATGCTCCGAATTAGGGGCTGGAGCAGGCAGAGCCCCCCGAGCTATAATCCATTGCCTCGCTAACAGAAATGGAAATTCGATTTGGGCAAGGGCAGGGAGGGGATGGGATGGGAGGGAAGCTCTCTGTCTGCTCCCACTCTCCGTGCCCCGGGGCTCTGCTCTCCACAGCCCTGCCCAGCCCCAGGATGGAATTTTTCTGGGTGCTGATGAGGTTGGGCAGTGCCTGACTCGGGCTGGAGCCGTGTGTGAGCTGGGCAAAGCTGGGCTGGCACACGGGGGGATGCTCAGGCTTTGGTGATCCTGCAGGGGTCAATGTGGGCCGTTCCTCTGGCTAAATCCAGCCCTCAGCCAGCAGATCAGAGCTGGGGAGCAGCCCCAGGACTCACAGGATGTGTTCCATCACACCCCAAGGTGGGGAGGATTGTTTATCATCCTTCCCAAAGGATCTCTTTGCCCAGTCTTGTTGCCATAAGGAATCAGGAGGGATCTGCAGGCTGCTCACAGGGTTTTTTGTGCCCTGCCAATCTGAGTTTCAATTGCCCAGCAGGGGTACGGGTGAGTGTCTGCCCTCTCTAAAGTAGCTTTAGTGTCCCTGTGTCACCTGGGCCACAGCGAGCTGAGAGATTCTGCAGGGAACTTCCACATGTGACAGCAGCCTGGGCTGGTTTAACTCACAGATGTGACATGTGCCAGCCAGGACAGGATACTTGGAGGTGACTGATCCAGGTGGGAATGGTCCTGGACACTTGGAGGTGACAGTGATCCAGCAGGGATGGATAGGAATGATCCTGGACACTTGGAGGTGACAGTGATCCAGGGATGATGGGATGCTGGATAATCCCTGATCCAGCAGGGATGAGTGTGAAGAGCCATTCCTTCCTCCTTGCCCCGAGTTTGTGCCTTACAGCCCCTTGCCAAGCCTCTGCTTGTTCCAGTTTCTTGCTTTCTCCCAATCCATTTTGCCTTCCTCAGGACCAGATTTTTTTGTTTTACATTGTGGAAAAAAACTTTTGCCTCACATCCAAAGGGGAACCAGCCCCTGACCTCCCCTCTGAGGCACTCACCCAAATTAGGGATAGAACTGGACCTGAGCTGCTCTTTACAGCTCAGACTCTGCTCCTGCTCTGCACTGAAGGTGAGGACAGCACTGCCCTGACTGAGAAGCTCCATCCCTTCTGCCTCTCCCCTGCTCCAGCCATGCACCCACAGATCTGCAGAGCCAAAGGTGGGGGTCAGGGCTAAGCCACAGTCAGCTGGTGATGGGACAGCAGGAGAAAGGCCAAAATTACCCAAAATTACCATTATTTGCTCTTTGGGATGTGTTGCTGTCCTGCCAGGTGCTCCAGGCTGGGTGAGCAGCCAGGCCCCTTCCCAGCAGAGCATCCCAGAGAAATTCCCTCCCCAGTGCTGCCGCAGCTGAGGCACCTAATGAGATCTCCTCGCCTGTGCATGCTATATTAGGGTTTCCATGGATATGGTGTCACAAACACTGGGCTGTGGCTTTGTTATATAAACAGGAGAGATTGCCACAAATACCCAAAATATCTGAAAAGGACAGGAAGAGACAAAAGCGTTCTCTGGGTGTGTTTATGAGGCGTTGTGTGATCCAGGGGATAGTGCCAGTGGGAGGTGGGAGAGGTCTGAGTGAGCTTTGGGATGTGGAGTTTATCTGAGGGGTGGTCTCTGACTCAGCAGCTCTGGAGACTCACCCTGATCTTCAGTGGGATGGTTTTGAATGAGCAAAAAGGTGCTGCTGGCTGGGCTGTTCCTGCTCTGCTTGTGCCTGAGGGCTGGGCTGGAATCCTTCTCCAAGAGCAAGTTCATCCTCACTGAGCCTCACACAGATCTTGGCCATCCCCTGTCCCTGCCATATGCAAGGAAATCCTGCTTCCTGCTGGGACCAGGGGTGCTGGTGGTGATGGGGACACACAGCCATCAACTGTCCCAGTACTGCCCACTCCTGACCCTGCTCTGCAGGACCAGTTCAATTTTTAACAATTTCAGGTGCAAAAAGTCCCTTTTGTACAGTCGAAAGGATCGTGTAATGTGAGGGAAAAGCTGCTCTAGAATGGAGGTGGGATGTAAGGGACACAGAGACATCAGGGTGGCTAAAATTGTATTGCACTCCCACTCCCCTGCCAATAACAACACCAGAAATAAAGTGGCTTTGCAATAACCATCTCCACGCATTGGAACACAGATTCACGTGTCCCCGCAAAAGATGCTCCAGGCAGGATCAACTCTGCTCCAGCCTTGCTCTGCAGGAGAGCCACGGGAAGCTTGGCCCAGTCCTCCCAGTGGTGGTGACTCTTCCCCCAGCAGGTATAAGCCCAAGCTCCCAGCATCCACCAGTGCCTCCCTTTTCCCACTCACCATGCTCACCTGTGGTGACATTCCCAGCCTGTGGCTGTGTCAGCTCATTCCAGATGCCTTCTACCATGGGATGAGCATTCATCCATCCATTATCCATCCATCCATCCATCCATCCATCCATCATCCATCCATCCATCCATCCATCCATCATCCACCATCATCCATCCATCCATCCATCCATCCATCCATCCATCCATCCATCCATCCATCCATCCACTTGTTTTCTCTCCTCTCTCTCTCCCTGTCAATCCAAGCCAACACTTTTCCAAACTTCATCACCTAACCTGTGGTGGAGAATCCCAAATTCCACAAGGACAGATCTGTTTTTATCCTTTAAAAACCACACCAAAACATGCTTTTCTCTCTTCAGACACAGAACACCCTGCACTCCTCCACTACCAGCCATCCCTGATTTCACAGGATCACTCTTAATTTCCCTGAAGAGTTCTCTCCCACCTCTGCAGTGGCAAATTCTTCTCCACTTTGGTTGGGGACACCAAGCAAGGTCCCAGTTTGGGGCAGTTGTTGGGGCTGTATCAAAAGCCAGGAGGTTCTGACATTGTGGGGGGCTAAAGCAGGTACAGAGAAGTGGCTGTAGAAGAGCACAAAACTGGGAATCCCTGCTGATCTCAGCAATATAAAATTCTGCAAGTAAATCCACTGAAGGTAACTGAGGTGCTGCAGACAGGACAAGGAGGCAGTGGGGACTTTTCAAGCTGCTGCCATGAATATTTGGGATCAGCTTGGAGACCATCCAAGAGAAGGAACCTCCATAATCATGGGAAAGAGGCAGAGAAAAGCAGAGTTGGATCAGAGAACCCTAACTCTGTGTTTTCCTCTTGGAACAGAGCTCTGCACGAGCAGTGGGATCCTTTAGCAATATTAAGAGCCCTTTTGCTGCTGTATCTCAGGTGAGTGAGTATTTTATTGCATCTCTGGAAGGCCACATGCTTGCTGTGTGTCCCATCCACCCAAGTGCAGTTCCCAGAGGAGTTTTGAGGATAAAAAACATCACCAGCATCCCCCAGGCCAGTGTGTTCCCCTGGGAATACACACAGGGAGCTGGGCAGTGCTCCAGCAGCCCAGTGCTCCCAGCAGTGCCCAGGTTTGGCTGTGGCTTGTGCTCACAGATCAGTCTCAGGTGGAAGATTCCTCCAGAGTCAGGAAAACCAAAGGGGAACCTGCCCTGGGGATGGACAAATCTGGAGCGGGGCAAAAAAAAACCCCTAGAGAGCCTCCTTGGATGCTGAGTGATGGGGAAGATCATAAAATATTCCTGGGTAGTTTGATGCCAAATTGTGAGTCAAAGGAGAAAAACAAGAATTTGGGGTTGCAGGAGTGGGAGGGCACAAAATCACTGAAGGATTGATACTGGGAATAACCCAGGGGTGGTGGTGGAGGGAAGGAGGTGAGCACAACCTGAGCACTGCACTCCAAACCCACAGATGATTTGGCTCCTGGCTGCTGCTGCTGGGTCTGTTTATCCCACAGACTTGGCAGGCACAGGACACTTCCCAAATGTTGGGGTTGATGAAAGTTGTGGCTGGCCAGCTGCCAGGTCTCGAGGCTATCAACTGGCTCCCAAACTGTGGATGCTAATTAGCACTTCCCTTCTGTAAAAATTTCTGTTGCAAAGTCTGGGGAATCTGTGTTTGTACAGCCCAGACCGTGCTCACCATGGAGGTCTTGTACATCAGTGCAAGAAACACATTATAAAAAACATTTTTCTCCTTCACAGAATTCTGATTTCCTAGAATTGCTCTTAGGGTAAGCAAACCTCATGTTAAAGTCCAAAAAACAAGCTCTGTGCCCTCTCAAGGCAGCCCAAGCATTTGCTAAGTCCTTGTTATAACATTGCTCTTCCTTGCTTCTTATCCTGGGCTCAGCTCCGTGAGAATTGCTTTGACATCTCCCTGGGAAGCAAGGAGGATGTTTACTGCAGAACCTGAGGCCAGGCATTGAAACCAAAATGAATGGGCCAAGCAGAGAAGCTCCATAGTTCATATTTCTGAGCAAGGATACAGTGACAAATTGCCAGACGGTGACGTTTGACCTGCACAAGTAATAAAAAGCTAAAATTGGTTGGGTTTTTTTTAAAGCACAGCCCTTCAATATCTTCTGCACGTGGTTCAAGCAACCTTGAGGAAAACTCAACAGCAACCACAACACAGTTCAGTATTAAGTGATCTGAGAGAATAATTAAATAATATTTGTCCTAAGTACTCTTTAAAGACAAATTGTGGGTTTTTTCCCTCACCTTCATTTCTTGTCATCACAGTGGGTGTCTTTCCTTTCAGATCTCTGCACAGGCTTTTGAACTGCATGTAAAGTGTGCTGGAATTGCTGGAGGTGATCAGTTTATTTGGGGAGCAATTAATTAAATACAACTGTTTCCCTCTGTATAGATTAAAGGAGTGCTACGAGCGATAGCATCTCAAAAAGAGCAGATGTGCTATAAAACCACTGATTATTCTCATCAACTGAGAGGGACAGAAAAGTATCGATGGGCTGGAACTGCTGATGAGAAAAATTGAGTTAGTTCTTGGGAATGAGTTTCACTGCCAGGGAAATGAATGCTGCAGGACAAAAGTCATACATCCCAATGGACAGAGACCATCCAGGGGCCTGCAGAAGGGTCCCTGCTGCACCAGGAGTTGGACAGCTCGGGTGGCAAGAGCCAAGGATGGTGGCAGAGCCTCCTGAGACAAACTGAGCATCCCCTGTGCCCAGGGGAGCCCTGCAGGGAGCTCAGGGACCAGGGAATGCAGAGCTCAGGGAGAGCTGGAGCTGTCTGTGCTCCCCTGTCACACCAGCCTGGGGCTGGAGGACAACCTCCACATCTCCTGTGGTGGTGCTTCTGCAGGTTGCCCACCTGCTAGAGGGGTAATGCACATCTAGGATTCAGGTTTTGTCCTAAATTTTGCTTTTTCTGGCTCTGAAGAGTCATCAATACCCCAGCATTAAGGAAACCTTGTGAATCAACGCTGCTGAAAATCACCACTGTGGGAAAAAGCTGTGGATGAGGGCTCTAAGCTGAGGTTGTGCTGGAATGGGCATGGACTGGGGAAGAGGAGAAACGTTCCCTGTTCTGTTCATGGAACCAAAACCAGCTGAAACCCCAGCACAGCCCTGAAAAACAGAGCAGGGAACAAACTCACACCACCTGTAAAATGCCCTGGGCATCATGTGAGATCAAACAGGAGGTGCTGTGGGGTTTGCCTTGGCTTTGTCCGTGCCCTGAGGATGGGGAGGGGGGTTCTTGGCTTTGTCTGTGCCCTGGGGATGGGGAGGGGGATTCTTTTCCTGTGCCAGCATTGGGGGTGAAGCTCTCTGGTCCAAACCAGCATCCCCTGGCTCCGTGGTGGGTGACACAGCTCTGTAAGGGGGTGACACAGCTCTGCTAGGGGTGATTGGGCTATAGAGGGGGTGACCCGGCTCTGTAAGGGGGTGGTCCAGGTCCAGAGCAGGATGCCCCCTGTCTCTTTGGGGCTAACCCAGGTCTGGATGAGTCCCCCATCTCCCAGCGCCGCTCTGCCCCTCCTGCATACCCAGAGCATCCCTGCATGCCGGGGCTGGGACCCTGCGGCCGCATCGCGGGATGGGAGGGGAGAACGGCCCCGCACTCTGGGCTGGGAATGGGGAACATCCCCGTACCCTGGGATGGGAATGGGGAGCATCCCCGCATCCTGAGATGGGAATGGGGAGCACCCTGGGATGGGAATAGGGAACATCCCCGCACCCCGGGCTGGGAATGGGAAGCATCCCCGTACCCTGGGATGAGAATGGGGAGCATCCCCGCATCCTGGGATGTGAATGGGGAGCATCCCCGCATCCTGGGATGGGAATGGGGAGCATCCCCGCATCCTGGGATGGGAATGGGGAGCATCCCCGCAGCCCGGGCCGGGGCGGGGGGCGGCGGGCGCGGCGCTGCCCGTGCGGGGCCGCTGCGGGGCTCGGCGGGCGCCGCTCGGTTCGGCCCCGCTCCCGGGCCGTCATTGGCGGCCCCGCGGCGCTGGGAGCGGGGCGGGGAGGCGGGAGCGGCCCCCGCAGAGCCGCCGGCCCGGCCATGTGCCGACAGGGGTGGCTGCTGCCGGCTGCCTGCTCCGCTGCCGCCCGCCTCCTCCTCAGCCTCCTTCCTGCCGCTTATTTTTAAGATATTATTTTTTTATCGTTATTTTATTTTTAAGATTTTTTTATTTTTTTTTTTTTTTAGAAACGTTTATTTTGGTATTGGTGCTCTCCGAGCCGGAGACTTCGGGAGACGCGGTCCTCACCTGAGCGAGCCGGCCCCATTCATTCCCCCGTGTGAAGGTAAGCGGAGCGGGAGAAGGCACCGGCGCGGGGGCTCCGCGGGACCCCCCCGGCTCTGCCGGGCTCTGCCGGGCCCCTTCTCCCCGCATCTCCCAGCGCTGGGGTCTCTCGCGGTGTTTTTTCCCTGTTTGCTTCGCTCCCGCCCCCGCCGCCTGCTTGCCGGTGCATCTGAAACTGCCTGGGATGGATGGATGGCTGCTCCGGGGAACCGGCAGCGAGCCCCGCAGCCCGGGCATGCCTGCGGGGTGGGCAGCGGGCACAGGATAACCCCGCATCCCGGGCATGCCTGGGAGCAGGGCAGCGGGCACAGGATAGCCCCGCAGCATCGCACAGGATAGCCCCGCAGCCCGGGGATGCCTGCAGGGAGGGCAGCGGGCACAGGATAGCCCCGCTGCCGGGAGAGGGCTGGGATGGGATCTGGAGGGGGAGACGGTGAGGAGACACATGGAGAATCGCACGGCATCCGCTGCCCCACAGCCTGGGAATGGGGCAGGACCCGCCAGCTCAGACCTGCCTGGAAAACCCTGGGGTGCTCCAGGCTCGGCTTTCCCTCATCCTACAGCTCCAAAGCCTGAGGGATGTCATAAAAGCACCTTTCAGGGATGAGTGGGAAAGCTGCCCCCATGCCATGGCTCTCCTGGGTGTGCAGGTCATATCCTTCTCTGCCCCAGGGACATCTCTGTCCCCTTTGCACTCTCAGGGTGGGACTGGAACCGGGCTCTCTTCATTGGCTGGACATCCCACCTGGAGCCATGTGATTCACTTTGTTTCCATCTCATGTGCTGGCCCCAATGGACACCAGAATCCCCCTCTCCACCCCAAGGAGTTTGTAGGACACCCCGGTGCTGGGCTGGGTAGGAAATCATCCCATCAGCTCACACTCAGTGATGGAGAGGGATCCAGGGCAGGATGAGAGGAAGGTGATGGCACTGTCACCTGTGGGTTGTTTTTTGTCACTCTGCATCCAGCAGCCATCAAGGTCTGTGCTCTCAGAGCCACATGGATGCTGCTCAGCACATTAAAGGTAGCCTGAGGGCTCAGGGGGGCTGTGGGAGGGAGAGAGAGATCCCCCAAGGGAAGATGGCTTTTCATTTCCCCATATCGACCGCTTTCAGACAGGATTATTTATATTTGACATAACAGATCACCAAACTTGGGAGGTAGTGGGGGTGTGCTCATACTCATTAAGGTAGACAGTTCCCTGGCAGAATAAATTCAAGGTAAGAGAAGACAGCACTTTGAGGTTCAACAGATTGTCTTCCAGCCTGAAACGAGCAGCGGAATCAGCATAAAACCTAGAAGGGAAAACTCTGCACTTGAGTCTGTCGTGATGTATGGCTGTCATTTTTGGGAACCTGGCGGGTTAGCCCGATTTTTAGAGTGCAGATGGTGCTCCTGGGTGACTTCATTTGAGCAAAAGTACCCAGTAGGATGGGATTTTTAGTCATCACATCTTGTCTTCGCTGAGGAAGCATCTAAATTACAGCGCTGTGAGGGAAAGCAGTTGACATGAATTGTGCATGAAGTGAGTGCCTCAACTATCCCACACCTGTGCTGAGGCTCCTGCCCCACTGCAATGGCTGGTGAAAACCTGGAGGTTGTTTGCAGTCTCTGTGGTTGATTTTCTTCTTGCCTGAAACAAGCAGAAAGGTGCTTTAGGGGCTGTCAGTTGGTGAAAAGAGATTTTAAACACCTTAAAGATTGTGCAGCTGTAATTAGAAGTGTAACCTCCTTCCCTCTGCATGTCAGGATTTCTGTGCAGAGTGATGACAGGACCTCTTAAGGAATGGTGCTGGTGTTGAGGAGAGATAAAGAACTTCAACAAAATCCCCTGCAAAGCTGCTGATGTTGATTTATCACCCCGCAGTACGCTGGTTCTAGTTCAGAAAGGATGTGGGGATTTGAGGGGAAGGAAAGAAGGAAACAGAAACAGCATTTGTTCCTTTCTGGTTTATTGCCAGTGGGCACAGGTGACAAACACTGAAATACCTGTGCCTACCTGGGCACAAGGAGTGGCAGAACATCAGCACTGCTGTGGCTCCTGGCTGTGTCCTTGCTGTGCTCCAGCAGAGCCTGGCAGAGGGTCTGGCTGTCACATCTCCTCACCCTTTTCCACTGAATCTCTGGCAGTCCCTAAACCCTCGTGGAGGTGACACCAGAGTCAAGCCTGAACCCTTTTCTCTCTGAGCTCAGCAGTGGGTAAGGGACAGACTCACTGCCCGTGGTTTATTGACCCAAACCTTTCTAAATATTTCCCACTCTGACCCTACAGCCATTCCTCAGCACTCCTTTAGGGTCTTTAAAAGTTTTGCTGGGTGCCAGATTCAGAGAGATAAAGGTGCTCAGTTCCTTCAGGCATTTATGTGCAGCCCAGAGAGCTTTGCTGCATGCTCACAGCCTGGCACAGTTTGTGCCACTGACCTCTGGGATGGCAGGATGTGTCCTCAGTGGGGCAAGGAGGGGTTTTGCAGCTGGCCAAGCTCCAAGGGATTTGCCTGACTCAGGCTTTTCCCTCTGGCAGCCCAGAGCTGGTGGAAGCAGCAGGGATGGCTGTCCCTTGTCACTCGGGCTGCTCCCGTACCTGGCTGTGGTGTTGTCATGGATATGGAGAAGGACATGGCCAGGAAAGAGGTGCTGCATGCTGGCAGGGCTCCTGCACCACGGCTGGTGATGCAGCTTGTGACATTGAAGAGGTGCAGGGAAGGATGGAGCAGAGGTGGCAGCTGTTGAGGTTGAACTTGAAGCTCATTCTCTTGTCTAAATGCATTTTCTCCCAGGTCATTGTGTGTTATTTCCTTCTCTCCTTGTGATCTCTTCTGGTAGGATTGGTTCCCCCTTGGCCTGGGCAAACAGCCTTTATCCCAGCAGTGCAGATGGGCAGAGGGTGACAGATAGGTGGGTGATGGACTCTGACCCTCCCAACCTTTCAGCCACATTCACTCACAGCCAGCACCAGCCCAGACAGGGCTGGGACCTCAGGAGCCTGCCAGAGCAGCCCTGGGCAGAGGGCAGCTGGAAAGGTTGGGGAACCAAATTAAAGGTCAGAATCATATTTGGAAATATCCCTGGACCTCTTTGTCCCTGGAAAGGTTAATAACAGCCCTGACCCATTGACAGCAGTTCAGGGCAGCAGCAGGAGGAGCAGGCTCCATGGAGATGTGATTCTCAGAGGCATCACTGAGGGGGACAGGACTGGATTTAGGCCAGGACCAGCACAATGATGATTTTACCCCATCCTATGTGTCCAAGAGTACAAATTTCCCTCTGGAGAAATCTCAGCAGGGACAATGTTGGGTGCAGCACGTCCCTTGGCAGGATGAGGAGTGCAGACAGGACACAAGCAGGGGCTGCTGAGTTCTGTCACCCTCTCACTTCACACAGAGTTTCCTCCTGCTCATTGAACAGCTCAGAGCTGGCATTCAACTCATTTAACTCCACTCCCAACAACGGCACAAGAGGAGCTGTGGCATCACCAGGACAGCTCAGCCCCTGCTCACCAACCAGTGCTTCTCCCCATCTCCTCCAGCAGGACAAAAGCCACCTGCAGCCCCAGGCATGGATGTTGTGAATGTGCTGAGCTTTTCTGGACACCAACACTGATATTTTCCCGAGCTGGAAGCAGGAAAACACGTGCCATGGTCCACCTGCCCATGAGCTGGAGGAGGAGGGGATGCAGCTCCTCCACGGGGCTGAGTGCAAGGTACACACGGCTCTGCTGCCCTGGGAAATAACTCTCTGCTCCACAGCTTTTATCAAGGAGATGGAAACTTGTCATATTCTTTTTGCAACCATATCTGACATTATCCAAGCAATTTGCCTTTGGTGTGTTTCCAGAAATAGTTAGGCCTACGGTAGGCAGGGGTGACATCTGGATGCATTACTGTTGAGTTCAGGAACATTCAGTAAACAAGACAGGATCTATTGTTTAAAGGTTATTTCAAAAAGCTCCCAGCGACTTATCTGCCTGTGCAGTGGGGAAAGCTTTAATGGCACTGTGGTAATTGCCTTTTCTGAGGGATGCTTTAGAAGGAACTTCCCAAAAACCCAAAAGTGAGGCTCAGCCTGTCCCAGCCAGGTGAGGGACCTGATCCAAGCTGAAAATTGTGAGGGTGGGAAATGAAGGAAGAGCAGGCTGGGGGGCACAGATGGGGGATGCAGGGGAGCTCACCAGCACTTCAACAGCAAAAAAAGGTCTCAGATCAGCATAATAGGGCAGCAGGATCCACATCAGCAGGGAGGGCGAGAGCAAGAGCCCTCCCCGAGGCACTGAGGAGAAAACAAATGTCATTAGCCAGGGATAAAGCAGCTGCTCTGAGCACCTGAGCCGAGGGTAGGAGGCTCTGCAGGGAGAGGGGGCTGGGGGGGCACAGCAGGAGCCACCTGGAGCCCACCCCTCCATTCAGCCCTTCCCAGAGCGCTGAATTAATCCCTATTAAAAAAGGGAAAAGTGAATTCCTGGCAGGAGCCAGGGCACAGCTGTCCTCCCTGCCCTGGCCCAGGTGACAGGGATGCTGCTCATGGGGAGGGAGGGATGAGCTGTGGCTCTGCTGGCACTCACACTGCAGGAGCCACTGCTGCCTGCTCTGCTCTACCCCAGGGCAGGCAGAATTCCTGCTCACTGATGATTTCCTGCCCCTCAAAGAGGAAATCATGTCGTGGGCTCACATGTCTTTCTATTTCTCCCCAATATCTTCAGTGTTTTGTTCTGAGGGGCAGTGGGGTGAGTGAGTTCCATCAGTGGAGCCCTGGGGCTGGGCAGAGGGCTCTGCCTGCAGCAGGACCATGCTGAACCTCTGGCTCCAGCCCTCCTGTGCCTCACCTGCTGCTGCTGTGAGCCTCTGTCAGTGCTGCGGGGTCTCAGTGCTGGGGGAACCCTTGGGAGCTGCTCAGATCCCACACACCCATCCCATCCCATCCCATCCCATCCCATCCCATCCCATCCCATCCCATCCCATCCCATCCCATCCCATCCCATCCCATCCCATCCCATCCCATCCCATCCCATCCCATCCCATCCCTCCCTTTTCCCCTCTGTTCACCCACTGCTGCTCCAGCCCTGCCCTCCTGCTCCACAGCCCCATCCTCTTCTTCCTCCCTTTCTGAGATAACAATCACAAAATCCTTAGGTGGTGAGACAACAATGGAAAACTGGCTTTGGTGAAAAAACACAGGTTTTTTTCCCTTTGAATTGCTGCTGAAGTCCAGCTTAGGCTCTGTCAAGGCTGAGCTGGCTGGCCTCTCCTGGGGAGGGGATAAAGGAGATGATCTTGCTCAGCAGGGGACAGAGCCCTGGGCACCACCAGCTTTAGGTCTGGCTCTGAGGCTTTGCTCTAGGTACGAGTTCATCTGAGCTGCACAAGCTCATAAGCTCATTACATTGGGGGAGTTGCTGAGCAGGCCACACAGCTGGGATTTCCTTCCTTTCCTTCCATCTCAGCAGGAAAACTCCTATGGGGTTGCATTTTTGCATTTTTTCCCCGTGCAGAGCTGGTCCCTGGACCACGATTGACCTCTGGTAGCAGCACTGCCTTGTCCCCACAGAGCTGGCACCAGGCAAAGCCCGCTCCTCTCTTTACTCACAGAATATTTGGGATTAAAGGGGGAAATCCATCACTATAAACGCCAGAAAAGAGAGAAACCCCCAGATTGCTGGCTGAAGTGGCTGCTTTGAAATCCCCTGGGGATCTCCTCATCCCTGTGATGGATTCCTCATCTCCCAACCTCTCCCCAGCTGGGTTCACTTCAGCTGAACGGCATCAAAATGCCTGGAGGCTCAAAGATCCACCGGCTGGCGCTGATCCCAGCAGAGAGAGGTGGACTTTGATGTAAAAGATGCCACAGAGGCTCTGTTGGGGCTGGAATATGCTGCGATGCTGCGGGAGCGTGCCGGGAGCGGGGGGATTTCGCAGGGAAGCGTCAGACGAGTCCTCGGAGCGGCTGCAAAAATCGCAGTTCAGCTGAAGCATCACTGCCAGGCACGGCTTCCTGCGAGAAAAATCACGTACCCACAGAGAGCTCTGCTCGTTTCTCTTCCAAATATTCCACCTTCGCTTCTCTCTGGGCTGTTTGGGTGTTTCTGCCGGGGAGATGCTGTGGTATTTCCGAGGTGACCGGCAGGGACAGCGCGATCCCGGCACACGGCTCATGTTTGGAACCCGTGTCTGCCTCTGGTGCAGGCAGAGGATGCTGCTCGGGCTCTGCCGTGCCATTTCCAGCTGCATTCCCTGCTCTCCCTGCCTGAATTTGGTGTTTCCATCTGGATTCCCTGCTCTCCCTGAATTTTTAGATCCATCCTGGATCTCCCTACCTGAGCTTTGGCAAGCCATTAACTCTCTCCTTTACCTGCATTTCGGGTTTGCAGCCGCATTCCCTGCTCTTCCTGCCTGAATTTGGGGTTTGCATCTGCATCCCCTGCTCTCCCTGAATTTGGGTTTAGATGCATCATGGATCTTCCTGCCTGAGCTTTGGCAAACCATTGACTCTCTCCTTTACCTGCATTTGAGCTTTGCATCTGCATTCCCTGCTCTCCCTACTTGAATTTGAGGTTTCCATCTGGATTCCCTGCTCTTCCTGCCTGCATTTAGGTTTAGATCCATCTGGATCTTCCTGTCTGAGCTTTGGCAAATCATTAACTCTCCCTTTACCTGCATTTGAGGTTTACATATGGATTCCCTTCTCTCCTTTACCTATATTTGGAGTTTGCATCTGCATTCCTTGCTCTCCTTGCCTGCATTTGGAGTTTGCATCTGGATTCTCTACTCGAATTTGGGTTAGATCCATCCTGGATCTTCCTGCCTGAGCTTTGGCAAACCAATAACTCTCTCCTTTACCTGCTTTTGGGGTCTGCATCTGCATTCCCTGCTCTCCCTGCCTGCATCTGGGGTCTGCATCTGGGGTTTCCATCTGGATTCCCTGCTCTCCCTATCTGAATTTAGGGTTTGCATCTGGATTCTCTGCACTCCCTCCCTGAATCTGGGTTTAGATCCAGCAGGGATCTTCCTGCCTGAGGTCTGGCAAACCATTCACTCTCTCCTTTACCTGCATTTGTGGTTTGCATCTGGATTCCCTGCTCTGCCTGCCTGAATTTGGGTTTAGATTCATCCTTTAGAACTGAGCTTTGGCAAACCATTAACTCTCCTTTACCTGCATTTGAGGTTTACATATGGATTCCCTGCTCTCCCTGCCTGCATCTGGGGTTTGCATCTGGATTCCCTGCTCTCTCTGAATTTGGGTTTAGATCCAGCATGGATCTTCCTGGCCGAGCTTTGGCAAGCCATTAACGCTCTCCTTTACCTGCTGCCTGCCTTCCCTCCCTGCCGGACAGTTCCTGCATCACCCCTGTGGGCAGGGATGCTCCTCCTGCCACTCTCCTCTTAACACAACGTGGAGTGACAGGGGAAAACTGAGTTTTCCTCTAAACAGGAGGCATTTTGTGGCAAAAGGAATTACAGCTCGGTTTGGAGGGGTCCCAGCTGCGGGAGGGTGGCTGAGGAGATGCTGCTGGGGATGTGTGCCCATCTTCTCCCCAGTGCAAGCAGGGATTTGCAGGGATGCAGGCTCTCCTGTGGAGGGGAAGGAGGTGTCTTGGCCTGATTGGTGTTGCCTGCTGGAGAGCTAAGCCCTGGGAAGATTAGCAGTGGGATCTGGGGGAAAATAGCTCTGCTGAGAGAGTGGGAGTGGAGCTGGGAGGGGAAGGATAATGAGCGCTGATTTGCGTTTGTTGTTAGGAAAATTTAGTGGGTTTATTGTTATGTTACACAAAGGAGCAACTGGGGTAATAATTCCAACTTATGGCTGTCCCATGGGCTTCTTGTGTGGCTTTCTCCTTGTGCAAACAGTGACAGGCACCAAGCTGCCACTACCTGTGCCAGCAGAGCAGAGCCAGCCCCACTTCCACATAAAAATGGATAAAAATGCTTGAAAGGTGTTTCTCAAAGCCCTCCAGGTGATGTCTCCCAGCCAGCTCCAACCAAAAACCATTTTCTGAGTCTGTGCCAGGGTTAAGGTCCACCCAGAGCTGGGAATGTGCTCCTGGCTGGGGGCTGGACTTGGTGACCTTTAAAGGTCCCAAACCAGTCTGTGATTCCTAGGGCAGCTCAGATCTCCAGAACTGGCATCACTGAGGTTTCAGCTCTCTCCTCTTTGCAGGGCAGACCTGGTGGGCACCAGGGTGCCCAGAGAGCTGTGGAAGGGCCCAAGGCCAGGCTGGACAGGGCTTGGAGCAACCTGAGATGGTGGAAGGTGTCCCAGCCCATGGCAGGGGATGGACTGAGAGGGGCTTTAAAATCCCTCCCAACCCAGACCAGTCTGAGATTCTGTGATCCCCTGGCCCAGCCCCCTGAGATAAAGACAAGCACAATGAATATTAGACAGTTCCAGATGATTTTTTTTTTTCTGATTTGCAACACTTCAGCTTTGCTGTTTTCTCGAGAGTTATTCCTGATTCTCACAGAAGCTCGTGGGAGCAGATTCAGCCCACAGAAAGTGGAGTTTTCTTAGTTGCACCTATTTTCCCTTGTGTTTCTGGCACCACATTTTTGTTTATGTTGTATTTTTGAAGAAGACAATGCAGGTTACAGAAAACACAAAACAGTGGCACCAGTTTCTGAGAACACAAGCGTGATCTTACCTGATTTCTAGGTACCATTATAAATAAAATATACTGTTGAATGTTCAGATTGGCAGGCAAAGGGTTATGCTGTAAAACACTGTCTGACTTGATGGGTAGTAAATATAAAGTGTGAAGATTGCTGGGCTGTGGCAGAACTGTTGACTGCAGAGGATTAGAGCTACTCAGCCCCAGGGATGCATAAAACTGACACATGCTGCTGCTGGAGCTTTGCTCCAAAAGAGAAGGCTCCCAAAAATTAATACAGGTGTTCCAGGACCTGAAATGAAAAGGGTTTTGTTTGATTGGGCTGTTAACATCACCTTGTAACCCAAATATCAGGCTTGTGTGATTTCATGGTAATCCAAATTAAACCAGCCAGAAGCAGCAGTGATGCATCCTGGGCTCCCAGCAGAAATTCCTGGGCTCCCAGCAGAAATTCCAGGGCTCCCACACTCTCCATTCTCTGCTCTGTCAAGCTCAGGAGCAGTGGCAGCCAGTCTGGAAGGTGTTTTTTACCCAGGCCATCAGCAGTGAATGTATTCCTGATTCCCAGAGGAGATTTCTGGTCTGTTGGACTTTCCAAAGGGGCATCTCAGGGGTTCTACTGTGCCAAGGGGCACTCCCAGGCACTGGGCAGAGAGGATGCTCACATTTTCACAGCTCTGGGTTTGTCAGACTCAGACTTCAGCTCTCTGCCTCGTTCACATTGAGGCAGGGTGGTAATGAAGGGCTCCATTGTGGAGGTGGTGCCTGCAGAGCTTAGAAAATCAGTGAAGGTTTTGCTGGTTTGGTTCTGGGCTCCCAGTCCATCCCAGTCCATCCCAGCTCAGCTCAGAAAATCAGCAGCTTTGCTAATTTGGTGCTGGGCACCTAAAACTGGCACATGCTGCTGCTGGAGTTTTGCTCAAAAAGAGAAGGATCCCAAAAATTAATACAGGTTTTCCAGGACCTGAAATGAAGAAGGTTTTGCTTGATTGGGCTGCTAACAGCACCTTGTAACCCACTTCCCAGTGAGTCCCAACAACTCAGGCCAAGAGAGCTCCCAGAGCAAAGGAGGAAAGCTGGAATTCATCAATTTGGAGGTGCTGGCTGAGCCTCCATTGCTTCCCAGGATGGATTAAACCATTCCTGTGGGCTCATCCCTGGGGGATTCAGGGCTCTGAGCCCTCCCAGGGCTCTGTGGGTGCCTCAGGGTGGGATTCAGAGCCCTGCTCTGAGGCTTGGCTTGCTCAGAGAAGATCCCTGGCATTTTCTGCTCCTTTGAGGTGCTGCCAGTCAGCCAAGCAGGGCAGGGAGGAGCTGCAGGATGTGCCAGCATCCCCAGGAGCAGCAGGCAGGGCTGTCAGCAGCTCAGAGCTCTCCTGGGCACTCTGTGTGAGTGTTTGCCATCCCCATGGCCCAGCAGCCCTGTCTGAGCCATGAAACCTCGTTCTTGAGGCATTTCCTGGGAGATGGGACAGCAGGAATGCTGGAGTGAGGCTTGGTGTCAGACAGCAGCTCCCAGAGAGCTCTTGGAGCTCCTGGTGTTCTGGTGAGGAGCTTCCAAAATCGAGGTGGAAAAATCCTTGCGAAATTCAGGTGGAAAAAAATCCTTTCAAAATCCAGATGGATGGAGCAATTCTGGAGAGTCACTCCTTTCAGAAGAACAAATTCTGAGCAGAACTTTCTGATCCCATCCATCCTTCTCCCTCAGCTGCCTCAGTTTCCCACATTTGGGTGCTGTGGCAGCATTTCTCTGGCTGGGCACAGCAAGGGGGTGGCAGATGAGGATCAGCAGCCTCTGCCTCACTCTCAGGGCCTCTCCAGCACCAAGAGTCATTTCAAAGGCAGGGCTGGTGTCATCCCCGTGCTGACAAGAGGCAAGAAGATCCCTCACACGTGTTCTGCTTTTGGAAAGATGCTGTCCCTGGGAGCTGTCAATATCTCCAACATTTGATCCTGGCAGTTCCCAGCCCGCGTGGGCTTGAGCAGAGCAAATTTTGTGAAGGTTTTTCTCTGTTTCTTTATTCTTCTAATGAGGGTTTTCAGCTGAGCTGTGAGAGTTCCTTTATGTTTTCCACTCTTTCACTTATGGTTTTGTTGTTGTAGAGTTGTCATTTTGGTGGGGTTTTTTTCCCTCTGAGTTAAATCTTTCCCTCTCTCATCTCCCAGGAAAAGCTGTAACAAAATTAAGGTGAGGAAAAAAGGGAAAATTTACTGGAACTGGTTCATGGTAAGTTGCCAAGAATCTGAAAATTACCCTCTCAGACGGTCTGTATTAATTCCCTGATGCAGCAATGATAAATCCTTATTAAAGAGGATAACATAAGGAGATTTTTCTGCCTATAGAAAAACTCCAGGGTGCAAACAATGAGGAAGCCCATCTCCCTCTTGCCCATGATCCCTGGAAGTGTCCAAGGGGAGGTTGGACAGGGGCTTGGAGCAACCTGAGATAGGGAAATGTGTACCCCCAATGGGAGGGGGTGGAATGAGATGAAATTTTAGGTCCCCCCAACCCAAACCAGTCTGTGATTCTGTGATCACTTTGTATGCACGTGTGGCAGTGCTGGCACCAGCCCTGAGGATGTGAGGTTATATTGATGAAAGGACATGGAGGGGAGGCCAAGGGAAACCATGTTCCAGGTGCTCTGGGCAGAGCCTCTGCCCTGGCAGAGACCCCAAACCTCTGCACTCCCCTGCTTGCAGCAGCTCCCTGGGGGCAGCAGGCAGGCAGGGATTGAAATGCAGCAGGTTTTGCCCACTTCGCACAAGGTTCTTCTCACTCACCCTGTGATAATTGAGGGGCTCCTTCCTCCCACCCCAGGTGCAGCTCATGCCCAGCACCAGGGCAGGAAACGTGTGCCAAACTCCAATCCTTACCATTTATTTGTTATTTCCAAGATCCCTGAGCTCCCCCTCTCTTCTCCTCTCCTTTGTTCATGCACCACGCTGCCTTGCTGGGCTGGAGTGGGAAAAAACCACTCTGCTTGCGCCTCATTACAGGGCTTGAGCCAGAGCCTCCACCAGAGCCATGGAAAGCTGTAGCTATGGAAACTCCCAACCCTTTTTCCTGGTGGTTTTTTTGTGTGTGTGTCTCTTTGGAGATCCCAGGCAGGGCTGGCTGCAGCAGCCAGGGAGTCCCCTGGTGTCACACCAGGAGCTGCGAGCACAGAGCCAGTTCGGTGTCCCCAGGGCAGAGGAGGGGGGCTGAGCAGGAAAAAGGGGGTTCTATGGAAAGCCAGAGCCCAGAACAGCTCAGGGGTGCCTGTGGAGATGTCACCAGCTGCCACAGAGCCACCCACAGCTGGCAGGGGTGGGCAGGGACACAGGGGTGCTGTCTGAGCAGAGATGGGATGAGCACAGCCCTGGGGGATGCAGGTGGGAATTTGGGATCTCTGAGCCACCTCCAGCACCCAGGAGGACCCATCTGCTGTGATGAGCCTGGGAATTTGTGAGTAGCAGTCTCACAACAGAGAGCCAAGTGCCCTCTGCTCATAGAATATTACAGAGGGTGTCCCTGAAGCTCCCAGGTTGCTGCATTTTATTTTAAAATATCTCCCTGGTTGCCAGCCTGGATCTGTGGCTCCTGAGCAAAGGCAAGCAGGATGTGCAGCTCACAAAGACTTTAACCTGCTGAGGATCTCCCCATCCTGGGGAGATGTGCTCCCAGTCCCTGGAAGCGCAGAGCTGCTGGATTTAGTGCTGACTGGCAGTGCCCATGGTGCCCTCGCCCTCACTGATCCATGGCTCAGCACAGCTGGGGATCGATGGCTCCTTCAGCTCCTGGCACATCTGTGGGGTCAGCAGGTCAGGAGTGGGGCTCACCCTTCCCAAACACTGCTGGGGGCTGCCTGCCGCATGGATCTGCTCCCAGCTCACTGCTCACCCCGTGCCTGGCCAGGTGGAAGTCACCTTATCTGGAAATGGGCTGGAATTTGATGGATTTCAGGCAATTTGGCTTCAAAGGCAGAGCTGTGATTTATCAGACAACTTCCCTGTCTGAAAAATTGGGTGTTGGAGTAGCAGCACTTTCCCTGGCAGGCATGGCACTGCCAGAGCCAGAGAGCCAGAGCTCCTGGGGTGAACCAGAGCTCCTGGGATAAGCCAGAGGTGCTGGGATGAGCCAGAGCTGTGTCCCAGCTGTGCAGGGAGGCTGAAGCTGCAGCTGAGGCAGTGTGGCCAAGCAGGGCTCTGTGTGACTTTGGACCTGAAGCAGCAGCTAAAAAGTGCAAACATGAGCTCTGAAGCATTCAGGGCTTCCATTAGCACAGCTGGATGCCTCAGCCTGTGATTTCCCATAGGGATGCTTCTCCATGCAGAGGCTGTGGCATGTGCAGAGCCACAAATCCCAGGGGCTAAAGCAGCCACAGGGAGAGTTTCTTCTTCTGCTGCTCTGTGTGGCCATCAGAGGGTACCAGGACCTTGCTGTCCCTCTGTGCAGTGTCCCTGGCTTGTAAATCCTTGTTCCTAGGGTCATTTTGGATGGCAGTGCTGCTTCCATCCCATCCCATCCCATCCCATCCCATCCCATCCCATCCCATCCCATCCCATCCCATCCCACTCCATCCCATCCCATCCCATCCCATCCCATCCCATCCCATCCCATCCCATCCCATCCCATCCCATCCCATCCCATCCCATCCCAGTGCTGATGCCCCCAGGAGCAGGAGGCAGCTCCAGCTCCCAGCCAGGGCTGTCACCAGCTCAGAGCTCACCTGGGCACTCTGTGTGAGTGTTTGCCATCCCCACGGCCCAGCAGCCCTGTCTGAGCTATGAAACCTCATTCTCGAGGCATTTCCTGGGAGATGGAGCAGCAGGAATGCTGGAGTGAGCCGTTGGTGTCAGAGAGCCTGGAGATGGGGTTTCCCCATGGGGACCTCTCCCCCCATTTGAGAGATCCCAGTGGAATGCCCCATGGCCTCTGCCTTTATTTGAATAAAGTAAAAGGACTCCTCTGTCTCCTTTTTGGACATAAATTTGTGGATGAATTTTCCCAACACTCTCGATGTCACCAACGCCCCTGTGGATGCTTTCAGGATGTGGCCATTCATTTTCACAGAGGGGCAGAGCAGGGTGGGCACTTCATCAGTGCAGAAATGTCCACAGCACCTTTCCCAGTCCCTTTGGAGTGAGGACAGCAGCACCTTCAGCAGGGGACATTCCCAAGGGCAGCATCCAGGTGATTCAGCGATTCCCCCAGCACAGCCTCTCTCCACGGAGCATCTGCAGTCATTGAAATTCCTGCCTGCCGTTGTGCTTAGTAAGCCTTCACGGCACTTTGATGAGCTGTGCAAATATTGTTTCTGTGAGGCTGATTTGCTTGTGCTCAGAGCCATTAGTGCCTCATTAGTGCCGAGCACATCCACGCTGCCGGGATGGGCAACCCCTGCATCCAAGGAAACCTTCTGAAGAGTGCAGGAAACACAGACTGAGAGCTCATCTCTGCTGTAAAAACGGAGAGGATCCCTGTGTGAGAGCATCCCTGACTCTGCCGTGAACTTCTGCTTTTTGAACTTCAGGAAACCCCACAGTTGGAGTGGCTCTTGCTGTAGGATGGATCTCTGGATCAACCTGAGCCTCCTCTGCTGGGTTTTGTTGTCTGTGAGCTGCTGTCACACAGGTTGTGTCCCACCCTTTAAAGGTCACTTTAACCCAAAATTCAGTTCTGGGACAGGGACACCTGCAGAGATGCATATACAGAGTGTCCTTGGTATTTGGAAAAAGCTTATACAGCAAGGAGTTGTTGAACTGACACGTGATATTGAACAAAACTTTTCATTATAAAATCCAGGAGGTTAATTATCTGTAATATGGTTTTTATAAGTGGTTATATTGAATTATAACAGGAGCAGGCAGAAGGAGCAGCTCAGTGTGACCCATTCCCCACCTCAGCCCTGCTCTGGGAGCACTGGGGGAGATTTTCTGGCTGCAAAGGGCTGGGCTGAGAATGGGCAGAGATGAGAGGAACAGTGCCTGATCCTTCCACCCCTCTGGAGGAATTTATTGTGTGTTCTGGTTGATGCAGACATGGGGGACACATCCCTAAATCACCCAGTGCCCACCTGGGTGATCCTGCTGTCCCTCCAGCTGTGATTTGCAGTGCCAGGGCACTCAAACCCTTCCTGAGCAGGGTTTGTCCTGCCCTCAGCCATCCCCAGGTGTCCCTTGAGTCCTGCCCAAGCCTGGGGGTGGCTGGGATCCTGTTCTGCAGAGCTGAGCACTATTCCAGCAAGGTCCTGCCTGATAAATAATTGATCAGGGGAGAATTTCCCTTTCCAAAGTGTGGGTTCTGCTCTGGACATCAATGGGAGCTGAAACATCCCAGCTGCAGGAGGGCTGGGGGACTCTCACAGGGGTCAGGGCTGTGGGTTACCCCTGTGACAGTGACCTCTGTAGCTGGCTCTAAGTCTCCAAGGCCAACAGAAGGGGCCAGGTGGATGTGGAGTGTTCTGTGGAGTGTTCTGTTCTCTGTTGTGTTTGCAGTTAAAAGCCCATGACAGTGTTACAGGCATCTCCCAGCTGGTGGAGCCCTTTCTGATGTGCCACAGGCTCACAGAATTCCTCTAATTCCAGATATCATCAATGGTGGGACCTTCCAGGGTGGGAAAAGCCCCTCCTGAGTGCAGGAATGCTCTGCCAAGGGCAGTGTCTGAGCAGAGATGGGATGAGCACAATCCTGGGGGATGCAGGGGGGAATTTGGGATCTCTGCTGGGAACTCTGAGCCATCCCCAGCACCCAGGAGGACCCATCTGCTGTGGATCAGCCTGGAAATTTGTGAGCAGCACTCTCCCAACAGGGCACAGCAGAGAGCCAAGTGCCCTCTGCTCATAAAATATTCACAAACCCCTTGGAGTGCCTGGAGATGGGGCTTCCCATGGGGACAGCCCTGCTGGGCAAGCAGGGAATAGTGACACGTGTCTCCTTGTGAGGAGTGCCCAGGTGGCCTTGTCAAAGCCAGGGGTCTGCAGTGACCCAGCCTGGCTGTGTGAATGCCTGCAGGAACATCAGCCTCAGGCCAGGAATGGTGACCCCTGGCCAGGAATGTTGTCCCCAAACCAGGAACTGTGTCCCCAGAGCAGGACTGGTGTCCCCAGGCCAGGAAGGGTGTCCCAGGCCAGGAATGGTGTCCTCAGAGCAGGACTGGTGTCCCCAGGCCAGGAATGCTCTCCCCAGAACAGGAATTGTGTCCCCAGAGCAGGAATGGTGTCCCCAGGCCAGAAATGGTGTCCCCGGAGCAAGAATGCTGTCCTAGGCCAGGACTGGTGTCCCCAGGCCAGGAATGCTGTCCCCAGGCCAGGAATGGTGTCCCCAGAGCAGGAATGCTGTCCTAGGCCAGGAATAGTTTCCCCAGGCCAGGAATGCTGCCCTCAGGAGGGGACAGGGAGCGCACAGGACTGGTGCAGGCCCTCTGGTTGAAGTGTTTTTCATCTGGAAAGCCACGTTCAGTTCCTGCCTGTGTTTCTGGCAGCTGCCCTGCCCTCTGGCTCTGCTGATGCAAAGGCTCCTGCTGGCACCTTGCCTGGCTGTTCCCAGAGCCCAGCTCTCATTCATTGACTGGGTAGGATTACAGGAACTGGGGAAATGCACGAGGAAGGCTGGATTTGCCACCAAACTGGTGCTGGCTCGTGGTTTATTTGCTGCTTTCCCCCCTCCCAGGCTGGTGGCAGCTCCTTCACACCGATGCTCTCTGGTGTTTGCCTTTGTGGCACTTACAGAGCTCCAGGGTGGCAACAGAGGAGTGTAAACCAGGTTTATCCTGAATTTACAGCATCAAGGGCTCAGATCCAGCCTGCTCTGCCCTGGACAGTTTATTGCAGTGGGATTTTTTGTTCTAATAAAAGATCCTGAATGTTGTCTGCACCCAGCTCTGGGACAGAAAGCAGCAAGGCCCAGTGGTATCTGGGACAGCCAGCATTGCTCACATTTCTCCCTGGCATCATATTGAGCTCTTTTTCTTCCTTCTGAGGCAGGGCCTGACCAGCAGTGTCAGTGTCAGGATTGGTGTCAGGTGGATGAGCTGGGAATTGGCTGCATTGCCCAACCAGGGCTCTCCCTGCAGCACACAGGCTCAGGCTCATCTGCCCCCACACAGCTGCTCAACACCCACTTTCCACACAGAAATTAAATCTCCCCGACCCCATCACCGCCCCATTGAGGTCCTTGCCCTGGATCTTTGCCAGTGAGCTGCCTGGATGAGGGTCAGCCTGGGGGCTGTGCTGGGCTCAGTCCCCCCTCAGAGGCCCTTCCCTGGTGCTGGAGGACACCCAGGCCCTCGGTGCACAAACAGCTTGTCCAAGCCCAGAGCAGAGCCAGGGATGTGCTTGTGCACAGCAGAGCCAGGACAGGCAGGGTGGTGTCACTCCAGGACACAGTGCTGGCCTCCCCTGCTCCCTGCCGAGGCTGGGATGTGTTTTCCCTTTTTTTGTTCCTTTCCTTTCTCCATGGCTGTTTTCTCTCTCTCTTGACTGTTTGGAAGCACACAGCAGAGCTGAGCCCAGCTCCCCTGCACAATCTGTGACCCATGGGCAGGGTCTCACACTGAGGTTTGAGCTGAATGTCTCTGGGAGGAGTTTCTGTGTTTGTCCCTGTGTGTTCTGTGTGTTCATCAAGGTGGGGGCTCAGTTCTCTGGAGCAGGGGGTGTTTCTGCCTGCTGGGCACTGGGCAGGATCAATCCTGCCAGCACTCCTGTCTGTGCTGCCAGTTGGCATTTTGTACCCAGTCTGGCTGTTTTGTCTGAATCTCCAGCTCCTGGAGACAGGTGAATGAGGGCAATTCCCAAATTTCAAAGCTATGCTGCCTCTGGCTCCCAGGACTGCTGGGGGATGCAGTGGCAGTGCAGAGGGACAAGCTTTGGGATCCAGCTCTTTGCATGTAAAACACAATCTCCTTGTGCAGGCACAGCTTCAGTAGCACCAGCATTCCCTTTCTTTAACCACTTGCCATGGCAGCACTTCCAGCTGGTACAAAACTCTTTGGAGTGACTTTGTTACCCTGCAGATGGTACTTGGGGTGGGATGGGACATCTGAAAGCCTCATTTATTTAATTGTCCAGTAGATTATTCTTAATCCCTACAAGTTGGCTTAACTGGGTGCTCAGAGGAACCTGGGAGCAGTTTCCTTTTCCATCCCCAGGTCTCCTTCACCCCCAGGCCAGTCCACACAAGCCCCTGGACCTGGAGCTCAGCTTTCCAGAGCCAGGTATTTGCTGGAGCCTTGGTTTGGGCTGAGCTCAGCCCCCCCAGCTGCCCGGAAGCCTTCCTCCCACGCAGCCCTCCCCAGAGGCAGCACAGAGCCAGGCACAGCTGTGAGCAGCCTCTCCCCACACTGGGCACCCCTGGTGGTCCTGGGGCCGTGTTCAAGGTGCTGGGGAGGTGGAAAGAGGATGATTTCTCACCCCAACCCTTCCTCTCCCATTCAGTGTTCATCAGGAGGAGCTTCCCCCAGCCCCTGGGTTGGGCAGCTTCTCCTAGCAGTGCCCAAGGGGAGGCAGGAGTCACAGAATCACAGAATCAATCACAGAATCAGAATCACAGACTCACAGAATCACAGAGTCACAGATCACAGAATCACAGAATTAATCACAGAATCACAGAATAATGAGGTTGGAAGAGACCTCTAAGATCATGCAGTCCAGCCTGTGCCCTAACACCTCAACCAGACTATACACCAAGTGCCATGGCCAGTCTTATTTTTAAACACATCAGAGGGTGAGGCAGATCCAGCCCTTTGTGAAGCACTCGACCTCAAAATCCACATCCTCAGCTGCGGCAGGGATGTGCAAATCAGGCAGGTAGCACAGGGCTGTGTCTAAAACCAAACAGCTCCTGCAGGACCTGCACCTTCACAATCTGGGAACTGTGAATTTGTTTTTCCTGCAGCAAAGGGCTGCTGGGCTGGGGGCAAACAGCCTGTGTGGGGTAACAGCCCCCTGCAGCCCCTTCTTGCTGTCTGCCAGGGATGGATGATGATCTGGGGCTGAGTTTGGATGGGTTCAGGCATCCTTGAGAGCTGGAGGGCTCCTAAAACTGAGGGAAGGATCAGAGCTCTCCTGGGACTGAGTCTCCCTGCCTGGGCTCCTGCATACCTTCTCCAAGACCACAGCAGAGCTGCAAAGCACTTCCTTTTACCAGGATATTTATTGCTAAATATATGAATCTGGGAGCCTGTGGAGCGTGAAATTAGGAACAAATGTAAAAAGGAGGTCTAGACAGGAATTGTTCAGCTTATGGGCCTCCACATGCTCTGCTTTCCTCCCCCTTTGCACGCTGGAGGGTTTAAAGCTTCCAGGTATGCAGCTTTAATCAGAGAAGTATGTTTGGGGAGGGGAAAAGGCAGAAATGCAAATGGTCCAGCTCGGGAGGGAGCAGTGGCTGCGATGCCACGTCTGGCTGGGCTCGGCTGGACAGGAACCAGGGAAATCGGCTCCTGCAGCCCTGGCTTGTGCCCCGGGGCTTTAATTAATGGGTGGAAGAGCCAGAGAGCCCTCCCTGGCAGAGCTCTGCCTGCCATCTCCCATCTCGGGCCAGCAGGGAGATGCTGATGCTCTGTGATGGATGCAGCTCCCATCCTCCAGGTCCTGCAGGGTTGAGTGGCCACCCCGGAGCCAGGTTCCTGTCCCAGCCCCGCTCCCCCTGCCCTTGGCTCCAGGGGATTGCAAATGGGAGCAGCAAAGGGCCCAGGGATGGGCATTTCCAGCTGGCACCTGGCCCAGCCAGGCGCCTCCATCCCTCTTCAAACAGCAACCAGTTTCTAAATCACTGATGCATCATTTGCAAACCCTTCCCGTGGCTGTGCTGCTCACCCTGAGCCTCCTCAGAGCGTTTTCCCCGAGGAATGAGGACAGGATTTAGCCCTGCTCTTGCCCCATGGCCATGGGGTGTGAGAGGGGTGTGAATTCCCTTCCCTCCTCCCGAGCTGCTCAGCAGCACCATAAAAACGTGATGCTGCTTTATCCATTCAGCACTCACCCAACTTTAGCAGGACATTAAGTGCCTGAAAATATGGCCCAGCTTTGTTTGCTTTGGAAGCAGGTTAAATCCCTGACAGATACAGTTGCTTTTCCTCGGGTGCTGAAGTAATTTGGGGCTGGGGTGGCTGGTTTTTGGTTTAACCTGATAGCACGAGCTGGGAGCCAGCTTTGTTAAAGCACTTGGAGAGTAGGTGGTCAGGGTAGGATTTCTCCCTTAATTTATGTCTCTCCTGCTGTTCCTAACCCGAACTAAAATGTTGCTGGAGCTTTATTTGTGCCAGTTTTAGTGCCACTGTCTCGTGGCTGCTGGCAGGTGTGAGCAGGCTGGTACCCTGTCTGCCCAGCATCCTTCCTGGGGCAAAATCTGTGTCTGATCCTGCAGGGCTTGTGCTGTGCATGGTACACAACATCTGGAGAGCCCAGGGACAAGGACAGGGACCTTCTGCTGCTCCCTGTGCTGTCCCAGCTCCCAAAGGGTGTTCCAGGGAGAGAAGAGTGCTGGTGGTACCCCAAAATGATGCTGAGCCACAGCATCTCTGTGATGTCCACTGACAGCTCACCTGGGGCTGTCAAACATCATCCTGGGGTGTCCCCAGAGCCCCCCAAGACTGTGGCTTGGCTGTGGTGAAGTGGAGGATCCTGGTGCCTCAGACTGGTCCTGCTCTCAGGGAGGGCAGCACCCCACTCCCTGCAGTCATTAAAGGCTCACTTAGCAGCTGAGGTTATTCCAAATTCAAATACCACATTGTTTTCATGGGGAAAATGGATTAGAGGCTCAGAGAAAAATGAGTGCAGATCAGAAATCCTTATGGCAAGGCTCCTTCTCCCTTCACTGGAGCTTTCTGCCACCAGGTAGGAGCTGGGAGAGTGCCCTTGGTGCCTGGTGTTATTTCCCTTGGCTTTCCTTCCTGTTGTGACCCCTGAGCTGCTTCTCACTCAGCATGAAATATTTTTAACCCTTACAAGGTGGCATTTCTGGGGATTCCTTGGTGACTTCCCATGGGTGCCCACTGGATCCTGGTTGTGCCCTTCAGAGCCCTCCTGCTTTTTAACCCACTTCAAAGTGGGGTAAGCAGAGAGTTTGGGGTTCTGCAGCCCAGCCCCTTATCTGTATACCCAATTTTGCAGGCTGTTAATGGAGAAGAGGGCGGATGACAGCCGGGACCGTGGTCATCACAGGTGGAATTTTAGCGACTGTCATTTTACTCTGTATCATCGCCGTCCTCTGCTACTGTAGGCTCCAGGTAAGGCTTGGGGGTGCCTGAGCGGGGAGGGCTGATGGCCTGGCAGCTTTGGGGGTGCCAGCTGAGCCCCTCCCGTTTCAGTACTACTGCTGCAAGAAGGATGAATCCGAGGAGGACGAGGAGGAGCCCGACTTCGCCGTGCACTCGCACATCCCTCCGCTGCACTGCAACCGCAACGTAGTGCTGACCAACGGCCCCTCGCTCTACTCCTCATCCCCTTTCGCCAAAAAACCAGCCCAGAGCCGGCCCAGCTGCCCCAGCTGCACTCCCTACGAGCCCCCAACCTCCTTCCTCCAAGAACCCCCCACCTCCTTCCTCCAGGAGCCCCCCACATCCTTCCTCCAAGAGCCCCCAACCTCCTTCCTCCAAGAAACCCCAACCTCCTTCCTCCAAGAACCCACCACATCTTTCCTCCAAGAGCCCACCACATCTTTCCTCCAGGAGCCCCCCAGCTCCTTCCTGCAGGAGCCCCCCACCTTCTTCCTGCAGGAGCCCCCCGAGGATCTGCACAACGGGGGGGACAGGGTGAGCTACAAGACGGTGAGCCAGGAGGATCTGGCGCTGCCCGTGTCCAACCTGCAGGCGCTCAACCCCAACCGGCTCTCGGCCATGCGGGAGGCGTTCTCCCGCAGCCGCAGCATCAGCACCGATGTCTGAGGTGCCACCCGCCCACCCAGCCCCGAGGGCTTTGGACAGCAGTGGGGAGGACTGGTTGGAGTCCGTGGAGGAGTTTTGAATAGGGAAAAAACCAAACAAAACAAAAAAATATGAAGTGAAAAAAAAAGTGAATGTATTTCGGGCTGGCGGTATAAAGGGGTAGCAGAGCAAACTCAGGTGAGGAGTGTGGGAGTGCAGCTGGAATGAGAGGTTTCCCAGCTCTGCAGAGTTTGCTTTTTTCTTTTATAAAGAGGATTTTGATATTGAGCATCCTTTTCTATGGAGGAGCTGCCCCTCCTCACCGTTTGGCCAGGGGTGATGAGGAAATGATGGGGCTCATGGGTGGCTGAAAATGGCTGAAAACGTGCTGCAGGTCAGCAGCAGCTGCTGGCATGACCTGGGGACCCCAGGATACACTCAGCCACCCCAAAATGTCACTGCCCACCCTTCTGCTAGCCTGTGCTGCTCCCTGCTGCAGCCATGGGGATGGCTGTGCGTGTGAGCCCTGCACCGTCCCCAGTCCATCTCACTGCCCCAGCCAGACACTAATCCCGGGTGCCAGGCACTAATCCCAGGTGCCAGGCACTAATCTCAGGTGCCAGGCACTATTCCCAGGTGCCAGGCACTAATCCCGGGTGCCAGGCATAATCCCCTCAGGGTTAGGATGGTGGCTGGGCCTGTCCCTGGAGCCCCCCAGAGCGGCCTCATGGACCCCCTGAAGGAGCTGGGCTGGGGATGTAAAACCTCTGCATTATTCAGTGATGGAAATGACCCACAGCACACCTTGGGATGGAGGAATATCCCTGGGGATAATCAACATCCCTGCTCCAAGTGACGCCACACACAACTTCGGGCTGAGGGCTCCATGGCACAGGGGTCACCGTGTGTGTGCCCATCCCTTGCATGCACATTTTTACACATTTATTTGTTTGGGAGAGGTTTTTTAAACAAAAATTTTAAAAAAGACACTTTCCTCCCATCCAAGACAGTGTCAAAGCACTTTTAAATTTAATCAAAACCTCTATTTGCATTTTGCATTGAGCCATTCACCATGGCTGGGCAGCCTGGCTGTGGCACCAGCTCTGTCCCATCTGGATGCAGCAGGGACAGTCTGGGGGAGCAGCAGGCTCAGAGCTCGTCCCTCTGCACCAAATGTGCTGCAAGGGAGCCCTTGGGCTTACTCAGAGATTTAGGAGAGGAATTGCAGCTCTGAGGGGCCTCCTGCTCTGGTTTCTCCAGGCTGTCTCCATTCCTCTCCTCCACGTGACAGAACTCCCTGTTTCTCCTGGACTGGGCATTATTCAGGTTAAAAGCATCACCTGGGGATGGCTGGCGAGGATGGACTGGCTGCACAGAGACTCAGATGGCCTCAGGGCTGTGCTCCAGGGAAATTTTCCTTTTTAAAGATGTTCTGGGAAGAAGCAGCCATGGCTGCAGCCCTCGGGGCTCATGGACACTTTGCAGCCTGGCTGGGTATTTTACTTCAAACCACTGAGGGCTTTTAATTCCACAGGAAACCTTTTGAAGTACAAGTCAGTCTTTGCAAATGAATATCTTTGACTTTCTTGGGGGGGGTTCTGTTTGGGGTGGGGAGGGCTGGGGTTGGTTTCCTACGTGTTTAATATTCCGGGCTTGGTCCCTGTGGCCCAGCACATCCCAGAGGGATGCAGCCACTCAGGCCATGCCCCCATGTACAGTTCTCACTGGGGTTTGTTCCCATGCCTTGAGCCCTTCTCTTCCTGTTTTTTGTGATTTCTCCTACCAGCCTTCCTTTCCTCCTTTTCTTCCTTGTTTCTTTCCCTTGTAGCTTGGAAATTCAGCAAATGGTTGGCTTTCACTAACCCTCACCTGGTGATCTGTTGTACAGGACTTTGGGAATCTCAGATTTTGGGGAGGGAAAAAGTCAAAAAAGAAAAAAAAATAAAAAGAAATAAATTACTTTGACATGGGTTTTGAGGTTTGTTGTTTGTTTTCTTTTTTTTTTGTCGCTGCATCTGCAAATTTGGGGTGATGTTTGGAAAGGGCTGAGGAGCTCCCTGCTGCTGAGAGAGTGTTGCAGCAGCACTTGGGGGTGCACACAGAAATTTGGGGGGATGCTAAAGAGCCTTTGGCTCAGTGTCTGGGGGTCACACCAATAAAAACACAGAGCAACAACCCCTTGGGACCTCAGAAAACTCTTTTCTTATAGTCGCTGTGTAAAATCTCTGTGTTCCCAAACCCCTGAGGAGCTTCAGGGCTGCAGCTTCTAAAGCCACAGAACTCCAAAGGGCCCCCAAAAGTCCCAAAATCCCCCCACTGTTGGGACTTCTCCTTCCATCACTGTCCAAGTAGCTGTGATTCTGCCGATTTAAAGCTGCTCTGCCTCCCCATGGCACCAGCAAATCCCCAGCCCCAATTCCAGTGCTCCCAGCACTCCACTACAAACTGGAGAATAAAACAAAATACCACCATAAATATGACAACTTTATTAAAATATACATATGAGTACAAATTAATGATTATATGGATAAAGTTCACTGTCTGTAAACAAATATATTAAAAAAGAGCACATCTTTTTTGTGATATAAAGTGCAGTTATGTTTCCTTATTATATACAATATGTCAGCATCAGGGAGGGGTTGTAAGGACTATGAAACTAACATTTGATTATAAGATAAAATTCTCTGAAAAAGTATACACCTACATATTACAAAAAAGGGCTTGAGTTTATTTAACAAACAGCTTCCCACCACGTTAATTCAGCTAAGGAGAACCTCAGGAAAAATCAGGAGAGAGGCACCACCAAGCCCATTTTGGGAAGGGAAACTTGCACTTCCCAGAGTTCACACCTTCCCCTCGCCAACCCCAACCTTGCACCGAGGGAAGAAACAGGACAGGACCTTGGGTGTAGCTGGATTTTGGGGGGGGGGAATCAAATATACAAGATTTCTGTACAGCTCTGACCCCAGGGGGCTCCCAACGTCCAGCAGCCTGGAGAAGAGTCCTGCCTCGGTGGGGACACACAAACCAGGCCAAGAGCATCCTTGTCAGCAGTGTCTGGGCTGTGAGGGCAGGGGAAGGAGGAGCCCTGGCTCAGGCAGCCCTGCCCTAGGAGTGGGGGGCACGGCAGGAGCGGCAGCAGGCTTTGCTGTAGTACCAGTGGCTGCACAGGTTCACCTTGATGGCCAAGGCACAGTTGGTTCCTGCCTGGTCCTGGCAGCTGTCATCTGCAGGGAGAGAAAATGCACTTTAGCAGGACATGAAGTGCATGGAAATATGGCACAGGGATCACAGGTTAAATCCCTGACAGATACATCTGATTTTCCTCGGGTGCTGAAGTAACTTGGGGCTGGGGTGGCTGGTTTTTGGTTTAACCTTTGTTAAAGCACTTGGAGAGTAGGTGGTCAGGGTAGGATTTCTCCCTTAATTTATGTCTCTCCTGCTGTTCCCAGCCAGAACTAAAATGTTGCTGGAGCTTTATTTGTGCCAGTTTTGGTGCCACTGTCTCGTGGCTGCTGGCAGGTGTGAGCAGGCTGGTACCCTGTCTCCCAGAGTGCTATTTCTCAAGGCATGGCATGGAAAAGAAGAAGAAGAAAATAAACAATTGTGAGCTCATGAGGTCATTTCCCACCCTACACAGCTTTAAGCACCATGGGATGAGCAACAACATCAGTCCAGTTGTGGCTGCCACCTCCCTGACATCCCCTGGCATGCACCATGGAGCTTGTCCAGAAATGTCATTGTCAGCCTGGCCAAAGGCATGAGCAGGTTGAGCTGTTCCTTCCCACCTGACACCTTGGGGAGTCTCACTTGGTCCCAGCCCTGAAGCTCAATGTCTCTGCTGTAAAACAGAGCTGCCCAGGGACTGCTGGAGCCACCAAGGCACTGAGTTGTCCCCAGGTCAAGGGCTTCCCCTGGCAGAGATTCACCATTTCTATCCCAAGGAGGCTTTTTGAGAAAGGGAATGGGAATCCAGCAGTGCCACATCCAGAGTTAGGGACAAGTGAGATGCTGGAGAAAGGGATGAGTCTCTTTCAGCACTCTTCCAACTCCTTCAGTGCAATATTTTGCTTCAAACCCATAGGATTTATACTTTTATATATATACATTTTTTGCTTCAAATCCATAGGATTTGCATGAAACCAGATTGCTCTCAGGGCAAGGTGGCCACGAGGCAACTCCCAAGCTCCATGGATCCCAAGGGAGTGGGCAGCTGAGAGCACCCAGAGCTGAGCCAGGAGTTGGCCCCAAATCTGTCACCCATTTTCATGCTTTTCTCCCACACTGTCCTTATTCCCAAATCCTATTAAAGGATTAGAACTGTGTGTTTGCTAAAGATCACAGGGACTCTGAGCCAGCAGACGAGCCAGATAACGAGATAGTTACAAATCCCACAGGACATCCAAAGACCAAAAATCATTAAAATAATGGCACAGACAGAACTTCCTCAGCTCTAGCTGGAATCTTACAGAAGCAGCACCCAAACCAGCTCTCCAAAGGCCCCTTTTATCTTCAGGTCAGAGCATGATTCTTCTGAGCTCTCCTCTTAATTTATCTCCAGAAGGAGCCTGTGCATTGCTTGGGCACAGAGGGAGAGCTGTCCCTGACGTCCTCCCTGGGATCATTATCCAAATGGGGCAGTGCTGCTGGAGGGATCCATGGCAAACCAAGGCTGTGGGGCTCACCTGGGGGCTCTGTGGGGCAGGGCTGCAGGTCACAGGTCTGTTTGCCCACTGGCTTCACCAGTGGGTCGCAGCCCCGCACGATGTCCTTGCCCTGGTAGCACTTCACATCCCGCATCCTCACGCCAATCCCGCAGGTTTTTGTGCACTGGGGGACAGAGAGAAAGGGTGAGGCAAGACCCTGCCATGCCAGGGGACTGTTCTGAGCCAGAACCTGCTCGCTGGAGATGTTAGGGCAGGAGGAGAATGTCACATCCCAGTGCCACACTGCTGTCCCCTCGCTCTGTCTTTGCTGCCAGCAGCATCAGCTTCTGCCCAGGGGAGGTGGATGTGGTCCTATCCTTTGGCTCTGACACCCTCCCTCCTCCTGCTGCTGCCCTTCAAAGGGGACCACAAACCAGCTGGCCCAGTCCAGGTGATGCTCTGCAAGACATGGATGGCCATGAAGCCCCCCAGAGAACCAGGAGTGGGGTTGTGGGGTCTCTCTGCATCCATGGGGGGTGTGGAGCCACTGCTGGGCCCAGCCCTCACTGCCTGCTGCCCTTTGGATGCCTCATGGAGCTGGGATGGCAGCAGGGCTGCTTTGGTTAATTATAGGGTTTGCAAGACTAAAAATGAGGCTCTTGGAGCTCAGATCAGGGAGGCTGCATCCAGGAGGGCTTGGAGGAAGCCCCCTGGAGCCTGGCTGCCTTTTGTGTTGTGCAGGGTGATGGAGTATCCCCAAATTCTGTATCCTAGGGGCAACAACCCTGTGGGCTCCAAGCCACATTTCCAGGCATGAGGGAAAAAAATAAAGAAAAAATAAAGCTACATCTGGCCTCAAACAGCCCCTGTCAATCCTGACCTCCCTGAGCACAGACAGCCCCAGCTGCACCATGCAGCAAAAACACCCTCAGGGACAACATCCTGCAGGGACTCACCCATCTCCTGGGGGTTCTGCAGGCAGAGGGACCCTTGGTGCAAATGGATGGGGCAGCACAGCCCTGGGGACCCCTTCCAGCTCACCTCAGACCAGGGGGTGGTGTACCACTTGAAGCAGGGCCTCTCGAAGCACGTGCTCTCCTCCACGGGCTTCTTGGCCACGTCACAGTCAGAGGGGCTGCGGGTCTTGATCTTGCCATTGACAATCTCCAGGCAGAGCACGATCCTCTTCTTCACACCCCGGCCACAGGTCGTGTTGCACTGTGGGGTCATGAGCAGGGCCCCTTGAGAGCTGCACACCCCAGCCTGACCCCTCCAGGGCACCCCAAAACACAGGATCTGCACTTACCCGCTCCCAGTCCTGTGCCAGCCAGTGCGAGGGGCAGTTCTTGTCCCCACAGGGGTGGATGGCCAGGGGTTTGGTGTCCAGGTTGCACTGGGACTCGGGCACCACGCGCCCGTCGCTAGTTTTGCAGTACACGTGCCGGATCATCCTGCCCTGCCCACAGCCGCCGCTGCACTGCAACCACAGTGGGCACTCAGTGCCAAGGAACACCCCTGACCCAGCTCAGAGCAGGGACAGAGCCCCCACAGCAGGGACACGGCCCTCACGGCAGGGACAGGGCCCCCACAGGAGGGACAGGGCCCTCACAGCGGGGACAGGGCCCTCACAGCGGGGACAGGGCCCCCACAGGAGGGACAGGGCCCTCAAGGCAGGGACACACAGAGACAGGGCCCCCATGACAGGGACAGGGCCCCCACAGCAGGGACAGGGCATCCACAGGGCCCAGCTGCCTCCCCACACCCCCCTCCCCCAAATTTCAGAGAGGTTTTTGGGCTTTAAACAGCCACAAGGATGGTCAGCGGATCCCCCAATAGAGATTCCATCATCATGGAATCCCAGACTGGTTTGGGCTGGGAGAGACCTTAAAAATCATCTCGTTCCAACACCCTGTCATGGGCAGGGACATCTTCTGCTATCTCAGGTTTTTCCTAACCCTATACAGGGATTTGGAAAAGGATAGGTTTATCCTTGGAATGGGACATCCACAATTTCTCTGGGCAACCTCTGCCACAGCCCCAACACCCAGCATCTCTCAGGGCAGGAAAAAGGGGAAGCACCACAAGCAGGGAACCCCAGAGTGGCTCCCAAAGTGACAAAGGGGACCAAGGAAGTGGCAGGAAAAATCCAGCCCCCAGTGCCCGGAGCAGCCGGTGCTCCCCGTGGTTGCTCTTGCAGAGGCTCTCGGTGTTTCCTAGCACTGCTGCTGCCATGGAAACTACTTATTTTTAGCTGATGTGAATGTATCAAAACCTGGGTAAAAATAGCTTGGGATGGAGGGGGTCTCTGGAGCAGAATTGTGCAGGAAGGGAAAAAGCCAGGGGGAGAGGAAAAAAAAAGAGCGAGGGAAAGAGAATAGAAAATAAGGAGGAAAGAAATATAGAGAAAGGGAGGAAAGGAGGAAAGAGAAAAGGTAAAGGGGAGAAAAGGAAAAGAGAAGGGGGTAAATGGAAAATAAAAAAGGGAAAAAAGTTAAAATGTTCAATTTCTGGGCATGGAGCATCAACATTGCCAAGGAATGCTGCGCAGCAGACAGACAAGAGGATTTTGACACCCACTAAGGCCCTCAGCCAGGTCTCTCAGGGTTTAACCCCTGCTGTACCACATCCCCCACAGGGCAGGAGCCCAGGGGGAAACAACAGGATCCGCTGGGATGCTGGTTCATCCCCAGTGCCCAAGCCAGCATGGCTCAGGGTGACAGTGCTGGCAGAGGTGGCCCGAGAGACCCAAAGCAGTGGAATTATTTGAGGCCAGCTCCCAGCGCAGGCTGCCTGCAGTTTTTTTGGGACCTGCCAGGCATGATGAGCCCAACCCCAAAACCCCCAGGAGCAGCAGGGACGAGCCAGCCTGCGGTGGGACACGACGGCCACGGCGGGGTCTCACCGGTCCCCAGTCGGACACTGTCCACTGCCGGTCACACGGTGGCCCCGTGCAGTTCTTCTCGGCCAGGGGCCGGGCGCTGGCGTCGCAGAGCTTCTCCTCCTCCGAGCAGCGGATGTCCCTTGTCACCACGCTCCGCTCCCCGCAGCGCGCCGGGCACTGCCGGAGGGGACAGCGACATCACCGGGGCTGCCGGCACCACGGCAGCTGCCGGCTCTGGGATGGAGTTCCCCTCCATATTTGAACATAAAAGTTTAAAAGCACACGCTGGAAATGCACAAATTCACTCAATCCCCCTCCACAGCCCCAGCTGCGTCCTGCCCAGGTGCTGTGCTCTCCAACAGGTGATGCCAAAAGGGGGGAAAGGCTCCAGGAGGGTCTGCTCAGAGCTGAGCAGCTTTAGCTGTCACTTGGAGACAGGGTGAGATCTCCCTCGCCTCCTTCCCAGGAACAGCCAGCTCCCTTCCACCTCTTTGGAGAATGCTTTCCCCCTCCTGACTGCACAAGTGAGATTTTTATGCTGTGGATAAATTTGGCACCGTGCAGCCCAGTGACATTATTTAGAACTGGATTTGAGTTACTACAGTCTCACATACACATTACATTTGCTCCATGCATAACGTAAAGCAGGGAAAAGTGTCAACAGCACAGGGCCCAGACGCACCGTGCCGAGATGTTAATCCTCAGAGCCCTGAAATGTGCTTTTTTTAATGCCTATTTCCCCAGCCAACTTGGCACCCCATCTCTGATGGGATCCAAAGGAGATTAACTTTGCTGCTGGCTAAGAACGATCTACTCCAGCACTGTCTCAAGCAATCTGTCCCTGACAAATGCTGGAGGAGAATACGCATTTCTTTAAAATAAACCACTCATTTGCTATGCTGGACAAAACAACGCTGCAGCACGTGCTCAGGGAGCTCCTCTCTACCAGCTGGGAAAGTCAAAACATCCTGCACCACCAGGGAATGCACCAGCCCCTCTGTCAGCTCCAGGGAAATGATGCACACCAGCTTGCAGGGGAATGGAGACGTTTAAATTATGACTAAGACGAGTTTTTGGGAGCTGCCCAGGAGGAAGAGTCATATTCCTCGTGATGCAAACCATGGGGCAGGTTGGCACCCACGGACAGCTCAGCTCAGAGCTCATCTGCTCCTGCTTAGATCAGATCTGTGCTTGATTTGGGAAGAGGCACCCCGAGGAAGCAGCGCTGGTTTGGGTGTTTCCATGGGTTTGTGTTTGTAAGGGATGCGCTGGAGCACTGTCCGTGCCTGGAAAGGGATTCAGGGGCACAAACCCACAGGTTTTCCCAAGGAAACAAGTGAGCATCCCCCAGAGGCTTTGGGGACTGGTTTAAGGCACAGCTAGGGAAAGGTTTCATTCTGCATGTGGTGCAGAGGAGGTGAGGAAGGGACGTTTATAGGGATGTAATTTATGTATGAGATGGGATCACCTTCCCAGCACGTTGGGTTTGAAGAGGCTGCCAAGGAAATACTGATGGGGAGATCTGAGTCATGGGCTCCTGCCCTACCTGTGAGTGACCAATGGCCTCCCATCCTAAACAGGAGCCAGGCCTTCATTTTAAGGGGAAAAATATTGATGCACATTGATCCACGTACATTACTGCAGGCAGTGTATCCTGGCTGTGGATGGTTATGGATGAGGATTGATGCCTCAGGGTTTAGCTTTTATATTTTTCAGATTCTGTACTGCCTTGGTGTGTAGTTCTGAGCTTCGTGTTAGGGGATGGTGAGCTCTGTGCACAGAGCAGGGAGACAAAACAATTCCTGCTCCAGCTGGGGACCAAGGACAAATGATCCAAATCTCAGGCACAAACAACGTGGGCTGGAGAGAGAAAAACAAGAACGATGGGACTGCATAACCTAAAGCTGTAATTGGACAATTAACTCCATTATGCAAATGGAGCAGAACTGATAAAAGTGAGAGACCCCGTGAGCAGTCGTGCATTTTGGGACCATTTTGGTTCATCTTGGATGTAGTCCTGGCTGCCCTCTTGTGCTGCCCAAGGTAGATCCATTGAGGCCTCCTAATAAATCCCTACTTTATTCTTAAACTCTGTCCAGCCTCTTTTTTAGGTCGCATGGTGATCTAAAAGAGCATCAGGAACCACAAGGCATCACAAAGCATCAGGAATCACAATTAATTCCAATATGCAGACGGAGCAGAGCTTATAAAAGTGAGAGACTCCGTGACCAGTTGAGCATTTTGTGACCATTTTGGTTCATCTTGGGTGCAGCCCTGGCTGGGCCTAGGTGGATCCATTGAGGCCTCCTAATAAATCCCTCCTTTATTCTTTAACTCTATCTAGCCTCTTTTTTAGGCCACACAGTGACCTAAAAAAGCATCAGGAATCACAAACCATCAGGATAAATTGGAAAAGGGAGAAAAGGCCGGGCTCAGGCGCTGCCCTGGCCAGCAGGACTCACCTCTGACCACTCGGACATCTCCCACTGGGGCCCGCAGGCTGGGTTCTTGCAGACCTTGCGCTCGTCGGGCCGGGCGATGTCGGCTGCCTCGCACAGGTCGCTGTAGACGGAGCTGTCAAAGCCCGGCGAGATCATCTTCCAGCAGCGCACGATGCGGAACTGGTACCCCTCGCCGCACGTCCGCGAGCACTCGCTCCAGCTGCTCGTCTCCCACCTGCAAGGGAAAGCATGGGAAAGCATGGAAAGGTGTGGAAAAGTGTGGCAAAGAATGGGAAGGCATGGGAAAGCAAGGCGACCCCCAAGGCAGGGAGGAATGACGAGGACTCCATGGATATCAGAATTACTAATTAATTACTTTATTATATTGTGGCAGTATCATTCTTTTCTCTGCTTCTCTCAGATTCAGAAAATGTGAATCCCACACACCTGGGCAGGGAACAGAGCCCATCACCCCATGGAGCAGCCCACAGGAAAGCCCTGGCTGCAGGGAGTGTGTAATCACATATCCTCTGAGCAGAGAGAGACATAGCTGTCCCAGGAAAATCCTGGGAAGCTGTGGGAAACTTAGAGAAAAGAATTAAAACATTTTTCTCTCTCTTTCTGTAACCGTTGTTTAAAGATGTGGTTCTCAGGAGTATGCTGTTCATAGCTCACCAATAGTGTGAGAGGTTTTCACTTTGGGACCAATCAAGTGTCACCCTAGCAAGTCACATTATAAAAGTACCTGCTGCTTTCATTAAATTGCCTTCTGATTCACCTTCTGAAGACTGGAGTCTTTCATTCCATCCCTGACTCAACAGCATCAAGGGAGGAGTGAGCTGCAGCCAGGCTGCCAACTCCTGAGAGCTGTTCCCAAGGGATGGGAAGCATCAACATATGTTGGGCTCACCCCACAGCCCCCAGCTCATGCCTGAAGCTGAAACCAGCTTGTCAGGAGGCAGGGTGGCACAGCAGGGCCTGGCCCAGTGTCCTCAGTGACAAGTGAGAGTTTGTCACCAGGGGCTCTGCCAGCATATTTCTGTGTCAGGCTTTTTGCCCGTGTCTGACCTCCTCTTTTTGTCTGCTCAGCTGAAATACGGGGAGGACACGGCATCCATCACCCTGCAGATGCCAGCAGTAATGTCACACAGAGCTGCCTGAGCCCCAGTGGGACACAACTCATGTCCCACCATCAGTCTGACTCTGCTGAGCACAAGTGACAGGCTGGAGGAGCTGGGATCTGCTCCAAGCACTGCCTGTCCTTTACTGTCCCCTGCCACCTCTGTCCTGACAAGACAGGAGCAGCTTGCAATCCAGAGAAAAAACATAAAAGGTCAAGTTTTGTACAGCACAGGAATATTACAGCAATTAAAGAATGAGATAAAAATCAGAATGGATCAGAATTCCAGCTCCTCTGGGCAGCCCCCAGATCCCCACTGCTGCCTTTCTCCAAGCAGGAGAGCCCCAGCTGCCCCCAGGCCTCACACCCCATCTGGGGCTCCAGGCAGCCCTAGGGAGATGTCACACATTTGGAGATGTCATTTAGAGATGGCATCTAACTTTAGAAGGGAAATGAAACAAAGGATTTCCCCAGCCAGATCACCCAAAATTAACATTTTTTCTTTGAAAACCACTGCCAGCCTAAGCACCTTCCTGTCTGCCCAAGTGCTGGTGGCTGCCCCATGAGCTCCCAGTGCTCCCCAGTTGGAGTCACTGGTAAATCACAGGGCAGCTCTTCTTCCTCACAGTGCAAGCCCCTGAAGCTGGATCAGCACAGCCATAAGGGGGGACAATTTTAGGGAAGATTAGTGAGAGAATCTAAGCACAAACGGTACCCTAATGCTTGTTTTTAAAAATGACACCAAAAAGAGATGCCAACTCTGCCAGGATTTATGGAAGTTTTACCCTGGTAGCTTGAGCTAAAGCTCTCAGGAAAAAACTCTTGCTGCTTCCCAGATGGAATTAAGGGAGGAGGGATGGGGGTGCTGTGGGCCATCCCTGCTGCCCCCCAAATCCACACCCACCCTCCCCCAAAATACAACCAGGGCAGAGGAAGCACAGAGAGTGCAGGAGGGCCCTGTGCTGGCAGTACCTTGGCTGGCACTCTCTCCCAGCACAGAACTCATGGATGGGCTCGGGCCGGGTCATGGCATCACAGTAGGCATCATCCACCTCGATCCCATCATAGCGAACACACATGGCATAGGTGGACATCACTCCTGGGCTCAGAGAGAACACACACACACAGAGCAGAGTGCTTGGTGAGCTGCACATCCAAACTCTTTTGTTGTTGTTGTTTTTCTGGTTTTAGCTGCGTTTTTCAAAACTCCCTCCCTGTGGAAAGCAGGAAGTTGGAGTTCCTGTCCCGTGGGATGGGTGCTGCTGGGAGGGAATATCACAGTGGCCACCCCACCAATCTGGGCAGTGTGGTTGAGTTTGGCCAGCTCAGAGGAGGGCATGGCATGGCCACCCTTGCCAGGGCTTGCCACCAAAACCAATACAGGACTAACACATTTTTATAGGAAATACTCAGTACCACGAGTCTGCTCGGCAGACAGGGTGGTGGGAGGAGGCGACAGCAAACAGCCCCAAACCCACTCCATCCCCCATTCTCCCTGGCCATTACACCCCTCCCTTTGCACCAGGTGCTCCCCAGGTGCATCCAGAGCTCCAGGCCAAGGCAGGGATCCTGGGGATTTGGCAAGGAAGGTGCTGCCCCTCCTGCTCCCCCTCCAAAGCAGCTGAGCCGGTGCCGTCAGAGTGAGACCTTTTCCCCCACAGCCTCCCGTGCCAGAGTAAATGTTGGGAAGTCCATTCTGGGACCTGGCTGGGGACCAGGAGGCTGCTCTGGCTACAGGTAACAAGAATTGCAGCTCTGGAGAACATATGGTTTACATGAAACTAAAAAAAGATCTACAGCTCTTGACATGGCCTTGCCTCTCTGTGATATGTCAGTGAGAAAAGGCAGCGAGGAAGGAGAAATTTGAGTTAAACCTCTCTTGGCTTGCTGCAAACCAGGGCAGAGCAGGCTGGCCCAGCCAAGGGAGAAATTTGTTCAGAGGGGATCAAAGAAGTCAAAAATGTCCCAGAACATGTGGATGACAGGATCCTGGGGAAAGGGAAGGCTCACAAAGCTCCTGCTGCAGGCACGAGGCTGCTGGACCAGAGCAAATGCTTAAAATGTAAAACCCTTGCATTTGATCTTTTAAGAGACATCCCTGAGATTGTAAACTCCTCTCTCCCACTCCTTTCCCTCTTTTTAATTCCAGAAGCTCTGCAGGCTCTGGATAATTTCAGGGGCAGCACAGACAAGTGCACAACCCACACGCCTGATTCATCCCAAGGGATCGACAGGACCCCCTAACCAAGGGCTGAGGGAGGAGATCAGGTGCCTTGAAGCTTTTCAGGGGGCAAAAAGGGAGGAATTAATGCAAAAAGAAGGAATTTCTGCCTGAAGAATAGAGGCTCAGTTTCGATATCCCTGGCATCTCTGTCACTGTTCCAGATTTACACCCTCGCAGCCGAGCTCAGGCTCCAGGGTAGAAGGAGTAGGAGAAACAAAACATAATCAAAAAGCCAAGTGCTATTGTGTTTCCTGCCAGAGCTGAACAATCTTTAAAATTTCTCTCTGCGGGGAAGCAGCTGAGCTTTTCAAACCCTTTGAAGCTGTCAAAAAGGTGAGGAAGGGGAAAAAAACGGAGGCTCAGGATAGGATTTGGGGATCCTGCTGAGCCCCAGGGGGGACACAAAGTGGTGGAAGTGAAGGCAGTGCTCAGAGCTTCCCAGAGGGAGAGTTTGGAGGGATGATGGACACATCGGGCATCACCTCCTGGTCCCCAACACACCTGAGAGCTCAGTGGGGTTTGCATGCTCAGGCCCCAGCTCCTCTCCCCACCTTTACACCCGGGCACAGCAGAGCTCATGAGATCCCCTGAACACCACCAGCTCCTTCCCATCCCTAACAGACATAAAATGGACTCACACACCAGGTGATTTCAGCAGGCTGTGCAGAATTTGGCTGCTTCTCATAACTACCTGTGGTGCATGTAGAGCTGCAGGGTTCGTGGGAGGAAAGCTTCCACCTGTACATGTCAGCAGCACTCACACCTTGGCCCTTTCTTAACAACTTCAATCTGTTTCTAGCAATAAGCAAACAAAACAAAAAAAAAGAAAAGAAAAGAAAAGAAAGAAAAAAAAAACAAAACAAAAGAAAGGCATTTACAAGGCAAGCAGTGACAGCCCACAACAGACACACACATCTGGCTGCAGTTCGGTTGGGTTTGGGTTTGGGAGGGGATGTGCTTGGTTTGGCTTTGGTTGGGTTTGGTTGTTCTGATTTTTTGGGAGGTTCGTTTGTTTGAATCAATTTTTAATTTTTTTTAGTTTCACAACATACCTGTCCTGAGCCCCAAGTAGAATCCCCAGCCCGGTTAGAGGCAGAGCTTCCACTGTCTAGAAATAGAGAGAATGGGATAAAAATACCCACAAGTAGAAACAGTTCAGAATTTAACAAAAGTTTGCATTTTTCTGCTCAAATACACCTGGCCCTCGGCCCACAGTGACTAAAGGTGCAGTATCTCCTCCCCTGTGTCTCCAGGGCTGGGCAAACCCACTCGTGCTGCTCAGTGCAGCAGAGATTTTGGCTGCTCCAATCTCCAAAAGCCAGCACAGGAGTTTCTGAGCTCTCCCCTCAAAGCCCACTGATTTTGCCACTCTGGTTTTTGGTCTGATTTATTTTGCTGGATGTCAAGTGGGGAATTTGCATCTCTCCAGCTCCAAGCTGTGCTCAAACACAAAATGCCACGGGGAGAGGAGTAACAGAGTCAGCCTGGTGTGAGAAAAAACATTTATCCAAGCAAGAATTGCAGCTGCTCCCCATGCTGGGAGGGGGGAACACCTCAGGGATACTGCACCTTTACAACAAAAGGCTTCGGTTCTGTTCTCATACCTTGGTCCAAACCCTTGGAACAGCTACACTGGAATAGTGTACAAGGTTGTATCCTCACATCCAGTTGTCTCTGGCCTGGCAGGATATGCAGCTTGTATGATTTCTAGGCAGCAGAAGCTCTGAAATTGCCTTATTTAGTTGTTTGTAAGAAAAAGTTGAGGTCCAGCCTATCAAATCAACCTTTCAAAGGACACTGTTGAGAATCCAGCCGTTTCCTTTCCGACCCACCCTCCTTCCACCGCCAGCACTGAGCCTCCAGAAGGATTAAAAACAACAACAATCTCATTTTCCCTGTTGATTTTGCCTCTGTCAGTTTGGCAAATGGTTGCTTCCTGCACTTGAAATGGGACTGAAATGAATGTGACTATTTTTTAATTTTTTTTTTAGTGGAAAAATAACAATCTCGGCTCATTATAAATAGTGCTTATCTGCCACAGCAGCTCTGCCTGGGGACCCACACCAGCTCCTGATCCCTGGCCTGTGCCACCAGCTGCCACCCAGCCAGGAGAGGGCTCACAAATTCATTAAAACATAGTCAACATCTGCTTTTTGTACTTTAATTTGCCTGGAAATATTACCCAGATCCTCCAGTCTATCCCCTGATCTCTGAGGCACCAAAGTAAACACCGAGTTATCCTGTGATCAGGACTCCTCTGTCTTTACAAGGATAACATCTTCAAAATAAGCTTTATCCCACATCTGAGGACAGTAAATCTTTCAACAGTGTCCCTTTAGTGTATGTGATCCCAAATAAAGAGCTTCTATGCATGACAAGGGGACAAGATCTTTCCAGAGGAATCCGACATTTGGGCACAGGGCAGCTCATTTCCAGCAAAGACAAAACTGTCACTTTGTTCTCCTCTCAATGCAGACAGCAGCCCATTGTTTAACAAAACTGGGGGCATTTTCTCTTTTCTTTCAATTTTCTTCTTTATTATGAGCTAAATAATAAAGTAACACATTTGTTCTCAAACTTTTAATCAGCTTTTCAAGCAAGATACAGCACCAAAAATTAGCACCGTTCTGAGTTCTGGGCTGCCCCTTTTCCCAAAACAGCTCCCACAGCAGAGGAATAACCCTGACAAATGCACACAAAACCACCCCGGATCAACATCCACAGCCCCTGGCTCCCATTCCTGTGTTTTATTTTGGTTTTTCGTTTCTAAGCAAAGGGGCAAACTCGTGGCTGCTGTTACAGGTCCAGCCTGAAAGGACCTGAGCATCTCTCAGCCTTTTGGCTGGTGCAAAACTGGTCTGGATATCAGTGTTTTGATCTGAAAAGTTTGTATTTTGTTCCAGAGAGAGAAGAGGGGACACTGTGGAACAAAACCAAGGGAAGAACAGGTGGAAAACATTGTCAGTGCTGGGTGACATTCCTGAAGGGGTTTAAATCACTGTTATCAATAGCTGGGCAGCCAGGGACAGTGCAAGGAGCTTTTTAGCACCCAAAAACTGCACTGGAGCCCCAGTGTTCTGTGATTGCCCTGTAAAAGCCAAGCTCCCTGTACTCCCAGGAGGTAGGGAAGCACTGCCCCCATCTCACAGCTGCTGGGACAGAGTTTTGGGGTGCAGGGTGGCAGCTGAGGGGACACAGGGTGTGTGATGGGGAGCCCCAAGGGGCAGGGCAGTCCCCAGGGCAGGGTAAGGGGAGCTGAGGGCTCTGCCCTCTCTGTCAGAGAGGATGAAATGCTTGTTTTGGCAGCTAAAGGCAGCGCTCCCAAGCCAAGGCACGAGGAGAGATGATAGATTCAAGCCCTTGGCAAGGTTTTCATGTTCTTATCATTAAGAAGTTTGTTGATCCATCTGGCTGCATGGCCATTTTCTTTAGCACGAGTGTCTTTAGCATAACGTAGTGGAAGCTGTGGGTAAATCCAGCTAACTCTAACCAGAGGGAGCATCTGCTCTGGGCTTTGCATCTCCTCCAGATCAGCATCTTATCCTGTGTTTTACAGGTCCAGGAGGAGGCTGGGGTGCCATGGGGATGCACAGTGGGACCCAAATCCACACCTTGTTCTGGGACCTGGATATTCCCAAAGCCCCAGAGTCAGCTCAAGCTGCCCAGGGAGTGCTCTTGAGTGGGTAGCTGACCATGAAGGAGGGCTAATTGCAGGGCTAATTGCTGCTGTGAGCACTGTCCCCATCTCAGACCCCATGTGGCCACACTGGGAATGAGTTCTGGGCTGGGAATCAAGGCTGCTCCCCAGAGAGCCCTGGGATATCTCAAAAGCTGATAGATACAGGCTTGGGGATCAGCACCTACCCCAAGACTTCCTTCCACCCTTCCCCAGAGCAAAACCTGCTGCTAAAGCTACATTAGGCCTTTCTTTACCTCCCCACTTCCACTCAAACCAGCCACCTAAAGGATTCTCAGGTGATGGTCCCAGTACAACGAGCTGCTACTGCAGAGCTTTGGATATTCCTGTCCAAGCTGCTTCTGCAGCTGCTGAGGCAACAAATCCAGGCTGTTCCTGGACCTACAGTGGAGCTCCTGGTGCCAGGGCCACACCTGGGAGCTGCTGGAAGCATATTCCTGCCATCCCAAGTGAGGAGGATCATAGGTGGCACTGAACAGGGTGGGTGAAAAGGGGCCAGGACCAACTTCTGCTGCATCAGAACTCAGAGGAAGGGGCTGGGGAATGGGAGCAGGACGTCAAGAGAAGGCAAAAGGAAGAGGCTTCTTCATGGCTGTGGCTCTGACAAGAAGCTGTAACACCAGAGAGCAAGGCCCCAGCTGACAAACATCAGCATGGACTTCAGCATGGCCACCGAGGGGGACATCAAGAATTCCTCTTGCCTAAATGCTCTCATGCCTTCCTGCTCCCAAACCTCTGGCCCTTCCTTGCAGATGAACTCCCAACAGAACATTTCCACCTTCCCACCCCCACTTACCTCCTGCTTCCAAAGGGATGGAAACCATGCATTGAGCACAGAGCTTTTACAAGTCAAGAACATCAATAAATTGGATTTATTAATGAAAGGCACGTCTCCTACCTTGCTTTGTGGGTTCTGTTCCCCTGAGGGCTGCTCATGGTGACGGTGGCGTTGGAGAAGGGCGTCTCTGCAGAGGTGTTGGTGGCTTTGCCATTGCTCAGCTCCATGAAGGTGCTGTTCACCGAGTAGGTGACGAGGCCATCGCTGTCCTCGTAGTCCACGTAGAGGCTGTCAAGGGGTGACCCCACCGAGTTGGTTGGGTCTCCCTGGGCGAAGATGCTGTTCATGGTGACGTTGAGCAGCAGCTCCTTGGAGTCCGAGGTCTTGCCCAGCAGCTTGTCCGTGATGGCGTTCTCCAGAAGGAACTCCCTGGAGCTGAGCCTGGCCTCGGGCTCTCTGTCGTCATGGTCTGTCTGGTAAGTAGACCTGGTTACGTTTGAATCTAGATTGGAGCCAACAGGGGGGAAACCACAGTGACAACCACAAAATGCATCGAGGCTGGGAGGGAGAAGCAGCCCGGAGCAGCGGGGACGCGCCGGAGCCTGAGCAGCCACACGGGGGGCCAGAGGCAGGGCAGGGGCGTTTCATGGGGTTCCCAAGGGTGTGCAGCTTGGGGGGGGGCTTATCCTGCTATGGTGTGGCCAGAGGGGAGCTCAGCACCCGCCAGCACTGCCCAAAGCAATAGCAGAGATGAAAGGAAGGTGCTCCCCTGGCCCCACAGCCCATGCAGCCATGCTGGGAAGGCACTTCAGGCAATTTGGGGGTGGGATGCCCAAGGGACTCAAATGGGGGCTTTGGAGGGGTGGGAGGTGATGGGAGATGTTGTGATGGGGAGTTTTGTGCACCCAGGGCTCCCTCCTGTCCTTGGCATGAGGCAAAGCACAGCAGGGCACCAGCGGGGAGGTCTCACCCGGTGTCCACCCCCCGCACACCCTCACCAGAAACCAGAATCTGAAGGGCAAAGAGGATTTGTGAGCAGAGATGTTTTAAAGAACTTTCCGAGGTTTCCAAAACACAAACCAGCAGAACCACCAGAGGTAGAAACAGAGCATTTCTCAACAAGAGCTCTGAGAAGCAGAACACTGAGGCCCAAGTCTCCTCCTTACCTTGGGGTTGTTTGCCCTTCAGTTTTGGCTCACAGTCAATTGTTTCTGCTCTTTCATAGACCTCATTGGTTTCCTGACCTTTGCTCAAGTTTAAATCTTCCTCCGTGTCCTGCCTTCCAAACACCTGGTTCTCCAAGTCTATCCTTTCCCTGGAGATTTTCCCAAAATAGGTTGCATTGTGCTGGATGAAGCCCAGTGGCACGTCCCCGTCAAACTCGCGGCTCTCCTCGCTCTCCGACTCAGAGAAGGTGTAGAAGATGGGCTGCAGGTTCTTTGAGTGTGGCTTCCTCAGCAGAGTGTATTCAAACGTGATGGATGGGTTCTTGCCATTTTGATTCCAGACCTAGCAAAGAAATCAAGTTGTTAGAGGGTGCAGGGAATTTGTGGCAGGCAAAGCATGGGATTCATCTTGGACCTGACACTTGGGGAGCATCAATTTTGCTGTTTCCAGAGTGTTTTCCTTCACAGTGCCAGCTTCTTCCTGCTGGAGCCCTGCACCATTTTCTAAAGGTTTGGCAGTGCTGCCATGGGGATTAATCCCAGTAGCCACAGGACACTCTTCCTCCTTGGCCACTGAGTGACCAGAGGCTTGGGGCAGCCACTTCACAAGACCATCACTTGTAAAGCCACTTTTGTGACTTTATAAAGAGCACACTCTCCCCTGCAGCTACTACACCCCACTGGGGCTGGGGACTCCCAGCTGAGGCAGCCTCATAGGGTCTAATGCTTTTTAAACACCCAAGCAACCATCCCTTCCCCTTCCAGAGGAGCCTGGGGCTACATGGAAGATGTCAGGAGTTGGGCTCTGGCTGGCTGCCCAGAAGAAAATTGAGGGACTTTTCTCCAAATACCTGGTTTTACATGGTTTGCTTTCGAGAGAGAATTGGGGTTTAAGGTTTATGCACTTGTCTAAGCTCTCTGGCCCAGTTTCTTATTTTTGCTTTTCCTGCCAGGTAACTTGGATAAAAATGCCAAGGAGCAGAGGAGAAATCCCCTCACAGTGCCTGAGGCATCTTCTCCCTGCAGAGAGGAGTTACCAAGCCCACATTCACCACTGACAGCCCTGCCTGAATCCAAGAGCACTGACACAAATATAATAGGGTTGGGTAAGGAACTGGCCAGAATCACTGCTCCCATCCCCTCCTCATGTGAAACCATGCCAGGACTCTGCTCCCAAGCTCACCCCCACCTCAATCCACGGTGGATTTTCTCTTTCTCACCATGAGAAGAGAAGCCAAAGCTCACCATTATGTTCAGCCCTTGATTTGTGGGTCCCTGGGCAACAATGTACTCGATGCCAGTCTCGTACACGTCCATGGGCCGGCGGTACTTGAACACCGTGCCTGCAATGTTGAAGTTCTTTGGGCTGTCCACTTTATAGTTCCCATTGAAGAAATAGTACCCAGCTTCATCAGCCACAGCTTCAAAGGAGAGAGAACAGTCAGTGCTGTTACATGCAAAGCTCTGGATGCAGCCCCTGGTGTGTTCAGGGGGTAAAATCAGTGCCGCAGCAATAAAAAAAAGAGATTCTCCTACACGGCAATGCTTTGGTCACTCGTTTGCAGCATTCACCATGTGAGGATGTGCTCAGAGTTCTGAGCCACGTGTCCCTCCACTTTCCAAACCCCTAGGAACGTGGCTCACACTCAACCCCTGGCTCCTGTCACCCCCTTGGCACCAGCCCACAGTGGCCCAAGATGCCACTGATGCCCCCTGAGCTAGCCCAGGAACTGCTAACCACAACAAGCTTTTTTCATCCACAGAATCTTCCTAGAATGATTTGTATTGGAAGGGACCTTGGAGCTCATCTCATCCTGCCATGGGCAAGGACACCTTCCACTGCTCCTCAAAATCCCATCCTGCCTGGCCTTGAACACTTCCAGGGAAGTGACAGCCACCTTCCAGAAGCCACAAGACTCTGAGGCAGCAAATGTGCTTCTCTTTGGCAAGTCTGGATTCTTCCACACTGTCACCTCCCCCGTGAGATGGGTGTGTGGTCCCAAACACTTCAGCAAGGCCACACACAGGTCACATCCCCTTGGTGCTGTTGTCATTGCACATTCCCCAGGCAGGGAAAGGTTGAGGGGATCACCAGAGAGGTGAAGTCACTTGGCCATCTGTGATCCAGCACCAGGGCATCTGTCACACCCTGCTGAAATAATATTCACCAACATTTCCTGCTTTAAAGCAATCAAATTGTTGACAAACACAGCCCAGGTGCTCAGACTGTAGAGAGGAGCAACACTCTGGCTTGGACAACACGGATGGATTTACATTGCCTACAGATTGTCTGCAGCAAACAGACTCGCTGATCCCTGTGGGTCCCGTCCAACTCAGGATATTCTGTGATTCTATGACAAAACTACATCCAGCTCTGCATTGGAAAAAGCATTAACCAGCATAGACATGCATCCTAGGGAAGTACCAAGAGGTTATACACACCCAGAACATCTGCAGACTTTTTCCGTTCCACTATCTGGATATCCCTCGCTCCGGCGGGAATGTGCGTGACCAGGGAATAGCCTACGGATTAACCAGAGGATCTTTGTGACCAGTGATCTGAACCAAGCCCTCCTCAGGCAGAGCTGCAAGCTAGCCAACACCCTGGCCTGGACCCACATTTTTAATGAGTTATGGATTTAAAAGCCCCAATCCTTCATGTTTTAGGCTGCAAACAGGAGCTTATTGGTGATAGAGAAGAAAAATGTATGAATTGTGTCCTGGTTTATGGAGGGAAAACATATCCAAGGGGGGAAAGGATTCAGTTCTTACATGCACAAATACCATGTTTATATAAACTGGTGTAAGAAAATACATCTGCAGATGGTTTTATTAGCTAGAGAAGCTGTTGTGTGGTTCAGTATTGATCCCTGTGTTAGCCAGCGTTCCAAAACCCCAGCAGGAGATGGGACCCGCTTTCTCCTCTGCCTCCCCTTTGCCTAGCACCTGACAAGAGATGGGACAGGACAAATCTTCCCACAGCACTGAAGTTCCTGCAGTTTGCTCCATCTCAGAGAGCATTAATCATAATTCCTGAATTAGACTGTTATATTTAGGACATGTATGCTCGGCTGCTTTACATCACACTGATTTTTGAAATCCTGGTCTTTCAAGATATTGTTGCTTCCTGTTATTACAAGTCGTTTATTTCTAGTCTTACTGGGTCATGAGGGTCTTGTTTTTGGCTAAATGACTAAAAAGGACTAAAATAGATACCAGCCTCTTGCATAACCCCTTTGCACCACTCATCATCAGAAACCTCTGGTTTCTGACAAATACCACGCAAATTTCCTGTTCTGTTTTGGTTTTTTTTAAAGAAGGTTTTCTCTGCCCAAACAAGCAGCATTAACACACATATAACACATGGAAAAAACTTCAATTGGGCAGTTGGTAAGACCTAAAAACAATTTACCAAAAAAAAGAGTCAATTTTAAACCCAGCCCTTTCAACTCAAGCCCTCAATCCCCAAAGCCTTACCAAGATGAGAATTTCCTTTCCGGTAACTGCCGGTTACGTGGGTGCAGCTGCTCCCATCTCCTTGGCAAACTCCACATTTATCCAAGGTGTGGGTGGAAAAGAGAATGCCATCACAGCCAATGGGCTAAAAAATGCACAGACAGAGCACTGAGGGTCAGGCAAACGTCGCACCCACTGCGATTCTCTGAATGCTACTAACGAGATTTTTGCTATAATGTTTAACAACCTCACATTTTCCAGACACGCAAACCCCTCGGAAATCCGTGTATTTGCAGGATGTTCCATCCCTGGCCTGAACCATTAACTGTCTCTGACCATCCACGGTGGTGCAATGAAGGTCACAGGGCTTGCTAGAAATGTGAACATAGTCATCTAAGGGGAAAGGATATAAAGAGAGATTCAAAAACAGCAGAAACACCACAACTTTCATCCAACCCAAGCCAGCGAATCTCTGCCAAGCTAAACAACAGCAGCACAACTGCAGAGCAGTGAGAGTTCACAAGTGGCCATCTCTTGTGTTCCAGGACAGGCAGGAGATGGCACTTGGACAGTGTGGCAGCCTTTGCTGGAAGAGATGCCCCAGGGATGCCAGGGGCATCACCAGCACCAGCCCAGGGCAGGCACTGAGGCAGCAGCACTGCTTTGTGCAAGTACATTTCACAAAAACCTCCATGTGCACTTAGCAACACTTGATACATGACTTAAATTTATACATATATTGTTGGAAATACAGCTGTAAGATTATATGCAAAACCATAGCAACTCAGAGCATTTTATGATCTATGACTTTTCTATAAATGTTCACCGAGATGGACTTAATTCACCCTTTGCTTTCTACTGACAACAACTGGCTGGCAGTACCCACCAGCACAGCAATCCCACATTTTATAATATCCACAGGAAGCAGATGACAAAATCATATTTGCATCAGAACCCCAAGTGTTTGTCTCCACCAACTCCTGAGCAGTCAGAGACCCACTGGCCTGCACACCCAAGCAAGGCAGCATCAGTGTCAAAATATTCTCTGCAAATCCCCCAGAAGCCACGTGAACTCCTGCTCAAACACAAAACAACTCCTGCAATATCTCTGGTGAGTCAGCTTGAGCAGCAAACGTGTTTAAGGAAATTGTCATCTTCAAGGGACAAAAGCCGCCAAGGAGAAATAGCTAGTGGACCTAGTTCTATCTCATTGACCCTACAAAAGCTGGAGAGCCAGGGGCTTGGTACACAGGGAAATTGATTTGATGGAGATAATTGCTCTTGGGTATGCCCAGAGACCCCTAAAACAAAGTTTGCAGGAGCTCCCATCTTTATTTTAAGCACTCAGATCTGAAGTGAAGAAGGATCTGATCCCATCTCTGTTTTTATGGATCTGAAGAATCTGAGCTCAGGAGCCTCCTCAGAAGAAGGGCCCTGCCTTCCCAGCAGCTCTAAAGCTCATCCATGGCTTGTGGTTAATGCCTGATTTTGATGGGAGTCCAGTGTTCAATAAAAGTTCAATAAGAGCTCAGTTTCTGAGTCCCAAGTAGTTTCTGCACATCTTGCTCACCCCAGATGACCAAAGTGACCAACTTCATCTAAGTGACATTTGACAGAGCACACAGAGGGCGTGGGAGAGACCAAATATCACTGAAACAGCACAGGCAGCAATGGCCCTGGCTCAAAGGACACTTGTCATGGTGAGCCCGACTGTCCCTGCCAGCACAGCCCTCACATCTCCTGCTCCCACATCCTCCTGCAGCCTCTGGTCCCTGGGAGCTGTGACCAACACAGGCTACAGACATGAATTCCTGTTGTTATTTAATTTTCAAGCTACCCTACAGCTGCCAAACAAGCCTTTGAACTCGGGAGACAGCTGATTGTGCCTCTGAAAAACCACTTTAAAACAGCAGAGGAGGAGCCTTCCTGCGGGCTGTAGCATCATAACTATCAAAATATTTGGCTGAGCATTATGAAACACACAAAGAATGTCTTGTTACCAGGATATAAAGGTTTCCATTGATAGGTTCTGCCATTGTACACATGGGAGTTAAAGGACGAGCACTGCTCCTCTCGGAAGCTCCTTCCGTTCACAGGGCACTCCTAGAATGGGATACATTAACATCCTGACGGAAACAAAGTGCGGGAAAGGTTTCTGGCACATCAGCACCAGCTGCAAGGAGTGTTTCCATCACCTTTCCCAGCCAGGCCACGTCCTCCTCCTCCTCCTCCTCTTCCTCCCCCCACTGCAGGAACCCCCTGGGAGTTGTTGCCAGAGTCACTCTCTGGTTTTTATGGCAAAATGCCCAAAGCCCAGAAATTGGCACCAAAGAAGGGAACCCCCAGCTGCTTGGATGGGGAAGAGGGTGACAGCTTGAGGACAAATGGTGTCCCCTCTCCAAGGGACCCAGAAATGCCACACATGACTTTCCCAACAAGACAAAGGATATCCTTACTTGGACTTTGCAGAGCTGGTATCTCTTGGATGTTCCAGTGCAAGTTTTATTAGCCAGCCCACTCACTGACTTCCTTCTGAATAAGGAAATGGTGGTTAGATGGGGGGCAGAAATCATTTTCCCTTGTTTAAATATATCTGCTCTCTGTAAGGTCAGTGTGCACAGAGCAGAGCCACAGAGGTCTGTCCCTGGAGCAGGTTGCAAAGGTCTCTGTGGCTTTGTCACCTGCATCACCAACTATTCCAGGAGGTATCCAAGGTTTACAAAGTGTTTTTTTGGCAACCACGCTGCCCAGAGAGGGCAGAGCCAGGCCCAAAGCAGATGGAACCAGTGGGTCCCCAACCAGCCCTGCACCAGGGGCTGCTGTGCCCCAAGGCCTGGAGAACAGGCTCAGTCTGTGCCTGCTGCCCCTCTGCACCAGCCAAAGCTCAGGAAACCCCCTCCTGCCCCAGCAGGGTTTGCTCAGACACATTTCCATCAGTGCTTGTGCCCTCTGGGGTCAGGCAGCTGCTGCAGAGCCCCTCCCCAGCCCCTGGGGCTGTACCTCTGCCTCAGGCAGTGCCTCTCCTGGGATTTCACGCCTCCCCCACAGGTCCTGGTGCACGCTGTCCACTTGGTCCACTCTCCCCACCAGTAAGCAGTGACATCTGACCCCTCCTCCAGGCTGTTGGACGTCTGTGCCAGGTCCTGCTCGGAGCACAGGGGAAGGAGGAGAAGCAGGAGTCACATCCAAACCCCAGAGCCCGTGTGGGGACACTGAGGGCAGCCCTCCCCTCCCAGCCTGCCCCACTTGACCCAGGCATTGCCTTCTCCAGCTGAGGTCAAGCCTGAGGTTTCCATCCCCTGCATTCTTGCAATTGTGTTTTCATTACAAAATTGGAATGAAGTGGCAATATTTGGGATTCCTCAGGAAAGGAAATTCTCATTGTTTCGCTCAGTTGGCAAAACCGAGCTCCCAAACAGCCCTAAACTCTGCGAGACTCTCGGTGCTCTCTGACTCTTGCTCCACAGAGAATTCAGGGAGCTGCAGAGCCAGCTGCAGCTGGAAGCTCCACTGGAAGCTTCAACAAACCTTTGCAAAACCCTTCTGCAGCAGCAGAGCAGGTCAGTGAGTGCCAGGGGGTGCCAGAAGGGTGCAGGACCCTGCGTGCTCTCTCTGCAAGCACAGGTTTGTCACTTGAGGAGGGTCCCTGACACCCCCAGCTCCCATCCCCTGTCATGACCATGCATCAGAGGGCAGAGGAGCTGCAAATATTGCATGGAAAGTAAATGAAAGCTCAGCCACTGCAGGGAGCAAGGAGTGATGCTCACCAAGAGCAGGGCATGGCCCTTCAGAGTCATTGAAATACTTTGTGAATGCTCTTGGCCATGGTAGGCACAACTAAGGTTAAGCCCAGATTAAAGAGCGAAGGCAAGTCAGAAGTCCTCACCATTTTTGGAGACCTGGAGCATGCACAGAGCAGCTCTGCCAGCCCAGGGGGTTCCCATCCCAGACACCAGAGCATTTTAAAGCCCAGAGAGCCCCCAAAAACCTGGTAGCCTTACCTGGGCTATGACAAAGACAACATTGCCCACAAGAAGAAGGGCCAGGGTGCCTTTCAGCTGCAGCTGGGCACTGATGGAGATGCTGCTCCACCTCCACTTGGATATCTTCATCCTAGAAAGCAACCAAACACTGCACTAAGCACAGCTCCCACCCAGCCCCATGCCCAGCACCAGACCTCTGGGTTCCTGAGCTCTGCTCCAGCTCGGTGACACTGACCAGCAGGGACCTGAGCCTGAATTTTTATTTAATTAATAGCAGCATGAACATGGTACAGGATCACTTCCCAGCTCGGTTTTTATCTGTCAAACCACAACTTTGCACTGGTTTCCACTGGCTGCACCTGACACTGCTCCAAGGCTGCCTTGGAACAGAGCCTGCCTTACACCGAAGCACAGTGAGTAGCCAGAAGTGTTCCTGGATCTATAAAAGCAGTGCATTTAAATATCCCCATTTACAGGACTGCTCCTGGAAGAATGAGATGAAAAGCTTCAAAAAACAAAAAAATGCAATTAGCAGGCATCATTCCTCCTTTTTTCATTTATTCCACTCCAATTCCCCTCGGTTCCCAGGGAAGATTTCTTTTCTTATAGAAAAGACACGACCCACAATTAAAGAGCAGAAATGAACTATCCCAAGTGTCAGCCTTTCATCTCTTTCTCCATCTGCCTCATGAAAGAGACCAACCCAGAATGGCATTTTCTTAAATAAAACCCAGCTCAAAACCACAATACGTTTTATTGTGAACCTCCCTGCAAGAGCCAGAAAGGAGCAGGTTTCAGGAAATCATGCTTCCAGGCAATCAAAGCAGCTCATGTCTGTGAGGAAAAAGAAAAAAAAAATCCTCCCCTAAGCTAATTTCCCTTGAAAAGCAGTTAGGCAGTGTCTTTGGGAAGCAGGGGGGTGGGAGAGGTGCTGCTCCTGGGGAGAGAGGGCAGGACTGCAGACCTGCAATATAAAGAGCTTCTCTCCTACTCATTTTTGTTTGGTTTTTTTTTCCATCCTTGCAAAGCGTTTTGTAGCGGTTTTGAAATCACTGAATTGCCGGCAGCACCAGCCCTGCTTTGCTGTCTGGCTTAGAAAAAAATTACCAGAGGGCTTCCAGGTCCCTAAATCCGCTCTGCAATCGCCCTGGGGGAGAGGTGCAGCATGCTAAAGAGACTTTCCAAGAGGCAGAGCCATTGATTAATGGGAGCCCAGAGCGCTTGGCCGGGGATCCCGCGGACAGGTGGCTGAGCCTTGCCTTACACTTGGTTCTCATTAAAGCTCCCAGACACTCCTGACTCCAAGCCAATACCAGAGCGCGCTCCGAGTTTATCCCACAGGCTGCGGGGCTGCGTGCTTCAATGAGGGCAAAATTAAGAAATGGGGGAGGGATGTGGATGCCATGAGCAGCATCGCGGAGAGCCGGGAGCGGGGCGGCGGGAGGGAGATGCGGGGCGGGGATGCCGAGCAGGGATGCGGGGCTGCATCTCCGCGGGCAAGGGATGGGACAGAACAGGATGGGGCAGAACAGAATGGGACATGATGGGACGGGATGGGACAGGACAGGACGGGACGGGCCGTACCTGGCGGCGGAGGGGCCGGGCAGGACGATGCTCCGGGGCCGGGCGGGAGCGGCGGCGGCGGCGGCGGCGCGGAGCGGAGAGGAGCGGAGCAGCGGCGGCCCCAGACGCTCCCTCCCTCCTTCTCCCTCTCCGACTTCAAAGGGCAGCCAAAAGCGCCGGGGCTTCCAGCGAGGAGGAGCCGCCGCAGTGGCTCCCCCCAGCCCGCGCCGGCCGCTCTTATAGCGGCGGCGGGGGGGAGGCAGGGGGAGAGCGGGCGGAATTCACACCTCTCGGCCCGGGATGCCCCCACCCCGGTTAACCCCTCGCCTCCCCCGGCGCCGGCCCGCGGCCGCCAGCCGGTTTCCTGAGGCGAGACCGGGGGGGCACAGGCGGGGAGAGCCCGCACCGCACGCATGCGTTCCCGCTGGTCCACGCAAGGCAGGGAAACCCCGGGAGGATGCTGTGCCCCCAATCCCTGGAATCCTCCGGAGGATGCTCCGCTTTTCCCCCCACACCCTGGAGGATGCTCTGCTTCCCCCACTCTTCGGGAAGATGCTCCGCTTTCCCCCCACCCTGGAGGATGCTCCGGTTTTCCCCCCACCCTGGAGGATGCTCCGGTTTTCCCCCCACCCTGGAGGATGCTCTGCTTTTCCCCCTCCCCGGCCATCCCCCGGAGGATGCTGCTCTCCCCTCCTCGGGCGGCAGAACGGGACCTGCTGCCCCCCCCCACCCCATCATCAAATCACCAAAAATCTCCCGGTGCCTCCACGGGCATTGTGCAGCCACGTGCTGCCTCTGGGATGGCCAGGGGAATGATCTGCCAGGCTTTTAATTCCACTTGCTGCTGGAAAATGAGCCAAATCCTCAAGGTTCTGTGCTTATGGTGCTGTTTGGTCAAGCTCAGTGCCAGTCTTGCTGCTTGAAATAGTTTTGTGCCATGCAGAAAATGGGGTTAGAAAATTGGTTTGGGGCACGTCAAGAACCATTTTTGGTGGGTACAAATCCCCTGGCTCAGCAACAGCCATGCACAGGTCGTGTCTGATCTGTGTTTGTGTGTCTGGGAGAAAAGCCTGTGGGGAAGAAGGCCACAGCCACAGTGTGTGCAACCTATATTTGATATATGATCCATCTGTCTGTGTTCTGAGGTGTGTATGTGACACTCATTCCTGTGCATTCCTCAGCACATCCCAGCAGCTCTGAGGAGCCCACCTGAACAATTCCTACATCCCTCCAGACTTGTTTCAGCTCCAGCCTTTCCTCCTTCTCTGTTTGCACAGGGCAAAGCCAGCGCTCCCAGCAGGGCACTGCACTGCAGGTTGTCCCTTTGGCTGTTCCTGGATTTGAGGGTGGCATTCAGCCCTGTCACCATTTGCCACAGGCCAGGAGCACCCGTCTGCAGGGCCCTGAGGTGACTGTCCCCCCACCATGGGCACAGTTTCCCTCACAGGTCCCTGTACCCTGCAGAAATCCCAGCGTTGTTAATTTGGACCCAGTCCTCGCAGGGATGTCTGTGTGACAGAGAATCCGTCCCAAAAAAATTACATGGGAAATGAAGTCTCCTTTTCTGTTTGGCTAAATGTCTGCCAGCCTGTTCTAATTTACCCAGCCAGGTTGATTTGCAACTTTCAATTTTCCATCGGTTGGCTGTGACCAGGACACTGGGAAAATTTAGCACTTGAGTTCACCCAACTCCTGCATTTCAAAATATCCCAGCCCGAGACATGCAGGAGAAAACCCTTTCCGTTTTGGAACAACCAGGAGGGAAAAGTCTGAACACGAGAGGTTTTAAAAGCATCGAATTATTTCACATTGAAAACGCCAGAGCAGCCTGGATCCCTGTGAGCCCCAGCATCCCCCAGCCCCGGGGATGGGCAGGAGGTGACACCCCAGGAGATGCCATCCCTGGGTGACCTCACACCCTGTCCCAGGCTGGAGCAGCAATGCCAGAGGCTGGGAATGCTGATCTGGGGGAGCCGGCAGCAGGCGAGACACACTCAGTCTGTGCTTCACCAAAAGTTCATCAAAGCCAAAAGATTTTTTTTTTTTAATATAGTATTTTTTTCTTTTTTTTTTTTTTTTTTTTTATGAAACAGTTGAGATGACTCAGCGGTTTCTGACGCAATCCCCGTTTCATCGGAAAATTCCTAACCAGCTCCTAGTGGCAACTGATTGCTGCCATAAATCACAGTGTTATCCCTGGCGGCTCGCACAGCCCCGCCCCGGCCCCGTGAAATCAGCAGGAGCGATGCCATCGCCTCGATGGGAGCCCGACCAGCCCCGAGAACGAACTGCAGCACGGAGCAGATCCAAAACACGGCTTTCACATCGGCCAAACCCCGCAGCTTCAACGCCTGCCACCCCAAAACCCGCGGGGACCGCAGTGTCCCCAAAGCCCCGGGGCTGCTGCTGCAGGTACAGCATTAATCACGGCTGGCCAGGCTCAGACAACAGCGGGTTTTATCTCCTGGTTTTTGGCAGGAGCGTTAGAAATGATTTGCAGATGTTATTTACTGCTTTTGGGCTCGCAGTAAATTGAGACAAGATGCACCTGCATGGACAGCAAGAGCCTTTCCCAGTCACTGAGGGCTCGTGTTGGACTTTCCCAGGGAAATTTAGGGTTTGGATGAGAGTCCCTTATCCAGCTCTGCTCTCTGCATCCCGCACTTGGGAGAGGCAGAGCAGCAATCCTGGGCATTCACTGCTGGGCATTCACTCCTGCCGCTGCCCCAGGACACGGTGGGTGACAGCCACCCTGGGGGACACAGAGCAGTGACCCTGAGGGACACAGAGCAGCCACCTCAGGGGACACAGAGCAGGGACCCTGAGGGACACAGAGCAGCCACCCCTGGGGGACACAGAGCAGCAATCTGAGGGACACAGAGCAGGGACCCGAGGGACACAGAGCAGCCACTCTGGAGGACACAGAGCAGCCACCTTGAGGGACACAGAGCAGGTACCCTGGGGGACACAGAGCTGGTATTCTAGGGGACACAGAGCAGCCACCCCAAGGGACACAGAGCAGGTACCCCAAAGAACACAGAGCAGCCGTCATGGGGGACACAGAGCAGCCACCCCTGGGGACACAGAGCAGGTACAGGAGGAGACACAGAGCAGGTACAGGAGGAGACACAGAGCAGGTACAGGAGGGGACACAGAGCAGGTACCTCAAGGGACACAGAGCAGCCATCCTGAGGCACACAGGATAGCCCTGCTCCAGGAGGCTGCCAGGCTTTTCCACCCCAGAATTCAGAGTGCAAAAACCCAAAGCAGCAGCAGACACTCCAATGGCTGCTGGTTTGGCCAGAGAAGTGCCTGTGGAGGAAAGGAGTTTCTTTGGCTGAAAGGAGTTCAACAGAGAGCTGGGCTGGGCACCGGGGCTGCTGGAGGAGCCAGGGATGCTCAGCTGAGAGGACAAACTCGGGGTTCTGCAGGACCAGGAGCGAGGGAGGGTTGGGGGATCCCTTTGCTGGGGCAGAGGGACCTCACTCAGCCTGGAGCAGAGAGTGACAGCCAGCTCTGATCCCAGCAGGACACACTGACCCCCTCCCTGTGCTTCCCATGGCAGGACACTTTTCCATCCTGACCCAAGTGCCAGCCTTGGACCTGCTGGCCCTTGGACACCCAGCACCCCTGAGCCCCAAGCGCATCCCTGGAACGAGCCCTCCATGAACTCTGTACCATAGGACCTGCTCTTGGTGAGCCAGAGCCATGGATAAGGAGCTCCAGCACCACTTTCCCAGCCAGATCAGCCCTTTTCTGGCACACCCCTTTCCTGGCACATCAGATATGATGGCTCTGCTGTAGCTAGGCTCCCCAAAATGCCTGCCCAGGTCTAGGAGTGTGAGCATGGTCAGGAATCTGTTTGCCCAAGGCCCCCCTGCAGCTCCATCTTCCCTTAGGGATGAGACAACTGGTTGATTTTCTTCCTTTTTCATCCTGACTGCAGAACTGATGCATTTGTTTGGCACTTCTGCAGTTGTTTCCAGCCCAGACTGGTGTGGCATGGGCAGATGAAAGCCGTACCGTGAGCGTGTGAGGTCCCTGCACGGCCAGAACTTCACCAAGGGGATCAAAGCCCCCCAAAAAGCCCCTGGCAGCCAAGAGCTGCAGCTGTGGCCCACCACTGGGTGAGTAAAACACGCAAGGGGAGACCAAAAGAAGAGTTCTTTAGAGGCAGAAGTGTTCTTTGGCCCCTTGCAGAGTGACCTGCGGCGCAGTGTTGGGCAAGGCAGCTCATCCCTGCGTGTCCCCACACACTGGGCATGGGGCTGATTTATGGCATCTCGGCGTGAGGGTTTGCAAAATGTTGAGTCAAACTGAACCAGCCAAAGCCACCGAGCTGCTCCCACCGTCAGATTCCTGTGAAAAATGTCTCTGGGCAGTTTGAAAGCCACAAGCGGCCACAGTGACCCCAGGTATGGTCATGGCTGTGGAGTTTCAATGGTTTCAAGAGCCTCTTTTTTCTGTGCAGACTTCAATCTTACCTGTCCCCAAAGGTTCCACATTCCTGCAAGAACCTGGAGGAGCTTCCAAGCGAGTCAAGCTCGATTCAAAGATTGGAGAAAAAAAGTACAAAGGCTTTTCTTTGAATGGAATGAGTCTGCCATGGAAGTTGAGCAGTATTGTGCTGAGGGCCATCAGCTATGCAGCCCTGCCAACCACAGGCATTCAAAATCCGTGAGTCAGACTCCCCAAAAACCCTAAGACTGGTTTCATTCCCTTTTTGGATGTTGAGCCTTGAAGCATCACAGCTTCAAGCGTTTCTCTGCAGAAAATGACATTTTTGTGACCAACAGGGTGAGAGCTGAGACCCTCAACGTCGTTACTGGGCTCCAGGAGTTATGACTGTAAAAAAAAGCCATTAAACACCATGAAATGAGCAATAAACCCCTGCACTGCCTCCATGAATTTGTCAGTGGGGGGCCACCCCAGGACATCCCAAAGGTAGGAGCAATGGAAAACTGGGGACAAGAAATCAGATATCCTTATCATTAATGGTGACATGCTTGTCATGGGCCATGAAGGGCTGAGAGGAAAGGGAAGAGTGAAAAAATCCTAAGGAAAACAGCAGCAGGAATACCTGAGAGCAATATGCATAATAGGTTTATTCAACAAGGAGACAGGAAGGGGGATTTTTTTTTAAGGGTAAGTATTCAGCTAAAGCTGCCTCAAATGGGGCCAGGCCTTAGGGAGAATGGATATTTTAAGTGGCAATTTATTCCACTAATAAAACGAGGAGGACGCAGGTGCTTTGGCAGGGCTGGGCCTGGGTGATCAGAGCTGGGGCTGCAGCAGTGGCTGAGCAGGGCTCCAGCCCAGCTGGTGGCTCTGCCTTTATGGGACTCCTTTCCCTGGTGCCAGGGCTGTGTCTGGGCTCCAGCCGGCCAGAAATTGTTCTCCACGTCAGGATCTCACCTCCAGCCCCAAGCAGTGGATGGGGAGAGGTGTCTTATCCAGGTGCTGCTGCCATCCCTTCTCCAGCTCGTGCCCGTGGGCTGCTCCACTCCTGCACCAGGTGCTTCCACACCAGGAGGATTCTCGATCAAAAAAAGGCAGGAAATCATCACAAGCTGGATGGTGCCACACTGGTCACATTGCTCAGGGCTCTGCCACATCAACCTGCTGAGACCAGGCCACCATCCAGCCTCTCACCATCAGAGTGCTGATGGGTTGTGGGGATGAAAAATTAAACTCTGAGGTAACGAAGTGGTAAAAAACACTTTGCAGCACCAAAGTGCAACCCCAGGTAGGACTACAGCTTCACTCATTGGTTTTGGGTCATTATCACCAGTATCTCCAGCCTGGCACTGACTGGTGACACTCAACTGAGCAGGTTTCAATTCTGACCCAGGCTGCACCACGGGCAGATGAAAGATCATCCCATACTCACCCCAAGGAGAAAATACTCTCAATCCTCTCAGCTGGCACAGCCCCCTCAGCCCCTGTTCCAACACACACTGCTTTCAAACCATCACCCTCGTATTAAAAATAAAACAAAACTCTCTGTGTCTCTTTCCTCCACTGCAACGTCTGAGTTGAAAGGGTAGAAGGGCTTGCAGCAAGCCATGGTTAATGTTACCCTGGAAGGATCCAGGACAGCATACCAGAACCTGGGTTTGGCATCTGGGAGCCACTTTTCAGCCATATATATCACCGTTCCTGCGTGCACGCCGATCCACACGAAATTAGCCCTGTGGAATGCAGGTTTTAAAATTCCCTTTCCAGCAGCACTTAAACTCCAGGAGCTAAAATTTGCTCTTTCTCCATTTCCTACCTGTTTAGGAAAGAAGGAACAAAGTCCTGGCCCTTTGTTTTTTGGGTTCCTTCCCGGGAAGGTTTGCCCAACCCACGTCTGCACCGCGGTGTTCGCAGTGAACAAAGACCTTTTAAAGCAGCAGCAGCAGCTCCTGCCAGGAGCTCACCACCTGCCTGCCCCTCTCCTCCCCATTTATTTTGGGGGCTCTTTTTCAATAATAGCTGAAACATGTGTGCAACCTGATGGGAGTTTGTTTTCCCCCCCATGCCTACAGCGTTGGCCGCAACCCAACCACCAGCCCAGGGTGTGCAGCTGGGAGAGAAAAAAAAATTAAAAAAAAAATAGAATAAAAACCCCAACAACCTGTGGAATGTTTTCTTGCTCCTGAGAGCTCCAACTTCCCTGCTTGGGGAGTGCCTGCCATGGCTGGCACTTGCTGCATCCAGCAGCCAACGGGGTTTCCTTTCCAGTGGGAGCCAGCTGGATTTTGGGCAAAGGGTTGGGGTGAGGAGATGTATTTAACAACTGCCTGATGGCATTTTTCACTTGATGTGTTTGCCTTGTGCACAGCCACAACCCTTGCACGTCCTTGTTGCACAACTGCCGTGTCCCCACATGTTTTGTGGGGGCTGCTTTGCACCCAGACATGGAGGTTTGCCCTCAGCAGCAGGTTTGGAGCTGTTCTTTCACCTCTCTCACATCCATCTCATGGCCACAAAAGCAGGGCAGATGATGTTTTCATAGCCAGGGATCCAGAGTGGTTTGTGCAACCCCCTCTTAAGCCCAAATCTGCTCAAAACCCTGCTGAGGACAAGCCCTGCTGTGCCCCATGGCACCATCCTTGGTCTAAGCAGATAATGGACACAGAATAATGGATTCATCTGAGGATGTGGCCCAAAAAAGGAGCAGGGTACTCTGGGCTGTGCTGGAGCTCTGCTTTCAGCTCAGGGCTGGACACCTGGGGAGCACCAGGGTATTTAATGTGCTGGCTTGGAGGGATTCATTTTCACAGTAAACAGGGACACCGGGGTTTTTCAATATTTATTGGTCAAGATTCAGTTTTGCAGAGTTTTGTGGTAAGTTTATAGCCTGCCCAGGCAGGAGGGCGGCTGGAGATGTGGTGTGGGCAGCATCCCGCCAAGGAACGATGCCTGCAGCCAGCCAGGGAATGTGGATGGGGAATGTGGATGGGGAATGTGGATGGTTCCTGCAGTATCAGCTAAAAACGGGAGCCCTACCCAGCTCATCTGAGCCCCGGGGAAGGATCTGGGCACAGAATCAATGCTTTAATGCTCTATGTCAATGCTCTGTGCCATTCCCTGCACACACACACACACACACACACACACACATATCCCTCACTCCCCCTCCAACGTCCTGCAGTGGTTTTAAAGAATATTTTTAAAGAATATTTTTTTTATCCGTGCGTGCCTGTCTTTGCTCCAGACCCCCTCCCGGGGGAGAGGCCAGCCCGTCCTATCAGCCCCGGAGCTGGTGGCTGCTATCAGAGCTCCCACCCTCCTCCTCAAAGCCGCAGCCACAAAGGCGCTTGCTCAAGCGGAGCATTCCTGCTGCCCGTGTCCCGGGAACAGCTGTGCCGAAAGGATGCCGAGAATCCCTGCGAGGCTCCAAGGAAAAGATATTAACGCAGGGGGGGAGCAGCAGCGATATAATAAAAAGTCATAATAAAAGAGAGAACCACTGAGTGGATTAGCAGCCCCGAACGCCGCTTGGATTTTGGTTTCCTTTCCTCCAGCTTTTCCTGCGCCGCACGACAATCCGCTCGAATTCCTCCAGCCCGGAGACGCTCGGCTCCTGAATTTCAGACAGAGCTCCTGGAGGTGGCCAGGCTGCAGAGGCTGAGGGCATGGCTGGGAAATGTGGCTGCAGCGAACCCCACGGAGGGCACGTAGGCACTGGCAGCAGGCCTTGGGTGCTGTGTCACACCAGCTGCCCCGTGTCTGCACCCACCCCAGGTGGGGAAATAAAAGGCAGGTTTGGAGCTTGGTGTGTGTTTCTCAAGTGCATAAAAGTTGTAGGATACATCTCACTGTTAAAAAAAAACCCTAGGGCCTGCCACATACTAGTTCTTCCAATGTGGAAATGTAGAGAAGAGAAGAGAATAATGAAATAATGCAAGGGATCTACAGGGATCACCAAGTTCAGCTCCTGACCCCGCACAGGACAGTCCCAGGTCCTATTCCTGGCCACCAGAGAGGACAGATCAGTGCCTGCTCCTCCACTTTTTTGAGGAAAGAAGATGGATTTTCCCTGCAGGACTGCTCCAGCAGCACTGACCAGGATGTAGGGTTGGGATGTCCCCATGAGGAGCGAGCAAACCCAGAGCCTGAGCTCACCCACCATGCACCCAAATCCAACACCCAGCACAAGGCGTGCAAGGACAACATTCCCTTTTCCCCCTTTAGAAACACCCAGGCCAGTTTTGGGGGCACAGAGCATCTGCTGCCCGGAGCCACCGGCTGTGTCAGGAATTTGGGATGAGGCAGCAGCGAGGGCTGTGGCGGTGGCAGCTGTTCCCTGCCACGAGGGCATTTAAACTTTAAAGCACACTCCCCACTGCTCCCTCCACCATTCCTGCCCTGCTCCCAGGAGCTGCTGGCCCACAAGGCACCCATGGGCTCGCTGGTGGCCAAGCTCCTTCTGCCCACCCTCAGCTCCTTGGTCTTCCTCCCCACCATCAGCATCGCGGCCAAGCGGCGTTTCCACATGGAAGCCATGGTTTATTTCTTCACAATGTTCTTCGTGGCGGTAAGAAGTTCTCCATTTCCCCTCTCCCTGCATGTTTTATGCTCCCTAATGCCCCCCTGAGAAGCTGATTCACCCAAGAGCAGCCAGCACAACCCCTAAAATATCCATTTTCAGTTATTTCCCACTGTGTGTGGTGCTGAGCAGCTGATTCTCCAGTTTAGGATGTCCTACAGTGTGGCCTTACAGAGATTTAGTGGTGTTTTATGGCTGAGATTAGGGAGAAGGTCTGGGTGCAAAGAGCCTTGACTGATTTGCAATGCTTTGGAGCTGGCTTTTCTCTTTGTTTTACAGCTGCTAAGTGGCCATGCTGAATTTAGGCTTTAAATTGCCTCCAGAATCTCTTGCTCTGCCTCTGTCATTTTAGCCAAAAGCACATAGTAGTCAAATTATTGATTTTGCAATTGCCAGCTGGGGATGGGAGCAATGCTGGAGTTAGGGGAGTTTCTGCATTGGGAAAGGAGAGACTAAAACAGGCTGAAATATAATAATTATTAACCCTTTGTGGGTTGAAATGTGTCTTTTACCAGGCTCTGTTTCCGTGGCCTTCCTTTGTGTGGAAATAACTAGTGAAGAAATATCTGTACATATATAAAACATTCCTATTCCTGCTCCCAGCCCTGGGCTTTGTATCCTTGCTAAGTGAGTCCATACAGACACCAGCTGAGCACCCAAAGCAGCATTCCCACTGGAAAAAAATCTCCTCTTCGACTACATTTCAGTGATCTGCTAAAGAATATGAAGAAAATAGCTCAGCAACCCAGCTGATTTGAATTTCCCAATAATCCTCATCCACCTCAAGGCATCTCATGAGGGCTGGCACGTTCCTTGTACAGAGAAACTGAGGCAGGGAGTAGAGAAAGGATCTTCCCAGTGTAAAAAGCTCTTCCACATGGCTCAAAATCAGCTGGGTCTCCTATTAAGGATCCACAGAACATCCTTGACCATTTGAGCTGATGAAAGCACAAGGCAGGGGGAGAAATTCTGCCAGTTCAATAAAAACTACAGGAGCCGTTCATATGAAAACATCCCCGAGCCCCCCACCCCAGCTCCCCAGGGAAGCCAGACATCTACAAATTCATTTTGCACTGGGTCTGTGTCTGCTCCACCTCCTCAAGAAGCCAGTAGGAAAATTGGCACGGGTTTCGATGGGAGGTGGAACAGGTCCTCTCTGAAGAGATTGAAGAAGCAAAATCTCCCTGAGTGGGGAAGGGAAAGAAGGCAAAGGAGGAGAGGCAGCTGCCAGTGCGGTGGGGAGGGGGTTGGAAGGGCAGCAGCTGCTGCTGTTGCATTTTTTGTAGCATCCCACTCCTCCTCCAGCAGGAGAGCTGAACAGAGCAGTGAAAGCACATGGCCGTGGCAGACGAGTGCCAGGAACATGCTCTTCCTTCCACCCTTTCTTCCCCCCGGGCTCCAGACTCCCCGAGCCCAATCTCAAGCAGGGAGAAGAGTTACAGCCGTGGTGCAATCTTTTCTAGAAGCTGCAGGCAGCCAGAGGGCTCGCAGCAATTCCCATTATAAATTATATCAGCATCCCCACCGGGCCGTGACAGCGAGCAGCGTTCCAAGGGCGCCCGGCCAAGCGGAGCAGGGACTTCTTCAGGAACAGCAGAGCTGCCTGGTGCTGCCACTGCAAAACCTGCAGGGCTGAGGGCTGGCAGGAAAGGGAGAGAGCCAGGCAAACACTGGGAGCATTCCTCTGATTGCACTGGAAAAGGTCTCTTGGAGTGGTCTTCGTTTATGTTGCATGACAATGGGGTTTTTTGCAAATAACATAATCAATGAGTTAATGGGCAGGAACTGGTGGTTTTTAAGGGAATGCACTAATGAGTGAATTCCCCAGCATTCAGAGTCTGGCCATATAAACCCTGTTTAGCCTGGACAGTGACCTGGCATACATACACATTTCATCAGGACGCTCATTCTGAATTGTTTTACAAGAATCTTTCGCAATTAAAACCACAACCCCAGAGTCCTCCTTCTGCTGGAGAGGCCGTCCCCCAGCGCCCAGCTCAAAGCAGCTTGGTCATCAGATTGCAAATTCTGGCCAAGAGGCAAATTAAAGCCTGTCTTAGTTTGTACTAAAAGAGAAGAATGCTGATTCTTGGGCAATTTGCAACTGGGAACGATGACATTATCACTCAAATATATTCATTACTGCATATCAGTGATCCTGCTGTAGCTGACACTGTTTTGGCCATCCTCTCAGCAGCTACACTATTTCAAACCAGTTGATAGAGCCTTTACCTTACTGGTATGTGAGTAAGAAACTGGTTTTCTGATATTTTTTTTTCTTTTTGAATAGTTTTACCACCTTTGTGACGGCCCCGGGTTATCAGTGCTGTGCTTTATGCGCTACGACATCCTGGAGTACTTCAGCATCTACGGAACAGCCCTGTCCATCTGGGTGTCCCTGATGGGTAAGAACTGGTCTGCTGTGGCTCCTGAGAGCTGCACCAGTGGCAGGAAAGGCTGGACTGGTCAGGATGGCTGATGGGACCGTCAGTGGGGACAGTCCCCAGAAATGCCGCTCGCTCTGAGCTCCACCTGAGCTGCCACTGAAATTGTCTTTTGTGGAAGTCAGTCTGTGCTCTGGATGAATCCAGTTTTGTATCATTAACACCTTGGAAAGTCTTTGTAATCGGTGGGGTCCAGACATGGAACTGTCTTGAGTGGTGGCTGGGGACATTTTTTTCCTGGAGATGAAGAGGCACCTGCTGGTGCTGTTGTTCAGGTGTTCCTCTGCCTGCACCAGCTCTCACACATGTCCTCTGTTTCAAATGACAGTAACACACTGGCAGCCTTGTGCTGCAGTTCAAGGAAGGACAAGACTATGAGATGACTGAATGTGAAACCTCATATACCAGGGAATTTCCTATTTCTCCTCATTTTCTCCACATCAGGCCTATCAGCTTGTCTTGCCTCACTCAGGGGCATTAAGAAATGCAGAATCTCCCACTTCCCTTGGTAGCATGAGAATCAAAGTGGTTTAATCAAAACAAATATAACTTCCTGGTTTATCAAAAGCCTGGGCTGGGCTGATGGGAACATTCGATCTGCTTAGAAAAAGCAGAAATTTATTTCACTTCCTTTTTACTATAAATCCCACCCCTTGCCCTGTTATTCAGTTTTCCTTTTCCCCACATTTGCTTCACTCTCTTTTTCCTCATTTTGTTCCTTATTTGCCACCAAAACAAAATATAATAGAAACAGAAAAAAAAATGAGGAAGACAAAAAGTTCAAACCTATCATTTTCCCATTTTGTCACCATGAGTTTTGGAAGGATGTGATTATTGATGGCAGGAGAAGAGAGCTGGGTCAGGGGAGAGAGATGTTCCAACAAACAAAGGTTTTGCTTGAAAATTTGGACTATTTCTAACCAGTGCCTACTCCAGACAGAGTTCCCATTTCTCCCCATGATAAGCTGAAGTCAGCCCCAAAATGGCCACAGGATTTTCCCCTCTGCTCCCACAGGGATGGTGCAGGATCTCCAGCAGGGATGGGGTTCCTGCAGCCTCAGAGCCCAGAACAGGCAGGGGTAACACCCCTCAGCTGGGTAAATTCATCCTGTGGGGATGCAGGAGCATCCCCCTTCCAGGGCATGCAATAGGATCAATTTACCATGCAGGGAAAAATATGTGGGGAAAATATTACCCTTAGAAATGGCTCTGTCTCATCAAAATGTGAGTCCCAAGGGGGCTCCCCCACTGCCCAGGGCACCTCAGTGCTCTCTCTGCTCAGCTAGAAAAGGCAACAAGGCAAATAATTTCCAAAGGGCATTTTCAGTGGATAACAGCAGTGTCAGGGTAGGTCAGAGCTGATCCAGACACTTTGGCTCCTTGCAGCAAAATTCAGCTTGATTGCTTCATTACTGCGTTCAGAAACCTCGCAAAAAAATACAAATCCTGGACTAGGAGGTTTAAAATATTGACCCTCTGGGAAACAACAGAGATTAACATGCGGACATTATCCCTTAGCCAAACTCCCTATAAAAGCACGATCCAAGGACATGGAAGGTGTGGTGACTGAAGCCCAGGGAAGCCTCTCACTGTGGCTTGTAAAGCCCCAGTGCACATGTGCGGACGCAGACCCTCGGGCAAACTTCCCGGAATGCAAATCCAGGACAGCCATAACACAGCTGTGCAAGCTGGAAAAGCATGGAGCCCACTGGGATCCATAACTTTTATCAGTTATTACCCCATTCTGTGCTAAACAAAAGCCTCTAATAATTTACTCACGCTGGCGACTTCCAGCTTGCAAAGCCCAGGCAGGTGCCGGGCAGCTGGGACCCCATGGCATCAGTGGGGGAGCCCCACTGCTCTGGGGTGGTGGAGCCCGTGCCAGAGCGAGCTGGCAAGTTTGGGAAGGCTGGAGATGCAGGATGAACTCAAGAGCTGATTGTAGGCTCACAGGGCATGAGGGTTTTTGCAATCGCTTCTGAATTCTGGGGCAAGGAAAAGGGAAATCATAGAGTGGTTTAAAATGGGAAAGGATTTTAAAGATCATCTTGTTCCAGCCCCTGCAATGGACAGGGACCCCTTCCACTATCCCATGTTGCTCCAAGCCCCATCCAACCTGGCCTGGAACACTTCCAGGGATGCGGCAGCCACAGCTTCTCTGGGTAGGGAATCTCCTTTAAGCTCCCTCCCCATGCAATACTGAAATAAAACCCCAACAATCATCTCCTGGATCCACCACTCAAATGCCTCAGGATGGTTTGCTTTGCCCCATGTGCCTCAGTTTCCCCAGCAGTGTGACATGAGAAGAGTAAACCAGACATTAATACAACCCCGGCGCAGGGGGGGAGAGACCCCAGAAAGGCTTTAGGGAAGCAGCTGAAAAATAGGGGCTGTGATCTGGTGCTTCCTCTTCCCTGTCCCTCAGCCCTGGCAGAGTTTGACGAGCCCAAGAGATCGACCTTCATCATGTTTGGAGTCCTCACCATCGCCGTGAGGATCTACCACGACCGCTGGGGCTACGGCGTCTACTCGGGCCCCATCGGGACGGCCGTGCTGGTGATCACGGTCAGATGGGTACGTGGGGCAGGACGGGCTCTGTGGGGTGCTCCTGCTGGGGAAAGGGCTGAACCCATGCCAGGGATTTCCTCCTCCTCAAGGTGCGGCTCTCAGCCTCACAGTGATTTCTCCTTCAACCTGAGCAGAAGGCAGACAGCAGCCTCTGTGATAAATGCCAGATTCGATCGGTCTGAGCAATCTACCACATCTGCTGTCCCTGCATTTCTAATCAGGAGGAACGTATTTATGGAGTTTTTACAGCTATTCAGAGGCAGAGGGATCTGGTAAACTGCCCCAGATCCGGGGAAGATGTGGATAAAACCACAGTGATAAAGTGGGGAGGAATCTGTCTGCAGTCTGCCTGAATCCAGCTGGGACAGTTGGGCACAGTGCTGCAGTCTGTGCCCCATTGTGCTGTGGACCCAGCTGGGAGTGAGGTGGAGAAGCCACTGCAGGAGTGATGGGATAAAAATTGCAGAAAGATGATGCCAAACATGGTGGAAATACAGTGATGCAAGTCTCAGTTATGAACTGTCACTAAGCCAGCAGCTAAAAGCAAGTGGCCACCACGGGGAGAGGATGGGCAAGGAGGAGACCAAGGCATGGGAGCACCCTGCATCATCCAGCCTGCAGATGCTGTGCTGGGATCTGCTCTCCCACAGCTTGGTTTGTGAGGGCACACTCTCCCTGAGCTGGCTTTGGGGCTGAATATTAAAAAAAACAGTGTTATTACAAGAAATGAGGGCGGAGCAGCCAGCTAAATCCAGGTGAATCCACTTGGTGTGCTCTCTCCCTCCTCCCAGCTGCAGAAGATGAAGGAGAAGAAAGGGCTCTATCCTGACAAGAGTGTCTACACCCAACAGATCGGTCCTGGCTTCTGTTTCGGGGCGCTGGCGCTGATGCTGAGGTTCTTCTTTGAGGTACCTGTGTGACACTCACCCTTCCTGACTCTGCAAGGTGTGAGGGACATCACCAAGAGAGGGACAGCCCCACTCACACCACTGGGCTGCATCCAGCCCTGCACAAAACTCAGCTCAAGCGTGGGGCTCCAGGGGTGGCATGCTGGGGACAAGGGTCCCTCCATGCTTGTCCCCATCCCCTGATCCATTCAGAGCAGGTGTGACAGCAAGTGGCACACAGGGTGATGCTCTGTCTCTTTTCCCCCCTTCAGTGAGTGACAAGGACAGGGGATGTGCTTTCCTCAGGCACACGTGGTCCTCAGAATGGCTTTGTCAAGCGCGAGCAGGGATTTTTGGAAACTGGGCACGGGTGACTTAAGGACACCTCACAGCGACGCGGCAGGGACTGGATCCAACCCAGGCATGGCCGGATCCAGAGCTGGCTCACGCCAAAGAAAAGACTCTCAGTGACTCCCAGGGGCACTCGATGCTGTGTTTATATCCTTCTCCTCCTGCTGCTGGCCAGTCCCCCCATCCTGCTGGGAAGGGTCCCGCCGGGCAGGCGATAACCCCCCGACACAGCTGCCGGCCGTGCCTGCGCTCAGCCCCGCCGTTACGGCTGCTCTGTGCCTTGGGAGCTGCGAGATACAACCTCACAGGCATCCCCAAGGATTATTTTTCAAAGCATTTAGTAATTGCAAATTCTAGCAGAACATAAAAATGTCACTTAGCAGAAGCCGCCTCCCCGCGCGCCCCGGCCTCGCCGCCGCGTCCTTTGCGGGGTAATGAAACACTTCATTCAAGAATCGGGAAATGTGCAAATTAGAACGTGTTAAATCCCCTTTGCTTTAGGGTTCTTTTTTCACTGGAAATCCTTTCTTCTCTGACAGCAAAGGGAGGCAGAAGGTTCAGGAATCTTTTTTATCCCCTTCCTTTTGGCTACTTGTAGAAATTTAATGTCCCCGGCCCTGCTGCTCCCGCTTCTCACGGCGCTCTCCCTGCCCGCAGGAGTGGGATTACACCTACGTGCACAGCTTCTACCACTGTGCCCTGGCCATGGCCCTCGTGCTGCTGCTGCCCAAGGAGAACAAGAAGGCTGGGAGTGCCGGGACCCCCGCCAGGCTGGACTGCTCCACGCTCTGCTGCTGCGTCTGAGCCCACGGGCAGCATGTTCCTGCCCCGGTGATGGAGGATGCAGCCAAAAGGAAAATGCCTGCCTGTGCTGCGTTTTCCTTGGTATCTTTTCCCACCAGCTCCGTGCCTGCTCTGGGATTTTCTCCCCTGGGAAGTTCCCTGGGTAACCTGGCCTAGTGGAAGGTGTCTCTGCCCATGGGCATTGAAACAAGATGGGCTTTAAGGTTTCTCCCAAACCATCCTGTGATTCACCTTTCCACCACCAGCCCTAGCAAAGCTTGCACTCCCAGTTTGGTACATATCCCTGTTCTCCCTGGAGGAGCACTCAGCTGGGCTGTGACCTGTCCCCTGCCCCAGGAGACCCCTGCCCTCCCAGCCATGTCACCTTCTCCTGGGCTGTCCCATGCTCTGACATGGCAGGACCCAAGTTGTGCCCTCCGTGCAGGTTTGCTGTGCACACAAAGCTTGGTTTGTGACACCCAATTAACAGAAACTGTATTTTTTTGTGAGATATTAACTTTTTTATTTATGCATTCTCTTGATGCAAATAATATATGCTAACAAAAACCTTGCTAATGTGCAATGCCAGCATTTCTTCAGCGGGATGGGAAACTATCCAGCTCCACTCAGCTCAGTCAGGGGCAGATGCCAATTCCACAGCAGAGCTCTGGGCACGGCCACCACAGCCCCTCAAACCTGCAGGGCCCTGCAACACTGGGCACTTTGTCCTTGCAGACCTGCAGGCACAGGCAGCAGGTGCCTCATTGGTATGGAAAGTACATGGAAAATGAGAGGCAGAGAAAAGAAGCTCCTGGAGGGAGGGGGGAGGGCTGTAAGCCTATAACATCTCCTCTAACAGACTATTTACTATAGCAGAAGTGTATGATTTATTTAGACTGTCTGGGAAAAAGGCCAAGACTATATGTCATGGACAATTAGAGCAGTATTGATATACAGAGATGTCCACAGAAAGCCCACATTAAGCCTGGGTTCCTCTGGAAGAGAAATCCACCCCAGTCATTCATCAGAGCAACTTCCTGCGACGGGGCAACAACCAAAACTGAATGAGCTTCCAACAAAAATAGAAATGAATTATGAATCCCCAAGCATCCAAGAGTCACTGGCAAGTGGTGGCACAGCTGATGCAGCTGCATGCAGAGGCTGAGCTGGCAGAGAGCTTGCAAAGGGTTCCCCAGCACCTAAACCACACAGCTCCATTCCCTCCCAGCATCCAGCCCCCAGGATGTTTACAAGATGCTCTCAGGATTTACATGCAAGGCTTTCCTCATTGCTTGCACGCTACTGGAGCTCTCTGCTATGTGAGGGCTGCTTATGGTGGCCCCAAAAATCAGGTTCAAGTGCTCTGATTTGGAGTGAAACAAGTAGCTCAGCACTGCCTGCAAGAGATGCCTCTGGGGGTGCACAGCAGCTTCCTGAGGGGTCCCCCTCCATGGGCATCCCAAAGCCCCACTGGCTGTTCCTGGGTGTTTGTCACCAGAATGCAAATACTCAACTCTGACCCTCCCCAGGATCCTGCCCAGCAGTGCCAGCAGCCTCCCTTGCTTGCTGCAGCCACTGGTCAGAGCCTCCTTCACCTCAGCAGCTCATTTTGGGACTGTCTGGTCCCTCCTGGGCTGCAGTGACAGGCACAGCCCTGCCTGCCCTGGGGACATGGGCACTGTGGGCATGGTGAGAGCCTTGTGAGGGTCCAGTGATGGGAGGAGGGCACAGGGTGATAATGGGCACTGGGTGACCATGGCACCCAACTGGGGCTGAGCGTGAGGGACCAAACCCCATGCAAACATGGAGGGCACGTTACCTGAGGAGCAGCTGAGTGGATAAAACCTCCTGCTCCCACCTGCCACACACTCAGCAGCAAAAACAAAATACCCAAACTGTCTTGCACACAGCAGAAGGTTTGCTTTGTCCCCTCCTCTCCCAGGGTGATGCTCCAGCACTGCCAACCATCCATCCCTTTGGCCAGCACCCACCTGGTACTGACACACACCTGGGCACACCCACAGGTTCTCTGCCCTGGCACCAGCCCCGAGCTGATGGCAGCACCTGGCACCCCAACACCAGAGGAAGGTGCAGGGCTGGATCCACTACCCTGGGCAGGATATCCCCTGCAGCACCAATGCAGGGAAATATTATAAACATCTACAGCAACGTAGACAAAACAGTCTCTTGTAACCTTTTAGCGCTGCCGAGAGCTTTGCCTGTAAGAGCTCTTGAGCCCCTGCCAAAAATTCTGGCTGTTTTCATAAGAGTAGGTGTTTTCGTCTAAGGTGCAGTCTGAGTGCTGTGACCTTTGTCATGTCTGCTACTGAAATTTCCTGCTTCTCTGTTATTCTCTTCTTTGGTAAGACGATATGAAACCCAAAACTTTTATTGCCCCTTTTAAAGTGTCTTTATAGCTCCCCGTCTACTTCATATACTGTCTTACTCTTCAATGCTGGGATATTACTTATGGGATCCGGGCTTGATGCTGCAAAAGGCATTTGGGTTTCACAAAGCGCAAACCGCCAGGGCTTTTTTAAGATCGGCCAGAGGGGGGGAACGAGAAAAAAGGCAGAAAAAAGGAAAAAAAGGAATGAGAGGGGAGGGACTGGGCTTTCCGCTCCGGAGGCATCGGCATCTGCTACCAGCGCTGTCTCCCCTGCCTGTGCCAGGCCTCCCCGGGCACAAAACCCAAAATTTGCTTTGTGTCTGGGTCAGCATGGGGTGCCCAGGGACCCTGTGGGGATGGCATTGCACAGCACCTCTTCCCCTGCCAGCTGTGCCCCCGAGCTGGCAGCTCAGATGTGGCCGGGCAGCAGAGCTGGTGCCAAACCTGGTGTGCAGCAGCAGCTGGGGCACATCTGCCCTGGAGCTGGCACTGGGGGAGCCCAGCCCTGCTGGGGGGGCTCCCATGCACCCCATTTCCCAGCCCAGTTCTGGTATCAGAGCAGGGACATGAGGGATGTGTCCCCAGGGAAAGGTCATGAGTGCCAAGGCTCTGTGCTCCCAATCCCATCCCTCAGGCTGTGGAGTGTCACCTCCCTGTCATCCTGGTGACAGAAATCCCTTGGGATCTCACCTGCACGCTCCCCAGCATCCCCAGTGCAGTGGGAGCAGGGATCTGTGTGCCAGAGGGGAGAGGGCTGGTGGAACAGCCCCTCCAGGGGACATTCCCCACACTTGCCTAGGGCAGGGCTGGCACAGAGGGAATCAGAACCTACTCCTGCTGGAGGGGAGGCTTCCAGAGATGTCTAGTCAGGCTCAGTGCCAGCTAATCTTCCAGGCAAACTTTATCCAGATCCTTTTGGCTGCAGAAAGTGAAAAACCAGCCAGACCCAAACATAAAAGCCGGGTTTCTGCTGCCAGCTGCATGGGGCACTCCAGAAAAGGCCTTATCACCATGTGATTTTGAGAGACAGATTTGGGTTTTCTTCTTCACACTGCTCTTCCCTCCTTACCCTCCCGTTGCCATTCCTCCATGCATGTTCAAGTGTTGAAACCAGCCAGGTTAATGCAGATGGTGGGGCCAAGGTTTTCCTACAGCTCTGATACGCCTGTGCCCTGTGAGAAGGATAAATCAGGTCTGCAGAGGCAGAAGGAAGTCACCAGCCATGTCCTCCACAGCCCCAGGACATGGTGCAGATGCACTGTGAGAACCCAGCCTTTTCCATCAGCCTGGAAAAGAAGGGAGATGGAGCAACTGAAGCACCTATTTGTGGCCATTTGGTATCTCTCAGCTTTGCTCCAGCTATCCCAGCCCCAATGAACATCCTTTTTGGGTGTAAAAAGAAGGTCTCCTGCTCTGCTGGGCAGTCAGAAGGCACACAGGAACAGCAGCATGGAGTTAGGGCAGAGGCAACCACAGGAATCACTAAAGTGGTACCTCCTGTGAGAATGCAAACCTGCCTAACCCAGCACTTATGGGAGAAAAAACACATTAATGCATCAGGATTCTACTTAAAATGCCACACAATGGTCCAGCACATTTCTCTTCCCTCATCTTTCCTCTCAGCAAGATTCCCAACCAGACCTCCCAGCCCAGGTGGGCAAGGCAACCCCATCCCAGTACCACTGGCAGCACTGGGGCATTTTTGGGGCACTACAGACAGACTGAGCCCCTCAGCTCTGGGATGCTTTGGGGCACAAAGCTCAGCTGCATCACCACAGCCAGCCTGGGGTGCTGCAGGGAGCTCCTCACACCCTCCCAGGTGCCTTTTTTGCCCCAGCAGCACCAGACATGGACGTGGCTGTGGACTCAACCCAAGGCACCAAACACCGGGGCAGGGCAGATGTGGCACAGCCAGACCCTCTGGGCTCTTCCCCAGCTGCAAAACCCCTCTCCAAGCCCAGGTTTGGTGTCTCCTGCCTCCCCACTCCTCCAGCAGAGCAGTGCCAGCTCCAAGGTTTTCGGTTTAGGCCAATCTCCCAGAAATTCTGTCATCATGCAGTGCATCACGCACACTGCCGGATCCGCATTACACAGAGCGTGGCTCTGCTCCAGCCCCTCTTAAAGGAGTGGAAAAACCCTCCCTCCTACAATGGGAGCTGGCTCGGGCCCTGATCTGACAGATAGGAGTTGTTCTAAGCTGGGAATATCTCGTGGCCCCAAAGTTTCTCCTGGAAAGGGACAGGGCAGGGGGTCTGCAGAGCGAGTGCTCCCGACCCTGCAGCCGCCTTCCAATGAGCGTTTAATGAGGCATCGTTATCTGATCCACGTGCTCCAAATGCAAGGAAAACTCTCAGGTTTCCAACTGCACACATCACCTGATGCTCATAAAACGAGCTGATGTGTCTGGGAAGCCCCAGACCCAAAGAAACATTATTTAAATGGAGGGGAAAAAAAGTCAATTATGCTTTAAAAACACCCGTGTGGGCAGACAGGGATGATGGCTGCTCTCCCCTGCTTTGCTCTGGTTTTCCAGAGAAGCAAATGTTCACTGATAAAACTCACAATCTCCTTATAAAGGCAGGATCGTTTTGCCTGTAAAAGGGAAGGTTTGGGGGAAGTTTTACACACGTCTCTACTCTCTTTATGTCTTTATTTGCATTTTCATTTCCACAGTAGTGGAGCTAATCTGAATGGAGCAGGAGCGAGGGTCCAGGTTATAACCAAAGTATCAGGTAGCACCTTCACATCTGGAAGGGATTTTGACACAACTTCTCCCAGACTGTTACAGACAGTTTAAAAGCAAAATCTGATAAATAGCAAATGTTTAACAAGTCAATAGGAAGCTGCATTTGCAAGAACATGTGGCTGTAGCCGGCCTAGCACCGCCGCACCGCCAAGGCCCTTCAAACGCATCCCTGCAGCACACAGTGAGGGGCTGCCGGGCTCTGCCCCGGCCAGGCTCAGTTACAGGGGGAAGGATTAAACACAGATGTGTCTTTGTATGGCCAGACATCTCCGGCTTCAAAGCCTGAGAGGGTCCCGAGCCTCCCAGATCTGGTGGCAGGGACTGGATTCTCCCTCCCGGCCTAAAGCGAGCCCTGCTCATTTCTGTGAGCCCCAGCCTGGTGTTTATGGTGGGAAGGGGACAAAGGGAGCTGAAGAGGCCAGGAAAGCAGCACAGAACCTGTTGTCACAAACCTCCTGTGTGCTGGGCACTGCTGCCCCTGTCACAGGAGGTTTAGGCCCCACTCAGGTCACTGCAGTGATGGTCACAAGCACACAAGGTCTGACCCCCATCTTGCACAACTTGGCATCTATGAGGCCCCCAATCCACAAGGCAGAGGTGGATTGCACCCATTTATACCAATTTTTACCTTTAAAACTCCTTTTCCAACCCTTGGGACTCACAGCCTCCCCAGGACAGAGGTCACTGGCCACACAGGCAATGCTCTCCTGACAAAAAGTGCCACAGGACACAAAATCTTTTTGGTGTTGCAACCCTGCTTGGTTTGGGGAGACATCATTCCCAAAATGTGGGAAGAGGCATTAAAAGGGAGATAATTATGCAAGGAGGGGGGAGACAGAGGAATAAGTGACCAGGAAAACCACCAGAAACCCTCCAGGATGCCTGCCTATATTTAAAGATAATGTGTCCAGCCCTCCTGCCAAGTCCCACTCATTTGGAGCCCAGCTCATGTTTTGGATTAATTTTAAGGCAGTTCCTAAAGCATCTCACTCATACAAGGAAGAATTTTTGCCTCCTTGGCCAAGGTGACCTTTTAAAAAATCTCACTCACTATTTTTCAACCTCTCACTCATTTAAAATTGTCATTGCCCGGGTGCTGAGGGGCACTCAGTGCAGACAGCACTGAGGTTTTTTTGTGGGGTTTTTGTGATTTTTTTGTGTTCTGGCATCCTCCAACCCCACAGAGCATCCTGGGTGTGAGGATGGGGAGCCAGGGAAGGATTTCTCTGCAAATCAGAGCCCTTCGCTTAACTGTGAGCATCACTCAGCCAAGCACTGAATGCAGAAATAGCCTCTCCTGCACACCCACATCTCCCCAGGCTGCTTGAAAGTTTTCCCTTTAAACTCTTCCATACATTGGGGTTTTTGAACTAAAATATCGTGTGGACACGTGAATGTGCTTTTTATTTGAGGAATTAAATTGCAGATGTTGTCCCCAAATGGTGACTGTCCTGTTGCACAGGGATTTTCTGTTCTGAGCCTCCCCAGAAGGAGCCACCTCAAGCTGTGCCCTCAGTCTCTGCTGGGAGGATTCATCCCAGAGGTGCCATTCCCATCTCCCAGCCACAACACAGAGACAGTTTGGGAGCAGAAACATGAGAAGAGCCCCTCCCCAAACCTCCACCCAGCCCACCTTCTCACCCAGGCATCTGCAGCATCCTAATCATCCCGGAATCCAAAGCACGGCCACGCAGGGGTTTCAGATGCTTCCCATTCAGCTCCAACATTTGCAAAATGCTCAGCCACTGACTCACGGAGGGCCAGGACAGCCACAGCCCTCACTGCACCATGGCAGGACTCAGTGCACCACCCCAGAGGGGTTTTTGACCAAAAAAAAAAGGGATTTATGGGAACCAAACATCCCTAGGTACCACACAGCTTTCCCAGCACACCCAGGGTGTGGGGCAAGGAAGTTGCTCATTTTTGCTGGTGATCCCAGATGCCACACAGGGGTTTTGAGGGAGTGATTGAAGCAGTGAAGAGGAAAAGCATCATTTGTGAGGGATTGGGAAAGGGGAGCTGCAGGGAGAGCTCAGTGTGGGGTGCAGAAGGTGCAGGAAGGGAATCCAGAGGCTGCAGGATGTCACCCAACTGCTGCTTGGGCTTTTGGGAGCAAAACAGGTAAGGGCAGACACTTTACCTCACACCTCGAGCCCTAAAGATGAAGTGACAACAGCAGTGATCAGAAATTGCCCCTTTGGCTGGAAAAAAACCATAAATCACAAGATCTTGCTGTTTCCTGAGTCCAAAGGCAGCAAAAGCAGCATGAGGACATCCTTCCCACAGCAACTCTGCTGCATGAGCATCCCTTAGGCCCTGGGGGAACCCAGACACACAGAGGCAGCCACAAAAATGAGACAGATATTTGGGGTTTCAGCTAAGCATGACCAGCAAGAAAAGTTGAGCTTGGGTTTAACTGGATTTGGGAGATGAAGTTTTAGGGCAGCTTCACGGTTTTATTTAAAACAGTTCAACCATAACCTCATCCCACGAGGGAAATGCAGAAATTCAAGGTGCTTCTTGTGCAATAGATGCTGCTCCCTGCTCAGGCAGGTCTGGGATAGTGCTCAGAGTTTTGCTACATCCCTGTCCAGGCTAAAGGAGAGACCACACACAAAACGTTTTCAGGATGCCAGCAGCTGTGCACAGAGCATTTGGTTTACATTAATTATGTCTGGACAAAAAAAATAAAAGGGGGAGAGAAGGAGAGCGAGCGAGAGGAGGACAGGAGGGATGCAGGGAGGCTTCTGCATGGTGCTGATAAGATCTGCTCTGATCCCACCTGCAGGTCACAGCATATGCTGGGTGTCTCAACACCTCCTGCCACCCAGAGCTGCCCTGTGAACACCTCAGGGAATGCAGAGCACAAACAGAGCCCTTGACACTCTCAGAGACTTTGTGGGACCCTGTCCCCTGAGCTTTGCTCCCCTTCTGTTTCCTTCTTTCTCCTTCTCTGAGCAGAAATGTTCCCAAGAAAGCCCAAGGAAGGCAAAGTGAATTCTGCTCCTGGCAGCTACCAGGGTGGGAGGCAGCACACAAGAGGGGAAGAGGTGGATGGGAAGAGGAGTCATTAAAACCAGGAAAATCCCCTTTGTTCCACAGCTGTGCAGGAACCCCAGCAGAGGCTGAGCAAAGCCCTTTCCCACCTTCTGTCCAGGCAGCAGTGGGGACTCTGCAGGGTCAGGAACTGCCACCCCCCTGTACCAGACCAGACCTGTGGCCCCCAAGGGCAAAGGAGCCTGGTGAGGTGCAGGCTGAGCCTGCCTTGCCCTGGGCAAAAAGACTGGATTGATCAGATCCCCACAAAGTAAAACCCACCATGAAAGCTCCATGGTACTGCTCACTGGGGGAAAAGTGCTGTTCTCACCTCAGGCTGCACCAGCATCACCCCACTGGCCCGGCAGCACACAGGGGGACATCCAGACCCAGCTCCCAACAGGGACTGGGATGAGGGGACACAAGAAGCTGCCTGTGACCTCCAGCAGCTGCCCCTCTGCCCCACATCCCCATCCCACACATCCTCCCTGTGCTCTGTGTGCCCAGAGCAGCTCCTGAGCGAGGAGTTTGCTGTGACAGGAGCTGCACAAATCCTAAATCCATCCCCATCCCCCAGCAGCCACCCAGCCAGCTCCTGCTCCAAAACAAGTGATGTCAGGTGGCAGCACTGCCAGGCACAGGCAGCTGGAAGAGCTGTGCTGCCATGCCAGAGGGCTGCAGTGGTCAAACCCCCTCCCAAAACCCGCTGCTCTCGCTGCTTGATGAATTTTGGCGCTGCAGCAGCAGCAGCAGCGTCTCAGGGGGCCCAGGCTGCGCACGCCAGAGCTGGACTGACCCATGTCAGAGGTGATTAATTTATCAGGCTTTTGGCACCCACCGCTCCCCGCCAGACAAACAATATCCCGAATTCCAGGCCCTCCCGCCCAGCAGATGTGTCTGCGGCCAGGGCCAGCCCCGCTCCCGGAGCCGCTGCAGGGATGCAGCACCCAGGGCTCCCGTGGTGCTTCCTCTGAGAAACAGCTGCTCCCTTCGGAAATGTAAAGAGGTTTAGTAAACCTGAACAAAAATACAACAAAGGGCTACGTAAGGGAAAAGGTGAGCGCTGAGAGCTGCCCCTCATGCACACCATGAGGCTGGTTTGACTTCAAGATGGATGATCAGTGTTTTATACCCCTGGGGGTTGCATCAGCCAGCCCTGGCCCCTCCCAAAGTCTGTCAGGCAGCTCTTCTTTGCCATTTAGGTGGAAATTGCTTTTTTGTAACTGGATTGGAGATCAGGTGTTGCCATGCCTCACCCCCTAATCACCAAGATTTTCCATTCCCAACTCCTCCATGCAAAGGGTACATGTGCAGCCTTCTTTTACCTGTCCTGGACAACCTAGGCTGTCTGATGGCAAAAATACAGGGGGAAAGGGAACTGTAGGGAGCACAGAGGACATCTAAACTACAACAACATAACAACACATCACTAAAGCTTTTCTTAATATTCACACAATAGTTATCTTTTAATTGTGAGAACCAATCATCTCATTATCCACCTATAACATTTCTCATCCCTGAAGAGGGCAGAGCCTCCTCCGGGAGCAAAACCTGGAGGGTTTGTGCTGGGCTGCCACCCCTGGGCTCAACCTCTCCCCCTGAGGAGGAGCAGGATGATGGGGTGTCACCTCACTGAGCCCTCCAGCCCAGGATGAGCAGCAGCATCGTGTCACAGCACTCAGCAGCCCTTGGAGAGTGTCTGGGTTTGGAGCAAGCGAGCATTGGTTCAGGCCTAATTAAATTAGCATTAATCTGTTATCATCAGGAAAGCATGCCAGGCCTTGAAGGGACAGATTAACAAAGTTGTTGTTGTTAGTGGAGAGGGTCAGAGGATGGGGATGGGGCACAGCATCACTGAGGGTGCTGAACTCTCCATCCCTGCCTCTGCCAGGGTTTAAAGCAGGAAATCAAGAGGGCAGTGACATCACTCAGATGCTGCAGAGCACTTGGATGTTGGGCAACCAAGAAATGGGAGATTTTTCATCCTCTCCCCCCACTCTGCTGCCTTCCCCTGGGATTCCAAGGAGGGATGGGAGCCCCTTTGGAGCACAGGAGCAGCCAGCCCCTCCAGCTCCCAGCACTGGCCATGGGGAGACCAGACCTGCTCCTGGCCCAGCTCTGAGCTCTCCCTGACGTCAGGGTGAGGGCTAGAGAGCAAGGACATGGGGAAACAACCCATCATTTATCCCCAAAAGGTCACCGAGCACCTTGGAAGGGGCTGGAGCTGGATCCCCACGGCCCAGAGGGGGCCAGCGTCTCCTCGAAGGAGAGGTTTCACAATTCATCTCATTTGCTCGCTGTGGCATTTTCATCACGGTAGTCCGACTTATGCAATTACATAAAAAACATCTAATGAAATCTCGGTGACACAAAACATGAACGTTTATATTGGCCTCCCCGTGCCGCGGAGTTGATTTTGGCCGGGCCGTCCAGACAGACATTCTGCATTCTTCAGAGATTAAGCACTGAAACGCTCCGGAGAAACCCAGCTGCCCGCTCCCCCTGCAGCCGCGCCGCTAATTCCAACCACATGCTCGGGAAAAGGGAACGAATCCCTTCCAAACACGCGGGCACCAACAGGACCCGGCACACTGGGCACCCCCGAGGGCATCCCGGCCGTGAGCACCCGAGGATGCTCCTAAAAAACAGCACAGAGAGGCTGAGAGCCCAGAGGGAGCGGGATAAAGGAGGTTCTGCAGTGGGATTGACGTGGAAATAAGAGGAGGAATGGGTAATGCTCATGCCACACCTTGCTGGGTTATCAACCACTCTCGGGTTTTGGTTCTTCATTGCTGCCCTGAGATGTGCAGGATGTCTCTGCTTCTGAAGAACGAGTCTGGACTCTTCACTTTTCACTCTTGAGGTTGTTTATTAATTCTTATCTATAAAATTTTCTTTCTGCCCAGCTGAGATCTGCTCAGCAGGGCAGCCACAGGCACTCTTTGTGTTGTCCTTTTATACTACAAACTACATATATCATATTTACACTTAATTCCCAATACCTATCACCTGTGTTAGTCAGTGCACTTCTACTCTAAACCAACCCCAAAGTGCCAACAGCACTGCAGAAAATGGAGAAAATGGAGAAGAAGAAGAAGAAGCAGAAGAAGAAGAAGAAGAAGAAGAAGGAGGAGGAGGAGGAGGAGGAGGAGAAGAAGAAGAACAGCAACAACAACAAGAACAAGAAGAAGAAAAAAGGCTGGACACACCCAAGTTCCACCATCTTGTCCCCATAACCCCCACACCAAAAATCCTAAAATCTACATTTTCACCCTGTGATCATTTTGTTATTACACTATTCAAACCTGTGTGACTTTCAGGTCCTGATACAAAGTTGGCAACTTTGCACCCTGAGGAATGCAGCTCATCCATGGATGGGCTGTCCCGAAAGGCACCTGTCACACCAGGTGACACCAGCAGAGCAAAAGCAACTGCAGCAGAGTGTGCAGAGCTCCAAACCCTGCACAAGCCCTCACTGGTGTCCCAGGACAAAGCAGGGCAGATCTCAGCTCTCCCCACCAGCAATTCCTCCAAGTATTGGTCAGCTCAAGGACAGGGACCAGCACTGCCTCACTCAGATGTGGCCACCAGGCTCCTGCCCCACACCACTGACCACATCTGGAGCTCTTGGAAAGCCCCAAACTGTCCCTTTTGTGACAAAGCACAAAACCCACCAGCCCTAGTCCCTCCACCAGTGCCTTTATCTTAAGAGCAGAAAATTTTGACACGGGCAAAACAAGAAGTGAGGACTAAAACTGCTGCTGGCACTGACCCTGCAACAACAGGGGGGGCTCAGTGAGCAGCAGCCCCTTCCCTTGGGCTGGAGCCCCCTCCCCTCTGGCCCCACAGGGCCTGCCCACAAGGGATATCTGCAAAGGCTCCAGCTTTATCACCGTGCACGGGAGGAGGAGGAGGAAAGGCTGGAGGGGGGGGAAGAGGGAGAGGAAAAATAGCCCCTTATTCCACTTTCATCAAGGAAGCATCCAGCCGTCCAAAAAATTTAATGTCATATTTTAGCAAGAAAAACAGCTGTTGTGGTACTTTAAGGCCCAGCATATTTTGGCCAGAGCTGCATGTTGTGGATATTGGCTGAGTCAAGGTTAGCTGTTAAAAGGCAGAAATTCTAGACCCGTATGAAGAAACATCGCGTTCCTCTATATTCAGATAATATTTACTTCCAAGCCTGTTTTGTTTTGTTTTCTTCTCCCTCCTGGAGCGAGGCCTGGCCCTGGGGCTGTGGCTGCCCTTGGCATTGCTGCTCCCTGGGCTGGACAGAGCAGTTTGTGGACAATGGGAAAAGCAAGGGAGGCTCAGCCTGGCACCTCATACTTGAGCTTCACCCTCTGATTTTCAGCCTTGCCAGCTTTGTTTGAGCCATGCCCGGTGCAGAGGGACAGACAGAGGGACAGGAGCTGGGATGGAGGTGGTGGGTCCATCCCCACAGCACAGGCACTGACAGGGGGTCAGTCACATCCCCACGGTGCCACAGCAAGGATGGGGACACAGGAGATGCCACTGGTCCTACAGCACAGCAGCCACAGGCCTTTCACCACTCAGTTTGAGTCAAATTTCATTTCTCCCAAAACAGAAAGATGCCAACAAATCCATGGCAGGAAAAGGGGGAGCAAGGTCCCATGCCATCAATCCCTTACTCCCCAGGAAGGGCAGCTCTGCCCTGGGTAAGGTGCCAATATTAACCCTACAAAACTTTAGTGTAATTTTAACACAGTGTTTTGCAGTTTATCTTTTTATACCTTTATTCTGTCAGAGCAAATCTATTTCCAAGTTGTCACCCATTTAAACACCAGTATCCAGTGCTATGCCCAGGCTGTACAGGCAGGGTACAAAGGTCTTTGTGAAGCAGCTCCTTCCAGCTCCCACCTGTGCTAGGTGTGAGACCAAACAGAGCTGAATTTCTACTGGAATTTCTACTGGAAATGAACCCCAAAAACCCCAAAAAGAGGCCATGGAGTCCCCAGGTCCCCAGCCCCGTGCGAGCACTGTGCCACCCAGGCTGGAAGTGACTCATCTTCTCGTAAAACTGGTTTGCTAAGGAAGAAAGAAAAGCTTTTGCCACGAAACAATTCCTCAGTGCCTGCCAAGCTCAGCAGGAGCAATCCACGCTGTCTCTGCTTCCCTGGAGCACCCCATTGTGGTGCCACCTTCAGAGCTGGACCCTCATCTCTAATTTTCCCCTCTAATTCCCACCCCATCACCACAGAGCCACTAAACACAGCCCCACATGGATCACCAAACCCAGACCCGGGGAGAGGAAAGGCTGTGGGTGAAAAAAAAAAAGGAAAAAAAGAAAAAAAAAAAAAAAAAAGGATTAAAAAAAAAAAAGTCTAAGGTGGAACCGCAATGTTTATAAAATGGGTCACTGAATTATACATAAAAATATTTTCCTTGTGGATGCAATTACTTCCTGGACTTGTTATTCCACAGATGCTTAAGTTCGCCTCAAGCAGCTCCAATAAATGCTTTACAGTCTGCAAGATCAACAGTAGCAGCGCTGGAGCGGATTGAGCAGCGCTGGTTCAAATTTGTCAGAAAACCACACAGTGTTTTCATGCGCACGTTTCAGAAACCCAAACAAAACCATTCCCAACCGTCGTGCTCCCTTTCCTTACGCTCCTTAATGGCTTTCACATGAGCTCCTCCAGACATGGGCACTGCAAACACCCAAAAGCTCCAGGATCTCTCAGGAGGGGACAGGGACACAGGAGAGGTGACACCTGCCATCCCTGCTCATGGATTTTCCCATCCCATCCTTCTGCAAGGTCTGGCTCACCCCTTAGGGACCCGGGGGGCAGTGGGATGTGCAAGGGGCTTAGGAGGCTTTCCCAAGGGAAATGAATTTTGGGGTCAGCCCTACCTGCTGGGTGACTGAGAGTTCAGGGGCTGCAGGGGACAGGAGGCCTGTGGGGTTTAAAAGTGCAGGGACAGCATCCCAAAGGAGCTGCAGCAAAGCAGGTGGGAAGGGAAAGGAGCTCTGTGGCATGGGCACATGGCTCTGAGTTAACAACCATGGCAAGGGGACATTTTTGGGGATTTTTCTCCTCTATTCAGTCACAAAATTGAGAGAAACTCAAAGTCGTGAAGGCACCCGAGAATTTTTCTAATGTATATAGGGCTTGCCCTAAAGGCCCCTGAATAAAATCCTGGTGCACCATGAGCTTCCAAAACCTCCAAAACACTTTGGTTTAATTGAAGATATTTAATGTCACTTTCAGTGATATCAAATGGGAAAGCAATTGAGGGCTGGGGTGTTGGGGACAAGCCAGGATCACAGGACAGGACACTGTTATGCCATTAAAATAATGTAATATCTGCCCAGAAATCCTCAAGGGTCACTGCAGGACTAACAGGTGGCTGTAACAAGATTATCCTATTTACAGATCTGCAGCAGGGCAGAAATGTGCTTTCAAGTCTCTGCTTTCACTCCAAATTCCATCCATGAGATTTTCTGACAGCAGGATAAACAGGTTAAAAGGTGCCTATAAAAATGGGCTTATCAGAATCTCCTGATTCCTCTGCTTTGAGGATGCAGCTGCTTCAAACTGAGCGTTGTATGGGAATCCCAGCTCATCTTGGCCTTTTTGTAGGATGCTGCAGCAGAGGGAGCGAGTATCAGGTCTGCCCAAAATCCCAAATTAGCCACAAAATTAATAAAAATAAATTAACATTCCTGCCCTGGATCCCAGCCAGGGGATGGAGCAATACAGGAGATGGGGGTGCAGTCACCAGCAAAGGGGTGCAGTGCAAAACTCCATGGAAATGGCTGTGGCCAAAGGTGGGAAAAGCAGGGACACTGCTCCTGGCTCCTGGGGATGGCCCTGACAGGCTGGTCAATGGCAAGAGCATTTTTGTTCCCAAGGAAAAGCAAAGCAGCTGGGGAACACCACACAAAATGTGCCCCATGGTATGAGGGATTTCACAGGGGCTGGGACCCACAGGGGCTGGGTGGGGTTGGAGGGGTCAGACCTGGCTCAAGGTGTGCCTGGGGATGGTGAGCAGGACAGGGCAGGGACAGGAGAACTCTGGAACAGCCCAGAGAGCATCCCTGGGGAGAGCACAGAGAAAATCCCTGGGGAGAGCACTCAGAGCATCCTTGGTACCCTGGGCCAGCCCCTCAGCACCTCAGGTGTCCCCAGCTGTCACTGTCCCCTGGTCTCACACCCCACACAGCTCCTGTGGGCTGTCCCTGGCTGCTGGCACCCTGCAGTCCCTCTGTCCCACACCCTGGCACCCTCCAGCCTCCCAAGCCCTCCTGATTTTGCCATTTGGAGCAGCGGGCAGGCTCCAATGTGTTCCTCATTAGGAGGGGCAGACAGCCCAGCCAGTCTGAGCCCTAATCTCCTTTCCAGTTGGTGTCCCTCAGCAGATGTACAACAAGTGCTGGGATATTTTAGTGGGCATGTGTGGGACTGAGCCACTGGGTTTTTTTTTTCCAGCCAGTGGGGATGGATAAAATGCTGTGGCTCCAGGCTGTGATGGACAGCAGGTCCAGGGAAGGCAGCTCTGCTGTGGTTTATTTTACCAAGGGCTTTGCTGGAAGAAGTGGTGATGAAGTTAACAGCCTGCAAGCCATAATTGGCTCACATTAAAGTAAGGAAATGATATGTTTTGTTTTCCTCTTTTTTTTTTTTTTTTTAATCATATTAAACAGGCAAAACCCACACAGAGCCAAAGAAGGAGCAGGCAGCAGCTCTCAGGAATTTAAGGGGGGAGATTTTTTGTCCCAAATGTAAAGAAATCCAGTCCTTTCCATCAAAGAAAAAATAATTTCAGCTTCAAAATACCCAACAGAAGTGGGCAAGGGAAGGGGAAGCCAAAAAATTCAGGTTGTGGCATCACAACAGGCACTGCTCCAAAGCCTGGCCCAGCAGCTCCAAAGGGACACAGTAAAAAAAAGGTGTACTTAAAATTCTTCTTCAAATAATTTTATTTATCCTGCCACCTGCAAGCAAACCCAGAGTGTCATAAACCTTGCTGGTGCCTCTAGATGTGCAGGGTATTTCCTGCAATTTTTTAAATTCAATTTTTAGCCCCTGTGGCTGCATCCTGATGTATGGCAGTGGCAGAATCCTCATTCCAAGGTCACCATCAGCCTCTCAGGCCTGCCCTGGAGACATCCCTGCAGGGATCCCCTTGGATGTGCAGCCCTGTGCTCACCAAGTTCTCACCCAGCACCCAAACCCTGTCCTGGCTCAGCACCAGGGCACTGAGAGCCACCAGGGCCCAGCCCAGCTGGAGCAGCCACATCCCAGCACTGGATTTTGGGGAAAATCCAACAGCTCAGCATCCCTGGGGACAGCCAGCCCTGTGTTTGTCACTGCACAGGTGACCCCACCACCCCACCACAGCATCCAGGCAAGGCAGGACAGATCCAAGGGGTGCAAGAACATCCAGGAAGCCACCACAGCCCTGGGGACATTCAGGATCCACAAGAGTGTCCTGCTCTGACACTGCTCACACCCAAAGCTGCCACAGAAGTCACAGTGAGTGACAAAGTCATCACAACAAAGTCACCACATGGCACAGGAAGGGCTGGAAACCCAGAACCTTTCCGCACGTCCCCTTTTCAGACACTGTCCCAGTTTCACTTGTACCCACAGCCAGTGGAATTTGTGGGTTGTGGGATTTCATGTGATGTCAAAAAGAGTCCACCAAGCAGGTTAAAATATCCCACTTTTGGTGCATTCCCCACCCACTGAAGGGCACACACACATCTTCCAGCTTATCCCAGCTCCTCAGGTGGCCAGGTTTGGAAGTGGGACACTAAAACCCCTCACTCCAAGCATAGGGACATAAACAACCCTTCCATTTGCATGGCAGCAAGGAAACCCCTCAAATTCAGCCATTTCCCAACTTATAAACAACAACAAAAAAAACCCCAGATAACCTCAATGGGAAATTCTAACTTTGTTTGGAAATGTCATTTCCAAATGGCACATGAGAAATCACACTCGGACCCGGCCCTGCTGACAGGCAAATATTTATCCCCACAAAATTTCCACATAAACCCATCACTTTTGTCAGTAGGTCTGGACACTGGGAGCAGAGTGGGAAGGCAGGGAAAGGGAAGCCAGGAGGCACAGGGAGCACCAGCCCTGCCCAGCAGGTCTGAACCACAGCGACCACTCAGATCACTGCAAGCTCCTCCAGCCTCATTCCGAGGCAAGGTGCAGCTTTTTCCAATGCATTCACAGCAAAGATTTAATAGGATTTCCAAGCTATTTGCACCTTTTTTCCAATACATGCAGCCCATGCCAGCCTCCCTTCCCAAAACTTGCAGCACTCCATCACTCAGCCCCGTGTTGGAGCGGGGAGGATCCTGTCCCACACACATTTCTCAGTCTATCAGGCAGAGTTATTCCTCTGCTCTGTGCTTGGACTCTCACAAAGCCATTACCATCCCTCTCATGCACATCCATCATCAGGCCTTCAAACTCCAGAAAGCCCCAAAAAAACTTATTTTCCACTCACCATGCAGCCTGCCAGGCTCTGCTCTTCTACTCTGCGTTCCTTCATCCATCGAGAGACGTTTCAGCAAGTTCAGAGTCCGACCAAATAAACAGATGGCAGCCTGAAAGGTGGTGATTTTCTGCTCTGAGGGGGAAGTGGGGTGAGGGATTCAGCCAGGGAAGAGCTGAGCTCTGTCTGCCTGGTTGGAAAGGCTACCCTGGGTTCCAAGGATGATGCCCACAGGGAGCTGGGGGTGCAGGAATTATTTTCCAAAGCTGTGGGGTTTTGGAAAGCTGAGGGAGGAGCAGCTGGAGCTGGGAGTCCCCTATTTGCACCTCCCAGGGGTGTATCCAACACCAGGCCAGACCCCAGCGAGCACCCACCTTCACCCCACGCGTCCCCAGCAGCCACCAGCCACCTCCTGCATGGCTCTGCCAACCCAGCACACGCTGATGTGCAAGGAAATAATTCATCATTTCACCTCTGCACCACCCTGCTGGCTCCTCAACAGGAACCACACTCCCCAAAAATCACCCACAAAGCAGCACCACACTGCAAAACTCCAGCTCTGCTCCAGCCTCAGGATGGGGGGATGCAGAGAGAACCATCCTTGCCCCAGCCCTGGGGCTGCCCCAACCCAGCACAGACACCAGGCATTCCTCCATCCTGGTCCAGCACTCACCAGCTCAGACTCACAGCAAGATTTATGAAAGGATGTGGCCAGATGAGCGATAGAGATGGATAGCCCTGAGGAGTGACTGATTTCTCCCTTACAAGAGGGATAGAAATTAATTTATGAATTGGGTTCGTTGAGTTGCCAAGTGGCTTTGATGCTGGTTATTTTTTTGCATATGTTCGTGATCTATCTCCCAGCTGTTGGGGGGGGAGGAAGGTCCTGGGGAGCTGGAGCAATGCATCACTGAGCCGAGGCAGCCAACAGCTCTCAACAAAACCAGATTGCCCTTTAATCAGCCAGGGGTTGCTCTGCTTTCCCAAAGTGGGCACCTCAGCCCTCCCCTGTCCACCCTGGAGCTGGTATTGGCTGCAGACAGCAGGAGCCACTGCCGTGTGAGGATGGCCAAGCACGGCCCACCAGAGACAGCCCTGCCACTGAGTCTGCTCTCACCTCACCCACCCCTTTCTGGCTTGGAGGGACGCACAGCCGGTCAGGGAGATCTGGGACAAGGTGGTGGATCCTTTATTCCATACCAAAAATGCACTTTTATTAAAAAAAAAAAAAACCACTGAGCAGAGGGAGGATGTGGTGCAAGTTGTTCCACCATGCTCGAGGGACTCCTTCCCTCAGGGGACACTCAGGGACAGAGCAGCCAGGGGCTGAGCCCCGAGCCAAGAGCAGCACAGACAGCAGCTCCCCTTCCCAGAGTTACAGGTGCTTGGAGGGTTTTCAAGACACAAAGTAATTTCCTGCTTGAAGCAGTTGACAAATCTGCACAGAAACTGGAGAACCCTCTGTGTTTCAGGGATGGATGCTGCAAAATCATGAAGTGGAAGCCAGCCCAAATTCATGGAGCAAAGTGCAAGCGAGGGAGGAAACTGCTGGTGCCTGCTGATGGAAGGGCACAGGGACCAGCCCCAGGTCTGTTGTGACCTCCCTGCTCAGACCAACAAAGAGCTGTAAATTTTTTGGATGAGCTGTCCTGCCCACCCCTCTGTCCCCCCAGGCCATGACCTTTCTTCCTTTGGGGAAATCAGAGCCCCGAGTGCCTGAGTCAGCTGTAAATCCCCTGCAGGATCAGACAGACAAGGCAGCTCTGGGTGGCTGCAGAAGCAGAACCAGCTTGCACAGAACAGACACAGCAGTTCCTGAGGTGTCACTGCACCCCCAACATGGGCTTGGGGTGCAGAAACCATCCATGTCTTCCAAAAAGCACCAGGGGCCAAGGGGAATGATGGAAACAAGAGCAGCACTTTGGTAGTTTGGGGAAATAGAGCTTTTGCTAATTAAATCCAAGTGGCTTTGTGTTCAGAGCTAGCAAGACACAGATAAAGCCCTTTGGACCTGCAGATGTCCCAGCACAACAGTGTCCACAAAGCCCTGAGGGGCTGAGGGGAGCAGGGTGAGAGAGAAAATCCACCCATGGGCAGCCTGGGCCCACCCATTGTGGCAGAGATGCTGCTCTCGCATTTCCATCCTCATCACTGCCCTTCATCCCCATCCCCTGCTCCTGTGCCCATCCCTTGTTCACCTCCCTCTGCTTTCCTCTCCTGCCTCTTCCCCACCTCTGTTCCACACTGGAAACCCTTTCCTAGGGTGGCTCTGGGGGCTCCCCCAGATGGAATTTTCCCCTGTAAATAGAGGCAGCACTGGGCCGGTCTGACTGGTACCAGTTCCTCAGTGGGAGAGACGTGGCCTTAGCAAGGGGAGATGTTTCTGCTGGTGAATCCAGCTCTGTGAGGACCATCCCTGCAGTGGGAGGGGTTGGTGTCTGTGGGGCTGGGCAGGGTGAAGACTGCAGGGCATCTCTGTCACCATCACTGTCACCATCACTGTCACCCCTGGCTCTCCTCCTGCTGGTTTTCCGGCCCCCCCAGTTTCCTGCTGAGGGGCAGCAGGGTGTAAGCCCACGAGGCACAGATTTCTGTGATTAGGCAATGCCAGGCAGCCTCTCCCCTTTCATTTTCAGTGCCTCTTCTTCCTCTTCCCCTGGGCAGCCCCAGCATCCGCCCCGAGAGCAGCAGCAGCAGCAGCAGAGCCCTGCACAGCCATGGAGAGCAGGGACCGAGAGCCCCTGGTGAGGAAAACGAGCTCCTCGTACCACACCTTCCCCGAGGGCACTGCCAGGAGGCTCGACAAGGAGTACCTGAGGTGAGGAGCAAGGTGGGCAGAGGTTGGGCTGTGTCCCCCATCCCGAGGGCAGTGGGCTGGGGGAGCTGGGCGAAGAGCTGTTCCAAATTCCTGCCATTGCTTTGGGATGGGATCCCATCCTGCCCAAGGTGGCTGGAGGAGCCCACTTGGAAGCCTGATGGGTTTGTGTGATTCTTTTGGGGGCAAGAGGTCCTGTTGAGGGCACAGGGGCTTTGCAAGAACTTTTTCCTTGCTCTGCTGGGATGAACCAGCTGCCACTGGGTCCGTGGTGCCACCCAGCTCCAGCCTCTGCTTTTCTCGCTTTGTTGAACCCCCTGAAAACTGGCTGGCACAGAGAGAAGCTCTGACAGAGTAGCACAGAGAAACCCCACCAGCCTGGGGCTGTGCAGAGCCATTCCCCAGGAAAATCCCTCCGTGGCTGTCACCAGAGGCTGGGGGAAGCAGGGTTTGAGTTTCTGCTGGCACCCAACACGTCCCTGTCCCTCTGTGCCTCCCCCAGGAGCCTGCACAACAAGCGGCTCTACCTGGCCGTGTTTGCCGCTGTCCTGGGCAACTTCAGCTTCGGCTTCGCCCTGGTTTATCCCTCCCCCGTCATCCCTGCCCTGGAGGCTCATCCCAGCCCTGCGCTGAGGCTGGACCAGCACACAGCGCCCTGGTTCGGGGTAAGGAGGGGGGTTATCCCGGCCAGGGTGCGGGCAGAGCCAGGGGGTGCCCGGGGGGTGCCAGGCTTACACAGGAAGGATTATAAGGAGCTGGGGATCAGGATGGGGCAGAGCCAGGGATGCCCAGGGGGATGCCAGGCTCACACAGGAGGGGTCATAAGGAGCTGGGGCAGGATGGGGGCAGAGCCAGGGATGCCCGGGGGGATGCCAGGCTCACTCAGCCCCTCTCTCCACATGCCCCACAGTCGGTGTTCACCCTGGGAGCGGCGGCGGGCGGGCTCAGCACGATGCTGCTCAACGACTGCCTGGGCCGCAAGCTGAGCATCATGTTCTCGGCTCTGCCCTCGGCGCTGGGGTACGCGCTGCTGGCCGGAGCCCAGGGCCTCTGGATGCTGCTGCTGGGCCGGGTGCTGACGGGCTACGCCGGCGGAGTGACCTCTGCTTCCATCCCGGTAATGTGCCAGGGGAATGCGGGGCAGAAGGGGCTGTAGATGGGCAGGGGAATGCAGGGCAGGAGGGTTGGATGGGCAGGGGAATGCAGGGCAAGAGGTGCTGTAGATGGGCAGAGGATGCTGTGGATGGGCAGGGGGATGCAGGGCAGGAGGTGCTCTGGATGGGCTGGGGGTGCTGTGGGTGGGCTGTGGGTTGCAGGGCAGCAGGTGCTGTGGTGCCCCGGATGACCCCGGGGGATGATGCTGGGGCACCCCGCTGCTTTTTGAAGGCACCAGCAGAGCCCCAGAGCTGTGTCTGGGCGAGTGGGGATGGGGAGGATGCAGCACCAGGGCTGGGGAGGGTGTACCCGCTGTTGGTGCTGGATTTCCTCGCCCGCAGGAAAGACAAGGCAGGTCCTCAGCCCCTGCTCCTCCCAGCAGTTATTTCCTCCCGAACAGCAGGCTCGTGTTTCACACAGAGGGGAAGGCAGGGGTTGAGTAACACCAGGGCACCTCTTTCCAGTAACGGAGCCACTGGAGCACTTCTCCCACACCGGGGGAAGGAGGGAAGCGGCGCTGCCGGCCAGGCTGTCCCTCCTCTGGCCAGAAGCAGCAGAACCCATCAGGTCCCCACCCTCAGAGGGCAATTCCCCAGCAATTTGGGTTTCCTCTGGTCACAGGGTGTGACAGTGAGGTGACAGAGGGCAGGAGCAGTGGGTGACAAGGGGATGTTGCAGCTCTGTGAAGTGTGTGCTGTCCCTGTGCAGGTTTACATCTCGGAGATCTCCCACCCGGGGGTCAGGGGGATGCTGGGTGCCTGTCCCCAGATCATGGCAGTGCTGGGCTCCCTCGTCCTGTACGCTCTGGGTAAGTATCTCAGTGGTGTCCCAGTGGCCAGGGCAACACTGTGGGGAGGGGGGGCTTAAAATAAACAACCTTCTCAGCAGGTGAGGGCTTGTTCCCCTTGTACCCACCAGAACAGCTGTGCTGAGGGGGCTGGACAGGTCATTCATGCCCCTTACCCTGGTGTGTGTGCCCTGAGGGATGAATCCATAGCCCATGTGGACCTGTGGCCATCACTGTGCCCACAGATTCAGGTCCTGAGATTTTGCCAGGGCTCAAGGGTAGCACACAATGATATCCCTGTGCATCATCTGCCAGCACATGCCCTGGTTGTGGCAGGATCTTGCTGGATACTCTCATATTTGCTGGAATTTCCCCATATGATACTGCTGGAAATGCTGCTGTAACAGGAGTGAATACATTCAAAATATATTTTTTGTTATTACTTTTTTTCCTGCTGTGTTTATTAAATGAAATCATTGGGGTGCTCAGGTGGAGGCAAGGCAAGGACACCCATTCCTGAGTGGTTTTCCCCTAACTGTGCTGCTCTGGCAGGGCTGGTCCTGGACTGGCGCTGGCTGGCCGTGGCCGGGGAGGTGCCGGTGCTTGCCATGGTCCTCCTGCTCTGCTTCATGCCCAACTCGCCCCGGTTCCTGCTCTCCCAGGGCAAGGAGGAGGAGGCCCTGGGCTCCCTGTGCTGGCTGAGGGGTCAGGACACAGATTATGCCCGGGAGTACGAGCAGATCAAGGACAGCGTGAGGAAGCAGGTGAGGAAGTTCTGCATGGGCAGAAATAACATGAAAACTGCAAAATCCATCTCCTGGGTGACTCCTGAGCCACCCTCTGGATGCCACATGGCTCCCAGAGGTTCTCACTTTGTGTTTCTGCCTTTGTGCCCCTCAGAGCCGTCGGGTTTCCTGTGCTGAGCTCAAGGACCCCTTTCTTTACAAGCCCATCCTGATTTCAGGGCTGATGAGGTTCCTGCAGCAGCTCTCAGGGGTCACCTGCATCCTCGTGTACCTGCAGCCAATATTCAACAAAACATCTGTCATCCTGGTGAGCCCTGGGTTTCAGCTCCTGCTCAGGCTGCCTGGGCCTTCAGTGAGGGTTGCCCAATGCTCCCACTTTCCTACAGACATAAAACCCTTTCTTCAAAGGATCTGCCCTGCAAAAGGCTGAGGGAGGATGGGGAGCAGGACTGGCCCCACTGTGTCCCTGCTTCTCCTCTGAGTTCAGGTTCATCATCTCCAGTCTCCTACTGGGGGAACAGCCTTGGCCAAGCCCTCAGCAGCTGTAGGCACTTGTCCCTTTCCTCAGCTCAGCTTCCCCGTGGGTTTTTTGCAGAAAGCAGAGTATGATGCAGCTCTGGTTGGCCTGGTGCGTCTGTCCGCGGTGGTCATCGCTGCTGTGTCCATGGACAAAGCTGGCAGGAAGATTCTCCTGTTTGTATCAGGTATGGCTCTCTCTACTTCTCCCACTGTGTTCCCAAGGGAAGCTCCTATTGAAGGATTTCCAGGAGCTCTGCAAGTGTGCAGGAGTGGAAATTTCAGCCCTACAGGGCTCAGAAAGGGAGGCAGGGAGGTCTTTTTCCCTTGGTGGTGCTTCAGCTCCTCAGCAGAGGCATTCCCAGGAGAGGAAGCACTCACCCCTCATTCTCACTGTGCTGCTGCCTCTCTCCACAGCTGGTGTCATGTTGGTCTCCAACCTGACCATGGGACTCTACATCTACTTTGAGCCAGCTTGTGCACACAACGGCACCGTGGCCAACACCACCCTGGCGAGCTCTGCCAACCTCCCTGCTGAGCCAACAAACTACATCACCCTCATCCCCCTCCTGGCAACCATGTTCTTCATCATGGGTAGGTGCAGAGAGCTACAGGACTGGCCACCAGCCAGGGGAGGGTGTTTCTCATCCAAGGCAGGGTGATGTGGAGCCAGGAGATTGGGGTTGGAGGGGGAAGGAAGGCAGATGTCCCTGGAAGAGCAAGAAAGGTGGCATGAGGAATGACATGAATGGGAGGCATAGTGATTGCTCAGGGTTCTTCTGCACTCCTCAGTGATCTTCAAGGCCTGACCCCCTCCTCTTCGCCCCTGCAGGTTATGCCATGGGCTGGGGCCCCATCACTTGGCTGCTGATGTCGGAGATTCTCCCTCTCAAAGCCCGTGGGGTCGCCTCAGGCCTCTGTGTGCTTGTGAGCTGGCTGACAGCCTTCACCCTGACCCAGTTCTTCCTCCCAGTCGTGGTGGGTACTGCCTGGGGGTGTCCAGCAGCCCCTCCCAGCCCCTCTCTGCACCAGCTCACAGCTGCTTTCTGCTCCTTTCCAGAATGCCTTCGGCCTCGAGGTGCCCTTCCTGTTCTTCGCTGTCATCAATGCTGGGAACATCTTATTCACAGGCTGCTGTGTCCCTGAAACCAAAGGCAGGTCCCTGGAGCAGATTGAGGCCTTTTTCAGGACTGGCAGGAGGTCCTTCCTGAGGTAGGAGCTGCCCTTGCCCAGGCTGAGGGCGAAGCAAACTTGTGCTGCTGGAAGTGGAGGCTGGAGCTCCCTGTGGGACAGGAAGGGGCAGCAGTGATCACCTTGCTCTGGCTGTAGAAGCTGCCAGTTGGAACTTTACCTTCTCCTCCTGTCAACCCTTGGGATGGGAGCAGGTCACCAGCAGGGCCAGGCTGGAGATGAAGGTGTCCTGGAAGAATAACAGTGTGGGCAGGAGACTGTGGTTGCCCTTTCATCAGCAGCCTGAGAGTCTGAGGGCTTGGCTGGAGCTGAGTTTACAGCAAAAGCTCATCATGTAGCTGCAAGAATAAAACAGTTTTGCCTCCAACTGCAGGACATTGCCTTGATTTGCAGAGAAGGGAGGGATGGGAGAGGCAGAGCAGGACTGGGCCAAGGGGAGCACAGCAGCCTGCAGCTCCCCAGAGCAGTGTCAGGCACTCAAGGACTGTGAAAGAGGCAGAGACAGATCATTTGTATAAAAAGCTGCCACATTTTATTGCTCTAAAAACACACATTACACTAGAAGCCTAATGAACAAGACCAAATACAGTTCACAAAGAAAACCCAGGACAAAAGAGTGGGAACAGACAAACATCCAGCTGTAGTGCAAGTGATTCCCTGTGGGAAAGACACAGTGAGTACTGACAACACTTTGTGCTGGGGTGAGTCCTTCCCACCACACAAAGAGGGAGGTGGATGTGCCTCCACCTCCATCACTTTGAGATTTCAACTGCATAGTTAGTAGCAAATCAGTCTTACCCCTTTCCTGTGTGTCCTGCAAGATTAAGAACCTTTTATAATTATTTTTTAGAGCTAACCCGAGGTAAAACACGGCTGCAGGAGGTGGTTATGGCTGTGAGGAACAAATGGCCTCGCTCAGTCCAGCCTGACTCCTCCCAAAAGGGCAGAGGCACAAGGCTGAGCTGGGACAGGATGTGCCCAAGCATTTGTCCAATATCTTGAAATGCACTTGGCACCCCAAGGGCTATTCCTGGGACATTCAGCCGGCTGTCCTGAGGAAGCAGGGGGTAAAACAGCATGTTTGAGCCAGCCCTCCAGATGTGCCAGCTGCCATTCTGATCTCCTGCAGCAGGAGATGAGAAATCACCTAGGAGAAGATGTGCTTTATCACAGCATTAATTTAAAACAGCTTAGGACAGAGGGAGAGTGGTGGGCCAAAATAAAAAACACAGAAAACATTCAGTATTAAGCCTACCTTTTGCTGCTGAGACCCTTTTCCAGAAAGATGTTCAGCCCTGGCTGGAACACAACTTTTTCTAAGCATGGCCTGACTACAAGAGGTCTCAAGAGCCTCTGGTTTCCACTGACTTTCTGAAGATCAGGATTTCTGGCAGCCCTGAGCTCGAGCATTCTCTTTCTCACATGGCTAGGGACCAGCTCTTGATACCTTCACTTCAGTGAAACCCTTCCCTGAAGACAGTGGATGTTTTTTCCTGAGGAAAAAAATGACAGAGATGAATTGAGCTTCTCAGGGCTCAGCCTAAGGAGGAAATGCCCCACTAGGAAACGAGGTTGGACTCCAGCTCCTGAGAGAACCCCACTGGAGGAGCATTTTCTGAGTGACCTCCTTCCTCCAGCAGAGCGAGTCCCAGGGCTTTTGCTACAACATTTGGAGTGTGAGAAATCACAGTGGCTCTTTCCAGAGGTAGAGTGGTGTTTTCATTCACTGCACACATAGAGAATCATGGGTGTTACAGAGCAGCGAGCTCTGCCCTGCTCTTCACGCCCCATGGGACACAGAGCTGCCACACATGAGTGGCAGAGGCATGGAAGAGTGGCACAGTGCACAAACCTGCCCTGGTGACTGGTGTGTGACAGGCCACTGCTCCCCAGGGGTCCTTCCAGCTCTGTCCTCAGCGTGTCACCCCCTGAGCCCTCACATCTTCTTCTTTCCAAGGCCTGTAGAGCAGACCCTGCCCCACAGAGCCCCTCTGGATCCGCCATCCCTTCTGGATGCCCTCAGCAGGGGTTGGGTTGAGCCTGTGAAACCTCCAGAGCAGGGTTTGAACCTCATTTGTCCTCACACAGCTCCAAGCACCCCACAGATGCCTCTAAACACAACTAACAAGCACCATGCACTGGCATTAACTACTGGGATGCTACTCTACTCTAAAGCTCCTTCCTATCTCCACCAAACAGGCCCACATGGGGGTGAGACCATCCACTGTTGTCACTACAGCTCTTACAAGCCAGGGTGCTGTCACCAAGCCTGTCTGGCAGCATCTGGCTTGGTTCCTGCTGCAGCAGACAGCCAAAATTCCCAAGGGTCCCCACTCCAGACAGGACCCTGTAGGAGTCACCACCCTTGGAATATGGATCTGAGACACCTCCAGTGGAGGCAGCACAGACACTTCAAGCACTGTGGCCAAAGGCTCCAGGCCAGCTCAGTCAGGGGAGTCCTTGAGGCCCATATTCAGCTCACTGAGCTTTGCCACCCTCTCATGGTGGCAGATTGATGCACATTTCTCCCTTGCCTCAGCCCCAGGGCCACACCCTGCTGCCACAGAACACTGTGACAGCACTGCTGGGTCTCCTGCCTCAGTGCCAAGGAGCAGAGTGGGCCCTGCAGGTGCCCTGGAGCAGCACCCACCTGCCCCAGCCACAGGGACCATGCAGGAGGAGAGGCAGATGAGGGTCCCACCAGCTCTGTGCTCCCTCAGAGCACCCTGGAAATCTCAGCCCTTGAGCTCTGCTTTGCCTTTGGCCTCCTGACACTAAAGCTACTGCAGAACTACTCACAGAGCAAAGCTGCCACTACCAGAGACATTGACATGCATCAGTCTGCAACATTCCTCTACTAAACACTACAGAACTCCCCACACCCCCCTGAAATCAAAGCCTGTGCCCATTCCTGAGGCAGGGCTCTGCCCTTGCTGCACCCAGAATTTTTTCCCTCAGGAATACCCCCCATTCCTCCTACATGGCACCAGGGATCAGCCAAGGGCTGGGGGCTCCAAACCAGCACAACTTTGAGGGAAAAAATCTTCCTTTATGGAAAAATCCAGGCTGGTGGTGCCTGCTCTGCACCCCAGACAAGGGGTGTTGGAGCAATCCCAGTTCAAAGGTGGGGGGAAGGGGCTTTGCACAAAAAGGGTGCCCACATCCAGGAAATCCTGGAATCCTCACAGCTCTGAGCTCCAGGGAAGAAGCAGCAGCTCACAGGAGCCAGCAGCTTGAGGAAGGGCAGGGCTAGAGGAGAGTTTTCAGCACGGACAGACCCCTCTGACAGACAGACAGCACTGAGCCTCCAGCAGCATTTCTCAGAGCACAGCACAAGCCCTCTGTACCCAAGGACTCAAACTGGGACACACAGTGCTGGTGGCTGTCCCAGTCCAGCAGTTACAGCCCAGTTTTCCTCCTTCTCTCTCCCAGAAGAAGGGGAAAACACAGTTTGTCAAGTTTGTGGCCCAGAAGACAACAAAGGGGTCAAAGGACAACACACTTTTTTTGAAGAATCTGAGAAACACTCTGAAGGCTGAAATTGGATTTTGCAGCAGCCAGGGCTGTCCCTGGGTTCAGAGACCCCTGGTGAAATGAGGCAGCCCTGTGAAGGACAGAAAACAGAGCACTCCTTTCTCCTATATCCAGAGAAAATGAGTCCCATTAAAGTACTTAAATAACTAGAAATAAATTATTCCCCTTTTTCCTAATCAAAACAAAAAGCAACCATATAAAAATCAAATAAATTAAAATCCCCAGGACAAACTGGGATGAGAAGAGGGGGATCTGGACTTAGTGAGCAGTTTTGTACTGCATGGTACAAAGCAAACAGAAAATACAATGTGAAAACCACAGAAAGAGCCTGGAATAGCAAAGTAAAACATCCCAGCTGTCCACACTGAAATGGTGCAGCCTTCTCTCTGTTTGCACAGGGAAGTTGTGCCACCTTCCCATACAAAACCAGCTCAGGATTGATGCAAAAACCACAATCCCAAAGAGCAGGCAAGCAGAGCAGGTCCCTTCACAGAGGGATGCAGAGTCCCAGGCTCACAAGGCAGGAATGTTCCTGCTCATCAGTGACCCTCACACCAGCAAAAAATCCCACTTGGCTCAAGAAACAACATCCTTTTCAGCTGAGGTACAGAAAATATTGTTTCCCTTCTGCCCCAGTAGAAGAGTGAAGCTTAAGAAAAGTGCCCTTATTAAGACAAAGTAATTAATTCTTATAATTCAAGTAAATGGCAGTCGCTGCCTGTAGTTGTATCCAGAGGAAGCAGGGACTGTGCTTTGGAGGCCTCAGGATCTGCCCAGCAGCTCTGGCAGCTCCCTTGAAGAGATGGATTTTATCTTTAGATGAGTTTTTCTGGAAATCCTTTCCTGTGCAGCGATGCCTCCAGTGCCTGGTCCCATAATTAAAACAGTGGAAGACCAAGGTTAAGCACCAGGGGGTTTTAGGTGTTGTACCTGGGAAGGGCCATCCCAGGGAGTGTTCCTAACACATGGAACCTGCACTGGCAGGTCCTCTGTCCCTCCTCACCCATCCACAGGGCAGTCCAGGAAAAAAATAAAAGGTTGTGAAAGTTGTGAAAGCAGCACTCAGAGAGCCAGCACCTCTGCAGCAAAAAGAAAAGAAAATATTAAAAAATAGGGGCACTGTTTGGGTTGAGAGCTGAGGAGAGAAGGAGAGACGTGCTGAGGTCTGGCTGCTGGTGTGAGGAGAGGACACAGCCTGCCCCAGCCCCTGAGATTCCCACTTGCTGCAGTGTCCAGGGACATCGTGGTGTAGCAGGGCGCCGAGAGGACAGAGGGAGGGGCACAGCAGATTTCCACATCTTCACCATGTCCAGGAGATGCCACCCAGAGCTCGTGTCCTTCAGAGAGCCTGTCCCTCCAGGCTCCCCGTCAGCTTCTCTTCATCCATCTGCTTCTGCTGCTGGTGGATGCGGGCGTAGGAGATGGCATCTCCCCTGTGAGGACAAGGGACAGCGTGGGCATGGCAGGGACTGTCCCAGCTGGGGCTGCCTCTCCGTGCCAAGGGATTCCAGGGGTCAAACCACACTTGCTGGCCCTCCCCAACCCCCAAAGCTGGGCCCATCCACCCAACAGTTGCAGACAAAAGAGTGGGACCCTCAGAACCCCCAAAACTCAGAGCTTCAGCAGCCCCCAGAACCTTCCCTCACAGGGCAGAAGGGTGGGACCCTCAGAACCCCCAAAACTCAAAGCTTCAGCAGCCCCCAGAACCTTCCCTCACAGGGCAGAAGGGTGGGACCCTCACAACTCCCAAAACACAAAGCTTCAGCAGCCCCCAGGGCCTTCCCTCACAGGGCAGAAGGGTGAGACCCTCACAACTCCCAAAACTCAAAGCTTCAGCAGCCCCCAGGGCCTTCCCTCACAGGGAAGAAGGGTGGGACCCTCAGAACCCCCAAAACTCAGAGCTTCAGCAGCCCCCATGACCTCCCCTCACAGGGCCCTGAGGTGACGGAGATTTTCTCTGCCATGAAGGAGAATGTGGAATGATCCACGCTCACACCTCAGCACGGTTTGTGCACCAGCAAAGCAGAGCCTTAGGGAGGCAGATGGGGCAGCTCTGGAGCTCCATCTCCCCCTTCCCTGCCCTCCCTGAGCACCTGAACCTCTCTTACTTCTTTCCTAGGGCTGACATTCCGTAGAGCACGCCGGTGGCGAAGGCGATGGCGTTGCCCAGGAGCGTGGTCAGCGTCAGGCTGAGTATGACGGGGAACACGGCCATGCTGCAAGACAGGGGCAGCCCTCAGAGCAGGGCCCCGCTCCCCAGGGGCTGCAGGGGTGTTCTTTCCCCGGGTGTGCCCACCATGAGCCCTCAGGAGCATCCTCACCTGCAGTAGAAAGCTGCTTTCTGCCAGGCCCGCAGCCGGTCGGCCCTGGCGGCCACGGCGTTGGCGAACTCGATGAACTGGCAGCAGAAAGGGGCCTCACACAGGAACAGCACGAAGGCGTTGAGCCTCCAGAGAGAGGAAACCAGAGTTAATCCTGCTTTTAGGCACCAGAGTTTGGGTCATCAATGCCCCCCAGGCCCACAGAGAACAGATATTCCATGCTCCATGCAGGTGGAGGGATAGGAAGGCCGGGCCCCACTCTGCTCCCCCCCTCAGTTCTTGATAATTTCCAAATTTCCCAGTCCTGCTGCCCCAGATTGATTTTGGACAAGGGTATCATGGCATTTACCTAAAATCCCATAAAGAAATAATATAAACAGAATAAACCTAACATCTCAACCTGCCTGGCAATTCCCAGAGCCTGGTAGGTGTTTCACTCCCATCCACTGCCCAAGCAGGGCAGCTTTGCCCCCCTCAGTGGGGTCTGGTTAACAATGCCTCCCTCCCAGCAGGAAAATGAAAACAAAACCTGCTCACATCATCCACACGCCGGCTGCGATGTTCAGGGGGTTGATGGTGACACAGTTCCAGAGACCAGAAATGGCACAGGCTGGAAAGAAAGAGGTTTTCAGTGACCACTATGACCAACCCTGAATGCCCTTGGCCAGCACCTGTGGGCACTGCAGTGCTGCACAGGATGGTGGGTGGAAAGGTCTGGTGGCCCAAAAGGAGCCTGGAATGCAAGGAAGAGCCCTCCTCTAGTCTCCTTTTGCTCTGAGTGCTGTTCCAACAATTATTTCCCTTGTGTAGAGCAACATTTGCCTCCACATGGAGCCCAGGATGTGCACCTGGATTTTATGTGCCAAGGTAGACAAACAGTGCCAGCAGGTTCCACCTCTGAGCAGCACAGGGCAAGTTCAGCAGAAACATGGCTTGCACAGAGGAAAATAATAAATACAGCAGAGGTGAACCCAGCTCTGCCACTCACTGCTGGTTCTGTGCAGCTTCACCAGAGATGGGCAGAAAAAAGCCAAGTTGGGGTCTCTGGTAATACAAAAGGAAGTGAATAAAGCCCAAAATAACCCCAGTGCTCCTGGCTCTGTAACTCAGGGAGAGGAACCAGGCAGCAGTGACTGAGCTGAGCTGCACCCACCTCCCTGCTGCCTCATTAAACTTGCAGAGTGTTCCTGGCACCTGATATGGGCCCTTCCCTCTGCCAGGGCCGCAGCTGGCACCAGGAACTCGAGCTCAGCTGGGAGGGCAGGAGACACACCTCAGCAAACATCATCACACGGCAAAACTCCACCTAAAATGGATTCTATAGCCTTTAAAGGCTGTCTTGGGGATGATGGAGAGCAGCAGAGCCTCTCTCTGAGGATGAGACCAGCCCTGGATTGAGGATTTTGGGTGTCTGCTGAGGGGATCCCTGAGCAGAGGTGCTGTGAGCAGCCCTGACCTTCAAAAGCCTGGCACATGCTTGCAAGGTTTCTTTTAAGCAGTCGCTGCTGAATCCTCAAAGTTCCTTTAAAAATAGTTATCCTTGTTTACCAAGCTGGGAAGCAGAATTGCAGGCAATGGCAGGACAGATTGAAGGTCATCCCATGAGCAAATGACCTCCTGGTCTTAGGAAATACCAAAAAACCTTATTTTTTAACACTTCCTAGAACTAAGCCCACAGGACCCAAAATCTTTTGTAGAGCCCTGCAAGAACGAGATCAGCTAGCAGAGGGGATATTCCAGAGGTTTTGCTAATGTCTGTGCTCCAAGGGCACTTCTCACCCTCCCATGCCACAGGTTCCACTGTCACTGTCCCCAGGGGAAACTGAGGCACGGGGGTGAGGTGATCTCTTCATGGTCCTAGGTGCAAACAGCTGGAGAGGAGCAATGGCAAACAGGATTCCAGCAGAGCACAGAGGTTCAGGCAGTTCCCAGCAGGTCTCCACCACACAACAAACCAAGAGAAGCAGAATGTTCTTTTCCAAGCACGTTTTTTTTCCCTAATCAAACCAACCAGGGGTTGCTTTGCCAGGTTTCTGGTTCGGTTTTGTCCCCAAACACTCCAAAACAACCCTGCAGCACCGTGTCCCTGCAGCAGTCCTAGCTCAGCCACCAGCCTGGTTGGCGGAGGACTAATGACCCAGGAAACAGAGCTGAGCAAGCCCCACGTCAGCAGGAGCAGCAGGAAAGGAGTCAAAGGTTTGGGATCACAGGAGCACTGCCCCCAGAGCTGCTGCCAACAGCCACAGGACAACTCAGTGACCTTGGGTCTCCTTTGCAGAGCTGCTTGTCCCACACAGCCTGGTACATCCTTGTCCCACCAGGGCAGGAGCTGATCCCACCCCTGCCAAGCCAAAAATTTGTTTTTAAAATGTTTTCTTTTCAAACAGAGGCCTCACAACAGGGTTAAAACACAGATAATGCTCCATGGCACGTAAGCTATGGGAGACAGACAGTTCTGCCATTTGTTTAACTGCTGTCCCATCTCGAATCCCTGAGGAAGCACAAATAACTGGGAGCTAAAATGAGGGGGGAAGGACACCCTTCCCTACAAAGGCTCTATTCATTTCCAGCAGCTGGTCACTGTCCTCAACACAAGCCTATTTTTGCTCCTAGAGTGTTTTACAAAAGCCACAGACTCTCCTCGTCCCATTACAAACAGGAACACAAGGAGAGAAGGGACTTGGCCAAGGTCACCAAGCCAGCATGTGCAGGAGCCAGAAAGGGATCCTGAACCTTGTCTGTCTGGTTCTTGCTCCAGCCCTTGGATTTTTCTGGCTGCAGCAAGCTGTGGCTGCAGGTGTTTGCATGTGGCAGATGTTGTCTGCTGGTCTCACCTCCGCTAACGAAGTTTCTCTTCCTTTCTGAGGGAATTTTTCCTTCTGTAAGAAATAATCCAGCCCTGTAGCAGCATTACAATGCAGTTGCTCACAAAACTTATAAATTAGTTCTGTTCTTTCACAGCGAGCTCTGAGAACAACAGCAAACTCCAGCCTTGCTGGTTTATTCATCACCTCTTCTCCAAACCATCCACCTTCAACAAGGTGGTGCTGAACAAGCAGCATTTTGAAGAGGAGTGTTGGTACCACGGGGCACTGGTTGTTTTTTCCACAATCCCCCTTTTCCCTGTTCATAAGGAGAGTTTGTGCTTCATTCTCTGTCTGATAAAGAGACAGGGCTCCAGAGCCAGCTGTCACTCCCCAAATCTTTGGCAAACCCTGTTAAGAACCTGGCTCTTCTTCCAAAAGCTTCTCCCAGACTCACCCAAAGACATAAAACTCTCATCTTTCCTGTAAAAACAAGCCACGAGGTCGCAGAGCTGTGAACAAAAGGTTGGAAAAATAATCCAAGTATAATTCAGCTGCTTTGAAACACATAGACAGAGAGGGAAAAAGAAGAAATTTGCACTTTCAAGCCATTCACGAGCTGCTGTAGCACGAGGCTGGCAGTGCCACCAGCATGACCCACCAGCTCTTCACCCTCCATCCACATCACCCCGAGCTCTGCATGGGATAAAACTGCAGGAACAGTGCTGAGGCTCCTGCTACAGCCACAGCCCGTGGGAAAGAAGCTGCTCCTCTGAACCCCCACCTGGGACCTGTTCCACAGACACTTCCCAGCTGGCTCTCCTGGCTGCTGGCCGGGCCAGGAGCGCGGGGGCCTCCGGCAGGGCACGGGGTGTGCAGAGCAGTCCCACCAAATCCTGTCACACCTCCAGCATTTCAGCACCTAGCACATGGAACGGTGAGAGCAGCACATGTTTCACCAGCCTGGCCAAAAAGGGCTTAGAGGAGACTGCCCAGTGATACCACAGGGTGCAAATGTCAGCCCCAAAAACATGGTGGGGTTGTGCAGCCCAGCCCCAAGGCAAAAGGCAGGCATGGGAAGGGGCAGGCAGGGGGAGAGGGTGATCAGACACAAAGCTCCAGCTGATGGAATAAATCAGGGCTGATTGCACTGGCTGAGAAACCTTCTTGTTTAACTTGAAGTCGTGGACCTGAAGCAGGAGAAATTCTCCATCCTGTGCTCTGCAGGAGATCAGACTAAGCGGTCATAACAGTCCCTCCTGCTTTTAAGAGCTATTAATCTCTCCACAGAATGTAGCAAAACAGCACTCCAGGACAGGCTGATTTCTGGCAAACTTGCTGAGACTCTTTCCCTGGGAAAATTTTTTTCAGCAGCAGGTAATTCTGAGCTCAGCCAACTCACTCTGCATCTGCAGCTCCATTCTCTGTGTTCTACCAAAGCCCTTAAAAGCAAACAGCACAAACCCAAACCATTCTTCACCTTCAGCAAAACCCATGGGCAGGCCTTCTGCAATCAGCAACAGGAGCAATGGGAAACATGCTCTGACAGTCAGGATGGGGGGGAAAAAACAAGTTGTAGGAACATATAAACAAAAAATCAAATAGGATAAACCAAACCCTGTGGCCATTCTTCCAGCCCTGACCTGACCCCATGAGCCTGGTGCTCATTGTAAAACCATCTAAATTGCCTGCCAGGCACTAGGCCTCAGCTGCTGCTCCCATCACTGCCAGAGAGTGCCACAGCCAAGAAGAACCTCAGGGATTTACAGATTGCCCTGTGACGTCCTGCTGTGGGTGCCAAAGTTCAGCAGGGTCAGTGAGCACAGAGCACATCCCTGGTGGGCTCAGTGACCACAGGGCACATCCCTGGTGGGCTCAGTGGGCACCCAGCACATCCCTGGTGGGCTCAGTGACCACAGGGCACATCCCTGGTGGGCTCAGTGAGCACAGAGCACATCTCTCATGGGCTCAGTGAGCACAGAGCACATCCCTGGTGGGCTCAAAGCACATCCCTGATGGGCTCAGTGAGCACAGAGCACATCCCTCATGAGCAGATGAGCCCACCCTGCTGCAGGCACAGCCACCATTGTCCCTTCTGCCCCAAACACAGCAAACCAGCACCCAGAGCCTGGCACAACCCATCACCCCAAAACTCTTCATGTCACTGCCAATATGACCCCAAAACGGGGTCAGGAGCGTGACAGGAGCTCTGTCATGCACGAGGGGGCACACAGAGGGGAGGGGATACTCACACATGCCCCCGATGACCCCGGCAATCCTGCAGAGCCACCTGTACCACCAGGTCATGCCCTCATCGGCCGCTGCTGCCTCGGGGGCTTCTGCTGCTGCTGCTGCTGCTGGGAGCTGCTCATCCTGCGAGCTCATCTCCCCCCGCTGCCGGGGGCTCAGCGCCCTGCCACCCACCTGAGCCCCCAGGTGTCACCCCCTGGTGCAGCCAGCCCCGGGGACAGCCCCTACAGGCAGGCCTGGGCCTGTGCCCGTGTCCCCATGCAGGGCTGGCCCCCCAGGGCTGACAATGGAGGCTGGCTGGCTGCAGAGCGGCGATGCCAGCGGGCCTGGAGCTGCTCCACGGCCGGCTCGAGCTGCATTGTGGGTCCCCCCCGGCAGCAGGCAGGGCTTTGCCTTTGATGTCACTGCATTAAAAGGCTGTGGGCAGAGCTCTGCTGCTCATATTCATCAGCACAGGCACAGCCAGCACCTCACTCCAGCTCTGGGTGCCCCCGGGAACAACTGGGTGTTGTTTATCCAGGCAAGGCAGTGTTTGCTGCTCCAGAAAGGGAAACAGGAATGCTCTGTTTTCCAGAAAGGGAAACAGGAATCCTCTGTTTTCCAGAAAGGGAAACGGGAATCCTTCCACTGACGGGAACTGAACGCTGTTGCAAAATCCTGCTTTCCAGATAAGGGGGTTGCACTCCCCCTTATCTGACTGGAATTAGGTTTTCTCCCTGAAAATGGGAGCAGAAGTAGCACTTTGCAAGCAGATGCCCCAGCTGACAAGCTGGTGGTGTCCAAATGGGACAGGGGAACACCCTGAACTCTCCTAAGTGAGGAAGGCAACAGCTGCATTTTGTGCAGATGAACGTGGAACACAAGCAGAGCCCAGCTCTGCACGGTCGATCTGGAACAACAAATAGCAGTGAGACTTGGGATCCAGGGCAGAGTGGGAAGACAGATCCCATCTGCTAAAAGGTTACAAAAAAGGGATTAAGGAAAGGATGTCTTTTCATTACCATCTCCTGTCAGACAGGAAATGAAGGCCCAGGGCCTGCATCACCCACGCACTGCAGAGGGATAGCTGAAGTATCCAGCTCCTCGAGGATCTCACTTCAGGAATCTATTTTCTGGCTCCTCCAGGAATGGAACGTAAATCTGGAGGCTGGCAAGCAAAAAACTCCAGGTTTAACCAGCAAAAAAACAGCTATTAATTAAGAAGAGTATTTGTGGTTGTAGAAGGATGTCAGAGAATCTAACTGAGAGAAAGCAGGAGCAGGGTTAAAACTGCCCAGGCAGAACCATTTATTGCATCCAGCATGAAGAGCAAGTGCAGATGTGTCCAGCCAGGCTCCAGGTGCAGAAAAGACACTTTAGGCAGTATATTGTGATTTTGAGAAGGATGACAGATTTGGACCAAAGCACAGCCCAATGTTCAAGATACTAAAAAAAAAAGGAAATAACCTAAAAAATTCATTTAAATGAAACTTGTGTATTTACCGCTGCTCTAAAATCCCTCTTCCTGCCACAGCTTGTCCATGCAGCCTCAACCACAGTTGTTGTCAAATGAAGATACAGATTGATAGCACAGCTACTGTTTTTACCTGGATAAGTCAGACCTGGCATCAAACCTGGCATTAATTATTTTATTTTCTCACAGAAAAGAAGAAGTGGTATCACTTTCAGATATGCAACAGCAGAACCACAGAAAGGGTGGCTGGGGAGGGACCTCAGGATGTCAATCCCACATAAAGCCAGCTGGCACCAGGGTTTGCCCAGCAGTGCCTCAGTTCAGCCAATTTCTGAAAACATTCAAGCTTTGAGTGACCTGTCCCAGGGTGGCACTGCCCACTCCACACATCTCCTTGTGCTGGCAGTTTATCCTCATACACAGCTCTGCCTTCTCTATTCCATTCCAGAACTTCACTGTGCCTCAGTTTTGAGGGGCATTTACACTGCAAGAGAGTGAGTTTAATGGCTAAAACATTCCTTGTGCTGTACAGAGGTTTATACCAGAACACCAAGAAATCAAAAGACTCTCCTAAAAGGTGCCACCACATTACAGAGGCAGGACCCTGCCAAACTCCAGTGCCCAAGTCACCTCCTGCAGACTTGTAAAGTGCATGAATGCCAACCAAATCAGACAGAAAATCCATATGAGGAAGATTTGCTAAATATTTGGGGGTTACATGTGTTTTGTATGATCTTAATCAAGACTGAGATCCCAAAGGAGTCAGCAGACATTGCTCCTACTCAACAGATGAGGAAGCAAGAAGATTAAATGTGTGCTGTGAGCAGGCAGCAGTGACCAACTGGGCTTTTCTCAAGGCAGTCCTTTTATTTAGGCTCAATAGCATGATATTCAGCCCAGAAATGGGTTCTGTGATCCTTAACATTCTCATGGAATTCAATTTCAGCTTGGCTTCCTGTTGACTGCCAGAGGAACTGCTGCTTCCCATGGAACACCACTGTCCTCATGGTGCTGACATCTCGGACCTGCAACAAGAAAAACCAAACCATTTTATCTCAGCAGGCTACACAAAAATACTGGAGACTTGCAGATTGGTCACTCAGGGAAAAGCTGCGCTACAAAGGTTAGAAGAAATACAGTAGAGATGAGAAATTTTCATTCCCATCAGAGATGGGAACACAACAGAGATCTGAGGCTCTGATTTGTGACTGAACTGTGCATCTGGGTGTAAATCTGTAATGGAGATGGGTTTGTCCCCACCCCAACGATCCCCCTGGGGTTCCTGCCTCCTCACCAGGATGTAGTTGAAGTGAGTCTGGTTGCCCTCAGTGCCCAGGTCAGTGCTGAGGGCGCGGATGGAGATGCGCTGCCGCGGCGCCACCGTGATGAACGTCCGGCACACCACGCCCTGCCCCTCAGCAGGAACCTGCACAGGATTCACTATTTCACCCTGGGGGCCAAACAGCTGCTGGTCACAGTCTGGCAGGGCAAAGGGACAAGAGAAAATGACTTAGAGAAGTATCCAGCACCTCCAAGGAAGAAATCATTTAAATTAAACACAAGCAGAACAGTTTCTTTAGGTATTTTCAGCTGGGGATCTTCAAGCATTAGCAAATAGCTGTGGGGGATTTGCTTTTAAACAAAGGGGCAGTCCACAATTAAAACTGATTCTAACACACCTCAAGAAGGGCATTGTTAGCTGCTAAAATGAAGCAAGGTTTCCATAGATTTCCATAAGCAACCACCATTCATGGAACTCTGTGGGCCTTAATCTAAAGCAAGAGCAAACCTTTCAGTACAGTACCTTGGTAATATTTTTTGGTTGCAGTTCTGCTGTTGTACTGCAGAATGACCCCGTTTCCTGGCAGCACAACTCGCTGTTTCACAATCAGTGTGTTGGTTCTGGAATTTATCAGTGACAGAGGGAGCTTCCTGCAGCCTGTCCGCCACATCATTCGCCCAGAAAACAGCAGGATCTCACCTGGAACGGATGAGCACAGGGCCTAGAAACACTTTTCTTTCAAGTAAAAGCCAAAGTCTCTCTTAGACAGGTCTGGAATCAAGTAATTTCTGCATCTTGTTTCTATCTTATCAAAATCTGTCATGAGAACAGGCCAGTTAACTAATCTAACTGCTGATTCCAGCTAGAGGGTACATTAGTTTTATAACAGGCCAAAACAAGCAGCTTCTTTAACCCCATAAGCTCCTTTCATCTCATATCTACCAACAAAACAGGTAAGAAACCACTGTGTGAGGGGAGGACAAGCAGCATCTTCACTTTGTTCCATCTGGCACCAACTTGGTGGTACAGAAAAACTCAGTAAAATGGTTTCAGAGATTACAGAGGCTCTGAGGCAGCCAGAGCTTCTCAAGGCACCAGAAAAGTGCAGCTTGAGATGCAGCTTTGCCAAAAGGCCAGGCTGGAGCCCAGAGCTGCAGGCAGTACCTGCAGTGCAGTTGAGGGAGCTCTCCAGGATGGTCACTGAGATCTCCTCCCTCAGGGGACGCCCGATGGCCACCGTGCAGTCCCTGCTCTCCACGCCTGTCATGTTGATGATGCCAGTGGCATTGAGAAACAGGTTTCCACAGACACCTGGACAGCAGAGACAGGCGAGAAACACACCCAGAAGGAAATACAAGAAAACAATTCCCTTTGTGGCACAATGAACAGATAAGGTCACATATTCTGGGTAAAGCATAGGAAGAGTCACAGAGTCACAGAATTGGAAGGGACCCACAAAAGGATCATCAAAATCCAACTCCTGGCCCTGCACAGGGCTACCCCAGGAATGACACCATGTGCCTGAGAATGCTGTTTAAACACTCCCTGAAGCCTTGAGCTGCTGTCCCACAGGCTCCCAAGCCAGAAGAGTTTTGGGAAGCACAGGGAAGCGAGTCACTGTTCCTAGCTCAGGTAACATGGACGTGCTGGAACAGCAGAGTTTCCCTCCCAGCCAGATGCATTCCCTCCCATGCTCCTGTCCCTGTCTGGCAGCAGGATCCCCACAGCCCAGCTGCACACAAGAAGCTCCTTTTGGCTGTGTCCTCCTCACCTCCACTGGGCTTTGTCTGCTCCCGGGGCCCAGCAGACAGAGGCACACCCAGGTCCTTGTGTCTGTGCTCTGGGGCAGCTGCAGCTGCTGGCAGCTGTGTGGCTGGTGTCACTGAAGGCAGCTGTGCCCCAGGGGACTGGGTCCCCCCCTGCTCAGGACAGGGCCCTGCAGAGCAGCCACGCACCACGATGGCCTTGGGGAAGTGCCGGCAGAAGAGGGGGTTCACAGGCTTGTGGGTCAGAGAGCTGAGGCAGAAATCCTGCCTGGTCTGAATGCCATTCCCACAGGATGTTGAACACTGCAGAAGAACAAACCCAAATTTTTATCTCTGTATTCCAGGTGGTCTTTGGAAATAAATGCATTGATAAGCTCATGCGTGATCTGGGGGGGTTCACTGATGCTCTTTTACCGTTTGCCCTGTCAGTGCTCTTGTTCCATCAGCTATAAGATGCCCCCCCTTCCAGGGGACCTTCCAAACTATATATTTAAATTGCAGAACCACTTCCTAAAAAATCCCAAAATATCTGCATTCCAGGAGAAAACATGCCAAAACCATTTCTAGGCTGCAGCCAAAACTTGAGCTGAGGAAGGTGGGAAGCAAACCTACGGCTGCTAAACACAGGGCAGTGGAAAGCATGGAAAACACCCCTGGAAACCATTTAGCATTTCTGTGGGAAGCCAAGAGACAAGGCAAAAGTTGTTATTTCTCCCCTGCAGCCTCCAGGGAAGGGAAGAGGTGGAAAATTTCTGCATGTGAAGGGGAGCAGGTACCTCTGACCACTCGCTGAAGCTCCACTCATAAGAGCACGTGCGGATGACGCAGGGGACACTGGTGAGGGGCTTCTCTGCCACAGGGCACAAATGTTCCTCCTGCAACACCTCCTGGCCATGCAGGGTCTGCACACAGGTGACCAGCTGCACTGCCAAGCCCAGCCCACAGCTGGAGGAGCAGGGCCCAGCTGGGGTTACCTTCCACCTGACAGGGCAGGGAGGACAAAAAGTGAGTTAGGGATGAATCCCCACCCTGTCTCTCACTGCAGAAAAGGCACTGCAGCTCCCTCACCCTTCCTCCTTCTTCATCCTCTGCCTCACATGGTCCATGGTGCTTGGAATGCAGCTTGGGGCAGGTTTGGAGTTGGATACAGAGGGCACTCCCATTTTGCCAGGAGCCCAGAGATTTCAAATGCACACTAAATCTTATTCTGCATCCATCACTGCCCTCCCCAGAGTGACACACACAGACTTAACTGCAGAAACAATCTTATCTCCTTCCAAAACACACACACCACTGAACTCTCAGATCAGGATCAGACCCAGAGGCCCTGGGAGTGGCATCCTGTAACAAAAGTTCCAGTAGCTTTCCAGTCCCACAGCAAATAGGGCAGGGCAAGCTCACCACAAATCCTAAGGAAAGTGCAATGCATTTCCTTCAGTTTTCAGAGCAGCTGTTCCAGATTCTGAGAATATTTAATTCTTGCTACTTTCCTTGATGTTCTGTGGAAATTGCACAGCTGGCAAATGTGTCACCACCTTGTGCAGCTGTAGATTTGCTCCTGCCTCCCCAGAGTAATAAGGGATGGAGAGGTTTTCAGTTTTTCTCTGAGGACTATACTGATTTCTGTCTGAGATGTACCAGGAAAGACTCTGAGTTTGCTGAGTATGGAGCAGTGCTACAGCTTTTGCAGCTGGCTGTGCTTCCAAAGAAGGGAAGAGCAGCCTGAACCCTTCCTTTGCCATGTCCCTGCAGACAGAGAGAGAAAGGAAAGACCCCTCACTGTCTCACTGTCTCCTGCTTTACCTTGGTGGGCAGGGGTTGAGCTCACAGATTTCCACCCTGCTCTCTGGCTTTGGCACTGGCTGACAGTTTTCCTCCTGGGTTTCTTCTTTGGTGTCAAAAGCCACACAAACATAATGCAGCTGAGTCTTACCTAGGAAGGGAAGCAATCTGACTGTGTGGTTTGGATGCAAGGGCTGAAAACAGGTCAGCAGTGTCACATCTGTGTGTACAAAACAAGCAAACTCTGCCCAAGCCATGGCACTCTCACTGCACTCATCCCCCCAGCTCTGAAACACAGTCAGACCACCCTCCAATTATTCTGTTCCAAAAAATCTGTGATCACAGCTACACTTGGAACTGTAGAGGGGGAAAGACCAGCAGGGCCCCGAGGTTCCCAGGCACTGAACTCACACCTACAGCCAAGCAACATTTCCCTGCAGCACAGAAAGGCCTCACCTCTACCACAGGAGACAGAACACTCCCCAGCTACAGGGCTCCAGACATACACAGTCTGATTTTCCAGCTGGACATGCCCAAGTGGCTCCAGAGGCTGAAGTAAGTGTGCATCTTCCTCCTCAGAATAGAGCAAAAAACAGCTGCCCTAAACAAACCACCACCAAACTGAAGGATCCAGCAGCACAATTAAAGAGGGATGGAGCTGTCAAAGTGACAGGATGAGCCTTTAACCGGGCACAGCAGTGGTGTAAACCACCCTCCAGGCTCCAGGAGTAAGCTGGTGGCTCTTAACTGGTGGATTAAAAGTGCAAAGCTCCCAGTGAGGTTCCTGCAAAGCCAAGCCAGCAAACTCACTTTGTCCCAGCCCAAAGGGCAGACATTGACCACACATGGCACAAGGGAGAGGGGTTTTTCCTCTGCTGGGCACAGGCTGTCATCCACCACAGTCTCCAGGCCATCATGGAACTGCACACAGGTCAGGTTCTGCTGGGCAACTCCAGTCCCACACACAGCAGAGCATTCATCTCTCTGAGACATCTTCCACCTAAATGGGAGGCAGCTGCATCACCCCATCTCCCATCTGCACCAGGGGGGTTTACTGTTCAAGACACTGCTTACAGAAATGGGTCATGCAGAGTATTCAGCTTCTCTGTTTCCAAAGCCTTGTCTGGATGTGACTGAGAGGACAATTTAAGTCCTTCCAAGGACTAAAAGCACCTAAGCTATAGGCTAGAGTTCACAGTGCAATCACTTTTTATTGAGCACTGAAAGGTCTCTGAGGGCAATGTCTGGGCACCCTTGCTCCTCCTTCCCAAATAATCAACACAAGGATCAACCCTCTTTGTTGGCACCATCTTGGAAAGGATGTGAGAGGCATTTCTTCTGGATATACCCTTAAATATCTTCATTTAGCAGATTACTGTAAAACACTGAAGGACTATTTCCCATTCCTTCAGCTGACATCTCAATTATCTCACAGAAAGGACCAAGAAAGACGAACATGGTCTGGGATCTGCTACCCCATTATAATTAGGAAAAAACAACTTCCTACTTCTCCTTTTTTTGTTTGTTTTGTTTTTTTGTGGTTTGTTGTTGTTGTGTTGTTTTGTTTTGGGCTTTTTGGCCTTGACAACACAAATACAGAGCCTGGGTTAAGTGGCAGAGCAAGGCAGGAATTGAGGAATTCCTCCCAGGAACACCAACCTGTAGAGGCATGGCTCCATGGCACAGGGCTTGTGCTCTGGGAGGGGCTGTGGCAGCTCCTGACACTTCTGATCCTCTGTCACTTCATTCTTGGTCTGATCAAAGCACACATGAGCCACTGGCTGCACCCCTGGGAAACAAAAGAAAAAGGAATTAAAGTTATAAGTGAGCAGCTCCCCTCTGTTATGGAAGGAAGATGCAGAGATTTTGCTTTACTTGATCACCTGGGTAAGAAAATGGGCTGTGTGGGAATTCAGACTTCCTTTAAACACACAAACTCATTCTTTGTGATATAACCTCCCTCAAGAGTTTTAAAGTGATTTTCCAAGGTGAGCACCCCAGCAGGGAGAAGTCTGATTGATAACCCACTGCCAAAATGCAAAGGTTGTTCTAAACTGGCTGCTTGAAAGAACAAAGATATCAATCATAAATTGGAATAAATTACTTCTAATGATCTGACTGATGAGGGACAGCAAAATAAGCTTGAGGAGGGAGCTGGTTTGAAATGCCATTGTGTAGAAGTGACCAGGTAACATCATCACACAGCCCTTGTGCTCAAACAGCACCAACCTCCCCAAATGCATCAGCAGCAGCCAAACCAGAGGCACTGGGAGAGAAACTGGAGATTTCCAGTGCCTGCAGCAGGCAAGGAATGAAATATTCATAAGCTACAGCTCTAGAGAAGATTTTTAACAATAATGAACATAAAAAGTCAAACTCAAAGAAATTACAAGCAAAGCTAAAAGGAGTCTCCTTTCAGTGAATGGGCTGCAAGGAGAGCCAGGCATTCCTGAATCTCAAGCACCATGACCCTGAGCACTAAATGCCCAGAATCCATCAGCAGCCTTATCTTTGCCCTACCCTCCTTGTTTTAAAATATTGACCATTGCTGAGGAGGGCCTGTGCATCACTTTCAGCTCTCAAGGTGCAATTTCAGCCCAGATTCCCAACTTCCTGTTATTTTAAGTTCCAAGTTTCTCATTCTTTTTTCTGTTTGTGGCTGCATTAGCTGGAGGCTCTGGAGCATTTTGAGCTCTTTACTTCAGGGTTTCAGCAATCACTTCACCTGGGGGATTTGCTGGAGGAAAGCTCTCCAGGCATAACTAGTTGGGTAGATTGACTTCCATAAATATTCATTAATGCATTTTCTAAATCCTTGTCACAGAAGTCTTGAGAGGCCTGACAGTGTCATCTGAATTATCTGGTAAACAAGATGTCAGGCCATCTATCAGAGTGAGCTGTTACAATCTGCATTATGATTCCTTCAGGGAGACAGAAAGGATTAGCCATGGCACAGGAATAGAATTCAAAGAAGGAAGTTTCATAATTAGCTCTGAGGCTTTAGTGAGACACCAGATACCCCTTTGGTCTCAGACTTCTGATGTTTAGCCAACTTCAAATTACAGTCTTCAGTAACTTTGAAAAATCTGAGAAAATTATTTAGTCTTAAAACCAAGAGTTCAGTTCAAACCTATTTAAAAATCCTCTTTGTGATCAAACATTTTCAGTATCATTTTGATGATTCAGCTCATTTGCTGATTAGTTAATTTAATTCAAAAGCCCCAGCACTTTTTCCTTTGGTTCAGTTGAACATTAGCAATCATTTCCAGCAATCTGCTTTGAAATTCAGTTTAGAGCAAAGGAGAAGTCTCCATTAAAAGTCAGGACTGAGTCCTGCTGCCTCACCTTCCCCACAGGTCACTGAACATGGGCCCTGCTGAGGAACCCACAGATAGCTCAGGCTCTCCTTGGGGACAAAGTAGCTGAAGGTGATGTCAGGGTTGGTGGCATTGCCATATTCTTTTGTGTACCTCCTGTAGACCTGGGGAAGGAAAAGCTGTGGTCAGTGCAGAAGAAAACTTGGATTTATTTCTTAGGATGGAGGAAGGAGAAGCCATCTCTCTTCTTTCCACCCAATCCTGAGCCTCACTGCAGTGCCTCAGTCCCACCCTGTGAGTTCTGGGCACTGAAGTGAATAAGCCAAGCAGAAGGTTTAACTCAGTGTGGTTTTCCCCACACAATCACCCCCAGTGCCAGCCCCCAGCCATTCCCAAGAGCAGCAATCCCATCACTCCTCAGTGAACACCATCTCCCCTGGCCTTGGACACCTGAATCCACCACACCTGGATTCTGCAGCAAAGCCACCCACACCAGGCCAGTTCTGACTGGGCCCCCTTCCAACTCTGCTGCTTTAATTCACCTGTATTTCAATTTCTTCCTGGGTTGGCCCATCCACATGGATTTCCTCCAGGCTTGGCAGGTTGTTCTGGGTGAGAAACACTCGGTATTTGATCTGTTTGTCCTCCAGAACTGATGGGTAGGTGACATTCAGCGAGATTTTTCCTTTTCCAGCCACCACGTACTCTCCTTTAACCTTCACAGCTGGAGAAGCCAGAGGAGCAGTGAGGTTATGAGACATGATGTGGTCACCAGGGTCCCCTGGTGCTGGCCAGGCCACTTGGTAGGAACCAGTTTGATCCAAGTTTGGCATCCCATGGACCATGGCTCCTACATCTTCCCACTGGAGAGCATCCCACAAGCAAAATGCAGCACCAAAAATTCCATTTCTTTGTTTGCACCAGCTCCTTTTAGCCCTGCCTGTATCCCCTCCTCTCCTTTTCATTCCACTCACCCAGGTGTGTGAAGAGAGGCTTCCTGTTGGTGACATGGACTGAGGTGGTGTTGTAGGGCAGGGACAGAAATGTCACATACTCTGGAAGGGTGGAAAGGAGAAAGATGTGGTCACCTTCCATCACTGAAGCTCTGTGGGAAAGGATGGGGCTTGCAGGTCAACTGCTAAATTCACCCTGGCCCTGCTCCTTGCCTTGAACACAGAGATGGTGACACAGCAAACACAGCTGAGCTGCACCCTGTGTCCTCTTCTCACATTTCTTTGGTTCTTTTTAGGTTCTCTGCTAAGATCTCTACATGAGACTGCAAGAGCCAGACCAGTTCCCAAATTTAACAAATCAGGAAGCAAGGACAACACTCTCAGGACATGGTGGGATTGGTGGGCAGGGCCAGGAGCTGGACCCAATGATCCTTGTGGATCCCTTGGGATATTTGTGATTCTGTGATCTGATATCACCCCCAGCTCCCAACAATTTATGGGACTTCCCAAACAGTTACATTTCTGAACCACATCCAGACAATTATGACCAAAAAAGGCATTCTGCCCACCTCCCAAAATCCATCTCCATACCCTCCATAAAATAAAACCAAGAAGAAGCAGAAGGGAGAAGATTTGGGGCACTGACTGCACTGAGGGGGAGGATTACACACCTTTAGCTTTCCCTTCTGTGTAGGATCCACTCACTTGGGTGCAGGTGGAGTTGTCACCCCCACAGACCTTGCAGGAATCCATGGCCTTCCTGGAGCCCATCTGGCCATCACATCCAAATGCCTGAGCAGAGGGGAGAGTCTGTCAGCCTGGCCTGTGCTGAGAAAACAAGTAAGCAAAAGCAACATTCCTGAGCTCCTGAAACTGCCCTTTCCATCTGGAATCTGGATTTAGGAACACAATAAAGGAAAAGATGTGTTTGGACCTAGAGATGCCACTGGGCAGCATGTGCAAAGCCAGGGACTGGGAGGTCTTAGCTGAGAGCACAACTCTCAGAAACGGTGACATTTTCTTTCCCATAAGAAGCAGCTCAAAAAGTCTCTCCTGTGACCTAAACCCAAAACTCTGTGCTCTCTTCTATGAACTCTTTCTGGAGGGAGAGAGGAAGGGAAGGAAAAACAAAAGCCCAAGAGGACAGTAAACATGAATGGCAGGTTCTAAAGGAATCTTCAGCTCCCCAGACTCCACAGCCAAACCCAGCTCACATCACTCCAGTCCCACGGAACTCAGAAGAGAGATTCTATCCCCATTCCCACGAACAAGACTAATTCACACAAAGCTACAGGAGGATCTCAGCAGGCTTAACAGCAAAACATGTGCAACTGCTGAATTTATGCTGCAGCCACTGATCCCAGGCTTTGGAAGCTGCCATAACATGCATATTTATCACTGCTGCCAATGAAAGAGCCAAAATCAGAACAGGTTGTGCCTACACCCTCTGCTGTTCATGGGGGGAAACACTTCACAAAACATGATGAGCACGAGGATAATGAGAAAAACATAAAATTTACAAGGAGTATTCTGGGAATGTAAAGAAACAACAGAAAACATCCAGCCGGGTCAGCAGTGAGCAGTTCCTAAAATGCAGACAGCGCGGGGGAGTTGGATCCAAGGTCATCAGGAAAGAATGCCTTCCTCAGGTCCAACCCAGGGAAAAACTCCAGAAATCAGACTGCAGTTTTGATCAGCAATACTCCAAAAATCAATCTGTTGACCTGTGATGCCCAGGCTTTGCTCCTTATCTTGCCACTGACTCAGTGATTCAAATAATGGAATTTCCCTCCAAGACAGTCAGCGTTTTATGGGGCTAATTACAGCAGGCAAGCTGAGCAGCTAATGATGTCTCCTCCACCAACACATAAACCAATTGCTTCTTGGATTAGGGATGAACAGCCCTGTGTGTTTACTGCATAATTAGCTGAATGTCTTATCTAGAGGGCATTGGATGCACAGACAGAACAGGAGATTTTTGGACTCCATCCAACACAGCAAGAACAAAACTCTCCTCTGAGAAGAGCTCACTCTGTTGTTTGGGACACTGTGGTTTTTCCTAGCACGATTTCCCCTGGTTCCTGTGGTGCAGATCACCTGTCAGGGACTCACCTGGACTCCCCAGTCACTTACTCTGCATCTCCCCATGACACACAGATGGAGATCCCCGTGGTGCTCTGTGTCATCCTGCTCACACCTGGTTCCATCCAGGAAATTGTCCCCGCGGCTCACCATGAACTCCTTGCCCACAGCCCTGCACATGTGCTTGCAGAGCAGGTCCCCTGGAGCAGGCAGGCACAAGGAAGGAGTTATTCTTTCAGGAAGGCATGTGACTGCTCACCAAGCAATGGGAAAAAACCCAGAGAAGTTGTGGATTCCCATCCCTGGAAGTGTCCCAGGCCAGGCTGGATGGGGTTTGGAGCAACCTGGGAGAGTGGAAGGTTTTAAGGTCCCTCCCAACCCACACCATTCTGGAATTCTATGATCTCTCAGAAAGCACCCAGGTTTTATGTGAAAACTAAAACTCTCAGTGAAACTTTTCATTCCAAAGCACAGAAGTCCATGAGCACAAACTGAGGTTCTGGACATTCCTTACCCTTGGCAAAGCCAACAGCAGAGGTCCAGGTATAAAAGGATGGTGTTTCTACATCAAGGTACAGTGGCTTTAAATTTGTTGCTGCACATTGTTCAGCCATGAAGTCCTGCTGGGTGATCAGACAGGCCTGGATCCCAGAGAGATAATTGTGTAAGGGAAGGAAGTGACTGAGCACTGACATTTAACCCTCTAGCTAAAGGCAAAATGCAGCGCCTGGTGATTGAAACACCCAAACAACTGCAAAGAAAGAAAACCACTTTAAAGAAAGGCTGCAGGATATGCAGAGAATTGTGCTTGGAAGCTGATATCTTTGCAACTTATACAAAATAAATAGATAAGGAAAACAGGAACAATACAAGAAAGCCCATCTGAAGAAAACCATCATTGTGAGTCACCATTTTCTCAGCATCTGTCCTGCTATGGGGCATAGAGAAAATGCTTCATTAGATGTGAACAATGCTATTAAATAATCCTGCTGCCTTCCATGGCACAAATACCTCTCCTGCTGTACACCAGATCTTTACCAGAGCACTCAGCTGTGGGAAGGACAGTCACAAAACACCCATCCCTCAAAGGGCTCAACAGTGAGACACAAGTTCAGACGCTGCTGAGCTCCATTACCTGTGTGTTGCACATCTCTGCTTGCACGCTGGCACCGTGGCACTCCTGGCCCCCAAAAGCAGGCCTGGAAATGACAGAATTCCTCAACAGAGGCAGCAAGCAAGAGGAAAATAAAGAGGAAGACTCAGCCTTGAGGCCCTGAGCACAGATAGGTACCCACATCTCACCTGGGGTTGTTACAGAAGCGCTGCCTCAGCACCACCCCCCCGCCGCAGCTGCGGGAGCAGGGGGACAGGGGGCTCCAGGCAGACCAGTGCCCATGGACCACAGCCATGGGGTTCAGTTCCTCCAGAGAGCTGCACTGACCCTTGGAGCACCACTAGGAGCAAGAACACACACAACTGGCAGCAGTGAACACGGCAGGGCTGGGATCTAAAAGGCTGGCACAAGTCCCTGTCTTTGGCAGGCCAGTAACAGAGTCCCAAGGTGAATGAGGCACCTTCTGACAAGGGGCTGAAGAGTCCCCTTCCTAATTGGGTCTAACATCAGGCTGGGGTCAAAGCAAAGAGCACACCAGTAGAAGGAAGGCACAGATATCAGGCTATAGAACTGCAAAGCAGCTCCAGAGATAAACACAAGGTGGAGAGACCAAGATCAGGACACAATGGTACCAGTTTAGGTCTGGTTTCAGTTCCCTGGCCAAGGGGCAGTGAGTGCCAGGTACCTTCCAGACACTGACAGAGCTTTGCTGTCTGAGCCCCACAGCCCCCACACCCAGTCCTGGTGGGAGCCTCCTTACCTTGTTGATCCCACACTCAGTCCCATCTAGAAGGGGCACCAGAAGCCGAGTACAGCTGGATTTGTCTGCTGGATGTACATGGCATGAGAGAACTTTACAGATGTCCTGGTGTGACAAGAAAATCAGGGAGTTCAGGGAGTCAGGCTCAACAACACAGTCCCAAAAGTCTAGAGAGGGCATGTCCCAGGTTTTCTCCCAGACACCCAACAATGCAAGTTCCTTCATTTTTCCTGCTGTGGGCAAGTCAAAAGATCCTCACTGTAGTGATCACCAGCTGTAATGCTGGAATATGATCAACTGAAGCAATTAAAGTTTCACCCACCTTAGTGTTTTCTCATTAACGAAACATGTCCAGATGGCAGCTATTAAACACACTGTGCTTCCCAGACAAAGGGATTTGGGCCATGGCAGGAAAGCTGGAGGAATCCAGTGAACAGAAATTCCCCAAGGCAAGACCCTGAGTGTGTGCACCCAGCACTGCCAGCTGTGCACACCAGCACCAAACAGCAAACTTTACAGGAGATGTATGTGGAGGAAGGAGGTGATGAAGAGAAGGGAAACATTTTGAAAGCTTTGCCAAGAAATCTGTGAAAAGGTGCAGAAAAGCACCTTCAATCCCTTCAGAATAAAAATGCTGCCAGCCAGCTCTCCCAGATTTTCGCTCCTGAACATTTCCCAGCTGCCCTTAGCAAGACAAACAAACTTTCTACCTACAACATTGGTGTCAGCAAAGGTGCAAGCTGTGGCCACACTCCCAAAGGCAATTTTACACTGCTCATCTGCTCCGTAGTACAAGCCAGGCTTCCACCCCGGGATGCTGCCGTCCATGGCCGGCAGGTCATTCAAGCAGCTTGTTTGGCCTGTACTGATAGAAACATGAGGAATAACACTTTCCCAGCTGTGGGTAGTGAGGACAAGGACATGTTTGCAGACTTGTGCTGAGTTTCACTCTGGGAGTTGGCTGCTGCTTTCCCAGACAACACATGCTCGCTGTGGGCTGGGATGGATTTAGTTGCAGCAGCTGCCTGGAGATGCTCACAGTTCCCTGCTGCTGGAGTTTTATCCCATTCCTGTCCTGCACCCAGCCAGCACAGCCTGCAGTGCCTGGATGCTCTGATGTTGTAAATAAAATGTGCAGGCTGAGCCAGTGTCTGAGAAATCCAACCCAACCCAGGCACGTCAGGCACCAACCAAAGCCACTTCTAGCGACGTGAAGCAAAAACTGGGTTTAACCTCAGCAACAAGTGCTAAGAAAGAAACAAACCCCAAGCTTTTCACTGCTCCTCATTTTTCAATTAACTTTTTTATTCTTTGAGTTTTTCTCTCCTAAGCTCCCAGCATAGGGAGAACTCAACCATTCCCTTACCTGACAAGGGCCAGGAACTGCTCCCGGCTGCAGGGAGACCAGGTGAGGTCGATGCTGTTGTGGTTTCCTGCTGAGCCCATGATGTAGCCACTGCTGCTGCACAGATTCCCCTCTCCATCGTGGGCAATGCCAAGGCTGGAACAGAAGCAGCACAGAGCCCTGAGAAGAGGAAATCCAGAGGCTGGAGCCTCCCTTCTCTAAGCAAGCACTGAGCTCCCTCTGCAGCCCTTCCTTCTCCTGTTGTCACAAAGGGTTTCTCTCCTCTTTGCAGCTTCTAATTGTCACAGGACATGCAGGAATGCAAGAAATGCAAGGAACTCTTTCCAAAATAATCCAGAATGATGACCAAAAGGGTTAGAATAATCTATGGGAAACTCCCTTTTATGTCAAGGGGTCCTTTTGCTTCTTTCCTAAACTGGAGGATGTTTTTACCTGAATAAAACCTGCTGGGCTGCTCTGGCAGTTTCCCACTGACCTGTGCCCAATCTCATGGGCTATGGTGACTCCAAGGTCAAAGCCAGTGTCCTGGGTAATGACACAGCTCCAGAAGGAGGAGCAGACTCCCCCTAACTGAGTCACCCCACGAAGCTCCTTGTTCCCATCAGGCAACTCCAGGTCAAACCTAAAGGAAGGGAGACATAAAGAGGAAAGAGCAAAGAACCCCCACAGCTAAAAAAGCCAGGTCTAGACATTCAGCTAAATTTATCTGAGCTTTCCTAGTCTAGCTTTGCCAGCCATTTAACATTTCTTTTGACACCAGTGCCCACTGCTCAAATGTTATGATGATTCCACATTAAAAAAGCCAAACATCCTCAGAAAGCAGAAGTGAATAAAACAACCTAATCCTATTTCCCAGTCCCTCCCAGGGCAGGGAGCTCAGCACCTGGTGATGTAGAGGACAATGTCAGCATGCTGGGGGTCAGAGTCGTTCTGGGGGTTCACCTTCTTGCTCCACTCACAGACACTGATGAGGGAGGAGGTGATGTTGGTGGTGATGTTCACCTCTGCCTGGAGGGAAGGCACACGTTGGCACATTCCAAACAGCCTGGAGCTTGGGCAAGCCTCAAACACAGCCCTCCCCTTACCTCTGGCTCTCTCAAAACCAGCATTTGCATGAGGTGAACTCTGAAATGAGCCCCCAGTGAGGCATCTCTGAGCAGCTCTGCTCCCTGAGAAGAGACAGAAAGGATTCAATAAACAGGGGGCCTTGGGGAGTCCCACTCCCTGCTCCCAAAAACTGGGCTGCACTCACTACAACACTAACATATGCATTACAAATGTGAATAAATCTGTCAAGAGATAAGAAGTGGTTGGATTTGTCAGACATTCTGAAGCAGAGAGAAGAATCTGCATGAAAAGTCTCATAGGGTAGAGTGAATGCTAAAGACTTTTCTGCAGTACACACTGAGAAAAATTCTTAATAATAGCAAAAAGAGACATGAAAATTCTGCAACAGAAATAAAAGTGAAGTATAAAATACAAAATGGATTCAGTGGATTTAGCTCAATCCCAGGGTGAGAAAACTCTTTACCTGTGTTGCAACATTAGTAATGAAATTAAGAGCTACATTTTCTATGTGGGTTTTAAACCCTCTAAGGTTTCCTTTTACTCCTTGTACAAGGGAATTTGGGGGATTTCATGCCCAGGGAAGCACAGGGGAATGCCCTGCACACATCAGTTCTGCACCAGGGACAGTTGACCCCAACCACCCTGGGGAACAGAGGCACTCACAATGTTCAGGTTGGCCAGGATGTAACGTTCTGTGTCCTCTTTGTGGTACAAGTAAACATCTGACCCTGCCACCACCATCAGCTCCAGATGTTTGACAGCTGCCTCAGCCCTCTTGTGCAGGCGAGGAGGAGCCCACCCTGCTGGACAGCACAGAGGGACACCAGGAGGTTCAAATGCACCATAAAGGTCCTACAGATCCACTCCCTCTCCCCCAAGGATGCAATAACTCAGCTGCAAGTCCACTTTTCTAGGGGTTTGCTCAGCTTCCCCACTTCTGGTGGTGTCTTTCAGCTGCCAGCAGCTTTAGCAACACGCCTGTGCCCTCAAAATAACAACCAGGCACCTCAGACACACTGGGCACACCTCGGTGAGGTGAAGAACCTTTTCAGGTCTATTTCTGTATTTGTAAACACCAATTTTCCCTCTGAGCTCATGGAAGCAATGCTCCAGGAGACAGCTTTTCCAGCAGGGCTGTTACCTCTGGCTGGCTTTGCCTCTCTTGCAGCACTTTTGAAGAGGATGTGGGGGCTGGAGAAGCCGAGGTCCTTCAGCAGAGCCACATCTTTGCTCCTGACTGGCCTGATGTGAATCTTCTCCTCACCCACAGTGACCACTCCTTGCTGAAGCAGATAAAATTCCACCTCTGAGTTACTCCTAAGATATTTGCTATCCATGGGGATGGCAGGGATTTATTCAGCGGGTGGTTCACACATGCTTGGTGCACGAAGCTGCCACCTCCAGAGGCTGTTCCTGCTCATACTCACCAGCTGCCCTTCACAGAAAGTGACTCTGCTGCTGGCCCCAGGAGGATGCAGGGCTTTCCCACCTGCAAAGCAGCTCCCTGGGAATCTCCTCAGTAAAACCAAGGAAGAGTTCACCACCTGGCTGCTCACAAAGGAGGAGGAAAGGAGGGCATGGTCCTCTAGGAATTCAAAGGCATAGAGCTGCCCCCAGGCCTGGATGGAGCAGTGCTGGACCCGACAGGGCCTCAGCCCAAAATGTTCTTCTTGACAAGGGCAAGCTGGCTCAGCCACAACAAACTCAGGTACTGAAAGAAATGAAACAAAACCAGAACAAGGGGAGCAGTTATGAGGAAGGTTGATACACAAAATCCCAGTGTAAGGTCTATTTCCCCAGGAAAAATACCCTAAAAATGACAACTGTGGCCTCTTGGGCTCATGGTGCCAACAGCCAGAGAATTTCTGTGCTTTTGTGTATTCCAAAGTGAGGATAATCTGACTGGGAACACACAACAAAAACTGGCACCGAATTTATTGGAGCTTTTGCTGTCTCAATAAGGAGAACAGTTCATCTAAAAAAGGCTGAGACAGTTTTGTTCCTGCAGATTTTAACTGTTACTGAGTGGGAATTATCATAATGCAAAGACACTGGGATGAGCACTAGGTGAACTCACAAGGAAACAACATCCTTCCTTCAGGGATTTGAGACTTCAAAACATCTTTATTCTGAACTATCATCAATCCAGAACCAGAATTCAAATTTGTTTGTGCATTTATTAAAGATAATCATAACAATTAACAAGTATTTAAGATTACCCTTAGTCTAAAGCTTTTGTCAGAAGAAAAACACCAATACAGAGAATGGGGGCTGAGCAGAAATGTGCAAAGAGGTTGAGCAGATGTGAAGCTCTGACACATCTCTCCATCCACTCACACTGAAACCCAGACTGTCTCACTTGCACTGGGACTCAGAAACACCAAAAGCTGGTAATTTCAGGGGGTGTTAATCAGAGTTTTCTGCACTGCCAGCCACACAGGGTAAAACCCTATGGCCAGATGTGTTCTAAGCCGAGGGACACTGAGCCCTGCATACCATCAGCCACTGAGCTGCTTCCAAAGTAAGACACAACATCTCCCGCATCCAGAGCGCCCAGGAATTTCTGCAAGAGGAAGAAGAAGAGCAAAAACAAATGGACACGAAGCTCTCCCTTCGCTGGAAGGAACGCCAGCAAACAGCTCAGCAGCCCCGGTGCCAAACCCTCATGGCTGAGCAGGGGCTGCACAAAGGAGGGAACAGCTTTATCTTCGTGATTAGCGAGCTCGGACAGAGTTTGGCTTAGAACCGCGTCGTCTCCTCTTCTTTTTCTTTACTTTTTTTTTAGCTTTTCTTAGAAGGCGGGCAGCGTTCCTGGAAGGGCCGTTGCGAGGTCAGACTCACCTCAGGGAGCCAGCACAGCCCCAGCGGGAGCACGGCGAGCGCCCGCAGCGCCAAGCTGACGGCCATGCCGGACAAACCGAGCTCTCCCAGCCGAGCACCGAGAGCTTTCGGCCCGGGGCCTCACGTGGAGCGGAAGGGAAGAGCAGAAAGAGCAGAAGCAGCGCTTGTTTGAGCAAACAGTCCCTGAGCAAACACGCTCAGAGCGGGCCCGCGGGGGACGCGGCCACGCCGGCCGCCCTTGCGCAATGACCGCGGCTTCTCCGGATTGTGCGCCAGCCCCGGCGGGCCGAGGGGCGGCTCGGGGGCCGTGTGGCCCTGGGGACACACCCGTGTGGGGTGGGGGTCACCCCACGACCCCAGCCCCGGAACCACGGAACCGCCTCCCCATCCAGCCCGGAACCCAAGCGCGGGCCGGCGTTCCCCGGCGGGGCGGTGCGGCGCTGTGCCGCTCCCCCTGCGGTAGCGCCGGCCGGGTGGGACTCGCTGTCCCCTGATCCCGATCCCCGTCCTGGTCCCACCCCGCTGAGCCCCCCATGGCCAAGCAGAGCCCTGCGGAGCCGCAGGCGGCGGTGCCGAGCGGCGCGGCCCGCGGGAAGAGCAAGAAGAGGAGGAAGAAGAGGAAGGCCCTCGGGGAAGCGGCGGCCGCGTCCAAAGGCCCCGGCATGGCGGCTGTGGGTCCCCCCCGCAACCCGCAGGAGTTCTCCTCCAACTGGAAGGCGCTGCAGGAGGTGAGGGGGACCGGAGGATGCGGTGGGGACAGGGAAGCAGCGGGGCCATGCTGGCAGTGCCTGAATGCAGCTCCGCGGGGCAGGGACACCTCCCACTGTCCCGGCAAAGCCCAATGTCCAGCCCGGCCTTGGGCACTGCCAGGGATCCAGGGGCAGCCTCAGCTGCTCTGGGCACTCTGTGCCAGGGTCTCCCCACTCTCACTGAGAAGAATTTCTTCCCAAAATCCATCTAACACTGCACTCCAGGGTGTTGTCAATAGTCCCTCTCCCCCTTTCCTGAAGGCTCCTTTTAGGTACTCCAGGTCACTCTAAAGCCTTCTCTTTTCCTTTATCTTTCTATCTTTTTTTTTTTTTTAATGTCATTTCAGCTGCTGAAACAAAAGGCAAATAACTCCAAGAAGCCCATCCCCACGGGTCAAACAGACACCAAAAAGAAGCAGCCACTCAAAGCAGCCAAAAGCCGAGAAGTCCCAGCAGTCAATGGGAATGGGAATGTGGTAAAGGTAAAATCCACAAATAAAATGGAAAATGGTGCTGCTAAAGCTCCTTTGGCCAAGCTAGAATCCAAGGGGGTTACAGCAAATAAGAACTTAAATGGCACCAAAAGCAATGGGAAAAGCAGCAAAGAAAAAAGGAAAAATGGCATTGTTGTGAAGGAGAAGGATGAGCTGAAACACAAGAGGAGGAAAGCTGAGGAACCCCTGGAACAGCAGCCTAAAGAGTGAGTATTTCAGGCAGCAGCCATGGATGTGAATATTTATTGTGGGAGGAGCACAGAGAGGTACATTCCAAGCAGCTGCACTTTTCCAGACTAAATTCTGAAAGAAATAAGGAACATTTTGCCCCCACTCCTCAGACACAGCAAGAAACCTGCAGAGGTGCCAGCCATAGACTTTATTTTCACAGGGTTTATCTCTTGGTTTTAAAAGTAAACATACTTTTTGTACAACAGACACCAGATTGCTTTGAGAGTGTTAAATGTAATTAAATCTGTTCTTCCCAGGGCTGACATCTGGTTTGATGATGTTGATCCCAAAGATATTGAAGCAGCACTAGGACCTGAAGCAGCAAAAATTGCCAGAAGGAACCTGGGGCTTGAAACAGAGCAATGCCAGTCTGTGGAGAAGGTGCTGGTTAAGGAAAAGGCTTTTGATGGGTGAGTGACATTGCAGGGGGAAGGATGGAATCAGTGTGAGAAATGGGAAGATAGAAACTTCCAGAAACACTTAAAGGTTTGATCTGCAGCCTTGGAAGAAGCTTAGATTGATGTAAAAAAAAAGTACACAGACATTAAGCAGAAAAATCATAAACTCATTTTTCTATAGTTGTAAATAAGAGTATACCTTAAGTAAAAAACTGTATTAATAAGATAGTGAAGGGTTTATAATGTCAGGGTGTAATTGTACAGAGTAAGCTAAGAGTTGAGAAGTTTAATAGAAACAAGTGAAAATAGCCCATTAGATAAAAGTATACACAGTGCAATAGAGATAAATAAAAGTGATAGGTTAGGACAGCAAAATAACTTTGTAGCAAGTGTCTGTTAGATTAGAAAGTTATAAATTGTCTTGTAACAAAGAATTTATAACTAATCTTGAGCTATAACCAACTACTTACCCTCATAAATCTCACAGCCCCTAGTCTGTACAATAAGTTGCTTTTAACCTGACTGTAGTCCCATCCCTTCAATTAAACAACAATAATAACAATAATATCAGAGCTATCAGACTGGCTTTTGCTAACTGACCTGCACAGTGAGCTGACATCTCCCTGCCCCTGCTGCCAGGCTTTGCCCTGCTCACATCAAGGTGTCCCCAAGGTGTCCCTTTGCCTTCCAGGCTGACCAGGGCCGTGGCCATGGACTGTGAGATGGTGGGGGTGGGCCCCAAGGGTGAGGACAGCATCTTGGCTCGGGTGTCCATCGTCAACCAGTTTGGCAAGTGTGTGTATGACAAGTTTGTCAAGCCCACGGAGAAGGTGACAGACTACAGGACAGCTGTCAGTGGCATCCGGCCTCAGAACGTAAACTCAGGTACCAGGGGTCCCCCAAAGAGGGAGGATTCAGTGGGTTGGCACAGAAGCCTCATTGGCTGAGCTTGGGAGGGTTTGAGACCTAATTTGGGAAAGCAAAATGCTGAGATTTGACTTAAAATTAATGCTAAGAAAAATTGTGGGAAGAAGTGTTTTTATACAGTGATCATCAACACCTTTGAAGGAATTAACTGGTGGAATATAGTATAAAAAAAAATCATTTCCTTTTCATGCTGTACTCTTTGTAGAATTCTCTACACCCTTGAAGGAATTAACTGGTGGAACATAGTGTATAAAAAAATATAATTTTCTTTTCTCTTTATGGAATTCTCTATGTTCTAACAAGCAGAGATTCAGTGTACTGTACAATAATAACAGTCCCAAGGATCAGTTACTTCCCAGAAAAAAAGCAGTAGTTGCTCATGGAAGGTGTTTCTTTGTGTGGCATTTTTAGGTGAAGACTTCAAAACAGTTCAGAAGGAGGTGGCTGAGATCCTGCAGGGAAGGATTTTAGTTGGGCACGCCCTGCGGAATGACCTAAAGGTACAGTGAAAATGGAGTTTCTGATAAATCATTCTGGATCAAGGGACACTGAAAATGGAGTTTCTGATCCATCATTCTGGATCAAGGGAACACTGAAAATGGAGTTTCTGATACCTTGTTCTGGATCAAGGGAACACTCCTGAGCTCCTGGAAACCTCTGAATCCCAGCCCTGTCTGTATGAGCTGGGTCTTGTCCTTTCATGGCTTTAAAGTGCCTCTTGCAGTGGATGGGAGGAAATAATGGGCAGCTGCACAGTCAGCTCTGTAAAGTTTCATACAATAGCACATTTTAGACTGAAAATGTGATTTCTTCTAGGTCCTACTTCTTGATCACCCTCACAAGATGATCAGGGACACACAGAGATACAAACCTTTCAAAGAGAGAGTCAAGGTAAGAGACTGCTGGGAAGGTGCTCAATTAACAGACTCCAGAGCTGCTGACTCACTCCTGAGCTTGCTTTTACCTCACCCTGTTCCTTCTTTCCTACCTATCCACCCACAAATCTCCTAATTAATTAATTATTCCTGGTATTTCACCAGCAGAGGCTAAGATGTGCTGTACTTTGAGGAACATATTTTTACATAACACCCATCTCTGTTATTTCAAGTCCTGTGAGACAGCATGGTTTGTGATCTGTTCTGTCCCCAGAGTTCCAGGCCATCCCTGAAGCTGCTGTGTGAGAAGCTGCTCAATGTGCAGGTGCAGACAGCAGAGCACTGCTCGGTAGGTACCTGCCCACAACAGCCAGCTCTGGCTCTGGTTCAGCCCCCAGGGCTGTGCCCTCATCCCAGTGAAAATCAGCAAATTCTGCTTGGAAGTGACATTGTCATCTCTGCTTGCTCACTGTTCACTCATTTCATAAACAACTTCTGCACAACTCTTAACTCTGAATTCTTGTTCAAATTCCCAGGGATAAAGGCAATGATCAAGATCTGTTTACCCTAAAAGCAACATTCTGCACTGTGGCAGGATGGATAAACAGGGAGACACCTGAACCTCAGCAGATCCTTTATTTCAGTGGGCAGGAGGATGGAAAAGAGGAATGAACTGGGGAAGCAAAACTGGGAGGGGAGCTCATAGATGCTGTATCAATGACTAAATTCTCTTAGGACTTTCCAATGTAGAGCCTTGTGGTGGGCCCTGCACTCTAAATACACCATTTTCCCCTTTCCCTAGGCACAGAGCCTACATGTAAAAAGAGATCATGAAATGTTAATTGGAAGGATGTATTAAAAGGATGGAAGATTTAGCTGTTTATTATCTCACATCTTTGTCTGGTTCTGTTTCAGATCCAGGATGCACAAGCAGCTATGAGACTTTACACCCTGGAGAAAAAGAAATGGGAAGCTGCTGTTAAGAACAAAGCTAACAAGAAAAATTGTAAAGCTTAAAAAACACAGGGCAGAACCTTTCATCTGCAGCATTTGCTGGTTTGATGTCACATTCCAGATTTGGAGAGAAGTCAGAACTGACAGCAGCTACTTCATAAAATCAATCCAAAGACAATGCTACAATAGCCTGGAAGTGCAGGAATGCTGCTGGTATCCCGTGCCTGATGCCTGCTACTGTGCTCAACCAACCTTTGTAACAAATCCCTCAAGTTGGGAAGAACTTCATCAGTTAAATTCCTTCAACAGAAATAGACACTGAATAAGTTAAAAATATTAAATTATGATAGACGAAGGAAGAAACTGTCATTGCTTTGTCAAAACTCCAAGGATTAAGATCTTTATTTCAAGTATGTTGAGGCCCACAAAGTGGGGTCTACTGTAAGGTGAATTCTTAATTATTGCTGTTACACAGTTGTGGTACCCAAACCATCAATAAATACCCGTTTGTATATTATTAATAGCCCAATATTCCTTTTTTCTGGTGAGAAGAATCCTCTAATGGAGGCTCCAGGCTTTTGTATCCAGCAGTTTTGAAAGTGTTGCATCCACCAAGGTCAGAATCTCCTGGAGAGAAACGTGAGAATTGTCAGACAGAAGATTACCTTGTTGCTCCACTTATTTTTGTATTCATTTATTAATAAAAACAATGTGTCTAACACAGGTCTTTGAAGTGGCTGCTGTTACAACAGGAGAGGGAGCTTTCTCCCCTTCTGGGATTATTTTTTTCTGTGCTACCTTGGGGCTGCAGTGTTCATTGAAAGGGTGCAGGCAATGCCTGCAGGAGAACAGTTTGTGACTGTCTTTGAGAACAATTCTGTAAATACAAAACTAAAATCAGCAAAATTAAGACTAACCAGTTCTATTGGCTTGATGAACAAACCTAATTATTGGTTTCTTGCCAGCAAGCCATTGCAAAAGAAATATAAGTGTAACACATTAAATAGCTCTGGTAACTTTGCTGGTTTTTCCTTTTTTTTCAGTGTGACTACTTGGTGAAATTTAATGCAAGTTAAATCTTCCCACAAACTGTCAGAGAGGTTTTTTTGGGTTTTTGTTTATTTGTTAACAATGCCACTTCCAAATCAAAAATAAATTGGATGTAATATACTTATGGCTTTATTCCTGTAAACTTCAGCCTGGTTTAGCATGAGGACTGCAATAAATTAATGTAATGTTGCAAGAGACCAGAACATAATTTTTTAAAATTTCAGCATTAACAACAACAGCAACAAGAAAAACTACTTTCAATCATTTGTTCTCAGTAATTAGAACTATCCTTACAAACTCACTCTTCACTCCACATGCAGCTAATTCTCTAAATTTCTGCACTATGATCAAATCCCTCACCAGAAATAATACATGAATATATTTTATTATCACAGAGACTTCTCCATACCGTGCTGAATGGAAACTGGAATTTTATTTCAGACAACAGCTTTTCCATTTTGTGGGACCTCATATTCAGCATAACCTCATCTGCAGTGCCAATGAACAGAAAATTTCTGGTTAGAGCACAACTGCCAGTGGAACTAAAGGAGCACAGGGAGAGGACAGAGTTACACAAGGAGGAGGCAAGAGAAGATGAAGTTAAAATGTTTTACCATCAGAGTGGTATTTGTTTGGAACAAGTGGAGTGAATTCTCAGGAGGATGAATGCAATTTTCTCAGACATGAAGTCTTTCCTGAGAGCAGCTAACATGTCCCTGAGAGCTGCTGTTGTGGTTTTACTGATTTTGGGGCTGGGAGAGAGGAGGAGACTCAACAAGTGGCAGCAGCAGCCATCTCACCATACTGAGCCATCTCGTTCATGAGCAGGCACAGAGCCTCTGCCACCCCTGGCTCATGGGAATGAAGGTGATATTCCTGTTTGATCAGCTCTGTTCCACTGCCCTTGGAGTCCAGCAGAATTGCCAAAGCTGCAGTTTCTGCAAGGAAGACAAACACTGCTGGAGCTGCAGACTGCAGGATCTGTTCCCATCCCCTCAGAGCTGGCTCAGGGCACCTTTTCAGGAAGTTGTGCTCATTATTTTCAGTTTTCCTAACAACTGTTCTGAACCATAACTGGGAACAAGTAGAAGACCAGATATGCAGAAGTGATTTTAATTTCATGTTGATGGAGCTGATTGGTAATTAATAAAAGCAGAACTGCTGAATGTTACCTGAGAGCCTCACAAGGGTGGCTAAAGCCAGGCAGCCATTCTGCACCAGCCTTTTTCTTTCTGGGTTCATCCTGAGTGCATCCAGCAGAAGTGCTGCTGTGGGCTCATAGTCACTGTCAGCTAAGCAACCTTTAAAGAAAATAAACAAAACACACAGGAAAGCCCAAAATTTCAGTATCCTCCAGGCCAGAAGAATAAAGAGTCCTGAATACTCAACTTATTCTGATGGGGAATAGAAATGAGATTTCTGAGGGTGTTTTGCTCAGCTTTCCCAGTGGAATGATGGCACAAGGGCAGGCAGTAGGTAAATGTGACAATATTGTTGCATGAGGAAGAAATAAGACAGAGCAGGACTGCAAGGATGGGTTCCTTAGTGCAAATGATAATGATTATTTCTTTTTTAATATGAAATACTGTTCCAAATCAACCAAGCAAATAGCTGCCTACCAGTGGACTCCCCATTAGCAGTCTCTGGTGATTTAATTGCTGCAGCTCATCAAAAATGGCTTCGTTAGGGAGCCACAGAGCGAGTGCAGGAAGAGCAACCCAGAGAGGATGCAAGTTCCTGACTCTGCTGCCCTCTCCAGCCCAGCAGCCCGGACTGCAGGGCCACCACTGACACAATCCCAGCCTTTCCCATGCCCAAGGGACAAAGGGGACCCTGGGGTCACCCACCTTGGAGTGCCAGTGCCCACAGAGCTGAGCAGGCAGACTCTGCAATGACTCCATTGTGGAGGTGTTCCTGCAGCACTGCTGAGGTGACAGGGACAGCACTTGCCAGCACTGCTTGCTCTGTGTTATCCTCTGAATTCCCTTAGCAGAAAGGAAATGCAGCAGGCAGGGTTATTTAATGAAGTAATGATATCACTGTATGTCAAATAATATCAGTAAAACCTTAATGGCTGCTGGCATTGGAATAATGCAACATTGTTTTAGTCTGGAGGGCAGCAGAGGGAAGGAATCAAAAATGTACAGAACCAAACCCAGTGCTACAGAACTAATAAATAATTCTGTTTATTGGAGAAAGCTGAACTTCTGCAGGAACTAGTGTTCTTTGTCATTTAAATTATGCATAGGGATCACAGCAAGAGGCCTCCAGAAATAACCACAGTTTTGACAGTATCCAGGCTGCAGGATGGAAATTCAGCTGTCCCATAAATCCAATGGGTAATTTGCTGCACAGAGGGAATAAAACACACCAGGTGAAACTGTGCTCAAGCTGTGCTTCCAGCCTTGCAGGATGATCAGAACACACCTCCACAAGAACACATCACAAACAAATCAGTAAATATAAAATCAGGTCACATCTTGGCCCCAACGGCTCAAATGTGACACCTCATCGCACAAAGGCTTGCTAAAAAACTCTGCATTCATTTTTGTTTTTATCTAACTCTGGGTCACAAAGTGATGGTAGCAGTGCTGTGGAAACAACTCTCCAGAATCACAAAATCAAATTGGTTTGGGCTGGAAAGAATCTTAAAAATCATCTCATTCCATCTCCCTGGAACAAGAATGGGAGAAAATCCAATCTCATTTCCCAATCAGGAATGTCTGAACTCAGTTAGGCTCAACACCTGCTGCTGTTCAGCCATAGGAGTGCAGGCACAATATTCCTGTGTTCCACTCACCACTCACAGCCAAGCTCCAGAGAACAGCACAGCAAGAGAAGCAGATATTGTCATTGTGAAGAAAACGTCTCAAAATTGACAGAAGGTCTGGGATGATTCCAACTTTCCTCAAGTTCTCCGCAGCTACTTCTGCAAACCACAGAAATTCTGTAGAATCTGGGATTTTTGTCCCACTCACTGGCCTGGAAACAGGCAGCACTAAGGTGTTTAAACTGAGATAACAGAGAGGTAACATGAGCCCATCAGCTGCACAAAAGGAAGCAAGGGAACAGAGCCGAATTCTTTAACAAGATGCATTTAACACATCTGATCCATTCAAATGCATGCCTGGCCATCCTTGTTCCTCACAGACTGGGAATTCACAGAGCAGGAAAGGAACTGAGAGGATTTAAATTACAATTTTTTACCTGTTTCCATTTAAGGATTCAAACTAAGCTTCAGAATTAGGAAACGCTGGGGTAAAAACAGTTTGGTCTTAGACATGACTCTTTGTAATAATTTTTTTGAAGATTTCCCCCTTGCTGCTAAATCCTGCTGTAACCATTTCTAAAAACAGTCTTTGATGACTGTTGAACTGCCACTGAAAACAACTAAAAATATTATAAATATTTAGCAATTACAAGTTCAGAAGAAAAGAGAACAAAGTAGAGAAGTTAGGGAGAATGGTTTCAATTCATCATGGCAGAGTCCAAAATAGAATTCAGGTTCTGTGCCCTCATTTTCTCAAGCACTACTATTTGCAGAGCTTTTATTTGTTTCCAAACCAAGAGGAAATACAGATTTCTATCTTTTAGAGTAAATCTCTGAAGCCTCAGCATTGTATCTTAAGCTTTCAGGGGTGTTATCACTATCTGGTCAATCTTACCACTATTAAATTAATAATTACCCACAGACATCCACACCTCTCAGTGTGGATTATATCTTGGATTTGTTTCAAAAAATAAAAATAAATTAAGATTCCACAAAGAATGAGCAAGGTGACCCACCACTGGCTGAAACCATCATCAGAACTGTGCAGAGCATTGAAAGGAACTCTTCATTTTCAGAATGTTCCCTCACTGTGTGCAACAGGCAGCTGGCCACACTCTCATCCAAGGCCATCGTCACCCCCTGTGTCAGAGCTGTCACCACAAACAAATAAATAATAAATAATAAATAATAAATAATAAATATTTGGAATAGAACAAAGATTTCAGTGCTTTTGAATGAAATCTGAACCCCCTGCCCTGCAATCAGCATAGCAAAGCATTCAATTAGCAGCATTTCTTAGCAAAAGTTACTTTAAACTTTCATTTGCTGAAACTCAATTCTTAGTATTTTTAAGCTCATATCATCAGGTGGTTTTGGGGTAAATTGCCATGAAAGTGACAGCAGGGACCACACAAGAGACCCAAAACCACTTTTATGGTTTAAAATTAAAATACCAAAACAACAAGAGTCTTATTTATGCCCTCTAGCAACACTCTGCATCACATGAAAACAAACTTGGTTGGACAAGATCAGCACCTGTATTTAAAATTAACACAGAATTGCTGTGTGCCAGTCCTGAAGGAAGGCCATGAGAATTCAAAAAGCTGCTTAACTTCCTTTTGTTCTTTAAATTCATCCCCTAAAATTGTTAATTGAGCAGATAATGGGTTCAGCAATCTTTACAAGACCCAGCAGAAGGAGGAAATCTTAATTGTACCTTGACTAAGAATTTCAAGCAATAAAGTGCAGCCTTCCACTTGTAAATCCAGAGAATCTGTGTGAACCTTCATGGCAAGAGTGATCACTTCTGTGCATGTCAGCAGATAGGGGAATGCTGTGGGGAGAAAGAAATTCTTTGAGAAAGGTTCTTGAATCAAAGAGAACAAACCAGAGTGAATTGTTTTAATCTGAGTGGGAAATGTCTCCTATCAATTAAAGCTAAAAAAACTCTGAGTTTTAACATCACAAGCCAATGCTAGCATTAAAGTGCTGTCAGAGGACAGAGCATTTTATAACTGATTTAACACAGTGCTTTGAATTATGAACTTTGATCTGAAAATCTTTCAAAAGAAAGATTTTCTTTTGAAAAATGTGCAGCTTCTGGGAGCAAACACACAGCTCTCACCCTCAGAGCTTTACAGACACAGGAATTGGCCATGTGGAGCTTCCTTTGGCTCTGCCAACCTTGCAGCCCCAGGAATTACCCCCAGGTCATCACAGGCCTTGTGGAAATTACCTTCCTCAAGTGTCAGCTTGTTACCAATTCAAATATCACAGGTTTGGTTTTCTTCCCCCAGTGCCCATTTTTATTATCCAGTAAAACCCCTCTGCTGGTTAACAAAAGCATGTACAGAACAAGAACCAACACAATCCCATCAGCTACAGAAATAGGAAGAGAACAATTTCATTCTCATTTGTGAGCATTAGAAATGTTTTCCTCAATGTAAGGAAGGAGCAGAATAAATGAATAAATAAATAGATCAAGTAGTGCCTTACCAGTTTTATCCTCTACAAAGCTGGCAAGGTATTGGATGCCTTCAGCCTGGACTGCTTCAACATCCCAGGAAGCCTGCATGAATGCTGAGAAACCAAGGAAATTCTTCCAACCATTCCACACAAACACACAAAGCACTCAAATTGTCTCTGTTTTGTGCAAGCTGTGAATTCATATGAATGAAAATAATGAAATTTGGGATTGTTGAAAAGAGAAAAACTTTTCTCCCCCCACCTCATTAAACATCAAGTGTTATGATTCACAGTGTATTTGGCATTATATATATATATTTTTGAGGATCTGTTGGAATATTAAATCAACAGGGATAGGAGCTTTAAATGCATTATTCCAATAGACTTTTCAGATTAAAATAACATCTTCCTTACTTAGAAGGAAAATAATGGAGCAGATCCCTTGTGGCATGAATCAGCAAACATCTTACAATGCAAACAAAATAAGTGGAGCTCCCAAATTTTCTGAGGAATGACCTCTGAGCCTGTTTAACTTTTGCAATAGGAATGGCTGAGAACCTTAGGAATTTAGAGGAAAAATAACAGAGTGATCCTTGCTCCAAAGATTATCCCATTTTATTGCAGGTAAAATGAGTGGCCAAGAATTTATTTCCAATTCTAATACATCCTGACTGGAAGGGTTTATTTCCTGTGAACATCACTCTTACATTAATCTTATTCTCCTTATTACCTAGAACATTTTCAACTCCTCCCTGCAAGAGCTCATCTGCTATTGAGGGAAGCAGAGACTTCTTCAGTTTTATTGAGGTCTCACCAGCAAAAATCAGGCATTTCTCAACAAATGGATCAGTGATCAGATCCCTGGAATTTTGAGAGACAAAGGCAGCACCAGTGAGTTAGGACTGGTAAGTTAGAAAAGAAAAATATCTACGGGTATTGTTTCATTTTGATATAAAAAACTATTATTGCTTCTAGAGTAGATTATTTTTGACAGAACTTAAACAATTTACTTCCAAAAAGCTCAAGAAAGAGCTCACATGGCACAAGCCATGTTAGGTGTCAAGTTCAGACTCACAAAGTTGTGTATAACATGAATTTATAATATAACTGCAAAAAGGGACAGCTGTGCATCTCAGTGTCCCCTCTGCAGGAATATCAAATGTTTAATAACTCAGTTTGTTGAGGCAGGAGGATAAGCAATGTTAACCCTTTGCAACAGCAGTGAACATTCCCAGTTTGTAGAGGTAGGAGGGGTTTAGGACAAAATAAATCAAGGGGAGGCAGCCAGAACTCACCTTGCTGTGGGCCTCATGCTGGGCTCAATCTGCAGCATCATCAATACCAGTGGGAAGAAAGGCAAATAGTTTCTTTCTCCATCCTGGATCAGGGTCAGGACTCCCTCAAGGCAGCTGCTGTCCCCTCTGATACCCTGCAGGAAGGATTTTATCTCTTCTGCCTGGGAAGAGCACAGTGGCAGAGAGCTCTCACATTTCCTGATGAGCCCAGGACCCTTCAAATCCCAAATAAATCATTCTTACACACATTCAGAACAAAGCAGCTCATCATGTCAAGGAGGACACAGCCCAGGGACCAGATGTCAGATTTCTCACTGAAAGAAAACCCAAATGTTTCTGGAGCCATCCAAGACTTGCTTTCTGTAGGAACAGGAATCACATGGTGACATTGTGCTTCCAAAAACTACAAAACACTGTAATTAACTAATGAACATTTCCCTGAGATGTTCCTGAGGACAAAGCTAAAAAGGATTCCAAGTGTATTGATTGCAGAAATTCACACACAGATCTACATTTTTCACTTGTGAACACAATTAATGTTGCAGACAGCTGCCTATGAAAATCCTATTTAGAAGACAAAGAGCAGAGAAAGGAGAGGAAAGACAACTTTTTCCTCTTTCCTCATTTCTCTCTGAGGAATAAAACCATTCACCAAACTGAAACCTTTTATAATACAGTAGGAAAGAAAAAAATAGCAAAACAAATGTCTACCTTCTTCCACTCTGATTTTCCATTTCAGCTCATCACTCATCAGTGTTTCAGTGCTGAAGTCACTCAGCATGAAGGATGGCTCACCAGTCACCAGGATGTTTGATGGCTTCAGATTTCTGCAACACAAATATTTTCTGTCAGCCTGTGAAATTAGAGTTTAGAATTTATTCACATATTATTAGAAATTAGAATTTAATGAAATTAGAATTTAATCACATATAATTACAAATTCCCTGCATCTTTAGCCCTCAGAAGGTTTGGTTTGGGGCTTTTGTGGGGGTTGGAAATTGTTTTGGACATTCTTTGTTTGTGTTCTGTTGGTTTTCATTTTTTTTAATATGCAAGTGATAATCAACCAAAATACAATTATTTTCCTCTCTATATGCTTTAAAATTTGTGCTTGGGACACAGATTGATCTGAGCATGGATTGCAAGGGTTGTCTCTTATTCAGATACACAAACTTTGTCCATCACAGCCACCAAAATGTGAGCATTTAAAGAAATGGACAATTTTTTAAATATTAAAAAAAAACCCAGGCAATAATACTTCAATCAAATGAGTATTCCAGACAAAACTCAGGAAATAAGTAACTTCAGAAGTTAAAAAAACGAATCTAAAGTCTGGAACTTTTACCCCCTACTTCTCCCTTTTGGAAGAGTAAAATTCCCTGGCTCTGAGCACTCCAAAGAACAGGAACCTGTCACACAAAGAAAATGAGATTTCTGCTCACCTGTGCCAAATATTTTGTTTGTGTATGTAAACCAAAGCATCCACCATCTGTCCCAGGAGCTTCTGAACCACCTGTGGAGGGAGACAGACATGAAAGTGTAACACAAACTCAGGAACTTCCAAATCTCTTTCAGAACTGAGCTTCCAAAACCACCCTCCTGTGCTTTGAAGGCTTTAGGGAGGATTTGCAGAAAGAAGGAATACCAGAAAAGCACCAAGTCTCTCAAACAGGTGCCTCCTCTGTAGTTTTTACCATGGCTGATATCTTTTCTGAGTTCTCCCTCTTTTCCCTGATTAGAGCTGAGAGATCTCCTTGGCCTGAGTGCTGCATTACCAGGCAGAGGAACAGAGATGAGACCTGCAATAAAACATTGCACCAAAATTGCTGAATTGTTTGCAGGTAACAGAGACAAAACCAAGCTGGTGGGTGTGATGTTCACAGTATAAAAAAAAGGGTTCTGAGATGATTATTCTCTCACAGAGGAGACAATATTTAATTTCTTTCATTAAAAATCCAGCATGCTCATTGTTTTAGCAAATAAAACAAACCACCACTATCAAGCATCTTATCTGAAGCTGTATAGGATGATTCAAATCAATTATACATCCAGAAAATCATCAAAGGTTCTGTCCAAGCACTGAAGAAAATCTGCCAATAAATAAGTCAAGGCTTTCAGCTTCTTGTGGTCCCCTATAGAAGGGTTTTCATGCAGGCATGAAAATCAGAATTGCACACTAATTCCCATCAGAATCTGGGGTCTGCCATGTGATGGACTCCAATCCATACATATTCACAGCTTTTGTGTGTGTGTGTATTCAGGAGGCAAAAAAAAACAAAAATCAGGATTGTTTCAAATCAAAAAACCTTCTTTTTTAGCATCTCACCCAGTGACCCCAAATGTAAATCTGTGAACAGGCTCGTGTGCCTAGAACATAAACCACACATCCCAGTTTAACTAATCCTGTTCCATTGTTCCATTCTCACCTCATTGTTCCAAGTCAGGAACAATTCTTTGTAAGTGCAGATGTTAACATGGCAGAGTTTTAGCAAATCCTTTGCCTGCACAGAAAAAGATAAAATAGAGACAGATTTCTACAGCTACACAGTCCTTCCCTTTACCAGGACCTTAAATAACACCAAAGCCAACTCCTCACTTGTTCATGTCACATTTCTGATCCAACTCTTGCAAAGTGCCAGCTCTGTTCAATATTTGCATACACAAATGTGGAAAGAAGGAAAATATTTCACCCAGTGCTGCAACAGCCTTGTGAGATTCCGAGCTAGAAACTGATCCACAGGGAGATGATGTGTGAACCACCCCCTTCTTCAGCTCCTAACATCCTAACCTGAAAACATTTCTTAGAATCGAAGTCAGGATGATTTCTCATTATTTCCTGTAAGCTCCATGCAAGCTTGAACCTCAGCAAATACAATGGCAAGAGAGATTTTTATCTCCTTGAAGGTGGTTTCTGTGCAGGGCTCTAACAAATCTTCACCACTTCAGCAAATTTGCTGATTATGTGGAAGATAAAAAGGATTCAGGTTACTCTGGTGTAGTTGTGTTTGTGGCTGTGCAGGCACAACAGAAAAAGCTAAAAAGATCCAGGCTCCCAAATGTAACAACTGCATTTATTTTAATAGATGTATTTCAATATTTATTTCAAAAGAAAAATTGGAATAAGTTTTACTGGTAATGCAATATTTGGTACAGAAAGAGGTCAGAAAGGTCTGACCAGGATAAAATATCGGCACAGGCATTTATTGTCCTTTTCCAACTCCAGATGCTGTGCATACTGGGCACTGGGAGACTCATCCGTCATGTGCTATTCCACTATTTTATTGAAACTATTTTTGGTCTTTTAAGAGTATTTCTGATGCTTCTTACTCAAGGCATTATGACAAAGTTTACATCAGAAAAAAAAAGAGTGCAACAAAGGGAGGAAAATCATTCACAATAAAAATGTTCAACTCTGAGAAATGAGCATATAATGAAATATGTTATCTAGACATCAAGTTATTAATAATAAACTATAAACAGACCAAGGTTCTCCTTCAGTTTAAAGGCCAAAAGGATGAGTTTTGTCCTTTGGCTTCACAAAACAAATAAAAAGTCTGAGAAGGAACTATTCTCTGAGAAGAGCTGTCCATTTGAATTTACATATCCATAAATAACAACAATTAATACAAAACCCTGGCCTGAGCCCAAGCAGAGGGCAGAGAGCACACCCCACAAATAGTCCTACCTGATTTACTTATTTACTCAGCTAATCCTTGCAGATAAAAGACTTGGTTCTACCAAGACTTTGGTCTTTGTAAGTGAAGTAGTAAAGAAAAGACTGCACCAATACCTCCTTCAAGGCCACATTTGCTTGGTGTTGGTCAATGCATTCAACCTGCACCAAACAAAAGACAGGGCTGAGACTGTAAAAGAAGCAGCAAGGAACAATCCAGAACACTCTTAGCAAGGTGCAAATGATATAAATTTTCAATGATAGGTCAAATCTCTCATGTTTGGGGCAGTTTTGGTATCAGGAGATGGGTAAAACAAAGCAGTGTTTCTGCACTGAGCTGAGGTGAGAGCACTGATGGGACCTTACTAGGCTGATGACCTTTCCCCACTTTGAGCCTCAAAATTCCCCTAAACTGATCTGAATCTCCCATTTTCCCAAAAAGCAGCACTATAACAGGCAAGCCTGCTCTTATCCAGCAGCTCAGCTGCCCAGCATGGGTCTCTTGCTATTATCCTTGTGCCCCTGGAGACAACAAACATTCCACACTCTTGTTTTCATAGCAACCACCTGCTCACCTGCTTTATTGCATATTTCTTGTGGGCAGCCTGGTCTGTTCTCAGCTGAGCCACCAGCACCGTGCCCAGTGCCCCGGGCTGGAGCTGCTCCAGCACCTGCACAGGGCACACCCAGAGCACCTGCTCAGCTAGGGCAGAACAACCGAGGCAAAACAAAAAAACCCTTCCACACAGAAAACACCTGCAGCTCCCCAGGGTAGGGCTGGGGACACATCCACCTTCACCCCAGCTCCTGAGAGGCCTTGGGACAACCCCACCTTCACCCAGCCCCTGGGATGAACACTGACCTTCCCTTCCCTCCTTGTGGCAATTGCTGTGCTGAAAACATCCCCAAACCCCCTCGAGGATCCTGGAACCCCCCTGAGCCTCTCAATCCCCACCTCCTTCGGTTGTGTGCTGCTCTCAGGGGTCCCCACACCATCCCCAGGGCCATGGACCCCTCAAAACCCCTCTATTGCCACTTGACCCACTCAGAGCCACCCTCACCACGTCCCCAAGGGCACTCACAGTGCCTACCCTGGTCACAGACCCCTCATAAACCCTCCAAGTGCCACTTTAGCCACTCAGAGCCACCCACAACATGTCCCCAAGGGCACCCTGGTCACAGACCCCTCATAAACCCCTCTAGTGCCACTTTACCCACTCGGGGCCACCCATACCATGTCCCCAAGGTCACTCATAGCACCTGCCCTGGTCACAGACCCCTCATAAACCCCTTCAGAGCCACTTTACCCACTCTGATCCACCCACACCGTGTCCCCAAGGTCATCCACAGCCCCTGCCCTGGTCACAGCGCCCCCGAGGGCCTTGTACCCCACATAGACCCCTCCAGCACCACCGACACCCCACAATGATGCTTATTGCCGGGTAGACTGAGGGCAGCACCTCATATTTTTCCATGGCGGGGGCACAGCCCGGCCTCCCACCCGGAACCGCGGGGCATTGGCCCTGGGGGCATGAGACCCCCCCCCCCAGGAGTGTGGTGGGGGCGCGGCCCCTTTAAGAGCGCTGAGGGGCGTGTCTTGGGGGCGTGTCCCAACTCGGAGGCCCCGCCCCCCGCGCGCCGGCGCGGCGGCGCCTTCAAGGCCCGGCCCGTCCGACGTGGCAGCGCCTGCACCGAGCGCGGCCCGGCCCCGCCACCGCCCCGCCCGCCCCGAGCCAGCCCGGGCCCCGCCATGGGCCACAACGACATTATGAACACCGCCGAGGACTTCGCCGACCAGGTGCGTGCCTGCTCGCCTCCCCCCCCTCCGCGCCCGCCCGGCGGCCTTTGTGCGGCGGGGCCACGCTGAGGGGCCCGGCTGAGGCAGGCCGGGATGGCGGCGGGGTCGCTGCCGCCTCGGGGCCGCGCTGCGGCGGGGCGGTGGGGTTATGGAATCATAGAGCCGTGGAGTGGTTTGGGCTGGAAGGGATCCTAAAGATCGTCTCGTTCAGCCCCTGCCATGGGCAGGGACACTTTCCACTGGCTCAGGCTGCTCCAAGCACGGTCCAGCCTGGCCTTGGGCGCTGCCAGGGATCCAGGGGCAGCCACGGCTTCTCTGTGCCACGGCCTCATAGAGGAGAATTCCTTCCCAATACCCAGCCCAAGTTTCCGCTCTTTCGTTGTGTACCGGTCTACTTTGCCTTCTCACTGCCTGTTTCTGTTTCCATCCTTCCTGTAAGTTTTCTGTAAGTTGTTTCCGAGGGCACCCCGGGCCCGGCTCCCACCGCCGCGGGCCCAGCGGCCGCCCCTGCCCTCGGACACCGAGTTCTCCTTGGGAACAGCGCTTCTCTGGGAAGGGATTAAATGGAAGGAGAGCAGGAAACCTCCCGGGCGGTGGAGAGGGCACCGAGAGGTGTGAGCTGGCAGGGATGGGACCGTGCTCGGGTTATCCAACCTGACAGGGGTTGTTAGGGACAAATTCCTCCCTGTGAGCGTGGGCAGGCCCTGCACAGGCTGCCCAGAGAAGCTGTGGCTGCCCCTGGATCCCTGAAGAGTTCAAGGCCAGGCTGGACAGGGCTTGGAACAACCTGGGTTAATGGAAGGTGTTCCTGCCCACAGCCGGGGTTTGGAACAAAATGAACTTAAGGGTCTTTCCAACCCAAACCATTCTGTGATTTCATGAAACCCTGATGTATTTTCTGGAAGCCCACACTGGAAAAGGTTGGTCAGCACCGTGGTGCTGTGCTCAGGATTGGGGCAAAAGGAAAGTGAACAAGCTGATGTTGTCTTGTAAACCTTCTTACGTTTATTTCAGTGGAGGCCCGAGTGATTTCTCTGTTAAATAGAAGTTTGTGATCTCTTACAATGTCTGACAACAGGATTATTTTGAGTGTAAGTAGTTGCTCTGCTGGGGATGGTGTTGCAAAGATCTTCACAGTCATGGTGATTCATCTAATCGACAATGAGAAACAGCAAGTAATCATGTTCAGCAAATTGGCTGGAAAATCTGATTCTGCCTGGTTCTACAACCACTGTGATTTAGTGTGAGTTGTGTGGTGCACGATAACACGTCACAGCTCTGAGGGGGCTGTGCTGCCTCTGTCTTTCACTGATTTCACCGGGAAAACCTGTTCTGCACTTCCTCCCCACCCCCGGATGGATGAAGGAAATTTAGAGTTTAGATTTAGAGTTTTAGATTAAAGCTTTTTGTAGCGTGTGGAATATTCAGTTTAAGGGATATCTGGATTATTTTGGTCATTCTCTGTTCACCTTGTCCTCTTGCTCCTTTAGAGAAGAAATAAACCATCACTGCAGTGTTCACATTTCTTGCCAAAATTTGCAATGCTTGTCCTGGCCTTTTTATAACACCTCTCTATTTATTCCTGTGGGGTTATTTCTAGATGTCCTTAACACCCCTTTTTTCACTCTGCTGAAAGCTCTTTTGTCCAGCTCAAATGTAGTTTTCCTCCTCCTGAAGTGAGTTTTAAATGGCACAAACTCACTTGTGCTTGGCCACATCCTGTTTAAAGATGAGGCTTGCCTTAAGCTGCAGAATTTAGAGTTTTGCTCCTCTTACCAGCAGATTGCAAAAGCATTTTTATGGTGTCCTGAGTAATAACTGCTGTGATAATTCTGCCTGGTAGCTCAATCAGAACTCTCAGTGCTGTGTGTGCTGCTAAAGCTCAGTGTCACACCAATGTAGGAGTGACTTGCTAAACACTAACCTTTGGTATATATTGTGAAGTTAACACTTGGCATTGCAGGAGCTGTTAGTTCATCTTGGATTTAAAAAAGTACTTGGAATGTTTGGACTGAAACTGTGTTGAAACTCCCCTGGTGGAGGCTGGACAATGGCTGTGCTGGGAGCTCAATGCATTCTCAGTGAAATTCTTCCTTTTCCACTCTCTGTACTAGTGCTCAACATATAATGAGCCTTAATTTCTGTAGCATAAAACCCCTGTGGGAGAATGTTAGAGTTAATTCCATGGCTTATCAGCAAATCCTGAATGTCTCTTACAAAAGCAAGAATAATCTGTTCCTTAAATTCAAACAGCAGAGCTTAGCTTTTCCCAGATACTGTAATTTCCCTTTGAATTAACAAATTATGCCCTGGATGCTCAGCAGTAGTGAGTGGCTGTTAATCCAGAGGTGAGCTGTGCTAAGTTGTCAGTGAAAGGGTTTGTCTTACTTCTCCCAAGGCTGCATTCCCCTTTTCTCATTGAACTGGGGAGCTGAACTTGCAGGAGAAAAATTTGAGGATTTTTTTCCCACTTGGTTCAGTTATGTCCACGTTCTGGTTGAGTTGAGGCAATACTGGGGGTGAGATTGTGTTAATAGGCTGCTCTGAGCTGGAAGGAATTGCAGTGAGGGGACACTAACAGCAGTGTTACTAACTCAATAATTTACATCCTCAGAAATTAAGCTGATTTTTAGTGATTTTTAAAAAATATTTCTTGGCAACCTCTTCAGTGGAGCCACCAAGTACTGAAAATAGCTGGATCTGGAGCCTGCAGAGAGTGTTTAGGATTGTCTCTGCTTTGTAATCCCTTCCTAAGAGGGAGCAGATCTCAGGCAACTTTCCTGGTGTCTGTAATAATCTGTGGGAATAAATCCTTAGGAATGTGGGTGCTTGGCATTTCTGCTATTAAAAAAAAAAAAAAAAAAAAAAATTCCTGAACAAAAAAGCAAGGAGACTATTGAGTCATTGCACAGCAGTGAGAGGGCTGCAGGGACAGCCAGACTGGGGGAGTTTATTTCATTTTCCAAGATAAATGCTGATTTATCTTGCCCAGATAATTCTGATATAAAATCACAGAACCATTTGGGTTGGAAGGGACCTTAAGGGTTCTGCCCCTTGCATTGGAGCTTCCATTCTCCCAAGTTGCTCCAAGCCCTGTCCAACCTGGCCTTGGGCACTGCCAGGGATGGGGCAGAGCCTCCCCACCCTCACAAGGAGGAATTTCTCCCTAATTTCCAGCTTACATTTTAGTTTGAACCCATTATTTTTTGTCCTTGATATCCTATTTTGCAAAAAATGGAAGGAAGAAAAAAAATTTCATTGTTAGTCTGAACTTTGTCAGTTAAATTAAAAAAAAAACTGAATTTGGAAATATTCTCTAAAACTTTGTCATGGCAATGCACTGATTGTTTATCATTATAAACCAAGTAGCCTGTTCTGGTTAGGCTGAGGAAAAAGGAAAAATTTTCCCATGAAGAATGATAGTAAAATGCAATAAATTACTAAAAGTACCATTTTAAAGGTTTCATTAATAAATAGCCTTTTGGAAAAGGGAATTGCTATAAAGCACGCTACAGAAGGGAAGAGCATTGAGAAATCTTCCTGCAATTAAAAACCTAATTAATATTGCTGGCAATGCTCTGGTGGGTCAGAGCCCTTTTCCTGCCTTTGGAAATAATGGGAAATCCTATTCCCAGCTTTTTACAGTATTTGTAGGCACTGGGCTAATGAATGTGATGGGTTTTGCTGTCCCTATGATTTTGGGGTGGGATCTCTTTGAGTGAATGTATCCAAGCTGGTAAAAGTGATTTTTTTTCCTTTGTGGATTGAGCATCCTTTCCCAGGAATGGTCAGTGGTGTCCCAGAACAAAGCAATCCCTTAAAAGTGTTGAAGATTTTTGGGATATGCCTTATCAGAAGCTCCAGACTCACAATGCTGTGCAGCTCAGGAGGGTTTCTGTACAGATGAGCAGTGTGCTGTTCCTCCCCATAATCAGAATTTCCCTAATCCATGAATACACAGGAAAAAGCTTTGTGCCTGGACAGAACATACCTGCAAAAATTCCCAACTCATGTCCATTTATTGGACTTGAAATACCTGTAATTGTACCATGCTTTATACACTTTTATCAAAACAGAGTGGACTTTCAGCAAATTTGAAACTGTTGGAGGTTGGCTCCAAATGAATCATTTTATTGCCTCTCTTTTGGTCAGGCCTTTATGGCTTTGAAAATTTCAGTCCCCCTTTAGAAAAATGGGGGATTGAGCAGAGCTTTGATTGAGGGATCCCTGGATCTTCTTGTACATCTTTGGTTGTTAAACTTAAAGGAGCATTTAAATCTATATTTGCCTTTCTAATCCCATTAGAGGGGGAAGTGGCAACACAAAGCCCCTCTGGCATATGTCAGTGACTTGGCTGCCAGCACACAACCAGCTGTTCTTCTTTAAAATAGTTTTATTTAGCATTTTCTTGTCTTTTCTCATGATGTTTCACTTCTTCCAAGGAGACAGCACATGTGGAGAGCAGTTGAGCCCAGAGCAGAAAAAGCCCTGCAGTTTTTTAATGTTGTGAGTTTAATGCTGCCACCTCCACCAATGGAGGTGTTTCAGGTCCCATTTCTTAGCTGTACATACCAAACTGCAGTTTTCCCATTTGTGCCACTTTATCTGTGTGAATCTGAAAGGAAGTGGGCTCAGGGTGCAGCTTTTGAGCCTCACAGTGCTGCTGCTGTGCAAGGCTAAACCCAGGGTGCCTGGTGCTGTTCACTGAGTCCCACTGCTGGAGCCCTCCTGTTTCTTGTCATTTATTCCCATCTTTAATTAAATTATTGGAGTGATTTACACCCAGATCCTCTAATTGTGAGATCACTTGATGCCTGTTACATTCTCTTCCTGTAGTTATGGTGTAGTTGTTCTTTTCCTTTCTCTCTGGATCTCCTGCTTCCTTTGCCTTGGCTTTTTGTTCCCACAGGCTGTTTCTGAAGCTTATTTGAGTTTGCTGTGTGCAGGGGTTTAATTTGAGTGCAGCTCCAGGAGCTGTGTGTGCTCTGAGGTTGCTTAGCACTGGAGCTGCCATGGGCTGCAGCTCCTCTGACCTGTCTGGAGCCCATTGGATGTGTGCACTCGTGTTCAATTCCCTCTGTGTGTGCCAAGAGAACAGGTAAATGTTAAATGTCTTCTTGGATCCTTCACCTGTGCTCTTCATGGTTCAAGGGAAGGGGAAAATGAGGACAACTCCCACTTCAAAACAGCAAAGATGAGGCCTGGAGGAAGATATTCTCCATTTGCTGCTTTTTTCAGCCTTTCAGCACTGTTTTTATCCTTTCCTTACAGATCCCCAGCACTTGTCTTCTTTCATTTCTTTCTAGACCAAAGTTCTTTGTTCTGTATCTTACAAACGACTTCTGGTTTGTAAGAACTTTATTCTTAGTATTCCTCAGCAAGTTTCCTCGACCTCACAGTGAAACCCAGGAGGGAGGAAAGCTGTAAACCAACATGTGTGTCTCATTCAGTGAGTGACAAAGATCAGAAATTCTCTTCTGACTCATTCATCCAACTGTTGACATGGCTTAAAAAAGCCTGGAGTGGCAGCCTTCAGGAGGCAGAGTACAGCTGCACTTAAATGCACTTGATTAAGGTGAATTTTGACCCTTAGACTCTGGATACAGGTAGTACAACAGTGCAGTTTGTTCCAATATTAACTATTTAATTGATCATTAAGGATGTTTGCTGATTTTTTTTTTTTTTGCTTGTGATAATCTGTAATTGCACAGTGAGCTAGGCTTGTCATTTGCATAGCTTTTAGTATTGACTGATTGATTGCTGCTGGCAGGAATAAACTGTCAGAAGTGGCTTTTGTCTCCTTCCTGCTGGAAGTCTCAATTAAGTAATAACCAGTGCTGCCTAGAAAATGGGTTGGCAATTAGACACTTGTCCTAACCCAGAGCAGTAAGCTTTCCTGTGCACCCCACAGCCCTATAGAACACAACCCTCTAGACTCTGGCAATTTTGTGTTTGTTCCTTTAATTGTTATAATTACAGAGCAAACTGATCCAGGAGCCTGCAAGATGAAGGGGGCCCAGATACATCTTCCATTCCCAAAAACTAAAGCTCAGCATCTGTTGCATGATGATATCATTTCCTTTTAACCACTGCACTGAGCTGTGGCTGTAAACCTCTGTTTCCTTTCTGCAGAGGATGCTCCTTTGAATGGAAATAAAAACCTGCCCAGGGGACAGAGGGTGCAGTTCATGCAGTGGTTATGTGGAGCTAAGATCTGCTGCTGCTCAAGTACAAGTGCTTTGTTTGCACTGAGCTCTTGGAGGGAGTTTGGCAAATAATTCAGTTTGTTATTTTTTTAAAATTTGTACAGAATTTATCTTCTCTCAGCCTGGCTCCCTGAATCTGGGTTGTTCAGGGTGCTGAGTGCCTGAGCACAGGGGTGGGAGCAGGATTGCCCTTTCAGCTCTGGGCTATCTGATAGCTGAGCTGTAACATGAAACCCTGAGATAGAGAAACTAAAACCAAGGTCAGCCTTCATTAGTGAGAGCTCCATCAAAGCACAGTTCCTATTACACAGAAATGTGCTGCTGGATTCTGCTTTTTTCCAACTCCTAGTGCAGTGGAGAATGCCAACAGGTTTCCCCTGCTGTGTGTGAAGAAGCATTTCATAAATCCAAATCCCAGTTTCTCTCTGGATGTCGGTGACCCTGAGTGCATGAGAACTGCTGATGTCAGTGTGCAGAGAGCAGGGCTGTGTTATCCCTGCAGTGCCCCTTCCCCTGCCTTCCCTGCTAATGCCCTGTGTGTCCCTGCAGTTCCTGAGGGTGACCAAGCAGTACCTGCCCCACGTGGCCCGGCTGTGCCTGATCAGCACCTTCCTGGAGGATGGCATCCGCATGTGGTTCCAGTGGAGTGAGCAGAGGGACTACATCGATGGCACGTGGAACTGTGGCTACTTCCTGGCCTCCATCTTTGTCATCCTAAACCTCTTTGGGCAGCTGAGTAAGTGACTCTGGGGCTGGAACTGTGGCTCTTTCCTGGCCTCCATCTTTGTCATCCTAAACCTCTTTGGGCAGCTGAGTAAGTGACTGGGGCTGGAACTGTGGCTCTTTCCTGGCCTCCATCTTTGTCACCCTAAACCTTTTTGGGCAGCTGAGTAAGTGACTCTGGGGCTGGAACTGTGGCTACATCCTGGCCTCCATCTTTGTCATCCTAAACCTCTTTGGGCAGCTGAGGAAGTGACTCTGGGGCTGTTCAGCCCTGTTACTCATGGCAGTGTGGGATTCCTCACTGATTTCTGAGCTCAGAAATGATAGTACTACATGGGCTGAATGAATTGGAAAGAGCTCTGCATTGACTTGCTTCAGCCTTTCCTGGAAGCAGTCATAGAGAGCTTTTGTGACACGCTGCCTCTGAGTCACAGATGCCAAGAATCCATCAGGTCAATCTGGTTTCAGTTCTGTACATGCACCCATGTATGCCACACCCAGAGTGCTCTGAGTTAAATATTCCTGTTCTTTTAAACAGGGCAATGTTGAGGCTTTCTCAGCTTCCTGTTTTTATGGGCATTCATCTCCAAGGCAAAATCTTATCCTGGAGAGGGTGCATTGAAGCCTGAGTGAGGTGCTTGTGTCAGAACTTTTTCCAAATTTTTCCAGGAATCAAAATAATCCCAGAAGGAGTGCACTGCTGGGTGGGTTCAGGCTGTCAGAACAGCCTTTCCTTCAGGAGAGAGGAAAAATCCTGTTCTGTTTATATTATGTCCCTGATTTACTGTGCCTGATTGCCAATTTCTTATCTTGTGTCTTGATTTAGATTTTTTGTCCTCACTATTTTTTGTAGAGTCACTTTAATTTAATGCAGTTGCCAGTCCTCATGTTAAAGTGACAGAGGCTGTTGGTGCTTTCTGATGGAAGTTTTGAGAAAGGTTTTGGGTTTTATCCTTTTAAGGAAAAGGAATAAAAAGCATGATGGACCTAACAGTTATCTCACAAAAGAAAAGGGAAAATCCAAGTTAGCATTCCTGCAGGAGCTTTTCCAAGTGTAACTGTGCTCAATTTCCCCACCTCAGGTGGCTGTATCCTGGTGCTGAGTAGGAACTTTGTGCAATATGCCTGCTTTGGACTGTTTGGAATTATAGCATTACAGGTAGGAGGCTTAAATCTTCATCCCTTCTAAACTGTGCCTTTCAAATCTCTCTTAGCCCCAGTACTCCCAACATGTTTAAATATAACTTGCAACCCTGGAATTTTTCTCCAGCCTGGCTTAGTGCCAGTCCTTGATGGCATTGAACTATTTTGCTGCTTCTGTTCTCCTGATGTGCCCAATAATGTAATTGCAATTAGTCAGCTTGGAGACATTCACTCAATACTTGACCTTGACCAATTTAGCAGAAGTAACTGGCAATTTACCTGGATGTCACTTAATGAGCCAAATGTGGAATTTGCAGTTGCTTTGGCCTTCAGCTGTGTTCCCATCACAAAGGATCCTATCTAGTAGCTTCCTTCCCCTGCAAAATGAGGGAATTTTGGGGGCCCTAAAGCACAAATCAAATTCTGCCTTCCCTTCCCTGTATTACATGGATTCATTACCACACTGATGTAATTACCTTGTTTCCCTCACTATATTGTATTTATAATCAAATTGTGCTGTGTCTGCTGCAGACTTGAGATTGTAACAGAAATTCAGAACTTCAGTGTCATTTATATGGTGTTTTAACCTGTTTTATTCTTTGCCTAGACTATTGCATACAGCATTCTATGGGACCTGAAGTTCTTGATGAGGTATGCCTGCTTCTGGAAGTTTTTATGGAAACAGAATGAAAACTGACACTTGGGGGCAGAGAAAGTGACATTTGTACATAGTATTTACTAGAAAGATTTTACAAGTGATGCATTTACATTAAAGAAGAAATGACAGCTTTTGAAAAATCAGGGGAGTCTGTGTTAAACTATAGGCAGCAGGCTCAGGAAGGGAAAGAGTAATCCTAACCCTCTAGGATCCAAGTGCTACTGCTGCTAAGAACTCAACCAACTGTCTGCACTTGATCAGAGTTGCTTTTATTTCCTAAATGGCTAAAATAGCAACTCTGCTTCTGCATGACTGTAGCCATTTTCTCAGAAAATACAGCATGTGGTCACTGGAGTGGTTTCTGGGATTTTAAACCTCTTAACACCTTCCCTAAGGAGAAGACAAGATTGTAAACATGAGCTTTCCTGCCAGGCCCTGAGTGATGGCTGGCTGTTGCCTTTGCACCCCTGTGAGGGGAGGCCAGCACAGGAGCTGCACTCTGGGCTTACTACAGCCCTGTCAATGTGTAACTTGCCAGCAGTGCTGCTGCTCTGTTTTCTCAAAGCAACCTCTGAACTACTTTGGCATATGTGGCTAAACCTGAGGTACAGAATAACTCAAACACAACGAAATTTGTGTTGTAACAACCCCTGAAGCAACTGTGCCTGGGTGGTGGGTGCTGGACTTCCCTGGCAGGCTGTGTTCCCATAAATCCTGGCTGTGCTCAGTGCTGCTGGGGCTGGGAAGTCTAACACAGACCAACACATCCCACAGTGCACAGCAAGTCACTCCTCACTCACATAGATCCTCACTGAAATTGTCAGATAAGACTTTACAGATAAAGATCAGTGCAAGCTGTACTAAACTGCCTTTTTTTTTTTCTTCCTTTTTCCCCATTTGTGTAGGAATCTTGCCCTTGGGGGAGGCTTGCTGCTGCTTCTGGCTGAGTCCCGCTCGGAGGGGAAGAGCATGTTTGCTGGTGTCCCCACCATGAGGGAGAGCTCCCCAAAGCAGTACATGCAGCTGGGGGGGCGTGTGCTGCTCGTCCTCATGTTCATGACACTGCTACACTTTGACATGAACTTCTTTTCCGTAAGTATCTCAGCATTAAAGTGTGAGTTGAGCAACTAGAATGTAGCACCAGTCTGCAGGATCTGCTCAATGCTTACTGAAATCTCTCAAATTTGTGGTGGTGTTTGCAGGGGTTCCAGGATGAAGGAAGATATGAGAATCTTGACTCCATGTTTCAGAAGGCTGATTTATTATTTTATGATCTATATTACGTTAAAAGAAAATGCTATATTAAAACTATACTAAAAGAATAGAAAAAAGGATTTCATCAGAAAGCTTAAAAGGAATAAAAAGGAATGAGAATAAAATCTTGTGACTGATCAGAGAGTCTGAGACAGCTGGACTGTGATTGGCCATTAATTAAAAACAACCTCGAGACCAATCACACATCCACCTGTTGCATTCCACAGCAGCAGATTAACCATTGTTCACATTTTGTTTCTGAGGTCTCTCAGCTTCTCAGGAGAAAGGATCCTAGCAAAAGGATTTTTCATAAAATATGTCTGTGACAAAAATTAATACTTTAGAAAATACTATTAGGTTATCTGTGCCATGACAACTGAACTTATCCAAGCTCTGCATCTATTTAAAAACTCTGCTCTGGTGTATCTGTTTTTATTTTATTTTGATGTTGGTGTAACTATTTAAGAACTGTATAAGTAAATGGCTTTTTTCATGGCTTTTTTCCTTGCAGATTCTGCAGAACATTGTGGGCACAGCCCTGATTATCTTGGTGGCAATTGGCTTCAAGACTAAGCTGGCTGCCTTGACTCTGGTCATCTGGCTCTTTGGCATCAACATCTACTTCAATGCCTTCTGGACCGTCCCAGCCTACAAGCCCATGCACGACTTCCTCAAATACGATTTCTTCCAGACCATGTCTGTCATTGGAGGGCTCCTCCTCGTGGTTGCACTGGGTCCTGGTGGAGTCTCCATGGATGAGAAGAAAAAAGAGTGGTAACAGGAATAGCAACACTTCTTGGGACATACTGTACTAAAGTCCAGAACTGATTCTCTATGGATTCAACAAAAACTGCCAGCATTTTACACGTACATGCCCCCTTCCTATAAAAGGCACAGATGTTTTGAATTTGATTTACTGTGGCACCAGTAATACAATAGATAAAATCCTATTTCTTCAAGGAATGTTGCCTAGGCTTATTCTAACTTCCTAGATTTGGAACTAACCCAAGAAACCTGCATTTTGCTGATGCTTCAGTGAATTGCAGTAGAACAGTTGCTGTCTGGAATGTCAGCAATGTCTTAAAATTTGCAGAAAGGTGAGCAGATACAGCTGGATCATTCAGTGTGGTGTTGGGTTGTAGCTATAACTAAAAAAGTGGATCCCCTTTCTTGCCCTTATCAAAACTGTCTTGTGCATAAGGAGTTCCATGCTGGTTATAGCATTGCTTATCAAGGTGGAAAGCAGCATCAAAAAAACCCCAGAAAATCACTGTTATTTTGCTGCTCAGAGGCCTGTAATTCCCTTTTGTTCAGCAGGGAAGGGTCTTTCCTGCTCCTGAACAGAAAGCAAAAAGAAAACCCTGGAAGTAGTTGTACTCCTTTCTGGGTAAGAAAAGGGAGAGGGTTTTCTAACATGTCCCAGTTCTGCCCTTGAGGGGAACAAGGGGAAATCCTGTATTGTTAATCATGAATCCTGTATTGCTAATCAGATTTAAAGGAAGTGGGGGAGATAATCCTGAAGAGACAGAACGTTAGATTCTGTGAAAATTCTGTGCCAAAAGAATTCTTTATTCTACATTCTTTCCCCAAAAGTTGCCCCTCTGAATTCCCAAGAAGGGAGCCAAGTTGTGCTGCAGGTTCCCTAATAAAAGCTCCTTTCTGCTATTAACCAGCTTCCATCCATATATACCCCAAATTCATATTTGAATTGCAGGTTAATGGTGAAAAATGTCTCGAGAATTACAGAAACTCCCCTTTTCTGTGCACTCAGTACTTGCCAGATGAGAGCAGTCAATCTCCTAATCTGTAGTCTTTGCTTCTTAGATTCACTTCTGTCAGTCTCTTGGCTGGAGGAGTCCCAGCTGACTGAAGAGCTCTCCAGGACAGAGAGCTCAGAAATCCTCCTCTGCCACCTCACAGCACCCTGGGCTGTGCAGGGTGCAAGTGTGGAAATGGCTCCTGTTCCCAACTCTGCAAACGGTTCTAGCTGAGGAATGGGAGTGCAAAGCCTGGGCAGTGGAGAAGCAGCCAGGGGTGAACCTTCCCTGGGAGGAGCTGAGGAGGGTGAGGAGAGGAAGGCCCTGTTTGGCTTCTCAGTGCCACGACCTCTGTGCCATGACCATGCTCAGTGCTGCTCAGGGGAGGCTTTGTGTCCTCTCTTAGTCTAGGTGTGAACCTGTTTCACTAGATTGTGGAAGAATTCTAGACAGCATGAGCCCTACCAAATTCCTGCCATCACACTGATTCCTTGCTCTGTTGCCTCCCCTCTTTGTTCAAGGAGGAATTCAGCTGAACATCTCCAGTGGGAGCTGTTCCCCAGGGTCTCCTGATAAGGACACTCACCTGGACAGTTCAGTTAAACAGCTGATTTTTAGGAGAGAAAACTGGGCTGAAAGAACTAATGCAAAATAGAAGAGCACTGTTGAAAGTTCAACCAGTGATTTCATCATCTTAAGGGGATAATAGCCTCTGTAAGGGCAAGATGTGCTGCTGCTGGAGGAAGCCAGTTGCTATCCCCTAATAATTAATAATTAGGGTTGGAAGGGACCTCTGGAGATCATCTAGTCCAACCCCCATGTCCAGATTGATGGGAGGGGGAATTCAGCATTAAGGTCAGGTCACTGATGGCTTTCTTTTCAAGGAAGTTTTGCAAGAGAAATCTTCACCTCAGTGTTCTGTGTTCCTGACTCTTCCTGCCTGAACACACTGGTCCTTTCAGTGCCAGATCTGCAGCACAGGAGCTTTCACTGTTCCTCTGCAGGTCTTACAACGGTTCTAGACTGATCAAGGCAGCCACTCTCTCATACCTGAACTGCTGTTGATGTTCATAGTATTTATAAATGACACAAACTACTCCTGCAAGTAGCCCCTTGTCTTTCTCAACTTCCTTGTGTCCTGTCTAAGGAGCTGGATGACAGACTAGTCTGAAACATTGACCAGTTTCCTCTGCAGAAATCAAGTCCCCTTTCCAACACAAGACCCTAGAAAAGGAACTGTTGCTGTCCCCTGCAGCAGGAATATTTCAGTATTCCAGGGACACAGTTAGGTGGAGGGCATTATCAGATACTTCTAGGCAGCACAACGTGCAGATTTATTAACTGTGAGTCCTGATACAGAAGATTCTGGTTTCCTACATACACTGCTGTACTTGTGCATCTCCCAGAAATTCAGTGACCTCTCCCCGTGGCTGAGAAGCTCTCACAAGCAGGATGTCAGCTACCAATTGGCTCTGCAAAGTGTTCTGGAATTCATTCTGAATATATTTTTGCTTTCTATGTGGAAAAAAAAAAAAGAAATAAGTATAAATTCTCATTTTATGCTGTATTTTGTACCTTAGTTGTGTTTGAAAATGTTTTGATTTTTGAAAACAATCAAAATAAAACAATGGCATCTTTGTATCCACTTGGGGTGTGTGGCTGGTGATGCTCCTGTGCTTTCCTGCCTAAGAAAAACCAGCTTTCTGTAAGAAACTGAGCTGAGCTGCTCTCCTTTCCTGCCTAAGAAAAACCAGCTTTCTGTAAAAAACTGAGCTCTGGACTTGACTACAGCAGCCATCCTTCCCTCAGTGTGGGGCTGGATTGAAGCTCTTGGAATGCAACTTACTTCCAGCCCACGATTCCCCTCCACACCTGAAACAGAACTGGAAAGAGCAGACACTTCATCCTGTGCTCCCACTGGAATTGTTACACAGCAGACTTCAGCCAGGTATTTATCATAAAATTTATTTCCCATTGGTTGCCTTCTTGAAGTTTTTGGGTTTTCGGTGATGGCTCTTGAATTTCTTCTTTACAGGGCCTGTCTGTTTCTGTAGGGAAAAATAAAAGTTAATCAGCTTATTTCCAACATGCAGATCAAGCCTTGCCTGAGACAGCTTAAACAGAAACTGAGTGTGATCTCCTTCAACAGCCAGAATGAGCCCAAGTCTGCCCATGGAGCCAGGATCCTGCAGCTCAGCAGCCCTTTCTGATGGTTTCATTAGGTACAAACTGACAGGCTCCCTGCAGCAATGAATCCCAACTTTATCCAGCCCTGACTTTCTACTTTGACACATTTGTAAAGTAAGGCAGTGGCTGAAAAAGGGTCTAGAGGGACTCTGTGACTGCAAAACAGTTCAATTTTTTGGTGTATTTGGAGAACAATTACAGAACCCACAGGACACACATCATCTTTCCTTCTCTGATGGTGTGGGGCAGGATCCCAGCCTAGATGAGCTCTTTGTACAGGCAGGAACATCCCTCACTCCCTACCCAGAATAAACATTGCCATAAATACGGCAGGAATTCACACCTTGGGATGCAAGTCACTGTCTGGCGCACACAGGGAAAAATTATTCTGAGCAGCTTTGCACCTTCTGCTGGTTCCCAGACAGGAATAGCTGGCACACCTACGGGCTGGGATCCCAGCTCCACAGCCCCTGCTGCTGCAGGCACAGGATGACTCCCACCTTTCCTCTCTTGCCAGCTGCTCTGCTGCTGTCCCTCCTTGCCCCGTGCTCTCCGTTCTGCTTGGTGCCATCGTCCTCGCTGTCTGTCACAAAGTCATCGCTGCCCTTTGTGCTCTCTACAGCTGCTGGGTTTTTTTCTGTGAAGAGTGCAGCTAAAAAAGATTCAGCTCAAAATCAGTTCCCTGTGCACACAGGCTCTGCCTCCCCTCACTTTGCTTTAAAGCTGCTTCCAGTCACCACGTGTCACTACTGAAATACTTGGGAAATAAACATGCTGGTGTTTATTGGAAATGTGCCTTGGTGCTCTTTCTGTTCCCATTCTGGGAATGTCAGCACAGGTGGTGCCACGTGTTACAAGATGGATTTGCACCTCCAGATCTAAGTCAGGAGAACGGCCTGACCACCTTCTGTCAAGGATTTGCTGAGAAACATGGAAAGTGGAGATACTTAATACAGCAAATCCCAGCAAATTTTGTATCCCTTCCCTCACACCTTGCATGATCCAACTTGTTATTAGCATTAACTGTTTCTTATTTGGTGGAGGTAAGCTTTTCCAAAACCCAGGACTCCCAACTGGATGAAGTCAGGTGCCTCTGGCACACCAGCATCAGCAGCAGTGTAAAGAAATCGGGAGACAATTAACCAAGCAACTCCCTTGAGGACATGGATGTCACCAAGGCTCTCACTCACGTGGGTACAGGTCGCTCATGCTGTCGTCTGTGTCCTCTCCATCCTCCTCGCTGGATTTTGGCTCCCAGAACTCCTCTTTCCTGTGACCCTGCCTGCTCCCATTTGTTTGGTCATCAGGGTGCTGTGCCTGCTGCTTCTTCTGTCTCAGGCAGGCAGGGACGTACTCCACTCCTTCCCTCTGGCATTCCTCATCTGAGAGAGAGGGTCAGGCAGCACTGAGCAGCTGCCCAGCCCCTCAGTCCTCCCATTCCCAGCTCAAGCTTGTAGGAAATGCAACTCCAAAGTCCAGCATGCTCCAAATATACATCTACAGTGACACTATGGACCAGGGAAGATGTTAATACAGATCACACACTCCCTGGGGGAGTTTCACAGCTAATACTCTTACAGAAGGATGTTCCAAGGTATTTGCTAGAAGCCAATTGCCCCCTTCATCTGAGACCTTCCTTTCTAGCTGAGTAGGACACATAGTAACACACTGCTGTCAATTTAAACAAAGCTGTCCCACCCACGTCAGAGATAGGATGGAATCTCAACAGCTCAGGAAAGAAATGCTGCCTGGTACAGCTCCAGAAAAGCTACTTACACGTTTTCAGGGCCTTCTGGTAGCGCTTCCCTTGGACGTGACGCAGGACATGCTCTGGAAGCTTGTTGATGTGTCTGAGGGTGAGCTTGCAGAACAGCTGGTGTCTGACAGACACAGAAAGGACCAGTAACAGAGTTAAAGTGTGCATGACTTCAGAACTTTTCACTTACAAGCATTGCGAAGTTGATAAATACTTTATAAAGCCTTTCCCAGTCTCCCCAAATCCATAAAGACCTAAGAGCTTTGTAAAGCCCAACCACTTTATGTCTGAGATTAAACAAAGTGTAAAGCACAACACACAGGAGGGAGAATACGTACAAATTCTTCGTGCTGGGCACTATGTGGGGCTCAAACGTGCCATAGTCGAACTCCCTGGCTGCCTTTATGAGCCGCTGGTACTTCTTACCGCTGGTGTAAGCCTGCAGCTCCGACAGGCGACAGGGCAGCTCGTGTCCTGTCAGACTGCACCTCACCTGAAAAACACATTGATGGTCAGGAAACCCAGGGGTTTATCCCACTGAATGTCAGAATCCACTGGGTTGGAAAGAACTTCTGAGATCAAAGAGTCCAACCTGTGACCGATCCCCACCTTGTCAACCACACCATGGCACTTAGTGCCACGTCCAGTGCTTCTCCAGGCATGGGGACTCCACCACCTCCCTGGGCAGCCCCTTCCAATGTCTGATCAGCCTTCCCTCATCCATACCCGGCTGGGGAGGGCAGGACAGACCAGGGCCGGACAAACCCCTCGGGGCAGGAGCTCGCTGGGGCCGAGCCCATCGGGTACCACGCGGTGCCGTCCCCATCACGGCCCCATCCCCTCAGGATCCTCTCGGTGCCCCCCAGCCCTCACAGCCCTCCCACGGCCGCACCTTGCCCGGCCCCGCGGGGCTGAGCAGCGGGTGCTGCCTCAGGAACAGCCGCTCCGCCTCGGGCACCTCCGTCACGGCCGCGCTGCCGCCCGGGCCCGGCGCCGCCATCGCGAGGGGCCGGGCCCGGCCGCGTTTCCCGTTCCGGGCCGCGGGCAGGGCGGGGGCAGCGGGGCCGGGCCGGGCCGGGCCGGGCCGGAGCTGCCATGGCCGCGGTGGTGCTGCGAGCGGCGCCCAGGCTGCTGAGGGAGCGGCGGGGCCCGGGGAGCCTCGGAGCAGCGGGGCCGGGACGGGTAAGCCGCTGATCCTGTCCTTCATTCCGCCCCTTGATCGTGTCCCCTGATCGTGTCCCATTATTCTGTCCTCTGATCATGTCCCATTATCCTGTCCCCTCGTCCTGTCCCTTTCTCTCTTTTCCTGATCCTGTCCCCTGTTTCAGTTCCCTGATCCTGTCCAGTCGTCCTGTCCCCTGATCCTGTCCCCTGTTTCAGTTCCCTCGTTCTGTCCCCTCATCCTGATCGAGTCCCTTGCTCCTGTCCCTTCACCCTATTCGCTCACCTGTCCCCTGATCCAGTCCCCTCATCGTGTCCCCTCATCCTGTCCCATTATCCTGTCCCCTGATCCAGTCCCCTCATCGTGTCCCCTTATCCTGTCCCCTGTTTCAGCCCCCTGATCCCATCCCCTGTAGGCCATTGTTTCTGTCAAGAATAGATTAAGCTGTTGAGTGTTTGCTGGTAGCATAGATGGAAGTTCCTTGCTCTGCTATAGGCAGCTCCGTAACGGAAATTTTATCTTATTCAATTTAAATTATAGCCTAACCCATAGTGTTTCACAGGGAGTTGCGCATTTGAGACTTAAATCAGTGGATAAAAAAATATTTCACGCAATCATCAATCACTGATATCACCTAAATGCAAGCTTTATAAAGCAGCAACATTACAAAGGATCTTTCTTATTCCGTGTAGGCATCACAGTGCTTGATCAGAAGAACATTTTTTGGATGTCCTCTGACTAAGGGAGGTTCTGGTCTGATTCAAAAGACTAAAGGTATCTGGGCCTCTGCCCTGTTTCACCCTAATACCAAGATGTAATGTTTCCTGCAGGAATTTGGCATTTCTTCTCTGAATCCTGTTCTTCATTCTGGTTTTCTGTAGATGTTTGTTTGAGGTTCTGCAGACCACAAAGTTCCACAGCAGCTGCTGGCAAATCTGGAGAGGATGCCTTGCTGAAATGGGGCCTTCTCCTCGTCCCTCTGACCACGTTTGGTCTTGGCACATGGCAGGTACAAATAAATATTTCATTTTTTCAAAAAATGAGCACTTGAGGACTGTCAAGTTTTTCCATCTGTTTGATCTAGTTCAGACAACAGGCAGGTTAACGATTTGCTGTTATTTTACATTTCTGTTTTCCAAGTGTCCACTTGTAAGTCTTTAAAGGAAGCCTTGTTTTTTTACACTTTTATTTTAGTATAAATATTTCCTCAAATTAAATTCATGTCTCCAATTACCCTGATTTAGGCCAGGTCTGATGATAAAATTATGACCAAGGTTTTAAGGCTTGCTGGGGTTGTCACATTGCTCTGTTCTACCCTAAGGAGTTTCTTTTGTGTTTGTTTATTTCCAGGTTCAGCGGCGCAAGTGGAAATTAAATTTGATTGCACAGCTGGCATCAAGAACCAGAGCAGATCCCATCCCTCTGACATTAGAGTATGGAAACGGGGATGGTTTGTTGTCTACAGAGCACTGGCTGGGAATATTAGATGTGGACTGTGCACTAATGAGCTTGTGCTGAACTGACCTGCATGAAAATGAAGGGATGCAATGGAAATCAAGGATGTGCCAGTAAATTAGAAAGAGATCCTGATAATTTATTTATTTTTAGTAAAAGGATATGTCAGTTCTTTCCTGTGGGATACTCTAAATGCTTGGGGAAGGATGAATCTCTGTTCAGGAGAATGTGGGATATAATTCATGGCATTTTTAATCTCACTGGGGAAGTAGGACTTGGGTGTCTGTGGTGTCCCAAAGGAATTGTTACTGCAACAGGGAATCTTGGAGCAACAGCAGGACATATGGAGCAGTTGTGTCAGATGTGAGAGGGATTTTTAAGGTCATTTGGTCACCTGGCACAACACTCAGAAGGGCTCAGTTGTTGGATTTCATGGTGTGGGATGGGAAAGAAACACTTCCCATGGCTGGATGCACAGGCAGTGAGTCCACCTGCTCTGTGATACCTGGGTTGCAGATATTGTGGAAAATAACTTCTCCCTGCATGCTCTTGATCATCTCTAGTTGATTCTCTGGGACAGCTGAAATACATTAAGCCACATTCCATGAGCTGTTTGTCTTCTGCCTCTGTTTGCCAACAGGCTCCATCGGAGTGAACCATTAGGGAAAAGGAGAATCCCGCAATAAAATCTCCTGATTGAATTCACGTAGCACAGCCGTGATTTTGGTTTTTTCTTGTTCCTTGCAGCCCCATGGAGTTGAAGGAGTTGGAGTACAGGCCCGTGCGGGTGCGGGGGCGCTTTGACCACTCCAAGGAGCTGTACCTGCTGCCCCGCTCCCTGCTGGACCCCCAGCGCGAGGCGCGCGAGGCCGGCAGGATCTCGTCCCACCCCGAGAACGGAGCCAACGTCATCACCCCCTTCTACTGCACAGAGCTGGGGTGAGTCCAGGAGGGCCCTGCTCCACGGGGGCACGCACTTCTCCTTGGAAAATCTGAATCCTGGTGGTTGGGTTTGTATCTGTCACTCACAGAATCACTAAAGATGATCAAATCCAGTCCAGCCCCAGCACCTCAGCTAAACCATGGCACCCTGTGACAGTGGTCACAGGGGTCTTCAGGTGAGGGAAGAGACAAGAATGTTGACTCCATGTTCAGAAGGCTTGATTTATTATTTTACAATATATATATATATTACATTATAACTATACTAAAAAGAAATAGAAGAAAAGGTTTCCTCTCAGATGGCTAGCTAAGAATAGAATAGGAAGGAAAAGAATGGTAACAAAAACTAGCTGTCTCGGACTCTGCTTGAGATAGCTCAGCCTTGATTGGCCATTAATTATAAACATCCAAGGTGGACCAATCACAGATGCACCTGTTGCATTCCACAGGAGCAGATAACCATTGTTTGCATTTTGTTGCTGAAACTTCTCAGCAAGAAGAATCCTAATGAAAGGATTTTAATTAAAAGATGTCTGCAACAGCACCCAATTCCACATCCAGTCTTTTCTTAAACACATTCAGGGATGGTAACTCCACCACCTCCCCAGGCAGACCAGTCCAGAACTTTATCACCCTTTCTGTAAAAAAACTTCTTCCTAATATCCAACCTTTATTTCCCTGCCTTAAAAGGTATCTCTCAGTCTGTGACATCACTGAGGCTCCAATTGAAATTGTATTTAAATTCCTTTATAATGTGCATTTGGGTGACAGTAAAAGTGGCAGCAAACACGTGGGTTGCTTCTTTCTTTGGTCTTTAGTTCTAGGCAGCTGCAGGAATAAATTCCCTTCCACTCCTGAGCAGTGCTTCTTTATGTAACTCTAGGGTCACGATTTTAGTCAACCGAGGATTTGTGCCCAAGAATAAACTGAAACCAGAGACCAGGCTGAAGGGACAGGTAAGGGGGATCCAGGGAATGGGGGGTGTTACTTTGTGCCCCTTGGTTACCCAGAGGCACCACTCACCAATCCAGAAAGGCAGGAGCTATGTTCAGCATCATGGGAGGTGATTTAATTAGACATTGCACTTTTCAAAGACAACAAACCTTTAATTCCCACCTTTTTGTTAAGTAAATAACGTGTTTTACAAACAAGGAGCTGTTCTTGTTCTGCTTTTTTCCCTGCTGTGTTACAGCACTGCCCCTCTGCAGGGAACAGCCACTTCATTTATGCTCAGACCCTTCAAGTGCCACATTTTCCTGACAGGACTTGATGTGTCAGAATATGAAATCAATCTTGAAACATTCCTTTTTTCTTTCTGCACTGCTCCTCAGATTGAAGATGAGATTACTCTCACAGGGGTGGTGAGGTTAACAGAAAAAAGGAAACCCTTTGTGCCTGAAAACAACATTGAACAAAACCGCTGGCACTACCGGGACCTGGAGGCCATGGCCAAGGTGACCGGTGCTGAGCCCGTCTTCATCGATGCAGATTTCAGTAAGTCACAGAGGGGCCCAGCCCCACATCCAATTTACATCACTCTCCCTCCCTTTGCCCTCAGTTCTCTTCCTGTGCTCTGCCAGCTCACTCTCTTGAAGGTGACAGGGAGCCTACGAGACAGCTGGACGAGGACTTTTGTCAGGAGCATCAAAGATAGGACAAGGGAGGTGGCTTCAAACTGCCAGAAGGCACGGTTGGATGGGATATTGGGAAGGAACTCTTCCCTGGGAAGGTGGGGAGGCCCTGCACAGGGTGCCCAGAGCAGCTGTGGCTGCCCCTGGATCCCTGGAAGTGTCCCAGGCCAGGTTGGACAGGGCTTGGAGCAACCTGGGATAGAGGAAGGTGTCCCTGCCCATGGCAGGGGGTGGAATGAGATGAGCTTTATGTCCTTTCCAACCCAAACCATTCTGGGATTGTGAACTTGGGAACACCACCAGATTGATCACCTTCTTCCCTTCTTAGACACAGTGCAGCCCCACACTGTGCAGGTAAGGATTCACCTTGGCTGTGTTGTCCCCACAGAAAGCACAGTCCCAGGGGGACCCATCGGGGGCCAGACCAGGGTGAGCCTGAGGAACGAGCACATGCAGTACATTGTCACCTGGTAAGGAACCAACCCCAGCACATCAGTATTGCCACCTGGTAAGGGACTTCCTCTGGAGGAGCCCTTGAGGTACAAAAGGCCAGTTTTACCCTCAATAGCTTGTGCCAGGAGGGTTGATTTGGTTATTGCAGCTGTCTTAAGGAGGCCCAGTCCACCCTGGAAAGGTGCCAATGTGTGATTCTCTCACAGGTACGGCTTGTGTGCTGCAACTTCCTTCTTGTGGTACAAGAAATTTATACAGAAGGTACCTCTGTGAGGGGAAGGAGGAAACATCTTTGTGCTACAGTCAAGAGCAGACTTTTATGGATGACAGGAGCCTGATCACTAAATACTTGAAGCACCTGGAATTCCAGAGCAGTTTGAGCAAACGTTATCAAGCTGCAGACTTGAAGCAATCCCTGCAAACCGAGCTCCCACCAGTGTGATTTGGCTGCAGCTTGGGAGAACTGAACTTCAATAGTAATCACAAAAATACATTTTTCTATTGGGGTTGGTTGCAAACTACATTTTAACATCTCCATTTTTTTTTTCCTTAAGACAAATCCAGAGGATTTTGTCAATCGGCCTCTTTGCAGCAAGTAGTCCTTCCTGAAGTCAGGAATGGCTCACAGCAGCTGCAGCAGAATAAATAAAGGCCTTCAGGTCTTTGCCTTGTGACTTGCATCATGCATCTTACATGGAACAGCAGCAAAGCTGAATTAGAGGGTACTGTGGACACTCAGGTCTAGCTGGGGAAGGCAGCCTGTGGCTTTGCAAGATGAGGGCTGGCAAAAACAAGCAACTACCACAGCTGGAGCCTTGGTAGCCTCCATCCACAGTGCCACAGACCAAGTGTGCACTCAGGAAACTCCTGATTCTTCCCCCCTCAGCCTGCCCTCACTGCAAGGGGCACTGCAGGTGTGGAAGGCTGTACCACTGTGTGTAACCCATACTGTAACCCAGTCCTAAACAAGGAGAAATCAAGAGCTATTTCCAGTTTAGATTTGCAAAACCAAGCCAGGCCTAAAGCCAGAAGTAGCCCAGCCCAGTCAACTTCAAAATCCCCTGTGCAGCTGAGCTGCTGGGCTGTGTGTTCAAGAGTAAAGTTACTCCAAGGTAAGTAATAACCAGCTCTGTGCAGCTGCTCCTGCCCAGCACTATTCTGTCACCAGATGGAAGGCACAGAAATACTCCCTGCCTACAACACCCCAAAGAACAGAGACCACTGAAACAGCTGGGGTTTATTATGTACAGAGAACAAGGTGCAATGCAGTACATCTTCAGCCCAGCTTTGTAGCCAGCTCTTTAGCCTTTGCCTTTTCCAGCTTGGCAATGCGAGCCACCGATTTTGGACCCAGGACATTCCCGCCCCAGTGACGACGGATCTGCAAGGAAGGGACAACAGGTTAGAGACTGCATCCATCTCTCACTGTGGCACTCAATTCTGCACAAGGGGAAAAGCTCCCCCAACTAAAAAGTCCTGCACATTTCAAGCACTGCACTACATTTTGGGGCAGCAGAGAAAAGCTTAAAATCCTACTCATTGAGGGATGTTGGATTCAGCTATCCCCTAACTCCTGGATTTGGGATATGGAGTTTAGGCAGCAAATGCTGTTGCCCTCTCTACAATTTTTGCTCTAGGGTTGCTGTTTACTTCTAACCTGGTGACAGCTTTCACATTTTACCTCATCCTCAGGTAGAGAATCTGGGTACACTGTAAGCAGACCTAGCTGTAACACACCCAAGTATAAACTGATGTCACTATGTCCCATTTCTCCCTTCTGGGATTGTTAACAGTGTACAAAGACAAGGCCAGCAGCACACAGAATCTTACCTCATCATATCTGTCATTGTAGTTGGTCTTCACAGCCTCCACCAGCTTTGCAAGGGCTCCCTTATCCTCCCTGTTGATGACAGTTTTAGTTCCTTTAGAGCCTTGATTGAACATTTTACATAAATATTTTGCCATAGAATTTGAGAGCCTCTACTGACAAACCAATTTTCCAAGTTAAGCAAAGCATCACTTACAAAGGGTTAACACTCAATCTGCACTGCTTGGATTTTAGAACAATCACCCTTTTGGTAAACCAAAATCATCTGCACCTTCAGGATTTGATAGAGACATTTTTATCAGACACTACAGGGGTGGTATTTTAATTTTATCCTTTCAGAGAGACCCAAGTTTGCTACCCACCTGCCTAGAGCCTGTTTAGGGCAGTTTGCTTTCTCCACAAGACAAATCAAGTGAGCTCCCAGAACACTTACGGGTTAACCTGGGTGAAGGCCACAGAGGTGCAGGTCTTCCTGTGGACCAGCCTGCCCAGCCTGGCTTTGCCCTTGATGATGCAGTAGGGGACGCCCATCTTGCGGCACAGGGCTGGCAGGAAAACCACCAGCTGGAAGGGAAGGGAGAGCTCAGCAAGTGGGGGAGAACAGCCCTTTGTGCTGCCTGTCAGCCTGGGCTGTGCCAAGTGCTCAGTGTTAAAAAGCTCGTTTTGCTCTTCACTGCTGCTTCAGGTGAAGAAATTCAAAACATCATTGCAAGGGCCCAGCCTGACTGTCCAACAGGACAACTACAAACATGCACAAGCATCCAGTTCTGGCAAATGTGCATTTGTGCATTTCTTTTTTTGGTGCATTCCCTTTCATGCAATTTGTCCTAAAACCCATTTTTGCCTTAAAAGCATTTCTAACCCCAGTTACACACAGGTAGCCTGTAACATGCTCACCTCAATGGGGTCTACATCGTGGGCAATAACGACAAGCTGAGCTTTCTTGTTCTCCACCAGAGTTGTGACAGTATTGATACCTGAAAAACAAGTTCTAGATAAGTTTGATTCCCCTCAGCCCATTTTCAGAGCTTTCTTACAAGCCAACTCTGATTCCACAGCACAGCATCACTATGGAAGTTACAAAAACTTTACAAAACCATCAGTGGCACAAAGACATTTCATGGACAATTCGCTAAAGCTCAGGGTTAAAAAGCTCGTATATTTTGTTCTTCACTTTGAGTTCAGGTGAAGAAATTCGTAACATCATTGCCATAGCTTGTCCAAGGCTGGCTGAAGAACCAACTCTCCATCAGTCAGTGCCACACTGCCACGTTCCCCCAGCTCAGGTACAAAGTTACCTGCTCGGAGGACGGGCGGCCGCTTGGTTGGAGCATCTCCCTTTCCTGCAGCTTTCTGCTCAGCACGAGCCAGCAGCCTCTGCTTCTTCTCCTGCTTATTTTCAGGCCTGTATTTGTGTGCCAGCTTCAGAAGCTGTGTGGCTGGAAGATAACACCTACTTATTAGTTGCATGACCTGAAAATCTAAGCATTCTTTTTAAAAAACACTGCAGTGCATCAGCGATCTTGGTGGTTGTCATCACATTTTTTTTTTCACAGCAAAAAGTGATCATCATCTGCACAGCCCAAGAGAGGAGAACCCTGAGAGCCCCTGTTTGCATTCAGCTCTGATGGCACTGAGAGCTCCCTGAGTGTCTGGATGAGGAAATGCCACAGCAATTATGGTTAGAGGTGGTGCATGGCTCTTTTAATGCAAGGAGCATCTATGAGGAGGAATTATGCTACACAGGTCCCAAGTTTTACCCCCAAAACCTGCACTCCCACAGATGTCTCAAGCAATCTGTTTATATCACCCTGGGTAGTTCTACATCAAGCTGGAAGAACAGAATTACAATTAAGATTTAATGCAGGGTTTGGGTCAGTAAATAAAGCTTTGGTATTTTCTAAATCCCTTTTCAGGGTACACAGCAGCAATTCAAGAGTTAAACCAGCAAACTGATTTTGACACCACTCTGCTTGCTATTAAAGCCTCCCTAAAACACTTTCACAGACACAGCCCAGTTTACCTTTGTTAAGGCTCACTTTGGATTCTTTGCACATCCCATTTACAGCCCAAGCCAAGAGAGCCTTGTGGGGCACATCCTCACCTGTCTGGCGGTCCAAGGCCTGGGTGAACTGGTTGATGGCAGGAGGAACCTTGAGGCGTTTGTAGAGGATGGACCTCTGGCGCTGCAGCCGAATGTAGCGTGGCCATTTCACAAACCGGGTGAGGTCACGCTTGGGCTGGATATCCTGTCCTAAAAAAACACAGCCTTTAGCTCAGGGCTGCCCCAAACCCAGAGCAGCAGCACGGCAAAGGCACAGGAGCATCAGTGATCTTGGTGGTAATGTGTCAGCACGACCACTCAGATAGCAAATATTCTTTCACATCATCTGCGCCTTGTACAAGAACAGCACTGCACAAAGTCTGCAGCGGTTTTTAATGTTTGTAACTTAATCTGTTCATTGAACAAGAAAAAAGCCATGGAAGCAACTATCCCAAATATTCATTCACTCACCGATGCCAAAGTTCTTGGGCCTCTTCTCAAAGAGGGGGTTGACAACCTTCTTGGCCTCCTGCTTCTTGACTACAGCAGGGGCCGGTGCCACCTTCTTGCCCTTGGCCTTCTTTCCTTTCGGCTGCAAGAAAGAAATACACACTTTATTTTCTTTTGCCTCTACAACTTGCATGCTTGGAAATTACCAACCCACCCTGGAAATGCATTTGTTTTCCCAGGCATTTCACCAGGCTAGCGGCCTCCCATGCTCTCCCAGAAAGAGGAAATCCGGTGCTTTGCACTTACAAGGTTTATAAACCACGCTGAGAGGGATAGGATTAAAGCGAGCGTGACGATCGCTTCCCCGAGAGCAGCCGAGATATCCCCACACGTTAGTGATCACCGGGACCCGACCTACCCCGGGAAGGCCCCGAGGCCCGGCCGGGCTGCCCGAGCCCGCAGCAGCCGCAGGTTCCCGGTCCGGGCTGCCAGGCCCATCCGCGGCCTTCCCCCATCACTGCAAATCGGGCACGAAACGCCGCTCCACCGCCTCCCCTGCCAACCAGGCACCTTCGCGACGCTACCACAGCCCATCGGCGGCTGCGAATAACCCCCGATGGCGATGGATGGCCCCGGCCCCCCGCGCCGCCGCCATCACTCACCATCTTGGGCGGAGGGAGAGAAAGGCGGAGCGAGGCATGCCGGGAGATTTCTACGGCGCGCGAGATCTCGCGAGAGCGCGGGAGGGCGAGGGCGGGGCCGGGGCCGGGGCCGGGCCGGTCCGGGGCCGTGGGGGGGGGGCGCAGCCATGGCGCAGCCCCGGGTGCTGCCGCAGAGCAAGGAGACCCTGCTGCAGTCCTACAACAAACGCCTCAAGGACGATGTCAAATCCATCATGGACAACTTCACCGAGATCATCAAGACGGCCAAGGTGGGCCTGAGCACCCCGGGTGCTAAGCGGAGAAGGGCGGGCGTACGCGAGGAAGAAGGGGCTGTGAGAGGAGAACCTTTCGTAGAATCCCCGAATGTTAAAGGCTTTAAAAGGACCTTAAAGATTGTTTCGTTCCACTCCCTACAATGGGCAGAGAAGCCTTCAGATGTCTCCAGGTTGCTCCAAGCTTTTCAACCTGGCCTTGGACATTGTGTGAATTGAACTGTAATTCACATACGGATGTAAATTTCATATACATAATGTGTGATCTCATTTCACATCTATTGAGATTCACGTGCATTTCCATATCTATAGGAAATTCACACACATATTCACATCTATAGGAAATCTACACACCTATCCACGTATATATTCCCATACATTGTACCTTATAACATATAATTATCTATTTCAATTTTAAGTATGTAGAGGTAGATTTGTGTACTTTTCTCTTTAGATCGAGGATGAAACTCAAGTTTCTCGAGCAACCCAGGGTGAACAAGATAACTACGAGATGCACGTCAGAGCTGCAAATATTGTGAGTAGCACGGTATTGTTCAGACCTGGGGGCAGCACATCCTGCACGGGCTGTTGGGTCTTCATAACACTCCCAAGGACTGCTGCCAGGAGAGTAACTTCATGCTGGGTCAGAATTCTGTCAGAATTCTCACATTGTGGGAGTTTGGCTGAAGGAGCAGCTTGGGAGATCTTGGAACAAAGCCCTGTTCTGATGTGTGATTTTTCTCTCTGCTGCAAGGTCCGAGCTGGCGAGTCCCTGATGAAACTCGTGTCTGACCTGAAGCAGTTCCTGATCCTCAACGATTTCCCCTCTGTGAATGAGGCCATCAACCAGCGCAACCAGCAGCTCAGGAGCCTGCAGGAGGAGTGTGACAAGAAGCTGATTGCCCTGAGGGATGAGATCTCCATTGACCTGTACGAGCTAGAAGAAGAATATTACTCTTCCAGGTACAAATAGGGCAGTGGACTCTGCCTTACAACTCCAGGCCTTTTTGGGGTACTTAGTCCAGACCATCAAATAGCCCTTAGAGTATAGGTGTTGAGAATGTTCCCCAAAATTTTTTAGTCCTACTTTTAATTAGGTCAAACTCTTTTTCTTCAAGTAAAGCCTTTTCCTTGTAGATAGCCTCCAGGGTTTAAATATCCTGGTGAAGGAGGTTTGATAGGTAATTTCCTTAGGCTTCTGTTGTAATCATTAGAAAAGAAGATCAATTTCCTTGGGGGAAATGCCTCTGAAGGAGCCTCAGGCTCTCTCCCTGCTGAGCTGGGTCCTGATGTCAGCTGGTGTCACCTCACCTTGGTGGTGAGTCCTTTCACAAGTGACCTGGTCACACATTGTGCCTTTTCCTTCACAGCCCACTGCCCCCAGCTGCCTCCAGTCCTGCTGGGGTCAACATTTGTAAGGAGCAAAAAGACTTGCTCAGTTTCATTGAATTATGAGGAATTGTGATAGGATTTTCTAAGGAATGATTTATTACTGGTTTGTTTGTGGGATTTTTAATATTTTTAAAAGCCTCTTATTTAGCAAACAGACTTTAGAGAATTCAGACACTTTATTTTTTTTTGTCATGCACTCCAGCACTTCTAGTTAATGATGCAGTAAATGACAGCAGAAGGAAACAAATGTAAACCTGGTTATTTTGGCTGCACTTTCCAAGCTAAGTGAAGTCAGTGCAATAATTCTAGGAATTTTAAACAAACACTTAACTTTAAAAAATCTTACTTAAAATTTTACTAACCAGGTTTTCTATGTTTGCCTTTTCCATTTTTCTAAGAATGCTGAATGCCTATAACCCCAGCAAAGTCAACTAAATTGCTCGATATCTTTGAAAGTAAGGCCATTGTTTATGAGTAATATATGTATTTTAAGAGTAAAAAGATAATAATATGACACAGCTTAGAGGTAAAAACTTAGAGTTATTTTTCAAACTGTATTCAGTTTTTTGAGGAGGTTGTGATGATCACAAACCCAAGCCCCTGTGTGGGTGCTGATAGGTCCATGACATAGCAGTGAGCTCATCCAGAGGGGTGTGGTGTGGGATGAGAGTGCCCCCCATGTGCCAGGTGTCCCCAAACTGCCACCACTGTGTGCTGGTCACTCTCACTTTTGCACTGAGGGGTTCTGGCCATGCTGGCATGGTCTGTTCACCTGCCTGGCCCCAGGTGCCACATAAAGCAACCCTTGCTGGCAGAACTGACATGGAAACACAAATGTGTACATCAGGTGGATTTACCTTCCTGCTCTTTCTTATGGGTCATGAGGTGAGGAAACCTGGCAGCTCTGCAGAGCTGTGATCTGACACTTTGTTATCATGTAGCACTTGGTCATTTGCTTCTTCCCTTCCTGTGCTCTTTCCTGTCTTTTTCTGCACCAAAGAAATCGTGTCTGTGTAAATACAGAAACAGTGATTTATTCAAAGTCCTTTTGTAATTAGAATACTACAATATTTTTAATGAAATCTTGCCTAATGTGGGGGAAGAGTTTCTGTTATGTCACAGCCATGTTTCAGTGGCTGTCAGCACAACAGCCTGTTTGTCCCCAAGGGGAGTTCCTTGCTCTCCTGGGAATGCCTGGTCAGTTGTAGGGTCAGGTGTTTGCCAGGCTTTTTATGTGCACATGGGCCTTTTGAAACTAGACCCAAGAAAATTGTCCTGAAGGAATCTTTGTTTTCCTGCCCTGTGATCAAGTCATTTTCTAGAGCTGTCCCTCTGCCCTCAGACTGGCTGGGTGCCTCAGGGGAGTAGTGAAGTCCCTTCCATGCCCTGAGGAGCCCTCCCAGGACAGAGCAGCTGGGCTGGGCAGAGCTGCTCACCGAGCCTGACTGCTGAGCAGTGTTAGCTGAGAGTGGAGCTTGGGCTCTGCACCTGTTCTAACTGGGGCAGCAGGAGAAGCAGTCACACTTGTGCCACAGCTGGAACCTGGTTAGCAGCTCCCTGCCATGAGGTGTGGGTGCTGTGGTCAGGTTCTGCTGGGAAATCATGGCCTGAGGTCTGTGACAGAGCAGGAGTTGTAGTTCTGGTTCAGTCCTGGAGCCCAGCTGCAGTGTTGGGGACTGATCTTCCAAGGGATTGTACAGAAGCCCCAGATATAAAACCTGTGCCCACTGCCTTCTCACTGCTGCAAAGGCAGCTGGGTGAGGCTGCCAGGAAAGAGCTCAGCTTGCCCCTGGTGCTTTGTGTGCTTGTGCCCCAAAGTGGTGACTGCAAGTCCAGCTTGCCCTCTCTCATCCTAACCCCCAGAGCTGCATTTGTGTTCCATTGCTCCCTCCTCTGAGATCACAGGAGCTGTCCTCAGTGTGGGGTTAAATCTCACATGTTTCATGTTTGTGCAATATGAACTGTCTCATATTTCTATACTTAAATATTTCCCTGAGCATCAGTCCATACATTACAAATGTAAATAAAGCTGCAACAACAAAATCACTCGACCCCCTGGGTTTGTTTTTCTCTGAATGCTTTCTGCTCCAGCACTCCCTTTGTCTTGGGTGTCTCTTGTGTGTGCAGCTCTTCTCTTTGGGATTTGTGTTGGTTTTGTTCCAGTTCCTTCCATGTTTCTTTTTAGTTTTGGCCCTTCCACATTTTGTTTTCCTCAGAGTATGGGCAAGAATTAACCAGTTGTTTAAAAACCTTATTTTCCCACACTGCTGGTCCATCCAGTGTTGGAGTCCAGCCAGCTGCTTTTAGAAGCACTGTTAGCTCAGGCTCTCTGGGGAAAGGCAGGAGCTGTCAGTATTTTATAATCAAACTGGGAAGCTTCAGTGGAAGACCCAAACCTGTGGAGCACTTTCTTGAAAGGGCAGGGGTGCAAATAGGGTTCTTCTTCATTGTGACAGGGACAGGCCCCAAAACAACTGTGGCAGGTTTTTTTTGCTGAAGTAAAATTTAAAGCAGGATTTCTATTTTTTCCTCACATAGGTTGCAGCCTAATTCCAAGTAAAATAATTGTGGGTAAGGTCCATGTCTCACTCATCAGTAGCAGAAATCGCACATTTGGGGGTGTCAGGACTTCAGCTCAGATCTTTTCAGAGACTTGGAGTGTCTGGATTGGAATTGAGCCTCTGTTTTATTTTGTAGCCACAGTTCTCTAAAATTGCCCCAATCCTCACCAGGCCCAAGAGATTTTAGGACCAGCCCTTAGGAGGGGTGTCTTAGGGAAAGCCAATGTCACACGACTTAGGATGATTTCATGAACACAGACCTTACATCCAGCATTTTTTTTGCCATTTTCTTAATGCTTTGCTTCTGTCTTGCTCCCTCCACCCTTTCCATCCCTCCCCTCCTCTGTCACCACACCTGCTCTCTCCTCACTGGGGTTGTTTGTTCTGGAAAGCTACAGTCTGTGTGACAGCAATGATCTCCCACTGTGCGAAGCCTACTGGAGACAAGACTTGGCCACGCTGTCCCCCGAGAGCCTCTCGATGCCTCTGGCAGCTGCCACAGCCGAGCAGAGCGTTGTCACCTCGCAGAGTTCCACCCCTTCGCACCCGCACGTCAACGGGCACGGGGCGGGCCCCGCCGAGCATTCCTGAGGAGGATCCGCTGCTGCCGGCCCGCGGTTCACCCGGGGATGGTCCCGCCGAGCATCCCTGAGGAGGATCCGCTGCTGCCGGCCCGCGGTTCACCCGGGGCTGGTCCCGCCGAGCATCCCTGAGGAGGATCCGCGGTTCATCCAGGGATGGCCCCGCCGAGCATTCCCAGGATCCGCGGTTCATCCAGGGATGGCCCCGCCGAGCATTCCCAGGATCCGCAGTTCATCCGGGGATGGTCCCGCTGAGCATTCCCGAACAGGATCCGCGGTTCACCCGGGGATGGCCCCGCCGAGCATTCCCAGGATCCGCGGTTCATCCAGGGATGGCCCCGCCGAGCATTCCCAGGATCCGCGGTTCATCCAGGGATGGCCCCGCCGAGCATTCCCAGGATCCGCAGTTCATCCGGGGATGGTCCCGCTGAGCATTCCCGAACAGGATCCGCGGTTCACCCGGGGATGGCCCCGCCGAGCATTCCCAGGATCCGCGGTTCATCCAGGGATGGTCCCGCCGAGCATTCCCAGGATCCGCAGTTCATCCGGGGATGGCCCCGCGCTGCTGGAAGTCTTCCTGCTGCTGTGCTGAGCTGAGCAAGTGGCTCCTGCTGCCAGGAGGAGGCACTGGAGCTGTGCTGGCACTCCCTGCATGGCTGCAGTGCTTCCTCCACGCCAGGACCTTGCCAGGAGTGTTGCTGTCCATAAGAGATAGAGATGTGTAGACACAAAGTGAATCTCATTAGAACAAATTAGAGCCGGGTTTGTTTTAACGTGATAGTTACGTGTAGAGTTCATTAGAAGTCTTAGAAGTTTGTTTTCATGTGAGTGTTGGGAGCTGAATTTCTTTGGGATAAACTTGAGCCAAATGTGGGGGTAGTGAGTGTGTTGGGGTTTTTACTCTGCTTCCCAAGGTTATTGACATTCTGGCTGCTTTAAAGCTCTCTCAGGATAGCATCTGACAACCTCTGGTCTACTGTAAAGAATCTTATTGTATTTTTACACAACAGTCTTCACTGTCAAAATGCTTTACAAACTTGAACTCTTGATTTGGAAGGAAGATCCCAGGAGACCCTTATGGAAGGACAATGTTCCCCCCTATAAGAAGAAAGCAGGGATCAGACTGAGGGATCAATGACACCACTTGCTCAAAGCCACAAAGAGAAGCAGTGTCATGCTTTAGTCAGTCGATTCCTTCCTCAGTGTTTACACAGAAATTCCTGCTAACGTAGTCTGAGCTAACATGGAGCCACTGTTTATGCTGGGTTTTGGTTTTGTCTAATGAAAAAATCTTGAGAGCAGTGAGGAATACTCAGTTACTCTCAGTTTCCTTCCAAAGAAACACATTTGGTGCTTGGTCTGCAGCTGTTCAGCAGCTCAGCACATCTCCTGTCCTTTCCTTTTGTGGTGGCTCTGCCTTGGCTCGAGCTGTGCAGCTGAAAGGGAGATGCCACTGACCTGAACAGTGTCACCACAGCTCGGTGTCAGGGCACCACAGAGCCACCAGGGCATTCCAACAACTGAGCTGAGCTTCCCCAGCTTTCTGCTGTAACGTCTCATTTCTTAGGATGTGAAATTTTGCTATTATTTTTTTTTTTGTTTCTTCCATTCCATTTATTTTTGTAACTAGGTGATTTAATAAAACTGCCTGTTTTGTATAATTTTTAAGGCGTGTGTTTTCAGCCACTAGGCTTTATGAAAATGTCACAATATGAGCGTGCGCATGCAAGAGAAGGGGACGAGCTGCAGAAACCATCACGAAACTCGCCCGTGCTCTGGGGACGTCACCCCGGTGCAGGGTTTTGTATTCCAATAAAGGGAGGTTTGGCAAAGAAAGGTTTGGGAAGGGTGGCGGAGGCGAACTGGGGCTGCCTGCGGGGCTCCGGGGAAGTTTCTGGAGTCGCAGCCCCTCAGGACAGCCCGGAGCATCCCGGTGTGACAGACGGACGCCGTCGGTCCGTGCCGAGCCCCGGCGGGGGCGGCTCCGTGCGCCCGGCGCTGCCGTCACTTCCCGGCCGGCGCGCTCCCTCCATCACTTCCTGCCTGCCGGGGGCTCCACGAGGAGAGCACCGTGTCCCCACGCTGTCCCCACGCCGTCCCCGGCAGCTCGGGGACCCGCGGTGGCAATGGCCAGCCTGGCCGCCCAGGACTCCTACCTGCAGGGCTTGGCCAGGAGGGCCGGCGTGCAGCGCGCCCCGGAGTCGCGGAAGAGGAAATTCGGTACTGGAACTGCATCGCTTCTGTTCTGTCCTCTCCGGACGGATTGTGGGAGCCTGGGCACGACAGCCGTGCCCCCACGGGGGGCTTGGCCCGGGATTGTGCCGGCTTCTAACAAAAAAAACAATCTGCTCAAGCACGGAGCTCCCGAACACGTTGGGCACTGGGAGCCCTGGAAATCAATGGTCTCCATTCACTGTAGTGGTGGATGTGGAGAGCTGGGGTTTTACAGGATGTTTGATCTAATTAAATAAATCATAAAACATATAATTCTTGAATATTTATCTGTGCCATTGCAATGCTGGAACATTAATGTTCAGTAATAACTGAATGTTATGAGTGGAAATGTGACATTGTCCTATTTCGTGTAATTTGTTTTTGCGTTCTAGTGTCTAAGCCAGGCCAGCCCGAGGATGGCAGACAGGTCAAGAAACAGAAGAAAAAGAAGCCCAGGAAGCAAACTGAGAAGAAGAATGCTCCTTCAGCCAAACAGGATGTTTCCAACCCCAGTAAACCCACTCCAGGACAGAAAGCAGCCCCTCAAGCCAGCAAATCATCACCACAAGGTGGCACACAGAACGGAAGGGAGAGTTTGGCTACAGGTAAGAATTTCAGCTTTGCCATGGCCTGGGCTGAGCTGGCTGCTTTTCTTGCTTCACACAAGTCTAGTTTGGAAAGCCTAAATTGGGAACATCTTTGCTTATTTCACGTGCCCCAGAAGCTTTTGCCTATGGACAGCAATTTGTGCCATCACCACTGGGTGGCTCTCTGGAAACGGTGTTTAACCGAACTGCAGAGGTTTTATGCATGTGAGTGACTTTGGGAATTACACGTGGATGCAATCCCTGTCCTGCCAGCTCAGCTTTCCTTTATGACAATGAAAAGCCAGATCACAGAGAAAAGATGTCCTGAGCCTCTCTGTTCCACAAGCTTGGTACTTGCCTTTGGCTTGCCAGGCAGCCCCAGGGCATGCCAGGCCACTGCTGGCAGAGTTGAATGATGAAAGGAGAAATTCTAAAGAAACCAATGAAATAGAAACTCTGGGTTTGTTTGGATTTTCCGTTCCATTCACAGCATCTAAAGAGTTCCCAGAGTTTTTCCCATAGCCAGAGAAAGTGCTACTGTTTAGCTGGTGCTGCTTTTTAAGTATTTTTTATTTCCTCCCTCTCTTTTTCAGGAAGTAAAAGTGAACTGAGTTCCCCTTCTGTTTCTGCACTCAGTCTGTTGCGTCAGAGACTCCATGAGAAGATTAAAAAGGCTTCTGGACAGGTATGGGGACTCAGAATGTGTATCCATGTGTGTGTTTGTGCACCTGAAATCCTCCCCAGCCTCCCAGGGCGTGTGGTGACAGGATCTCACAGGGTTTGAGCTGATTCCAGCTCATAAGGAATTACCTGTAGGGATTGCCAGGTGACCTCTGTGTGTTCTGTGGAAAAACCTGTGAGAAAAGATGGGGTCAGCTTCAAATCACATCACATGCTTTTGGTGATTTTTAGGAAAAAGCAAAGTAGTGAGAGCCTGCAAGGGAGCAGCTACTGGTTGTTGGGGTTTGAAATGTTGTTACTGTGTTTGGGGTTTGAAATGTTGTTACTGTGTTTAGTGTCTCTAACAGCTGAGTCACAGCCTCACATCACAGGTGGTGCTTTTAGGAGGAGTTTGAAATCAGGAACTGGGGCACAGTCCACTTTTACTTCTGCTTTAACCCTTTAAGGCTTCTCATTCATGTCCATCCTCCTCCTTAGGATAATGCCAAGGAGTTAACCCCTGCAGTGCTGGAGAAGAGGCAGCGAAGGAAGTATGAGAGAGAGAGAAAGAAACGCCGGCGAAAGGAGTTGAAGATGAAGGCAAAAATGGAGAAGAAAGAGACTGAGGAGGTGCCAGCAGAGCCAGAGAACAAAAAGGAGGAGAGCAAAGCTGACATTGTCTTCAACAGGGTTAAAGTTCATGAAGAGAATGAGTTAAACAAGGTCCAGAAGAAGAAAGAGAAGAGGAAAGCAGTCAAAGGCAATATCACTCCTCTGACAGGCAAGAACTACAAGCAGCTGCTGAGCAGGCTGGAGACCAGGAAGAATAAACTGGAGGAGCTCAAGGAGAAGGACGAGAAGAAAGCTCAGGAGCTGGAGACCAAGATGAAATGGACAAATGCCCTGTATAAGGCAGAAGGGGTGAAGATCCGTGACGATGAGGAGCGTCTGAAGGAGGCCCTGAAGCGCAAGGAGAAGCGGCGAGCGCAGCGCAAGAGGCAGTGGGAGGAACGGACTGTGAGGGTGGTGGAGAAGATGCAGCAGCGGCAGGACAAGCGCAAGAAGAACATCCAGAAGAAGAAGAAGGAGAGGATAGAGAAGAAAAAAGCCAGGGCCCGGAAAAAGGGCAGAGTTCTGCCAGAGGACTTGAAAAAAGCTGGGTTAAACTGAGAGCAAGGCAGCTCTCCTGGCACTGGGGTTCCAGGGGCTGTCACTGTCCCAGGCCACAGCTTCCCACCCTCATTGTACTAAAAAAACAGTTGTATGTTTGTTAATAAAGTTTTTTATCCTAAAGAAACACCTTCTGGCTGATTTCTAATAACAATTATTATATTTCTAAAGGGGAAATGTAAGTTGCTGTCACTTCCTCTGATGGGCAGCACGGTGTTTTTGCATCCCTTGGGAATGGGAAAGAGGAAACAAAAAGGCAAAAAGACGAAACATGGGATTCATCTCAACACAAACATACTGCAGGTGTTGTGAAACCTTTGCTTATATGAACTTGGACAATACCTTTGAAAAGGAGAGTGCATCTTGGATTCATTTATCCTCCCCACCACAAGAAAACTGGAAATAATTTTCAATTTTAGGCAGTGCTGTTCATTTATAAGTTATGTTTTATCAGCATTAGGTCAATATAGACATAAACACACATGTACACATGCATGGATTTATTATTGTGGAGCTAATGGATTTATTATTGTGGAGCTAACTGATCTTTTTGGATCATCCACAGGACACACTGACTGATCCTGATGGTAGAAGGATTGGCTCCGTCTGTCTTTGGCAATAATAAAAAATTAGGTTAAAAAAATAATTCTGGCAACCACAGGTGCCTGCAAGGGTTTCTTCTCTGTGCAGTTCACCAGTGCAAAATTGTATTTGGTCATTACCAGTTTTGTCCTTTATTGTTGTTTATACAGAAATACAAATGTGAACTTGGGCAGCTGTTTGCCCAGCTCAGGAGGGAAGGTACAGCTTGGCTGCTGGCAGTTCAGCCTGGGGAAGATTGGTGGGACCAATCCATCCAGAACATAAAGCAACTCTGCCTCTGAGATCAGTCAAACCTTGCTGGTGCCCTCCTGATCTTGGTTGGTGTGAACTGATGATTTGTACTGAGCCCGGGGATGTTAATAATTGAGTCAAATCGAATTGTCTTGATCTGGCTCTTTGGAAGAAGCTCTTTTTAGCCTCATGGCTAAAGCTGATGGGAGGAAATGCAGGCTGTGCAGTGCAGTGCTGCCCAGCTGGATCCCTGCCAGAGCCCAGGTCACTCCCTGGTGCAGCTGCAATCTGAGACTGCAGTGATCTGTGCTGAATTCGTGTTCAAGCCTCAGGTGTGACTGAACACATTTGTGTTCCTGCAGCCTGTCCAGCAAGGAAAGCTCTCCCCAGGCACAGATGGAGCTCTCCCCATGGAGATCTCTTTCCTCACTTTCTGAACAGCCCTGCACTCACACTTTGCCACTTCAGTTGGAGAAATCTGAAATCCACGTTTGGAAATCTGAAATAGTTGCTCTGCAAAGAATATTTTCCATGGAACGCTCCACAAGTGAGGTATTTATCAGCTGTCCAGAATGCCTTCCAAGCAGGGCTTGAAGATAAAGTAATGCTTTGTTCTGGGAGGTCAAGCAAGTTCATTTGGGAGTAACAGAGCTACTTTCAGCCATATCCCTTCTAAAAAACTCTCTGAACAAATTCGAGGAACCTGAATAACTATTAAAAATGCTTTAGCTGTGATTTCTGTTTGGTTGGAGATTCTTTCATCAGCTGCAACCACATCTATTTAATTTCTGTTTATATTCATAGTAAACTGTAAATCAGTTGAGGTAAACCTCAGTGAGATGGTTTTAGATGCAAAGGATGTTTCAATCTCAGCTGGCTCTAGTGCACTGGAGATTTGTACCACAGAAACTGAAAATAAGAGGGGAATGCATCAGCTGTGCTCCTAATGATGTAATATTTCAAAATATGTGTATTTCTCCTCCTGAGGGATTAGATGTTTACTCTGTAAAAAGACACATGAAGTGCTCTATGCCCATTACAACAGCTGAAGCTACACTAAAAAAATCAAACACTCACTTTTATTCTGTGTTAATTTTACTGCCCAATTTGAGGACAACTATCAGTCCCCTTTCTTGTCTCTGTTCTTGATCCTCTGTCCTTCCCCATCACCAAGATTCTGTGCTCTCAGCCTCTGTATGCCATGGAGATAAGAGCATGGATCAGGTCCAGAAAATGGGAATTCCCAGGAGATTCTGCAAAGGGGTTGTTTGTCTACCCTTTATGCTTTGGGTGGAAATGCTGAGAGGATATTTATGCAATTGCAAAGTGGCATCAAGCTGGGAGGGGCTGCAAACCCCAAGGAAAACAGGATTCAGCCAGGGCTTGATGTTTTAGAAAAACAAATAGCCTGGAAATTGAGTTTGTTTCCATGAAGTATGGAAACAAAGGTTTTATATGCCTCAGACCTGGCTGGGAGAGGTTCCACAGAAAACACACAGATTGCATTTGGGCACATCCTGAATGTCACCCCAGTGCTGAGGTCCTGCAAAGCAGGCAGGTGTCCTGTGGGATGTGTGAACTGTGACAGATTCTCAGCTTTGGGGGGCAAATTTGGGGGAATTTGGGGTGCTTTGGCACCAATTTCACAAGAATGGGCTGATTAGAGAGAGCCCAGTCAGAACTGACAGAAAGAATCCCAGATCTTGTAGTTAGACAATTACAAAGAAAGATTGAAGGAGGTCACAGGAGAGAAGAGGGAAGGAAACATCAGAGCCCTGAGGAGTGGAAAGGGAGATGCCCAGACCTGGACTGCAGCAAGAGAGATCCTGGCTGGAAATTTGGAAGCCTGCTGATGAGAAGGGCTTTCCTGAAGCCATCTCTCAAATAATGCCTGAAAAACAACAGTTTGAAAACCCCCTCTGCACATTTATCTGCTCTGCATGTGCTGGAAGCATCAAGCACAAGGTAAGAAACGTGGCACTGACAAATCCTGGTGTCAGCACAGCAGCTCTCATGACACAACTAGCACAGGAATGAGATACAGCTGGTCAAAACACAGAACAACTGCCTGAGGGGGAAGGCTGTTCTTCTTTCTGGGTTTGGGGATCTGCAGCATTTTTAGGCAAGAATCCAGAGCTGCTCAGCATGAATCCATGAAGGCTTTAAGTGGTGGAAGGCCTTAAGATATATATTTATATAGATGCACACACATATATATGTATATATATATATAGTTAGTCATTATTTTTAAGTAGGATTTTGTGATGCTTCCTCATGAAAGCAAATTAGATTCTCTCAAAGGAAAGTGAGGAAGAAGCACCAGAGAGGATTTCTGTGTGACACAGTAAAGCAAATTAAAGAACTTTTTGCCACTTGTCTATTTCCAGCCAAAGAAATTAAAGCAGGAACAGGCAGGAGTGATTTTAAGACTGCTGGGCTTGGGGAAAGTTGATATTCATGGCTGTTGTAGAGGAAATAATTTCCTTGGCTTAACCTTTACCCAAGGGGCATTAGGATTGTGAAAGGTTCCTTTGCTGGTCTCACACCCCAGTTTACCTTTCCTTCAGGCACCTTTGCAGGGTGTGCCCCCCTTGCAGGCGTTCCTGGACTGTGAAAGGTGAGTTAATCAGCCCGGTGATAACTGTGTTAGCTCTCTGACAGCACAGGAGGGGCTGGTTTGATCCAATTTCAGAGGGTGCACGCTTGAGGTGATAAAATGGAATCCACAGAGAGTGGGATGAAATCAGAAAGGGTCCCCATGCACTAGAGCTGGGGTTAAAGCTCCCTGGGATGAAGAACTTGCTCAGATATTTTACAGATGCTACCTCAGTGCCCTGGCTCTTACAATCTGATGCCTTCTGTGCTTATCACTTCTAAAAGAGAAGCCACCAAGAAACTTCATCCTCCTCTGAGAAATGATCAATTTCTCTCAGAGTGAGCAGCCCTTTTCCCTTTTTGTTTGCTCTTTGCAGAGTGAAAGCTGCTGGAATTCAGAGGTTGCCCTTCCTTCTCCAGAAGACAGTGATTTCCAGGAAGGTGCTGGTGGCATCTCTTGCCTGCCTGGCTGCTGTTGCTGCAGTTATCTGGTAAGGATTTGCTGGCCAGCTCGGTCATATCTGAAACATCCTGTGTAGATCATGTGTAAAACTCCCAGAACACAAAAATAAAGGCTGTAAAATACAAATGTTATGGGAAGCCTCTCTTTGAGCTGTAAGGAAGAACAGCAATTTGTGTAATAGATAAAGGAGCACTGGCAGGGGGAGAAGGCCCTAAGGGAAAGAGGAAAAAAGAAAATTTGGGTGCAAATCAGGCTGCTAACACCATAGTGACACACAAACACATGCTTGAGTATAGAATATTCCAGTTACATTTCAGCTCAGGCCTTACAGAGGTGATTCTCTGTCTCTTCACACAGTCCAAACTCACTCCAGTGTCACCAGCTCTGCGACTCTCAGACATCACAGCTTTCAAACACAGAATTTTGTAACTGAATATATTGACAACTGAGTATGGCTTGTGGAGCAAACTCAGACATGGAAGGGAATTTGAGATAAGGCATTTCTGTTAAGTATTAAAATATTAATTAATAAATTATCAGGAATTATCACATTTTTATGATGCTGCAACTTGCTGTACTTTCACCTGGTGGGCAGCTGCATTTTGCCTCAGCAGCAGGACACTGTGTTAAAATGTGAACACAGCGGATCCTACACTAATTAATAAATCAGATATGGAGTTAGCCAGGGTCACCTCTCAAAATCTTTGCCAGATCCTTAGGTGATGTTGGAAAATCCTAGGAAGGTTTCCTTCAACATTTCCTATCCTAAAGTATTTCTTTGCTTTCGCAGGGCTCTGGCTGGGAGTGGAAAAGTGCCCTACTACCCTCCCTGCCCTGAAACCTTGTGAGTGTTTTGTTCTGTGCCTAATGAGTAACACAGATCATTGTTCCAGCCCTGCTCTTCCCTGACAACACAAACAGTGCTTAACAAGGGGCTTGTTCTTTATTTATGAACCTGTAATTAGTCACTCTCTCAAAACAAAAAGCTACCCCAAAATGCTGTTGGGGCCTGTTGGGACAGCTCTGGCTCTCTCAGGTGAGGGAGGTTTTGTTTGTTGTGGTCTCAGGACTGGAAGGTTAATGCAGCTTCTTTATCAGGGTGTAATCCCACACCTGCACATGCACAACTGCCCCAAGTGTCCTCTCACCAGAGAGAGACACCTGAACCACAGAGGGGAGATGAGCAGGCACAGGAGGAGCTCTGGCACAGGCAGGAATAACCCCCAGTAGTTCCCATCAGGTTCCTGTTCCTCCCTCTGGGATCTGTGCTCTGTCCATGGCTGTGTTTGTGCTGTGGCAGCACCTGGGCAGGTGAAGGGGAGCTGCTGTGGGAAATGCCCTCTGAGCTGGTACCTGAGCCAGCCTGGGTGCCCAGAGAGGGCATTTACACAGTGCAGGGTCCAGGGCCAGTGACCTCCCCACTGCCACATTGTCCCAGGGCTGGGACATCACAAGCTGTGGCTTTTCCCATGACCTGCTGTTCTTGTGATAAGCAAACCATGCAAATAGAAAAAAAAAATGATGTTTCATAGAGGTATTTCTGATTATTCCAAACCATTGTGTCTGGGCAGGTGCTTATTCCTCTGAATGTTGTTGGAAATGTGATTATCTCAGGTAGTTCAGCCCTCCAGGTGACCAGGAGCAGTTTTGCAGGGCATGGAGCACAAACATGATTATTGCTGACAGTCCCATGGGGATTTTGACCCCTAAACCCCAGTCTGATTTCCTCAGAGACTGGAATTGCTGCCAGCACCTCTCTGTCCCTGTTGTGCTGTGTGTTCTGTCCCAAATCTTTCTGTCCCTTGGGGAGCCCTGGAGGTGTGGGCAGGTGATGCTTTCAGCAGGTCCTGAAGCCAAACTTGGTTGATATTTTAAGCAAAGCATAACAATCCCTTTCACTTCCCACCCCATCCTGCAGCTCCACAAAACTCCACTATACAGAAGAGAAGCCAATCCAGCTTTTCCCCGAGTAAGCTCAGGCTTTTTTATCTCCTGACCTTTAAACTGCTGCTCCTCTCTCCCAGGCATATTCATGTATAATTCAATGGATATTTCTCCCTTTTTACAGATTATTTTATCTGCAGCCAAGAGCCCTGGCGCCAAAGTGAGTTTCTTTGTTTGAACTTTGTCTTCTGCTGGGTTTGGTTTGGGCACTTTGCAGCACTCACAGTTCCAGAGTCCTGGGGCACCCTGAGCAGGACCTTGTTCCAGGAGAGCCCAAGCACAGGGGAGTGCCAGCAGCTGCTCTCCGGTTGGGTTTGGTCACTGTACACTCATTAACACACTTCCTCTTCATTCCCAGTTATTACATTAGCACACACACACTCTGTCGAGGCCAGGAACTCTTTTTGAGGTGGCAGATCTGTAATATCAGTAAGTAAAAAATTACTTCTCTTATCTGTATGAAAGATATCACAGATTTGTAATATCTGGAAGTGGGAAATGCCTTCTGGAGCTGTGCTGAGGCTGGAGCCAGCAGTGGGAGAGCTTTGAACCCATTTCAGGGCAAAATAAAGCAGGTGCTCTGTGTGACCTGCAGCAAACACAGCCAAAGCAGGGAGTTTAAGGGAAGATTTGGGACAGCAGCACTAAGAAGCGACTTGGACAAACTCTGTGTGCAGCTCAGGTTGTTACAGCCTCCTTTGGCCTCACTTTTATCTGGAGCAGTTCACCTTCAACAGCCACATTCCTTTACAAGCTAATAAACACACCCTGTTGGTACACACACACACATATATATATATTTTATTTCCCCCATATATTCAGGGTGTGCTCAGCCTGAATATTTCTTCCATATTGGAATAAATTTCTGTGCTAAATCAGCTGGTAAATACTGGGTTAAATGAGGAGAGAGTCTTGAAGCTTTTCATGCTCTGTCTTCTGGAGGAGTTCACTGGCACTGAGAGGATGACCATGACTCACTGGGAAACCCAGGGCTGCCCTTTAAAATCAAATTTACAGAGCTTAAAGTGAACATGCCTGCTTCCTTCCCTCTCCAATAAAGAGGATAATCAACCCAGAAACAGGACAGATCACTCAGTACATTTTCCCCACCCCAAATTCTTCTCCCTGTATAGTTTAATCTTTCAATCACAGGCATTGCTGCAGGAAGGAGTGAAGTGTTATTCTTGTATCCTCTCAGACTGCAAGCATTGGATCTGGCTTGGAGGATCTGGCTGGATTTGCTGCTCCCCACAGCTCCCCCAGTTTGCTCTGGTGCTGTTTTATCCTGGAGCTGTGTCAGGTGGGACCTGGCAGCCCCAGGTGTGGCCACGTGCTGGATGCTCTCAGGTTTTGGTTGTTCATTGCTGCCCTGAGATGTGCAGGATGTCTCTGTTTCTGAAGAACGAGTCTGGACTCTTCACTTTTCGCTCTTGAGGTTGTTTATTAATTCTTATCTATAAAATTTTCTTTCTGCCCAGCTGAGATCTGCTCAGCAGGGCAGCCACAGGCACTCTTTGTGTTGTCCTTTTATACTACAAACTATGTATAACACATTTACACTGAATTCCCAATACCTATCACCTGTGTTAGACAGTGCACTTCTACTCTAAACCAATCCCAAAGTCCCAACAGCACTGCAGAAAATGGAGAACGAGAAGGAGAAAGGCTGGGCACGCTCAAGTTCCTCCATCTTGTCCCCATAACCCCCACACCAAAAATCTAAAATCTACATTTTCACCCTGTGATCATTTTGTTATTACACCATTGAAACCTGTGTGACTTTCAGACCCTCATACAAAGCTGGTAACTTGCTCCAGGGGTCATAATCAAATCCCCAGGTGCTCTGGGCTGTGTGCCAGGGTCTCTGAGCCCCCCAATGGGGTCTGTGGCAACTCTGGACACCCCGAGGGATGCACTGAGCTCTGGCAGGTGCGACAAATTTCATTAGCACAGGGCTCCAGCTCCTGGTCTGGAGTGAATGTGATCAGGCTGGGGTGAGTTCCACATAAATGACATCTCCCTTTAGAACCAAAAAGGTAAGAACGAAACACTGAAAACAAAGCAGCAAATTGCAACAGCATTGCAGAGCTGTAATAGGGGCAGAATCAGACTCTGCTGCATTTATATTCAGTATTTCCACTTCCCTCACAGGAGATTAAGGATTTTTTTTTTCTAACTTTGTTACTCATTTGAATGCTGGCTCACATACAGCATTTTAAATTATATCTGAATGTGTTGGAGCTATATATAAATGCTGGAAAAATAAGCTGTCATGCTGCAAGCTGTGTTTTAATAACAGAGCAATGGGCTATATTTTATAGTAATTTTCATATTATTATTACTTGTGTTTTAATCTGCATCAGGCTGATAGCAAATAGGCACAGCTTCCCATTCTGAGAGTTCAGTGGTCATTAAACTCTCCTCAGCAGAAAAGTCCTTAAATGAGATTTTAGCAGATCCTCGGGTTTTTGCTGATGTGTTAAGTGCTTAATTTCAGCCCAGGAATTGAAATGTCCATGCTTTGTAACCTCAAATAAGAGCTCAGGGGGAAAATATCTGAGGCTAACACCCTCCATGGCGAGTTAATGCTGATTCACACACTGCTCTAGCTCCCTTTATTTTGTGCTTCTTTCCCATTTACTGACCCCAAACCAACAGGAACAGTCACATTTCATGAACATTTCTGTTTTTTTCCCTCTCCAGGCACCAGGATGTGCTGACAGTCACACCATGGCTGGCCCCCATAGTTTGGGAAGGGACCTTTGATGCTGAGATTCTGGACCTGATCCTGATGCCTGCAGACCCCTGAACCTCACCATGGGGGTGGCAGCCTTTGCTGTGGGAAAGCAGGGGCAGCACTCAGTGTGCACTCAGTCCTTGGGGTGATGCCCTTCCTCTGTGGGAAGATGATTGTCCAAAAATGCACAACCAGGCATGAGGTCTCTCACTTTTATCAGTTCTGCTCCATTTGCATATTGGAGTTCATTGTCCAATTCCAGCTTTAGCCCCTGCAGTCCCACCCTTCTTGTTTTTCTCTCTTCAGCCCACGGTGTTTGTGCTCTTGGGCTGAGATTGGGATCATTTGTCCTTGGTCCCCTAGACCAAGCTAGGGCAGCTCGACCAGCTAGAGAATTGAATAGAATTCAATTTTTTGAATTGAATAGAATTCAATTTTTTTGAATTGTTGCTTTTCCTGAAAGAATAGAATTCCTTGTTTTGTCTCCCTGCTCTGTGCACAGAGCTCACCATCCCCTCATAGGAAGCCCAGACCCTAACACTAAAGCAGCACAGAGCCTGAAAAATATAAAACCCAAACCTGTGCCACAATGACCATCCTGGCAGGAGGAGAGCCACCTCAACAGGCACTTTCTGTCCCACAAACCCTCCAAGCTGCTTTCTCCAGGGTACATTTGGGGTGACAGGAAGCCAAAGCCCCCCCAAATCCACCTCGTACGTTTTTCCATGTGAAAAAGAACTACAAAGAGGTCAGAAAATGATCATCCCTGCACAGAGATCCTCCACGCAGCCAAAATTAGTTCCTCCAGAATGTGCCCCACCTTGAATTTTTGTTCCTGGAAGGAGCAAACTGGGAAGGGAATATGTGAATTGTTCCTATGGAGAGCAGGGTCTAAATGCATTTCAGAAACAGCAGCAAAGTGCAGGTGAGACTGAAAATGTTTCTGGATTCCCACTCTTTATGAATGCATCCTGCTTGAGGCTGTGGCACACAAAAAATCATCCACAAGGCCACTTATCCAGTGCATGGCTGTATTTGCCTTTGGTGAGTGTTTTCCTGAGGCCTGGTGGAAATTTAACAAGATCAAAATGATATTTAACATTCCTGTGGAGGACAAGACCTTGGGTTTTGGTAAAGACCTTTTCACTTAAAAAAAAAAAAAAAGAACATTGCAGGGCAATAAATGTTCCTGAATTGTGGTTTAAACCAATGCCTTTTGTCAGAATCAGGAGGAAACCTGCACTCAGAGCTCGCTATCCCTGACTGGTGTGCAGCAGGATTTCTTGGACCTTCTCAGCAGAGAGCTGGTGCCAGGCATTGCCAGTAAGAGCCCTGTTCTGACAGGACAAACAGCATGAACTCATCCAGCAGTTATCTCCCAAATTCCAGCCTGTGCTTTGGAGATCCAAGTTTAGACAGAACTGGCTCAGCTCAGAGCAGACTGAACTTCTCCAGGTTTATTTCAATCACAGATGTGCTCTGAACCTTCTCCCTGGGTCACATGTCTCTGTGGATCATGTAATCTTTTCCAACACAGAAAATCTGCTTTTGAGATGCTCGTGTTCCTCTCCATTGCTTCAGCCCTTTCCAATTTCTCCTGAGCTCTGTGAAACAAATTGGCGAGGAGCTGCTGGAGCTGACAGCACGAGCTGACGCCTTCCCAGCACACAGGATGATTTCATTGCACACTGAAATGCTCCGGAGGGGCTGGGAGCTCAGCCTGGAGCTGGGGTTAACATTTCCCCTCCCTGGATGTGCTGGGGAGCTGAAGGAGGCGTTCAGAGGGGTGAGCAGCTGAGGTCACAGCACAGGGGTGCCCGTGCCACCTCCCTTGTCACAGCAGGGCTGCCACGAACACCATCTCCCTGTGCTGCAGCAGGGCTGGGCACCTCAGCCCCTGTTTTCCATGAGGGAGCAGCAGAGAGGCCACAGGGAGAGGAGGAGCAGGGTGAAAGGGTGAGCTGGCTGTTTCTAAGGGAACAGTTGGGGGGGGGGAAAGGAAAAAAAAGAAGAAAAAAGGAAAAAAAAAACCAATTTGGCAGAGAGAGGGAAAATAGGGAAGAGGTGCCTGACTGTTCCTGCTTCTCCTCACATGAGAAAATAGCTGTATGGCAGGGAATCAAGTATGCAAAGCTTTAGGGCCCCACCACTGATTGCAGATGACTTAACGAGCCATTTCAGCCCTGTGAGCAGGCTGGAAATGGCACTTGCCACTGTCATGGCAGGCATTTCATCTTCCAGAAGACTAATTAGAAAAGCTTTCACGGACCCATAATATAGATAAGGTACCTGAAATACCTCCAGCCCCAAAGCCCCAGTGGCAGCTGGGTTGGCTGATTTGTGCTTAATCCAGCAAAGGGTCTTTATTATATTTTCTCCAGGCTGTTCTTAGCGATGTGGTGCAGGAGGAAGTTGCCCCTTTACATAACTAAACCAGAATTTAAACCCCTGACATGTATGTTGGGTAATCAAGCACCTCACCTAAGCCAAAATGGTGAGGAAAAACACTTATCCAAATATTTCCAGAAAGATACATTTCCAACCAGCCCAGGATTAATACTGTCTGTTTCTTATTTGCTCAATGAGTTAGTGCCTCAAGGCCACGCTGAAACTGGGTTCTCATTATGCTAATTACACATATATGCATATGGATTCTTTACCAGCCAGAAGGAGCTGTCCAGTCAAGGCAGATAATTTTATCTCCTGGTGTCAGTACGTGGCTGGGCTGGGCTAGACCTCATAGAAATGTGCTCAGATTCCAAGAAAAACGTGAAGTTCCATAGCAGCCACAAAAAAAAAAAAAAAAAAAAAAAAAAAAAAAAAAAATCCATAGATCAGCTGTGGCAATGGCCAGTTCCCCTCATGGTTAATTCTGCTGGAAATTGCTCTGGGTTTGCAGCCATTCTGCCACATTAATTACTGGATTCCTGTGCAGATACTCACAAACCCTCTGTGAGAGGAATTTCTGCAGCACAGAGGATGGGTGATAGAGGGTGGTCTGCGTTTCTGGGGTACCTGTTTTGAACAAACTGTGAAGGGCTTGGTCTGAGCTCTGCATCCCAGCTGCCTTTTGGCTGCATCCTCAGCCCTCTGATTGACACCATAATGGCCTGGTTTGTGCTGTGCCAAACGTGTTTATTTTCCTGGCAGGCCTGCAGCTCCTCCCCGGGGGAATGGCTCGTGTTGTGTGACACAGTTCTGCTCCACGGGGCCGTGGTTGGAAGCAGCACCTTCAAACTCTCCTGGTGCCTCCAGGGAGAGGAGAAAATGTCTGCAGAATAAAACACAACCCCCACAGCGCCGTGTGGGAGCTGCTCCCTGAATCGGCTCGTGCCCTCCTGTAATTAATGAAAGGCTGGACTTCTGCTGTCATCTCCTGCTGATTAATCCCCTTCCCCCAGCAGCAGCAGCAGCAGCCAGCTTTCCTTCTCCCAGTTTGGATTGTGCAGCCTGAGGCTCGTGTGTGCGCTGTGGGAGCTTCACCAGGACCTGTTTGTGCTGTGCATTCCCCACCCACACCCAGCGCACAGCGGGGAAACTGAGGCACGTGGTAGGGAGGTAGCACAGTGCCACTCTCACCACGGGGGACAAGCTTGTCTTACATGTTCTTGTGCCAAAAGAATTGGGACTTAGAAACGCAGGGAGCTGGGTGAAAACTGAATCACCACAGGTAAATAAACCCCACTCCTGGGGATGTGGTTGTGCTCTCAAGGTATTTCCCACTCAAGCTCTCAGCCCTCAGCCTCAGAGCAGCAGCTTGTTGCCTTCCCCAGGGCCCCTTCTCCCTTCCATCCCTCTCTGCTCAGCTGGAACAGACTCATCATTCATAGTCCCTCTAATTTAAGCACCCATCTGACAGGCTGCTTCTTTGCTTCTCCCTGCTGCTGTCTTGCCCAGTGCATCCACCCCCAAAGGGCAAATTTCTCTGTGTGATGTGAAACAGAAACTTCCAGCGCTGAATATGATTTGAGGTGGGGCCAGACTCTGATCCCCTCCTTCTCCCCACTGATAGGACAAGAATAATTTCCACTTAAGCCAGATTATTTTCCTCTCTGGTTTGGATTTCCCATAACCCTCCCACAGGTGATGCTCCCTGTCAGTTTTAACCAGAAATGTCATTTTGTGCCACACACAGAGGCAGTTATGAAAGGACTGGCTTAGTCAAACCCTCTGTGGGTGAGATCTGTGCCTGTGGGGCACGGAAATGAGATGATCTTTGAGCAGGGGGGGGTAAGAACATCAGTCACACATTCCCTGCACAAAACCAGCTTGTGCAAAAGCCACGAGCATCCTGCTGCCTTCATGCTGGTGGTGGAGAGGAGCTGGAAGGATGGGAGCTGGGTTCACTCTCCTGCCTTTTGTCTCACCTGTTCAGCTTTTTGAGGCAGAGAGTGTCTCTGTCTGTTGTTCTGTTTTCACTCAGTGGGGATTTGCTCCAATCTCAAAGGGCAGCTCTTAGCACTAAGGTGGTGGTTATTATTATTATTATTATTACTATTATTTTCTCACTTGAATCCCACCTGCTCTGCTTCACCTCCTGCCCCAGCAAGTCCCCTTGGGACCCCAGGGTGACACACACAGAGCAACTGCTGCTCTCCAGTGACAGTGACAGTGTGACAGTGACAGTGCCAGGCTGTTCTGGGGACAGCAGGAACCGGAGCAGGAGTTACAGGAGTGGGTTGGGCTCTACTTTACTCACGGTAAATCCCCAACCCTGGAGTTCTGCTCCACACAATCAAATGATTTAGGGAAGCATCACTAGAAAAACCCATCTGAAGGGTGACATTTGAATGTCTGCCTGCCCACCAGACTCCCTCCTCTCCCCACGAGTGTTGCTGCACTGACGTGACTTCTCCTGTGCTATATTTAGCTTGAACACAGATCCACCAAATGTCGCTGTTTTGTGTAAAACTAGTGTAAAGCCTTGGGAGTAAAAACGCAGTTTTAACCACAAATCTCCACTCCTTGTATGCCCACATCATCCCCCTGCACCTCCAGCCAATTTAAAGCGAGCCAGATGAGTACAAATTACATTAAAAAAGTGCTTCATTCCGGTGTGGCTCTTAGTGAGTTTTGCCAGCAGCAAATCACACAGCTCTCGACCTTTTGACGTGCGTGTTTTTCTCACTGTGCTTCTCACCGACACCGTTGCTATAATTAGAATTGTGTTGCTCTGTAGCAGCATCTAGTGCCAGCGGCAGAGCCCTGGCAGCACCTTCTCCTTTCCTGGCTGCTCTCCCCGGCCGGAGCTGCTGGTTCAGCTGGCCCGGAGCCGCGGAGGAGCGGCACGGGCAGGTGCGCTGGGCTGTCCCTTGTCGCTCACTGTGACCCTGCAGAGAGCGGGGTGGCCGCAGGGGTGTTGGTGCCCAGGACCAGCCCTGCAGCGCCTGGAGCGCTCGGCCATGGACTGGCTCAGCCTTCTCGCTGCTCCTTCTCCTCCTGCCATCGCTGTCACGGCTCATGTCATCGCTCTCATCATGACAAGCCACGGGCACCGGAGCTGTTTCCAGGGCAACCCCGCTGGCTCCCACAGCTCCCGCACACACCGAGCTCCGGCAGCGCTGCCCCCTGTGCCCCGTTTCAGGGGGGATGAGCAGCCGGAGCTCCCTGGCTCAGTGTTTGTCCTCTCCTCCTGAGCGGGACAGCCCGGAGAGGTCTGTCCCGATCTCTTCTCCTGTTTGTACCGCACGCAGCGGGGCCTGCACCTTTCCTTCCCATTGCTCCCGGAGTAAAACACCCCCAAACCCCCAAGGGGTGGCACCGGAGAGGTACCCACGGCTGTCCCCGCTGCAGACTCGCCCCCCTCCCGGTACCGGGAGCCGCCCCCTCGCTGCCGGTGGCGGAGCCGATCCCGCCCCGCTCCGCTGCCGTTCCCGCCCCGTTCCCGCCCCCGGCCCAGCTCGGCTCTCCCGGCCGCGCTCGGCGCTCGGCGCTGGCGGCTCGGCGGGGCCGGCGGGGCCCCATGGCCGGCTCGGAGCATCGGCCCCGGCCGCCGGGCAGCGCGGCGGGGCGCTGAGCGCGGCCCCGCACCGGCGGCACCGCAGCCCCGCGGCGCTGGGGCTATGAGCGGGGCACGATGATGATCGACAGCCAGGTGAGTGAGTGAGTGAGTGAGTGCGTGCCCGGGGCACCGCTGCCGCTGTGCCCCCGCATTGCCCGGCTCGGTGCGGCGCTGCCCGGCTCGGTTCCCTGCGGAGCCCTCGGGGCTGCCCACGCGTGGCCGTGACCGATGGGGGCGCGGGGCCGGGGGCTCTGCCGGGGCTCTGTAGCTGCAGGTGTCCGTCCCTTGCTGCCTCTTGGGGCCGGGGTCACTGTCCGTGCCAGCAGCCCCGGCCCCGGTCACTGTCCGTGCCAGCAGCCCCGGACCCCGTCTGCAGCGGGGCTTTGGCGGAGGAGACGCAGCCGCTTTGCCCAGGGAGCGGGGGAAGTGTGTTTGTCAATGTTTTTCTCTCGATTTTTTTCGCTTTCTGTTTGTGCGATGGTTGATGCGGCTGGGAGAAGAGGAGCTGAAGGATGGGGGGGAGAGGGACGCGGTTTGGGACAGGCTCTGAGGGCGCTGCGATGCTGCAGCAGCCGCCGTGCTGCGATGCTGCTGCTGCTGCTGTGCCCAGCCAGGGCCGGCTCCCCTGGCACCCCCCGGGCCAGGCGGCATCCGCAGCTCCCTTGGCTCTGCCTAGTGTGTTTATAAAGCCAAAATAGCTAAATCGAGCCGAGGTGGGCTAAAGCTTTGCAATCGAGCCGAGGTGGGCTAAAGCTCTGCGCTCCCAAACCCCCTGGTGTTTTTGGGGTACGGAGGATGAAGCAAAGGGATGAAATTTGGGGGTGGCACCAGAGCATGACTCTGGGTTGGGTCCTGATGCTCCTCTGACTTTTTACTTTCTCTTTTTCTGATGTTTGGCCCCATCCCTGGGCAGGGGGGCTGTGCTGGGAATGCAAGTGGGCAGCAATGGCTCCTTGGAGACCAGGGATGAATAGAGGGAAGGGCTGATGCTGTGCTGGAGGAGTGGGCTGGGATCCATTTTTGGACTGGAAAATGTGCGTTCCAGAGCAGCCTCCTGCACCCTGTGGGTCTCTTTGATCTGGGCCTCACTCACCTTGGTCCAGCCCAAAAAATAAAAACTGAATGAGCTCCATTGGGGGCACATATGTGAGGCAGGCCCCAGTGCCACATTGGTGTGTGCTGGATTGTGGAATGTCCCTTTGGAAAAGGGGATTGGCAGCCAAAATACTGGAGTTTGGGTCCTGACCCTGCCTAGGGTCATGAACAGGAGCTTTCTGTCATTATGGGGTGGGAAGATTGATTTTACTGGGAGATGCAGAAAATTAAAGGTGTAAGCTTGTCTGGAAAAAGATGTCCAGAGCCTCCCAGGCTGGGGAATGCATGTGGCATCCTACAGAATGGTTTGCATTAAGCTCTCAGCTTTAGCCTTCCTGTCATGTTTTTATGCTCACCCCATTTTATATATTTATTTATAGGTATATTTTATGTATTTATTTATAAGTATATTTTATATCTTTATTTATAGGTATATTTTATATATTTATTTATAGGTTTATTTTATATATTTATTTATAGGTGTATTTTTTATATGGGTAAACTGAGGCACGTAGAGATATTTGTTCCAAGCCCGGGATCCTGTGTGGGTGGAGAGCACAGGTTTAAAGTCCTGGCTCCTCCTGCTGAAGGGGATGAGCCACTCTGCCTTTTAAGGGGTGCAATTCATTGAGGTCCCGTTGTTTGTGGCTACCAGTTGAGAGGAATTTCCAGCTGCAGCCGCACCCTGCCGGTTCTGAGGGCTGCACAGCCACATTTTTTCATGCCTTGTAAATGTTCCTCTCCCTGGTTGCTAAGGGAAAGACCCACACAAACAACTGCTAAAACTGAGTGTTGCAAAGTAAATAAGCTGAGCAAACACAGGGAGGGTTTTTTTTCACCTCCGAGTGCTGCAGGTGTGTTGTTCCAGGTGTCCCGACATGTGAAAGGCAAGGCTGAATTTCAGCCTTTAAAAAGGAAACCGGCTCTTGAGCTGGGTCAGGAGGTGGCTTCCACCCTGGCTCAGGCTCCCAGGGCTGCAGGCTCATCCCCTCTGTCCCTCTGTGGCCGTTTGGGCAGGAGAAGGGAGCAGATGGTGGATGGGCAGCCTTGGGCTGGCTGGGGGCAGGAGGGAGCTCAGCTCGGCGGGAGCTGCATTTCTGCCTGACTCTTCCCTTTCATCCCTTACTCTTCCCTTTCATCTGCCCCCAGCTCTGAAGCGGCTCCAGCACTCGGGGTTAACCCTTTCTGCTGCTCTGCAGGGGCAGGGGGAGAGCTGGCAACAAGTGACAGCGAGGGAGGAGCAGGTGGAGGATGCAGAGCCCTCCTCGGCATGGCTCAGCCGCTCCATCTGGAGCTCCCACTCACGCAGCCCCAGCCTGTGTGCCTGGGCTGATCAGACATGAGCAGAGGATGCAGCAGAGGATCCAGAATAAATCTCTGGGATGTTGTAATGATGGATCTGACATCCCCTGGCTCGGTGCTGTGGGTTATCTCTGAGCCAGTTTGCTCAGTGGAGGAATGAGGGGATTTTCAGGACTTTGGGGTTGGGTTTTTCATCTCCTCGTGGTGTTGTCACTCTGTCATTCCCTAAATGGGGCCTGACTGCTGGACCTGATCGGGGCAATCAGGGCTTCTGATCTCAGGTGGTGATCTCCAGAGCAATCTGCACTATCCATCAAGATGGATTTTGCTTCTGATACCTTTCCCATTGCTATAGCAACCCATCTGACGGGGATGCCAGCACGCTCTCCAGGCAGTGTGTGCAGGGAAACTGTTTCACCTGCCACCAAGCTGCCACCGCTCGTGGGGCAGGGCTGGAAACTGCACTTGGCTGGAAACTGCAGCCTGGAGGGGCACAGGAGCTGCTGCCAGCTCCCTCAGGCTGACCCTGAGTGTCCCCATCACCTGGAGTTTCCCTGGGATGTGGGGTGATACAGCACAGCTGGGGGAGTGCATGGTGCACAGTGCCAGGATTTGGGTTTTCTCTCCAAAGGAGATGCCCAGGACGATGAGAAGGAGCTCACCAAACCTTGGTGAGTGTTAGGAGCTGCTTCCCCCTCCCCTTGCCTGTGGAGGGGATGAAAGATGGGTGTCAGCTCCAGGGGCTGATAGAGAAGGAAGGGTTCTGCCTGCTTTTGCTGAGTCTATTCCCTCCTCCATGTCCTTCACACTCTGCAGTCACTAGATGGAGTCCAGCACGTTCTGCTCTGCCTCTCCTCCTGCTGTCCTGTGCTGTCTGTGCAAACCAGGGGCCATCCAGCTGTGGCATCCACCAGGACAGCAGTGGGGCCGCCAGGACAGCTGTGGGGCCGCCTTCCCTCTGATGATGCTGTCTCGGTGGCACTGCCGGGCTCTGTGACCCTGCGTGGGCCGGCCAGGGCTGCCCGGAGCCCGGCGGGCCGTGCAGCAGATGGCACTGTTGTTTTCCCGATGAATTATTGCCGTGGGTTCCCTTCCCCAGCGCCGGGAAGGGCCAGCGGTGATGGCAGCGGGGACAGAGCCAGAGCCCGGCTCCCTGGGAAAGCCCAGCTCGCCAAACTGGGCTGGGCTGGGACAGCAGAGCTCGGTGTGCGGGCACTGCTCAGCCTGGAGGAGCTCTGTGTGTGCTGAGTGATGCAGATCTCAGCTCCATCGCCGCAGATCTCGGCTCCATCCTTGGAGATCTTGGCTCCATCCTGAGGGATCTCAGCTCCATTCTCACAGATCTCGGCTCCATCCTGGGGGGATCTCAGCTCCATCCTGGGGAGGATCTCAGCTCCATCCTGGGGGAATCTCTCAGCTCCATCCTGGGGAGGATCTCGGCTCCATCCTGGGGGGATCTCAGCTCCATCCTCAGGGAATCTCAGCTCTGTCCTGGGGGATCTCGGCTCCATCCTCGGAGATCTCAGCTCCATCCTGGCAGATTTCAGCTCCATCCCCGCAGATCTCAGCTCCATTCTCAAGGATCTCAGCTCCATCCTCTCAGATCTCAGCTCCAGCCCCGCAGCCGCCGTGAGACCCCAGCAAGGCCGCGTCAATCACCGCGTCCTTCCTATAAAAAGCAATCCCTGATCCCGCGTTCCCTTGGTGCCCGTGGCCGCTGTCACCAGCCCAGCCTGTCCCAGCTGTCCCCAGCAGTCTGTGACCAGCAGGGATCCGGCCGTGACCTTTCCCTGGCCCGCCAGGCAGAGCCGCTGTCGCATCTGCGCCACCGGTGTCACTCCAGGAGAGCCTTCCAGTGCCCGGGGCTGGCACAGCCCTGGCATCCAGCTGTGCCAGCTGTTCGGGTGCTCCCGAACCGAATCCATCCCGCCCTGCCTGGTGCCAGCTGTGTGGGATGCACTGACGGAGCCTGCAGATGCTGACAGTTTTTCTTGATGGGATCACCCGAGCCCAGCCCCTGTGACCTGGCTGGGGCTCACCCGCCTGTTTTCCTCGAGGATTTGCGTTTTTAGGAGGCCGGGTTTCCTGGGGACCTCTCGGCTCCCAAGGCCCCGTGGGTGTCCTGGTGGATTCCCGCTGTCTGTGCTGACATTCCCTTGGCCGCGGGTCAGAGGCAGCGTTTGGGGTTTGGAGACATCAGCTGATGCCAAAAAGGCTCAGTGCTGTGGGATCACAGAGTTTCTGCTCCCTCGAGGCCCTGCAGTGCAGCAGGAGTTCATCCTCTGCACGGATTTACAGCCCCCGAGGGGTTTGCTGTGGCCCTGAGGGCTCCTGTGATTGGAGCTGAGAGCCTCACATGGAATTCAGCATCCCTGAATTACAGAAAACAGGGTTACAGCCATGTCCCTGAATTGAAGGAACAGGGACACGGCCATGGTCCTGAATTGCAGGGAACAGGAGCACAGCCATGGTCCTGAATGGTGGGATCCACGAAAGTTTCCAAATTTTTCCAGATTTCCCCTGTGCTGGCCACTGCTGACCCCTCCCTGGCTGCTATGGGTGTCACAGCCCAGCTTTTTGGGGCATTTTTTGGGGCATTTGGGGCATTTCCTGGGGCTGGGTGCTACATGGGGTGGCTGTGATGCTTACACAAGTCCCCTCTGCACTCCTCCCAGTGCTGCCTGCAGGGTGTTTAGTTAATAGGATTATAAAGCTTTCCTGTCGTCAGGCAACGGAAATCAATGCAGGGCCCCTGGGAATGAGCCTCATCCCATTTACAGCCCAGCCCAGCAGGGCTCTGTGGCCAGGGCTGCTGAAGGGGGGACGAGCTGTCCCCTCCCTGGTGTCCCCCACGCTGCTGGGGCCTCCTGGAAATGAGGAAAAAAAGGATGTAAAGCAATTGGAAAGTGTTTGGACCAAATTCCTTCCTGAAGGCCTAGAATTGGAAATCCTTGCTTCTGTAAAACTGGATTTTTGCATCAAATTTGGTGGGGTTTTGGCTTGAACAAAGCAAAGACAAAATTTCAGATAACACTCCCTATCACCCTGTGGATAAAGATGCAGATTCTTGGTGTAATTATACTTCAGTGCTGTTTTCAGCAGCCAGTCATACCCCTCCCAATTACCATGGGGGATGCTTTTCATGTGTGGAGAGAAAGCTTGTGGAGATATCTGTGGAGATATCTGTGAAGATAGATATCTGTGGAGATATCTATGGAGATAGAGCATTTTCCTAAGAAAATGATGAAGGCTCCAGTGAGGCCATTTGAGGAGTGGCTGAGGGCACTTGGCTTTTTGGCTGGACAAAAGGACACACTGAGGTCTGCACTTCCCTCACGAGGGGCAGCTCTGATCTCTCTTCCCTGGGGACCTCTGACAGCCCCTGAGGGAATGGCTGGAGCTGGGTTGAGAAGATTTGGGTTGGACATCAGAGAAAGGTTCTTCCCCAAAGGGTGCTGGGCACTGCCCAGGCTGCCCTGGGAATGGGCACAGCCCCAGAGCTCCAGGAGTGCTTGGAAAATGCTCCCAGGCACAGGGTGGGGTTGTTGGGGTGTCTGAGCAGGACCAGGAGTTTGATTTGAGGATCCTTGTGGGTCCAGTTTGGGAATCTCTGAAATGCAGCGGCTGCTCCCAATCCTCTCCTCCCAGCCGTGTGTCCCACCAGCAGCAAGGACCCAGCTGGGGCAGTGCCTGGGGTCCCTCAGGCACTCAGGATGCTGATGCAGCCCCCAAATTGCTGCCTGTTCCCCAGCTCCCGTGTGTGCTGCTGGGCTGGTGCACAGGAATTCCTGGAACCCAGGGATTTTCCTTTTCTCCACTCAAAAACGATGCCTTGGCCTGAGAGCTGAGGGCAGGGGCTGCTCTGCATTGCCTGGGGGGCTTTGCCCTCCCCTCTGCTGTCGGTGCCATCAGCAGCTGGGCAGGATGGGCTGGTTCATGGATTTCTGGGATGCAAAGGGAGCTCCCAGCTGCTGTCCCCAGCACGCAGCAGGCTCCCAGCCCCTCCCTGCACCTTTCACTGCACAGGGGCAGGAAAAATTAAATGTGTAAGGTTGTCTGGAAAAAGATGTCCAGAGCCTCCCAGGCTGGAGAATGCATGTGGCATCCTACAGAATGTTTTGCATTAAGCTCTCAGCTTTAGTCCTCCTGTCACGTTTTTATGTTCACTCCATTTTATATATTTATTTATTTATAGGTATATTTTTAATCTTTATTTATAGGTATATTTTATATATTTATTTATAGGTGTATGTTTTATATGGGTAAACTGAGGCACGTAGAGATATTTGTTCCAGGCCCGGGATCCTGCGTGGGTGGAGAGCACAGGTTTAAAGCCACAGCCCCCAGGGAGCTCAGCAGGGCTCTTTGTGCTCTCTGGGCTGCCTCACAAAGCTGACAGCCTCGGGCTCTGCTCAGCCCCTCCCTGCCTTGTCCCTGCCCTCCACAGGGGATTCCAGGCTGGAATGCCTCTCTCCGGCTCTGACCCAGCAGGGAGAGCTCTGCACAGGGCTCCCCTTGCAGCCAGGGAAGCCATGGAACCTTTGCTGTCACAGTGCGAGGGTGGGAAACTTCCAGAGAAACCAGCCTGCTTCAGCAATCTGGCCGTGCAAAAAGTGTTTCCCATCCCCTTGGCTGCCAGAGAGGGGACTGCACATGGTGGAGGCTCCTTTAACCCCTGGGGGCTGCAGAACAGGGTGAAGAGGGAGGACTGGGAGAGCCCTTGGCTCGGGGTGCAGGGCTGGGGAGCTGCAGGCTGCCAGAGCTATGTCTGTTATCTCTGGAGCCCGGGGCTTGCTGTGGGCCAGGAGCAGAGGTGTGCATGTGCAGATAACCCCCTGGCCATGGGAGATGTGGGTTACAGCACCCTGAGAGCAAGCTGCAGGGCTGGGGAGACTGGAGCTCCTCCTGTTGGGGAAGAGGAAACAGGAAAGCCTTATAAATATCATTGCCTGGCAAAAGATTTCGAGAATATGGAAACTATAAGCGAGATTGAAATGAAAGCAAGCTTTGAGATCCCTCAGTTACTGAATAACTGGAAAACAATGGCATGGCCAGCTGAAGGTAATGCCCTTTTGATGGACCAACACCCTCTGCTTGCAGACAGGCCCAAGGGTCAGAGCAGACCCTACAGCTTGGCAGAAGGGGCCCAAAGAGGAGTTTTTAGGGTTTAAAATGTAACACAGTATGGTAATGTAGTAAATCTTATAGGCTGTACGTAAATGGTATAGGATTTGTGTATTGCACTAGATTTGTTAGTGAGAATTAGAATATTCAACACAGAAGAAGATTTATTGTATTGTAGCGGGGACTTCGCTCTCTTACCCTTTTACTCTCTCACCCTCTCTCCCCCTCTCTTCTCTCAGTCTGCTCTCAGCTGTGGCTGCAGCTCCCAGCAGGGCCCTGCACCCAGGCTCTTTGCAATAAACCCCAAATTCCTGACCTGGCTGCAGAGATCTCTCATCTCCCTCTGTCCCAACTGTCCTACCCCCCAATGCTCCTCCACCCTTGCATCCTCCCAGCCCCGTTGCTGTGGTGACCGTCTCCATGGAGACCGAGCTGCATCCCGGGTACCACGGCTGGGGATGTGTCCCCCTCCCCACGGGGACACTCTCAGCCCCCAGGGGAGCGTGGAAAATGGAAAATCCCTCAAGCGTGTGGCAAATGTGTGGAGGAATCCCAAGGAAACTTAATTGGTTTTCCCCACACCCCTGCTTTAATGCTTGTTGGCTTTCACTCCACGCTGGTAATTGCTGCTCTGCACCTATTAAAAGGCCGTCTCATGCTTTGCACGGGCTTGATTGGGAATTAATTTTGCATGTGTATCTATTCTGGGGAGCAGGGGAAGTTATTCAGCATGCTGGGTGCCAGACAGGCTTTCCAGGGGTGTGAGGTGCAGCATGGGCTGTGCCTGCTCCCTCCTGAGAGGAAAATGACAGTGGCTTCTCCAAATTAATGCCTAAAAACAAGGGTGCAGGGATTTATCAATGGGATTTGTTCCCACAATTAGTTTGGGAGAAGACAGGTTGTGAGTGCTTGTATTTATCCCATTAGAAATCCCTCCTGGATGTCAAGGTGATTTTGATTTTCACTGGGAATTAGGTATCCTACCTGCACATGGTCTCCTGGAAATCCCACCAGGCTCCATCTCCATGCCTGCCTCTCTAAACCTACCCACAGACTTTCTGTAAACACCACATTTCTCCAGAGAAATGCTGTTTGGTTGGGATTTCTGTGGTTTTGAAACCAGATTTCCTCTTTCTATTACTGAGAAGTGTCAAAAGGGAAGAGCTGTTGGGATTTTCCATTTGCCATTTACTTGTCACAGCCCTTTCTTCCCCCCTTTGCCTTTCTATCAGCCTCACACAGTGACAATAAATCTGCAGGTTTTGTGTGATTTCTCTCAAGTACCACACTCTGGTGCAGGATGCTGTGATGTTTGGGCACAGAGTTGCAATTTCCTTTGAAAAACAAACTCACCATTGTAATTCCTGGGGAATTTCTTTCATTTTGTGGATGCCTTTGATGCTTGACATCAAGCATTGGAGCCAGCCTTCCTTTGTGAGTCACTGGGCGTCAGGAATGCCCAGCTTCACTGGAGAGGTTGGTCACTGGTTTTTGGAGCATCCCAAATGTTCAGCAGTGTGGGTGCTAAAATCCTCCTGTGCCTGAGTTTGTCCCTGAAAACTGCATTTACCTGTGCAGAGGTTCAGTCATGGGTGCTCAAATGATGTTTTTGCAGGGTGACAGAGGCTGTTTTGCACCTTGAGGAATGGCTGCATGTCCCTGGGGCAGCAGCAGAGCAGTTGGGAGCAGGATGCACCCAGCACAGGAATTGCAGTGAATTTCCCCTGCAGTTGCTCTGTTCCTGCCAAGACTCTTACTGGAAAACAGTATTTTCCCAGTAATGGTTGCTAAGCACTGAGCTCCCGTGATGGGCTTTATCTGCTCAGCTGGAGCTGCCACAATAAAGCTCCAGAGCGAAATGAAACAGGGAAAAACATCAGAGCCTGAGCTGGGGCTTCCCTGTCCTCCAGAGGAGCACCAGGAGGAGATTCCCCCTCGCCCTGGAGCCTGTGGGGCTGCAGCAGCCCCTCAGTCCTGTGCCAGAGGGGATGGCTCCTCTGTTTTCCTGCTCAGGGGTGGTTCCTGCTGGCAGATCTGGGATCCCAGCAGGGTTTGTGCTCACATCAGCCAGGCTGGGGGAGCAGGAGGGTGAAGCTGTCGCTCAGACACCTGCGTGGGATCCTCCTGTCTGGGCTGGTTTGACAGTGGGGTTTGTTTTGTGTCTGTGCTGCAGATCTCCCAGTGGGAAGGGTTCAGAGCCTCTCTGCTGTCTCACTGAGGGTCTGTTCCATTCCCATTCCCTGTGGGAAGGGTTCAGAGCCACTCTGCCATCTCACTGAGGGACTGTTCCATTCCCATTCCCACTGGGAAGGGTTCAGAGCCACTCTGCCGTCTCACTGAGGGTCAGTTCTGTTCCCATTCCCACTGGGAAGGGTTCAGAGCCTCTCTGCCGTCTCACTGAGGGTCAGTTCTGTTCCCATTCCCACTGGGAAGGGTTCAGAGCCTCTCTGCCGTCTCACTGAGGGTCAGTTCTGTTCCCATTCCCACTGGGAAGGTTCAGAGCCACTCTGCCATCTCACTGAGGGTCTGTTCCATCCCCAGTGACTGGGGACTCTGGTGGGTGGGTGGGCGTGCATGAGCTGGCCCCAGCAGAGGAGGGGGAGACTCCACACCATCTCTGGGGCTGTGGGAATGCCCACAACATCTGGCTGCTCACCTTGGACCAAAGCATTCCCTGTACAGCAGCTCCCATGTCCCATCAATCCACTGTGTCCCCTTCCTGCTGCTTTGGGATGGATCTCTGGAGCAGCTCTTCTTTTCTCCAGTCTCTGCTGCTCTCCTTGCTCCCTTTTACTTTCCTTTGCAGCCTGCCTGTGTGGTTTGTGACTTTTCCAGAAGGATTGTCCCTTTTGGCATCTTTATGGCTGCCAGCTGGGAGGTCACTGGGCTGTGGGGGCCAGCAGAGCACACTGAGCCCTGGCAGAGGTGTGTGACAAGCTCTGACTCTGTCCCTAGCCCTGGAAGTCCAGGGAAGCCCTAGAAACCAGGGAACCAGCAGGTGATGGGACTCCTGCACCTCCACACCACCTCTGCAGAGATTCCTGTTCTCACAGTGCAGATCAGCTGCTGGACAGGATGATGAGTTCCTGGGAATGGCAGCCCTTAGAAACTTCACTTGAGTGTGAAATCCGTGTCCCTCTCAGGGTGTTTGGAAGCTGCAATCTCAGCTGACCAAGCCCTGCCTGTTACTGGAGAGTTGTTGTTGGAAAGCCAAGCTCTGCTGACCGAGGGTTGCAGGCAGGTGAGTAACCCGAGCTGGGGCTGAAGCTCAGGTGTGAATCACCTTTCCTGGAAGCAGAGCTGAGGGCACTGCCTGTGCTGAGGGCAGGGCTTGGTGCTGGTGAAATGTGGGACAGTTCCTCCGTGGGAATGCACTTTGCTCTGAGTCACCAAGGAATCACCAAGAAGCAGGACAGACAATACCTGGGAGTTTCCAGGGCTGGGGCACTGCCTCTCTGCCCTGAAAAGAGTGCCCACAATTCTCCCAGTCAGCAGCTGGGGCATGCCCCTGGAAATTCTGCCTTGTGCACATGTTCCAGCTGTGATCCCCCCTCCCTCCTCCCCTGCAAATCCATTCCTGGGGCTGCTGCAGTGCTGCCTTCTCATCCTCCCTGCTGCTGCTCATCTCACCCATATGGTGGATGAAAAATCGGCCTAATTTCCACTTAAAACTTAATTTATGGTGAGTTTATCCCTACTTGGTCTTGTTCCAGGCTTGCCCGTTAGCTCCCATTGCTGCAGCATGTAGGGACTGCTTTTCTCACCCCTGCATTTCCCCCAGGAATGATGGGCCAGTCCCACACTCAGCCGGGAAGGGGCTCAGCTCCCTCTGCGAGTGACAGGAGGGTCCGTGAGTGTGTGAGACCCCTGTAAGCCCGGCTCTTGGCTCTGGCTGCTGCGCGGATGAGTCAGCCCAGCGCTGGCTTAGCGCTGAGCGGGGCTCTGCCAAGCCGGGCTTACCTAACGCCGCAGGAATGCCTGGCTCAGCGGGGCTGCTCGGCTCTGCTCCGCACCCGGCCGTGCTGGGGCTGCGATTGTGCCTTTGGGAAAGCTGGGAAAAGCTGCGCCATCCCTGAGCTTTGCCCTGCAAGAGGCTCCTCAGAGTGGGAGCTACAAAGCCACCCAAAAGTGTCCAGGAGGAGCAGGGTTTGTTCATCATATTTATGTCACCCCTGCAAGAAGGGCAGTGTAAGGACATCAGCTCCTGTTTGTCTGGGATTTTCAGTGACATTTCACCCTGGTCCCTCTGTTGAGTGTGGATTTTCACTGGCATTTCACCCTGTTGGGTGTGTGGCTGGCCCCAGTGTCTCCCCTAGCTGGGTGTGAATCAATGAACCCCCCAAACTGCTCCTGTCCTGCTGTCCTCGCTGGGAGGAGACACCCTGGGTGTCCCCCCCCTGCCTCTGCAGCTGTTGAGGGTGAGGTGGTGGCTCATGGGCTTGGCCCAGGTTCCCTCCTGTTTGTGGGAGCAGTAACACCCGTGTGATCTGTGTCTGCAGGTGATAACATTAATTGCTCCATGTTGAGACACCCACCCCACAGCTGCTGCTGGTGAAAATTCTATAGGAAGGTGATTTTCACACCCGATTTTGTGCCGTGCTTCCTTTAGCACAGCTCCAGTTTGGATTTACAGGTTCTCTGGTGGGGAAGGAACCTGGGAATGCTCACCTGGGCAAAACCTTCCAGGCACAATTGTGCTACAAAGGAAGTGATCACCAGCACTGGTGATCTCCCAGTGCCGTGCTGCATTCTCAGTGCCACAAGGTTCCCCAGCACTCTGCATGTGAATTATTTAAGCCTCACCGTGGTCCTTGGAGCACAGGAAGGCGCTGAGCTGAACCTGCCTCTGACAATGGAAAACAAGGATGGCAGAAGAAAGGGGGAGGCTCCAGCTCCGACCATTCAATCTCCCTGTGTTTCACACCCTCTCATCCTTCCAGCTCGGCCTGTTTGCCTGTCACAACAGCCAGAGGGGAAGGCTGTAAGCGCCGCGGTTTGATCACAATCGCAGCCCAGCAGCAGCAGGCAGGACCTGTTGTGCGTCTCCGAGACAATGCGCGGGTGCCACGCATGCCGATGAGGCTGGGGAGCTCCCGGCGGGGCCGAGCCGAGCCCAGCTCTCCCCGGGAGGAAGGAGAAGCTGGGGGCAGCAGGGAGGGAGCGGGGCAGGTTCCCCATCCCCGCACACACGGGCGCGCACACGGGCGCGCTCTGACGGGCGCGCACGCCCAGCTCCCGGTGCGGCTCCTCGGCGCTCTTTGATTCGCGAGGGAGGAAATAAGAGCTCGTAGGAGCGGCACAAGCAGCAGCTGTCGGCAAGATGTGCTGACAAAATCGGGAGAGAGAAAGAGAGAGAGAAATCTCCGATCGGTTTCGCCGCCTGGGCTGGAGCTGCTCCCGGCGGAGGAGAGAGAGGAGGAGGAGGAGGAGGATGAGCAGCCCCTCCATCCCCGGGAAGATGGAGGCGAAACCTTTGTTCAACGTGCAGAAGGCTCTGGTGCAGCCCGTGCAGATGTGCATGTTGGATATCCCGCTGAGCGTGCAGGATGACGATGTGAGTGAGCGCAGTGCTGGGGGCACGGTGGGAGCGCGGGGGCAGCCGGGGGCCGCGACCCCACCCCGGCGCCAGCCCGGGGTGCTGAACTTGTGGTGGCGAAGTTGACGATGCCAAGAGCTGGCACCGCCTCCAGATGTGACCGTTTCCTCTCTCGAGTGCCGTGTCCCCGGGCAGGCGGTGGCGTTTGCCAAATCCAGGGCACCAAAACCGAAGGAGGGGTTTGGGAGGCAGGGGAAGCCTTTGGTGTTGTGGCTCGGTGCAAAAGGGAGGGTTTGCTGTGGGTGTGAAAGCCTGGATTCTTGGTGGCTGCCCTGCCTGCTGTCACTGTCACTGTCACCGCCCGTGGGCTTGGGTCCTGCCCTGCTGCAGCTGCAGGGTTTGGTTCACCACGCAAAAATCGCTGTGGATTGCAGCATCGAGGGAGGCAGAGCTTTCCAATGTGGGTCAGGGGATTCCTGCTCAGGGCTCCTCTTGCCACCTTCCCTCTGCCCCTCTCAGAAACACACCCCGAGTCTGGTTGTGCATGGGGGATAAAGCTGCTGGGGAACCCAAAACCAGGGTGATGCTTTTTAGGGCTGGTGGGTGGTGACTGGTCAGTGTCCCACCTGTGTAAATGTTCAGGGTGTGATCCAGGTGCTGTTAAAATTCGAGGCCAAACTTGCTTTGATTTTTGGAGCAGGGAAAGCCCATCTCTTGCTGTGTGTGCTCAGGGCGTGTAATGTCACTGCAGGAGCCTTAAATCTGGATTTTCTCCATGGCCACCAACTGTTCTGTCACAATCACTGCCACCTTCTCTCCAGCATTGTCTGTGCGCTTAAAGAGGTGAAACGAGAGCACAAAACCGAGCCCAGCTCCCCGGGAGGAGGGAGCATTTCCTGCAGGGAGGTGTGTTGGATCCTGGCAGGGCTGGGGAGCCCCAGCTCAGCATCCTCAGTGTCCCTGCAGGCTCAGGGGACTTGCAGGGAGCCTCCTATTTTTAGAATCAGCCCGGGGGGCTTTGCCAGCCTCGGCAGTGTTGCTGCACTAATGAGGATAATGAGGATACCTGTGGCGGCCCTGCGGAGTGCTGGGGTGTGCCGGGGTGGGCAGGTGCCTCCTGCAGCATTCCTGGCAAGGAGCGGGGCGGCTGGAGCAGGGGATGGAGTGGGGGAAGCAGAGCCTGGGTGCTTTATTCTCCTTCAGCTCCATTCCCAAGCAGCAGATTTCTCCAGGATTCTCCGGTCCTGCTCAGCAGTGCAGTCTGGTGCTGGACTTCCCTGCAGCTCCTGCTGCAGCAAGGGGGATCCTCAGGGTTTGCCTGACACAGGTGGAGGCTTCCCTGCTTCCCTCCCTGCTCTGGGCATGATCTGGGACCGGGCACGAGGAATGCCCTGGCCTGGGTCCCTCAGGGACCTCTGCTTGTTCATCCTGTTCCTGGCTTTTAGCAGAAAAGAGAAGTAATTGTTAAAGGGGCTGTGCAATGTGTTAGTACTGGGTTATTTTCTCATTTGGTTGGTTGGGTTTTTAGCCTCTGGAGGCTGCTGGGTGGCAGCCAGTCTTGGCAGCGAGGCTCTGGTTGGTGACTGGCACATCAGGGTGTCCCCAGCCCTCAGGTCATGGCCAGGGCATTAATGCAGGACAGGAGAGGTTGTGAGAGCATCCCTGGGGAAACTCCAGCTGCCAGGGGGGTCACACTGGGTCTGCAGCATCCCCATTTTCACATTTCCCAGCCTTGCTCGCTGGAGCTTTCACCCCCTGCCCTCTCCTGCACTGGGCAGAGCGGGATGGAACCCCCAGGCCTGAGCGCTGTGTGACAGCCCCCGTGAGCAGGGGGTGGCTCAGGGGCTGCTCTGCCTCTCCATGCCCACATCCCCCTGCTCTGAGGCTCAATTCCCATTCCTGGAAAGCAGCACCACGGTGGAATCACTGGAATCTCCCTCTGCTGCAGAGCACAGACTGGGAGTTTCCCCAGCAGGGAAATCCTGAGCGGTGTTTTTGTCTATGGGGTGATGGAGAAGCTCCTGTTTCAGAGCTGAAGCATTTCCCCCAGCCAGGCAGGGTTTGGAGTCTCACACCCACCCTCGGGTCCCTGCTCATCTCCTGCCGTCGCTTCCCCGTCTGCGTGGGCAGCAGGAGGGAGCACTGCTGGCATTTCCCCCTCTATTTCAGGGCTTTAATTTCTATTTCAGGCTCGTTAATTTCCTTTTTTTTTTTCTTAGAGATGACACAGGCAGGTTGGGAAAAGTTATGGGGCTGCATTACCTGGGGCTTTCTGCAGGATTCTGTGTCAGTCACATCTGGGCCATCCCTGTGGGAGGGCCTGGCTTGGAAAATGGGTTTTCCTCCTGCTGCAAACCCATTCACTGAGCACACCGCCGACCTTTTCCAGGCTGGACTCCCAGGGAGAAAAGCTTTGATTTCAAAAAGGAGCAAGGCAGAGCCCAGGCTGGGGACACCTCACAAAAACTGGAACCTCTGGGTCAGTCTCTCCTCCCAGGGCAGCAGCTCTGTTGGGTTCTGATCTCATATTCCTGTTTTTCAGGGAAACTGCTCTGCCCAGCAATGGACTGGGTCTCCTTTGGGGGACATGAGCAGGCAGGTGCCCATGTTCAGTGCTGTGTATCAGGCAGAGGATGCTCTCATTTCTGCCTCCCTCCACCACTTTCAGCGGGGCTGTCAATCCCCCCTTTCATAACTCAGCCACAGCAGTTGCAAAATCGCCCAGACCGCCTCTTTTGCTGCGATGGGGAGGGATTTCCAAAGCTTTGCTAATAAAAGAGCAACATTTTCCATGTGTGGAAGGTGGGGAAATCAATGAGCAGGCTGTTGCAAGTGATATTAACGGGCTTTTTGTGGCATCTCAGGCTGCTCCCTGGCATGATGGAGCTTTGTGGCTCGATGTTTGTCGGCTCAATTGGGGACATCCCCTCCTTGCTAGGGCTGGCAGGGAGCAGGGAGGGATGTCCCACAGCCATGGGATGCTGCTGCTCTCACCCAGGGCATCCCTCTGCCTGCTGGGCATCCCAGGGCACGCCAGGCTGATGCCACGCTGCTGTCACAGCCTTGTGAAAAATGCCAATCACTTGTTTTCAAAATTTTAAAAGTTTAATAGTAATAAAATGGTTATAAAAATAGTAATACAATTAGAGTAATAATAATTTTGACAATTTGGAATTAGGACAATATGAGACAACAGAAACAAAGAGTTATGAATGTCCGGGTACCTTTTTCTGGGCAGCATGAGCCCGAAAAAGGACCCACGTTAACAGAGATTAACCCTTAAAAACAATAACCTGTTGTATATTCATACACCTCATACATGATGCATAAATTCCATTCAAACACAGGATTCTGTCTGGTCAGTGTCAGCTTCTTCCTCTGAATCCTGACAGAGCCCTTGAGGTGGGAAGAAGTTCATTTCTTCTGATGATGGGGCAGTAAATTCCCTTTCTCTGAAAGATTCAGGTGTCCTGTGGTTGCTATCTCACTGTGAGTCCTTTCTTTAAAAAAAGTATCCTACATAGCATCATTTCTATTTTAACACTTTTTATAACCTAAAACTATATTTAACACACTACTTAAGAGAATTAATACAGCATTACTTTCTGACACAACACATACAATATTCATTTTAATATTTGTGAAAAGCCCATCATAAAATACATGCATTTTTCACAGCCTTGTGCCATGATGGAAAGTGCTGGGAAAGCCCCCCTTGCTGCAGGACAGGGAGGAGCAGCACAGCCCGGGGGTCTCCCAGCATTTCTCACTCAGAAGAGATCAGGAAAAAAATCTCATTGTCCTGCTTGCAGCCCCCACAGCCTGTCCTGGAGGTCTCCCCATCTCTGCCTCCTTCCTCTCTCCTCTCTGATGTCCTAATAAGTGCACTCGGCCTGACTTCAAAGTGGTTAGCAAATATTTTCCACTCCAGCGAGCTAATTAGTTAAATTACATTTCACATGCTAATTTATTCCTCTAATATTATATATTTTTTTTTCCTCAGCATACTGAAATACAGGAGAAGATAAAAGCTTGGTTTGACCTTAGAGCCGGGCTCAGAGGAGCTGGAGATGGGAACTAATGATTATTTCCCGGGTTTGCTGTAGCACAGGCTTATTCCCTGCCGCGTTTGAGACCTCATTCAGTGGAGTTTTAAGAGTTTTAGCATCCTGGGTGAAACGTTGTCCTGTGGCACACAGAAAGAAAACTTTCAGTAATGAGCTACTAATTTCCGTCTTCATTGTTCCTGTCCGCAGCACCGGTACCACCTTGCAGCACTGAATAAACAGCCAATTAATCCTTGCAGGACTGGGTGGGAATGGTGTTACTTCCCTCATCGGGGTGGAAAGGCTTTAACTGGGAGTGAAGCAGGGCCAGGGAGCTGATGCTGGTGTCAGTCCCAGTTTGAAGATGCTGGGAATGGAAATGTTTGAACTGGGAATGAAGCAGGGCCAGGGAGCTGATGCTGGTGTCAGTCCCAGGTTGAAGCTGTTGGGATGGAAAGGTTTGAACTGGGATTCAGACAGGACCAGGGAGCTGATGCTGATGTCAATCCCAGGCTGAAGCTGTTGGGATGGAAAGGTTTTAAGTGAGAGTGAAGCAGGGCCAGGGAGCTGATGCTGGTGTCAGTCCCAGTTTGAAGTGACAGCTGCCAACGGCCCCGTGGTGAATCAAAGTCTGCTGTGTGTGTATCAAAGGTTGTTTCTTTTCCACTGCGTGCATATGGTAGATGTTATCAGGAGGGAGGAGCTGAAAATGAGCTCTAGGACCATTTCCTGACCACGGCTGCAGTCAAAAACAACAAATCCCTCGATCTCCTGCTCTTGGCCAAACTCTCCTTTTCCCTCAGGCAAATCATCGCTTGGTTTCTTTGGAGATAGTGAGAAACTATGGGAAAAAGACTCCCAGGTTTAATTCTCATCTGTAAGGGCAGAGATTTAGGAGCACTCTGTAAAGTCTTGGGATTTCTGGGAATTGCCCTGGCAAGGCTGAGCCCATCCCACACTGTTTGTGCACGTCCAGCTCTGAATCCATGAGGCCATGAACACACTGCTTTGTGCCTCTGGCTGATGCTGTCCCAGGAGCTTTTGGGGTGGTGGCAATCCCTGTTTCCAGCCCTTCAGAGAGGGAAGAGCTGGTGTGATGGCTGAGCCCTTACACTGGTTTGAAAGGGATGGGGAAAAGTGTCCCCAGTTGCTGCTGTTTGGGTCCCTGGTGCTAAAACATCCAGAGTTTTTGTGTTCCCACACTGAATAAACATGAGAAACACAGCCCTGGGAGTGCCAGGTCAGTAATACCAGGGTTACTACAAATAAGCAGGTAGCAGGGTGGCGTTGATGCAGACAAGAGCTGCTGAAGGAGAGTGAGAGCACAGACCTCTGGAGCCTGAGCCAGCATCTGACACTGCCTGGGGTACAGCCTGTCTTGGGGCTCATGCTGGCCAAAGGTTTGTCATTATTGCCTGGGCTCTGTCACCTCTGGGACAGGCTGGCTGCAGGTTTTGAGATGCCTGGTGCTCACCAAACCTCTGTGCCTCGCCCATGTGTGACCACACCAGTGGTCACCCCATGGATGTGCTCGCTGCAGGGGCTGGAATTGCCTGTTCAGCTCTCACTGCTGCCCTCAGAGAGTCACTGGTGCAATTAAAGCTGTGCTAATTCTGTGTACTGCAAGGCAGAGGGAGCTGATGTTTCCAGGAATTGTTCAGTCTATCTATTTTCAATGTATTTTTTAAAGTGGTCTGGCTGGGTCTGTGCTAGTGAGAAAATGAGGTGAAACACCCTGTGCCACATCCTCATCTGGTGCACATCCAGTCAACCCTCTGATTTTGGTGGCATTACAGGCTGTCCCTAGCTAAGAATGTGATGTTCAAGGTGACCTCCTGGAGTGTTCCTCTGTTTCTTTGCTCTTCCTCCCCATCCTTCAGCACCAGCTTCTCTGTCTGGAGCTTGAGGGCAATGTGAGAATTTGCTCCTCGTGCAGCTTTTACTCTGTAGCTGTGATTCTCCCGGAGGTGCAGGCTCTCAATTTGCACTTTCCCTCTCTCCAGTGAAATGGGATCTCTTCCCTGCACCTTCAGCCTTCTCTTGCTGTCTGCTCTCAATTTCCATCCTGACAATCCCGTGGGATCAGCAGAGCCTTTCGGGCGCTGAGGTGGCTGCAAACCCAAATCCCTGCACAGCCAGATCCCTGCAAACCCAGATCCCTGCAAATCCAGATCCCTGCAAATCCAGATCCCTGCACAGCCAGATCCCTGCACAGCCAGATCCCTGCAACCCCAGATCCCTGCACAGCCAGATCCCTGCACAGCCAGGTCCCTGCAAACTGAGATCCTTGCAAACCCAGGTCTCTACAAACCCACATCCCTGCACACCCAAATCCCTGCACAGCTGGGTCCCTGCACAGCCAGTTCCCTGAAAATCCAGATCCCTGCACAGCCAGATCCCTGCACAGCCAGGTCTCTGCAAACCCAAATCCCTGTACAGCCAGGTCCCTACAAACCCAGATCCCTGCACAGCCAGATCCCTGCACAGCCAGGTCCCTGCAAACTGAGATCCTTGCAAACCCAGATCCCTGCACAGCCAGTTCCCTGAAAATCCAGATCCCTGCATAGCCAGGTCTCTACAAACCCACATCACATCCCTGCACAGCCAGATCCCGGTGCTGGCTCCATCCCTGCCCCGGGGCTGGGCACCCTGACTCACGGCAGATCAGCCACGGAGCAGCTGCCTCTGGCAGTTTGGTTCAGTGAGGGCCTGTCAGTGCAATTTGCTGTTGTCTGTCCCCTGCAGAGGGCTCGGGGCAGTGCTGGCAGAAGCAGCTGCTGCAGGAGGGAGCCCTGAGCACTGCCAGTGCTGCCCAAGTGTGCTTGGGCAAACCCAAATAAGGCAGATCCACTTTGCTGACTGCTTTGGCAAAGCCCTGGTCTGTATCAGCTCGATTTGGCCACTGCTGGCTGTTAAATGCTGTTGAGAAGCAAAAGAGCATCTTTGGTTTCAGGGCAATCACTCCTGAGGTGATAAAACCCAACAGGGAGAGGGGACAGCCAGGTGCAGTTTGGTGTTGGCTCTTTTATGAACCTGGAGAGCTTTGTGGTGCCAGCACTGCTGGAAGGATTGGCTCTGCTTGGGTTCTCCCCAGGTTCCCCTGCCTGCCCCATCACATGACAATGACAGGACAGGCAGGGCTGCTGGTTCAGCTGGGGCAGAACTTGTGATATTTGGTGTTTTTAACTCCTGGAGTCATGTGCCTGGCATCACTCGTGGTGTCTGGAGCGGGCAGCATGTGGTGCCCCCCAGTGTTGTGGCCCAGAGCTCAGGCTTTGGGGCACCACCTCCAGAAAGATGCTGCTGAAGGCCTGACTTTAGGAACCTCAAAGGCTGTTTGCATCCAAAATCTGATTTGTTGATTTTCTTGTGTCACCTCTGTGCAGGCATCTCCTCAGCCCTGTGTCCTCACTCCTGCCCTGGCTTCTGCTGTGGTTCTCCCTGGGTGTGATGGGGCTGCAGCAGCTTTTGGCAGCAGGATTTTGGGTTTTTGCTTCCACTTGACAGCTCAGGAGTGGGAAACACCCAATCCCATCCTGCTGACAGCTGCAAATTTGTAATTTGGGTGCTGTGAGCTCCCAGAGAACAGCTGTGAGCATCAGGCCCTTCACCTGGAGGAACTGAGGAGCTGTTTGGGAGGACAAGGATAGTTTGGGTGTCTTGAGGAGCAGTTTGGGAGGACAAGGCTGCTTTGGGTGTGACAATCTTGGTAGTGTGTGGCTGTGATGTTGCTGACAGGGAAATGCAGTGCTGACCTGACACAAGGGGGCTTCCTCTGCTGCCTGCCAGGAAAGCAGCGCCCAAAAATCCCCCTGAATAACCCCTTTCTGCTCATCCTTCTCCCTTTATTCTCCCGTGTGCATTGCTCTGAGAGTCAGGGGGGTTTTCTTTCATCACTGTGCCCTCCCAGCACTTCTCCTTTCCCATACTGGAAACCCAGTGTGAATTAGAAACTGCAGCTGAGGGAAGAAGGAGGAGCAATGTGGTTTGTGGTGTCAGAGCCTGGGCTGGCTGAGCAGAGCAGCTTAGGAGGCGCTTCTGGGGGCTCTGGGGAGGGATGGAGGAGCTGGTCCAGCCCTGTGGGGTCTGGCAGTGTCATGGTTGTGGATTGGGGAGCCCCTGACCAGGGGGATCCCGCCTGGGCAGCCCTGGAGCTGTCTGGAGGCAGGAAATGCAGAATAATCCCTCCCCACCCAGCTGTGTGCAGAGCAAGAGGGAATCAAAAGCAGCTGAAAATCCCGGATTTCCCTTTCTGTTTGGCAGAGACGGATGGGGGAAGCACGGGGGAGGAGACAGACGAGTTAAGTGGGCTCAGCTCCACCTTTTCCCACCTCTGCACCCACACCCCTGAGGGGAACTGGCCCTCCCAGCCCTCCCCAGCTATTTATTTATCTATAATCAAAGACCTGGCTGCTGCTGACAGTCCCACTGGCCTCAGAACCTGCGAGCTGTGACACAATTCCACTGCCAGGGCCCCTCGAGTGCCAGCTGTGCCCTGGGAAGGAGCTTTGCCAAAGGTGACTCTCAGCCAGGGCTGGGGCAAGGAGGGGCAAAGGGAAGCTCCCCAAGGGTTTGGCTGTTGTGAGAGATGACTCAGTGCATGCCCTGGCTGGGTGGCACCCTCTGTGCCACCGTGCTACGTGCCCACATGTCATGGAAACCCTGACACTGCTCCGTGCCCGCGTGGCACAGATGGCATTGGGAAATGAGCCTTGATATGGGTCTGATCCTCACTGCTGGGGTAAAGTCACGGTGCAATGGTGCTGGCAGCTCAGGAAGGGATGGATCAGGCCTTCCTGAAAGAGGGGAGAAGCTGCTCAGGGCCCCACTGCTGTGAAAGGCTGGGTGATCCCACTGTCTGCTCCCTGACCCTCTGCAGGAGCTTGGATTGTGTTTCCTCTCTGTTTTCCCTGCAGTTAGGGGAGCCAGAAAGAGCTCAAAATCTAATTTCCTACCAGAATCAGGCTGATGCTGTCCCAGTGTCCCTCTGGCTGTGCCCTCTCTCCCCAGATGACTTCTGAACCCGCCGACCCGCGCCGCGCAGATCTGGCTCAGGGCTCGCACATAATTGAGTCTATGCTCAGAGATGATGAAATGAGATGGTTGAGAGGAGGAAAAGAGTCTTGTAAATGCCCCAAAACATCTGTAGCATGAGTTCATGTATTATTAGACACCAGCAAATCCACATGGGAGATGCTTCTTACAAACACTTAACCGCAAAAACATTTTCATTCTCGGTTCGTGCGTTTTTAGGCACCAAAAACAGTCTCGAGACACAAAACCATAGGAAGCAACACAAGTAGTTTCAGTGCTCATGGGATAACCTTTTATTTTAATAAAACCTGAAGTTCTTTTGGCACTCAACGTGATTCCCAGAGCCAAGGTTTGAAGGAAAAACAGCATAAATCATGGGCTCGACAGTAAAAAGTTGGGAGGGTAAGCAGCACTGTGGCCAGACTCAGCCATGGTGTGACTTGGTGGCACTTGATGAGTTTGTTGATAGTTCTGAGGGACAAATCTGGCACACAGCATTGTTTGGGAGAGCACTGCTCCTCCATGCCAAAACCCCCACCACAAAATGAGTTCTGGCCATGGAGGGAGGCCCTGGAATAACTTCCCCCTCTGAAACAATGCGCAGCGGAAACGTTTCAGAGTGGTAATTACCAAAGGGAAAATAATTTTTTTTTTAAACATCCTTTGTCTGAGCGCCTAACAATACCTGGGAATACTGAAGGACTTTTCCAATCCTTAATTGACTTTTCAGCCATGTCAGTGTTTGTTTCTGTATCTCTGCAATAGCCAGCTCAGGGCTGGGCAGCGAAACTTTCCCTTTCCAGCTCTTTTCCTGACTCTCACATGGCCAACAGCAGTAAGTGTGTGCCCAGGCTGTCACAGCACAATATTTTCATGTCCACTCACTGCAGCCCTGCCCAGCCCATGGTGAATTTGGCCCAGATGCCTTGGCAGGGGCTGTGCAGTGTCAGCACTGGGGTTGCTGCTCCAGCTGCTGGATGTCTCTGCTGCTGCTCCTGCAGCTCCTCTCCCTCATCCCTGGGGCTGCTCCAGCCCTCTGGCTCCTCTCCTGGCTGCTGGCTTTCACTCACATCAGCTCTTCACTCTGCTGGAGCCTGGCTCCAGGGTTTCACTCCTCACTTCAGATCAGGCTTTCCTGCAGCCTCCCGGCGTGTCTGGGGTTTGATTTATGCTTTCCCTGATGTTTGTGCGGTCAGAGGAGATGCAGGACCATTGTTGGAACATCCTTTTCATATCCCCTCTTAAGGGGCTCTGTTCCTGTTTAACTGGCTTTCTTATTTTCAGTAATCTCAGTTATTTATTGGTGTTATTAACATTGTGTGTGTGGTACTTTGCTGTTGCCTTGTTTCTCCCCGTGATCTGGCATTTAAATCTGTTCCACCTTATTCCTATACCGGGATAACTTTGTGCAAATCTATTTTATCAACTCAGCGCCTTGCAACCTGTTTGGCTCCATTTTCAAGCTTTGGATATAAAACAATCTTGTGCAAGGTATCAACCCCTCGTGCTTCTTCCCTATGCCTGTGCTGTGGCATCACTTTTCTCCTGGGCCTCTCGGCAGCTCTGTGGCATCACCCCCTGCCCTGTGTGTGTCCAGGCACGTCCTCCCAGCACAGGGCAATGAGTGCAGGCTCAGGGAGCTGAGTCTGGGCGTGCTGGGGTGGTGACACAGCCCCCAGCCTGCATCCCTGTCCCCAGGGGGAGCAGCACTGTGGGCTCGCAGCCTGTCCCCAGGGGTGCCCTGCGTGTGCTGTCACCTGGGCAGGGGGCACGGGGAGCCTCTCCTGGCCTTCCCTAGCCCAGGAGAGACAGCGGGAATAAAACTGGGATAAATCTGGGATAAAGCTGGAATAAAACTGGAATAAAGCTGGAAAATAGCTAGAATAAAACTGGAATAAGGCTGGAATAAAGCTGGAATAAACCTGAAATAAAACTGGAATAAAACTGGAAAATAGCTAGAATAAAACTAGAATAAGGCTGGGATAAAGCTGGAATAAAACTGGAATAAGGCTGGTAAAACTGGAATAAAGCTGGAAAATAGCTAGAATAAAACTGGAATAAGGCTGGGATAAAGCTGGAATAAGGCTGGAATAAAACTGGAATGAAGCTGGGATAAAGCTGGAATAAGGCTGGAATAATGCTGGGATAAGGCTGGAATAAAACTGGAATAAAACTGGAAAATAGTTAGAATAAAACTGGAATAAGGCTGGAATAAACCTGGAGAATAGCCAGAATAAAACTGGAATAAGGCTGGGATAAAGCTGGAATAAAAGTGGAATAAACCTGGTAAAACTGGAATAAAGCTGGAAAATAGCTAGAATAAAACTAGAATAAGGCTGGGATAAAGCTGGAATAAAACTGGAATGAAGCTGGAAAATAGCCAGAATAAAACTGGAAAATAGCCAGAATAAAACTGGAATAAGGCTGGGATAAAGCTGGGGTAAAGCTGAAATAAGGCTGGAATAAAACTGGGATAAAGCTGGAATAAATCTGTAATAAAGATGGGATAAAACTGGAACAAAACTGGAATAAAGTTAGAATAAAGCTGGAATAAGTCTGGAATAAAATTGGAGTAAAGCTGCCCTCCTGCTCTCCTGGCTGGATGCACAGCCAGTCCCCATTCCCCATCTGCAGGCACAGGTGGGGTGGGTGTACCTGTCCCTGCAGCAGCACAGCCACCAGGGCTGGGACAGGAGCTGAGGAGGAGGAAGAGGAGGAGGAGGAAGAGCTGCTCTGCCCAGCAAAGTTTCCCTGATATCCACTGGGATTTCTCCGTGGATCGGTTTCCAGAGCCTCCTGTTTGTGGGATTCTCCATTTACGCGACTCAGCTGAACGCGTGGTTCTGGCTGGGTGCTGTGGGTGGAAAGCTGTGCTGCCTGCCCTTGGATGTGTTTTTGGAAGGTGAGCAGAGCCAGAGCTTTGCTCTGCTCTGTATCCACCCAGGTGCTGGATGTATGTTTTCAGTATCAAATGAAATCTCACCATTTCATCTAATTTTTCTGGCAGATGAGAAGGAACAGCTTGATTTCAGAGCTGAGTTTCCCTTATCCTGATGGGCTCCACCTATTCCCACTTTTCCCTGGAATTTTCTGTGGCTCCATAACCTTTCCCCTCTTTTCCACCGGTGGTTTTTCCTCTCCCTGGCTGTTCTGCAGCGAAGCCAAGCAAGCAAGGATGGAAATTACAATAAGGGAGCACCTGGGAGCCTTGAACCCGCCACACACTGATTGCTAAGCAACAGGGAGAAATGTTTTTCCTGTTTTCCTTTTGGTTGCAGGCACCTTAGGTGGTATTTGTTAAAAGAGCTGACTGAAACATTCTGGCAGAAAGGTGATGGGGAGATAAAAGCTGCCTTTAAAGACAAACAGCTCGAGAAATAATAATGGTCCTTAGCAGAGGGGCTTAAAGCCTGCTGGACTCTGAACTCCAGGGAGAGCCAGGGAGGAGGGAAAACGTTACCACCAAGAGCTGCAGCTTCCTCCAGGGTGGGGATGTCCCTAACAAAATTCGGTGTGGGGATGTCCCTAACAAAATTCAGTGTGGGGATGTCCCTAACAAAATTCGGTGTGGGGATATTCCTAACAAAATTTGGTGATGTCCCTAACAAAACTCGTGTCTTGTGATCCTGAGCACTCTGAGATCTCTTGGTGCTTTTCACACCTGGGGCCCTGCTGCCTTCAGCTTTTTTGGGCACATTTTGATATTAATGGTTGTATCCTGCCTCTTATTTTTCTTTGAGTATTTTCTTTGCTGTGAAGGAATCCAGGTGCCTGCTTGAAGTGTGCTGTGGTTGCTTCCTTCTGAGAAAGTGGCTTGATCTCCGCCCACCTCACACGCTGGCCTTGTTCTGATGAGCTTTTAGAGGTCAGAAAGTTTGGAAAACAGATGTTTGTGTTGTTGCTTGCTGCCCTAATGGAAGCTCCTCAAATACTTGATAAATTGCCTGGAGAAGAGAAGGTTTGGGGCAATCTTAGCATCACAGAGCATGAAGTGGCTTCAAGAGAGCTGGAGAGGGATTTTGCACAAAGGTCTGGAGTGACAGGACAAGGGGCTTTAAAATGGAGGAGAGTGAATTTAGATTAGATATTAGGAAGAATTGTGCCCTGTGAGGGTGATGAGGTTTTCCAGGGAAGCTGTGGCTGCCCCTGGATCCCTGGAAATGTTCCAGGCTTGGAGCACCCTGGGCCAGAGGAAGGTGTCCCTGCCCATGGCAGGGGTTGAACGAGACAATCTTTAAGGTCCCTTTCAACCCAAACCTGTTGGAATCTTAAAAAAACCCAACCCCCCAAAAAATCTGTGATTTTTCTACAACCAAGGGAGTGGTGTAAGGAGTAGGATGGAGGAGAAATATTCCTGCAAGGCTTGTGGGATAATTGCTGAGCTTCAGGAGCCTCGGCGGGAGCTGCCTGTGCACAGGGGCTGCAGGAAATGAACCTCGGAATGGCTGGATGGAGACTTTCAGATCCTGATTGCCCAGGGATTTGCTGTGCTTCCTCTGCTAGGAGCTGACAGTAATTAGGGGGTTGCCTGGCTGTGTTAATGCTTGCTGAGGAGGAGAGCTGTGATCCCAAATTAACCCGGCTGGCCGAGGGGTGCTGCAGCTGGGGAAAGGCACAAGGGGCAGGAGAGCCTGAGCCAGCCTTCCTCCCTGCCAGCACAGAGTTCACAGTGCCTGCTCTGTCAAAAACAGCTCCAAAAAACGCCCAAAACCTGGAGGCAGAGTGATCCAACTGCCCTGGATCTGAAATACTCAGCAGAGAACCTCCTAAAATCCATGTCTGCTGTAAGCTGTGGCATGTGGTGGGTGGCCTTCATCTAAAATCTGGTTAAATCAGGGCATTGATCATGCTGGGAGTGAGAATTGGGTCTGAGGTCAGTTGGTCCCCAAATTTGGGGGGACCCAATCTCACATCTCTGTACAGATTGTATGGACAGAGCAGTGACATCGTTTTCCCTTCTTGCTCAAACTTCCCCCCTCATCCTGAAGTGGAACAGATAGGTTGCTTACTGTTATTATTGTTATTATTATTATTATTATTATACTATTATTATTATTATTACTATTACAACTACTACTATTTCTTATAAAATGCCCTTCCAGCAGAGCCTGGGCAGTTAAAACAAAAATCTTTTCCAATTAAAATCAGAATGCCCAAAACGTTTTGATCTAGCTCATAATGCCTAACCTCCAGTTAGTAATTCCTGTAACTAGGTAGCCCTTTTCCTCTAAAATGCCTTAAAAACAGCAAGGAAAAGGGCTTCCCCAGCTGCACAATAGGAGGAAGTGCTGAGGGCTCCGTGTCAGAGCCTGACACAGACTCGCCTTGTGAGCTGGTGCCAGAGCTGGGACAGAGGCCGGATAACGCTGCAGCTCCCACATAAAGCAGCCCAGTTCCCCTCAGAGGCTGCTGCTTTGGCTCCTGGGTCCCTCTCTGGTCCATCAGTGAGAGCTGGAGGTGTGTGATGCTCCAGCGGGGCTCACTTTGAGGTGGTGAGGGTGATTCCTGCCTTCTCTGCTCGGGGCTGGGATCAGCTCTTTGCAGCTCTTGGCATCAGTCCTGCTGTGATTTCACTGGGGCTCAAAGGGAATGTGGAGTTGTTGGGGGCTGGCAGTGCCCTGGGGGGGCTGGCACTGCCCTGGGGGTGCTGGCAGGAGCACTGGGTTGTTTGCAGGCAGCTGATGCCAGGCAGGAGCAGCTCCTGTGGGAGTGTTTGTGAGCCACGCTTTGGGGTGGGCGCCTTCACTTGGTGGCAAAAAAAAAACCCCACAGGAACACTGAGCATAGGATCTGGGTCATTGTGGGTTTTGCCCTGTAGGAAATGTGCTGGGAAGCCCCACTCAGCAGCAGCGGGAGAGGAAAGCAAAGGAGGAATGGAGGATGGAGCTGAGGGAATGCTCGGACACCACGGGCTGGGGAGAGACAACTCGGGGTCCAGGCTGAGCCCAGTTATTATCTCAGTCTGAATCTGCAGGTCCTGACTATGACAGATTGACCCAAATTGATTCCCAAACCAGAAAACTGGCTTAAAGTTGCCAAAAGTTTCTCTGTGTTACCCTCTCCATGTTGCTGACCCTGCAGGAAAGGCTGGAGGCTGCAGCAGAGGAGCAGAGCTGCTCCAGTGTTGGGCATGTGGGTTTGTATTTATCCAGCCAAGAGCTGATTTCAGAGGGCTGGAAAGGCAAAAATTGGTGCATTTCTCACAGCACCCAATTCCTGGGCCTGCCAGAATGGATGGGACATTTACAGATGGCATGGAAAAGCTCAGCGTGCTGTGAAAAGTTTCTGGCTGAGTTTGCCAAGTGCAAATTGACAGTATATTTTTTTTAATGAGTCACTCAAGCACTGATCCTTTTCTTAAATCCCTGAAGTCACGTGCATGTCAATTAATCCCATTTTGCAACAATTTCCTGACCTTCAAGAATTGTGGAGGGAAACCTGAGGGTGTGATGCTGCCTGTTCCCTTTCACCTGTGTGCTTAGAGGCAAATGAGAAGCCCTGAAAAGTCATTTGTTTTGAATCTCATGATTTTCAAGATCCTTGCCTCTGAGTGTTTGGGGTTAGCTAGGCAGAGCAAACATCCTGAACTTGGGCTCCTGACCCTGCTTTGAGTGTTTTGCTTTTCAGACCCAGAAGGTTCCCAGGAGAGGAGAGAGGAAACTGACTGGCTATTTTTAAACCCCTGCAGTCGCTTTCCTGCCTTATATTATTTATTATCCATTATCAGAAGTGTTTTTCCCCTGAAACCATCTTTAGTGGTCAACTGAGGGATGCTGAAAATTGCCCATCAGACAGAGCTGCATCTTTCTGCAGAGGTCAGACGGAGCTGGAGGCTCTGGGAGGGTTTTGCCAGCTGAAAATGAGTGCTGCTGTTGTTTGCTGTGTGCCCTCGAGCCCTGCCAAGCAGTTCCAGGGGTGGGCTGTGATTTCTCTGCCCTAAGACTCAAACATGAAGCAAAGCAGAGTCTCCCTCTGAAATATTTCACAGCTTGGAGAGGCAACGTTGATTCCTGCTGGAAAGCAGGTCCATGGCTCTGATTCCAGCAGGTCCCTGCCTCTGATTTCAGGATATCTCTGCCTCTGATTCCAGCATGTCCCTGCCTTGATTTCAGGATATCTCTGCCTCTGATTTCAGGATATCTCTGCCTCGGATTCCAGCATGTCTCTGCCTCTGATTCCAACATGTTTCTGCCTCTGATTTCAGGAAATCTCTGCCTCTGATTCCAGCATATCTCTGCCTCTGATTTCAGGATATCTCTGCCTCTGATTCCAGCATGTCCTGAGCAAAGGGATGCACAGCTCTGGGTTTCACAGCACATCTTGCCGTGCCATGTGGTTCCTGCATGAGGGGCTTGGGGACACCTTTCCAGGGAGCAGCATCACATCCTCCTGTGGTGGATAGAGCTGCCCTGACCCACTGGCACTGCAGGGTGTCCTGGGCAGGGATCAGAGCTGGATTTCTGTGCCTGGGCAGGTTAAATTGTGTCTATTGCCCCCAAAGATGTGGGGCTGCCAGGGCAGTGCGAGGCCCTGCTGCTGGGCTGGGTCCCCTTTCCCAGCGTGTCCAGGAAGTCCCCTCTGACCTCTTTGGCTCCAGATAAAGCAGGACAATAGGCCACGTTGTCCTGGCTCATCCTTCTGCCTGGTAAACTTTCCAGTTGGAAGCCTATCACGGCCTGGCAGCTTTGTTAATCCCTTCCTGCCCGGGCAGGAGCTGCTGGTGCCCTGGGCAGAGCTGGACATGTGAGCCTTGGCTCCATCCTCGCTGGAAATAAAGCTGCAGGGCTGCAAGGCCCTGGGAGGCCGATGTTATTTCAGCTGCAGAGGGAGCTGAGGCATGAAAATCCGGGTTTTGGTGGTGTCAGCAGCACTGCCCCGACCCTGGGATGCAGTTTGTGAGTTTGAGAGGAGAGAAGGGGAAGAGCAGGGGAGAGCTGGAGCACGCAGTGCTCAGCACAGGGGGCTGATGAATCACAAACAGTTTTGCTCATTTCTCGCTGCCTCTGAAAACAAAATTATATTGCAGGGGTTCTCTAAAGCGGGATCTGCAGCCCTGCTGTCCCCCAGGCTCGTTTTGCTTTCCCGGAGTCCCTGCTGGGCTCAGAGCACTGTCCTGGCCCCTGATCCCCCCTTTGCTTGTGCTGGGGGGCTGGCACTGACTCACAGGGGGTCAGAGGGGACACTGCCCGCTGCTCCCGCAGCGCTGTCACCGTGTCACCAAGCTGAGCTCATGGGCTGAGATAACGCTGGGATGAAAACACGTGCTGATATGATATTCACGGGCTGGCAGTTCACACTTTTCCTTTGGCTGGGTGTGTGAGCCCCAGATGCTTCAGGAGCACCCGGTGACACAAAGCTCCTCGCCCAGAGCCGTTGTCACCTGTGTGACTCTGCTCCCTCCCATCAACGGTAAAAAACAAACCCGGTGTTTTTTTGTTTTTTGCCCCACCCAGCTGAGGCTGTAGCTCATCCCACAGATAGATCATGACACGAACAGTGCAATGGGGAAGGAGGTAAGGGAGTAGAACGTTTATTTTTGGGCCGATGGGGATTTTGAAGTTTGTAATGAATTTTCACTCTCAGAAGGAGGTGAGGATTTCTGTTCCGGAGTGGATGTAGGTTGCTGTTGGGGTTAGGCTGATTAAGAAGGAGAGTTTGGCTGTGTTTGTGATTGTGCTGGGGTAGTTCTGGAGGTTGTTGGGTAGAAGTGGAAATAGGATGGGGGTGGAGAGGGTTAAGAGTATGAATGTGTTTAGGACTAGTGAGAGGTCCATTACTATTGGACTTGCGCCAAGTGAAGCTCCTGAAACCATTGGATTACTATTATCTAATGTGAGTATGGAGAAAGTAAGGAGAGTGAGGTTTTATAATCAGATACAAGACTTAACAGTTCTCGCCGGTTTTACCTCTCCTCCATCATCCTCATCTTCCTCCTCCCCTTTGCGCGGCCTCGGGGCTTTCACACCCGCCGCGTCCCATCCCCGTCCCCCCTCCCCGAGGGGGCCGAGCCGAGCCGGGCCAGCCCCTGAGGGCGGGCGGAGGCTGCGGGAGGGAGGGAGGAAACCCAGCCGAGCTTTACAGCCCAGCCGGCTCCGTGCCTGCCCCGCCGTGACATCAGCCCCGCTCCGTGCGTGCCTGCCCCGCTGCGCTCCGCTCCTCTCCTCTCTCCGCCGAGCATCGCCCGCACATCCCCGCTGCGGCTCCCCGGGCAGCCGGGGGGGCTGGCGGGGCCGGCGGCGGGGTTGGGGGCAGCCGGGGATGCGGGCGCGGCGGCCCCGCCGATGGTGAGCCGCCGCCGGGCCCCGCCGCAGCATGGCCCCGCCGGCCCCGAGAGGATGTTCGAGGGCTGCCGGCGGGCCCGGAGCCTCTGGGGCGGCGTCAGGCTGGAGGTGGCCGGAGAGAGCAGCCCCGTGGTGCTGCACAGCTTCACGCAGCTCGACCCCGACCTGCCGCCGCTGGAGGTGAGCGCGGGCTTTGGGGGGGTTTGGGGGGCTCTGCCTCGGTAGGGCTGGCCCCGGAGTTTGTGGGCATCCGCAGGGTGATTCGCAGAATGCTGTTACACAGAATCGCTGAGCGGTTTGGGTTCGGAGGGACCGTAAAAATTATCTCTCCCCACCCTTGCTATGGGCAGGGATGCCTTGCGCTAGCCCAGGTTGCTCCAAGCAGCGTCCAGCCTGGCCTGGAGCGCTTCCAGGGGCAGCCACAGCTTCTCTGGGCAGCCTGTGCCTCATCACCCTCACAGAGAATAATTTCATCCTAATATCTAAATCTGCCCTCCTTCAGCTGAAATCCTACCACTCCATGCCCTTGCAAAAGTCTCACCACCCTTCTTGTAGGGCCCTCTGGGTGCTTAAGGTGTTTCATTTTATTGAACAAATGGGTGCTCCTAGTTGGCTTTTTTTGCTGTGAGTCTCTGTGGGACTCTAGGGAGAAACCAGATGCTCTCCCTCCAAGCACCCAGGGAAAGAGGCAGATTGCTAAAACTTCGGGCTTTTCATATTTTATTTGAGACTTTGGCTGCAGGAGGCAGGAGCCTACTCAGATCTGAGCTGTTTCTAAAGGCTTCAGGCTTGTCCAAACCACAAAAGCGTCCTGTGGGAAGGTTACGGGCATCGGGATGACTTTCCTGGAGGATGCAAAAATATTTGTGCTTGTTTGGATTCGACCCCCGGGTGGCTCAAAGTCAGCCTGGTCCCAGCGAGGCCCGAGCGCTTTGTTGATGGCAGCTGCATGTGGAGGCAGTCGAAATAATCTGAGTCAGAGCTGGGCCTTTTATCTCGGTAATGGATGATCGTCATCGGTGTGATGGGAGTGTCGCTGGTGGGGAGCAAACGGTGTGTCAGGAGGAAGGTTTTGCTGTTCAGAGCCGCAGCCCTGGCGGTGCAGGGGTTAACAGCAGCGAGGGTCAGCCCGTCTGGCTTTGCTGGGATTTAGAGCCAGCTGCAGATGTGCTGCTCTGGATGCTTCCCGCTGGAAAAGGGGCGGTGGAAGGGGGGGAATCACCGCTAAAACCTCTCCGGCTGCTGTGCAGATATCCGGGGAGGGCAGCGCCCCCTTCTCCCCAACAGCCAAGCCCGCAACCTGCTGGATGGAAAGTCCTGCTCAGGAAGGGCTGATGAGCTCAGGCTGTTCCGCTTCACCTCTGGCCTGGTGGCAGCCGAGCTCCCCAGCTCCGGGAGGGTTCGTGGCAGCTCCATCCAGCTTGTTTTCGCCGCTCTCCCCTCCCCGCTGCTCTCTCCTGGGGGTGGGCGTGCTGACATGCTTTGGAGTGCATCATCTGGTTCGTGTTATGCCTGGCAGGAAGTCCAGCCTCGGGAGGCGCAGGGGCCGCGATTTTGGCAGGGAGAGCAGGAGCAGGGAGGGGGAAAAAAGAGGGGAAAAAGAGGGGGTGATGCAGCATGCTGCCCCTCTAATCCCAGGGGACACGATGTGCCCGGCTGGAGGAGGCTCTGGAGCTCAGGGGGGATTTGGAGCATCTTGGATGATGGAGCTGAGGGAGGTTTTGCATGGCCCTGAGCAAAGCCCTGCTCACCTGAGGCTGGCACGGGCACAGCTGCCAGCCAGGGCTCCCCCCGAGCTGTCTGTGCCCACATCTCTGCCCTGGGCTGTGCTGGGAATGGTCAGAGCACAGCCCTAGCATCCCTCCAGCTTTCCTCCCAGTCCTGAACTGAGAAATTCCTTCTTTTTATTATTTTTTTCCTATTTCCAAGCGATGGTGAGAAAAGGGGCAGCCCAGAGGGGTGCACTGTGACCTCCTGGGCAGCTTTGGGATGCACGGGGTGTTCACTGCATGACTGGGGAAAGGAAAAAATGTGTCACTGTTGTGACAACTGTGGTGGCCTGGCGGGGCTGCAGTCCTCAGGCTTTGCACTGAGAGGAGAAAGCAGATTATTTGAATAAGATCCCCCAGGGACCATCAGCGTTTTGCTGAGCCCCAGTGACAGTCCCCAGGACCTTTGTCACCTCATCAGGGGGAGCTGTGCTGGTTTTGGCAGAGCTCCTGGCTGCACAGTCTGGTCCCACAGGGGACCGAGGCTCCCTGGAAAGCTGCTGGGCAGAATGCAGGGAGTGTGGCTCTCTCTGGTCCTGGCTGAGCCCCCAGGGGAGGGCAGCAGGGCAGCCTTGGCCTGTATCCCACAGCAACGGGATCGATCAGCATCCGAGAGCATCACTGGGTGAGCCCTGGCAGCCAAGGGCTCTCAGCAGGATTCGAACCACGGGGGATGGAAAATTTAAACTGGCTGTCTCAAGTGGGGGATTGACAGGGCAGCTTTGCAGACCTTTTGTTTTGACCTTTTCAGTTCCAGTCCGTTCCATATTCAGCAGTGACTGTCAATCCTCCCAGTCCAGCAGGAGCCACAGAGTGAATCTGGTGGCCCTCCTGGTTCTGCTGGCCAGGAGTGGCCTAAAACACCACTGCAGATGACACAGAGTGAAACTTTCATGCAGCTGATGTTGCTGAACCTCTGAGGAGGCTGGGCTGACTCTCATAAAAAAAAAAAGCCCTCATAAAAAAAGTCCTTGTAATTCTGGCTGTGTTTGTTTTCTGAACAATTAGGAGATTTTCAGTTGCTAAATGAATCCTTGAAAACTTGAATTGCTCAGCCCAGATGCCTCATAGGTCAGCGCTTGTTCTTTACAGCTGGGAGGGAGAGGCAAAGATATCTCTTAAAAGCCATTTTCTTTTCACTTCCTATGGTGCCTTTGGAATAAGATCCTTTTCCCCCAGCCTGTTCTCCTCCCCCAGGCACAACCTGATATGTCCCCTGCAATTTGCCAGATGAACATCATCTGTTGGTATTTCTTGGACCTTCTGGCTCCCTTCCAGAGGGGTTTGGTGAGGCCTGGAGCAGGCTGGGATGCTGATTGTTGGTGGCTGATGCAGGGTGGGAATAACAGAGGTGGGAGGGTTTTTTTTATTATTATTATTGTTTGATAGGGTTAGAGAGAAGCTGGAGAGAAGCTTCCAAATGAGTTTGTGCAATAATTGTTTTGTTCAGATGCTGCTGTGCCACGTTTCCATAAGGGTGGGGATCCCCATGCTGGGGTCTCGCTCAGGTTTTAGTGGATTTAGTACCAGACTGGCAGCCCTGGAAACTGAAATCTGTGTTTGTTCACAGGCTGAATGGGCAAACCACCCCCCAGGCCACCCCTGTGCTTCAGCATTGCTCAGCTTCAGCCCCCTGGCCCAGATCACACTATTGCTCCACTGCAGCCTCTCTTTTTGTGGCTCTCAGGGTGGCATCACCAGGCAGGGGCAAATAAATGCAGATTATTTGTCTATTCCCGGAGTATTTCCCCACTTCCCTGGGCCTGGCTTTGGGGTGTGATGAGCCAAAGGAGCATCAGGCCAGCTGTGCCTGCAGGGATGGGTCTCACTGAGCACCCAGCACTGTTTGGGATTTGGGGTCTGGTTGTGACCACCCCACTCTCAGGGCCAGAGCTCTGCCTGGTTTAGGGCCCCCTGAGCTGGTCTGGCCAGCAGCTCCTCCATCTCCCCTCCCAGCTCTCTGTGCCCCCGAGGGGAGAGTAATTGAAGGAGGAAAGAGCTTATTTAGGTCACTCTAGACCACATTTAAAGGCTGGGTTTGCCCTGCTCACACTTTCTCTAACACCCTTATCTCCAGAGCTGCCTAATGCCTGGCTTCCAAACGTCCGTGCTCCTTTTATTTAAATATATCCTTGCAGCAGGGCTGTCTCAGTTCTCAAATATTTCTTCATCTCCCACGGACTCAGCAAGAGGGGGGAAAAAAATGTGGTTGCTAAGGAGCAGGATTTGGATACAAAGCTGGCTGAGCTGCTGGCGGGGGGCCCCGGGGGGCTCCAGCACAGCTCAGGGTTTGTGCATTGCTTTGGTGGGGAGGATTGGGGTTTGAAACATTCCTCTGGCCTTGGGGAGAAGGAGTTGAGTTGTGGGACTGAGTAATTTTACAGGTTAATGTGATTTTGTGTGGGTTAGACCCCACAGCAGCATCCGTGGCTGCTCCCAAGTGTGTGTCTGTTGTTCCAGGGGTCGGTGGGGTCTTTGTTTTGCAGAGAGAAGCATCTGTGGGCTGAAAGGTGAGGCTGGCAGTGGGGTTTGGTGCCCAGGAGGAAGCATCACGCTGGAATTGTGAGGGAGCATCCCTGGGAACAGCAGCAGCAATGGGGTGTTTGGATATCCTGGTTATCCGTGTCTCGGTGCCCAGGTGGGGACTCACCTGCACCTCACAGCAGCCCCAATGTAACAATGCATTTGGACTTTGCTCCTGAGTCGTTGGGGAAAGGGAGTGCTGAGCACGGAGCACTAATCCCAGTAATCCCAGTAATCCCAGTAATCCCAGCCGGGGAGTCACGGGGAGGGGGTCGGAGCAGGGGCAGAGCTGCAAGGGCTGCTCTGGGCACTGGGTTGGCACAGGGGATTTGCAGAAGGGCATTTACTCTGATAACACCTGGGAACAGCCCTGCCAGAGGTGCCAGGAAAGTCCTTTCCCAATTCCCAGCATGGGCTGTGCTGAGCAAACACTGCTCTCCTCCTGAGCCCTGAAGTGACTCTGCAGCTCCCCAAACCCCGTCCCTCACCTGGTTTGGGTTTGTTTTTGTGATGTTATGCAAATCACCTCTCTGGTTCTCAGTTGCATTCGGCTGTGCTGACCCGGGTTCTTGTAGGGCAGCACTTTCACATTAGATAACGCCGAGTTCCCTCTACCTGAGGGTCAGGAGTTATGTGACAGCTGAGTGTCACTGCAGATTAAACACACACAGAGGCTCCTGGCGTGGCCCTTTTGCCTCGGCTGGCTCCTCAGCAGTTTGTTTTCATTGCACCGATGGTATTTGGATGAGCTCTGCTGTCAGGAACATGCTGGGACGAGAAAGGGCATCTTCCCTGCACACGTGGGGTGCTGGGAGCAGCTGCCTGGGGAGCCCCGGGCTCAGCAGAGGCAGGATGGGGATGGCTCTGCCTGCCAGGGACCAGCCGAGTCCTCAGAGCGGATGGGAGGGGAAAAAAGTTGGTCTGAATTGCAAACAGAGCAGATTGGAGAGGAAACTCATCGGAGGCAGCCTCATCTGGAATGCTGAGGCGTTATTTTTTTGCTTTCTGCTAACCACAGTCCAGCAGCTGAACTGAGGGCTTGTGTGGAAACCTGCTTTGCCAAGGGCTTGCTACTCATCTTACCAGAACCTCTTTTCATGTGATGGAGCAAAACCACACAGCCTTTCCCTGCTCCTTGCAGTGGTTGGTACTCCATGGAGACTCTGAAGCTGAGAGCCTGCCCCAGGCTCCTGCTCCAGCCAGAGTGTGTTTGTGAAATGGTGTGTTTGCTTTGGGTTCACCTCTAGGAGTCGGAACTGACTTCAGGAAACCAGGGTTTAGCCAAGCTGGGCAAAGCAAAGCACCTGGCCTGGGTCTGCCAGGGGCAAAGCTCAGCTGTGGGAAGGATGCTGATGCTCCACCTTCATGTGCCTGGAGGGTTCAGGACCTCACCTTCCACTTTAGGCTGAAACCCCAGGGATTTTGGTCAGACAGCTGTCTGAAAGGCTCAGCTGGTGGCAAGGTCTGGCTCTGTGCACTGGAGCAGCAGCAGAGCCTGGGAGCTGGGGTATGTGAGCTGGGGCTGGTGGTGTGACCCCAACAATCACTGCAGACCCTCCAGGTTGGTTTATCACCTTAAAGCAGCCCAGTTTTTCTCCAAATGCTGCTATTTTTCCTCCAAAAGCTGCTGTTTGTTTGCTTCTGGTTGCATTTTTCATGGCTATCTGGTCCCAGCTGCATTTCTGCTGCTCAGCAGCCCCGTGCTCAGCAGTGTGTTGGTGGTGCCCGTTGCTGGTGACACTCACTGGCATTTCTGGGTTTCCAGACAATGTGCTTTACTCCATTCTGCCCCTGTTGCAACAGTGAGAGCTGGCACAGGGACAGGACAGGCCTGGCTGGTTCTTCCCTGGCACTGCTGGGGTGACTCAGAGCGCAGCTATGGCTCACAGCGGTGTCATAACAAACACTTCTTCCCTGAGGTGCTTCTTGGGGGGGTATTCCACAAACTCCTTCTCTCCCAGTCCTCATTCCCGTGGGTTTTGGTGTGTTTTTCAGCAAAAAAGTCAGCTCTGGGAGGATGGGGATGTTTGAGGCTTGGCTGGTCTTAATCCAGGGAACATCAAAGGGAAGGAGTCGGGGGATGAAGGTTGGCACTTCTGCCCTCTTCGCATTGATGCTGCCCCAGTCATTGTGCACTTCAGCTTTTTGGGTATCCCAAAATGATTTTATTAAATGTGAGGGCAGGCTGCAGGAGTGTTCACTTGTGGCTGCTAATGCCAGAGGATGAAGCAGGCAGGGTGGCAGGAGAAGATGAGTGGAGATGGGAACGTGTGTGTACCAGCTCACCGAGGTGTGTGGCCAGGAGGAACAGGCTCCTGTGGATGTTTGAGCTGCTCTGAAGTGCTCCATGGCCAAAAACCCGCACTTACAGAGCAAGGCTGAGGGTCTGGGGATGGAATTTGTCCTCCCAGCCCAGCACCTGCATTCCTTGTGCCACAGATCTGGCACACAGGGGCCAAACCTCACTTTGCTGTGTGTTCAGACTCTTGACAACAGCGCGATTTTTATCCTTTCCAAGTGGTTTTCTCCCCAAAGGTGCCAGTTAATTGTCCAATCTCATTTGCCTCAGCTGTGGAAATCACCGGGAGCTGGCGGAGCATCCCGTTCCCCCCCAGGTGTTGGCATGTTGCCACCCGCTCCTGTCGCACCTCTTGCCTCGCTGACACCTATTTAAGTAATACTCCCAAGGTGAGATTTTGTTGATTACAGAGCAGCAGCGCTCGCTCTTGCCTCCTCCACCTTCCCACGGGCGCCGCGGGGAGAGGAGCGAGTAGCGGGATGCTCCGCTAAGGGAAAATCTCCTCGGAGCGAAGGGAATGGCCTGGAACCCGCAGCTGGGCTGTGCTGGGACACGCTGGGGCTGCGGGTGTCAGGAGGAGGCTGGGACGAGCCCGGCTGGTCCCGGGAATCACAAACCAGCAGCAAATGGAGGAGCCGCGCGTCATCCGGCCGGAGAACAAAGCCCCGCATTTATTCCTCTCGTCCTTTCACTGCCAGCCCCTCCGCGCTGGATTGTTCCTGCATTTTCTCTGCTTCAGCTGTTTACTGGGTCACCCTGGTGCAGACACGCACACACAGAGTGAGCCGAGGCTGTCGCGGTGCCACCGGCGGTGCCATCGAGCCGGCTGGCACAGCGTGCCTGGGCCAGGCTGGGATAAGGGCATGCAGAGCCCCACGGGCATCCTCTCTGTATGGGATTTTGAGGAAAAGTCCCTAAAGGTCTGGGATTGTCAGCTTTGCCCAGTTTGGTCATGCCGGGTTTGGTGGAGGGGAGGCCGGTTGACATAAGGCAGAGTAAACACATGGGTGGACACGTTTATTTCACTGGGGTTTATTTGCTGTGGTTTATTTCACTGGGGTTTATTTCACTGGGGTTTATTTCGGTTCAGTTTATCTAAGCTGAAGATGTGTCTGAGCTAGATTGAAATTAACCTTGTTCAAATGGAAACAGAGGGGAAAGGTGCTGTTTCTGTCAGCCAGAGCAAGGCTTTGGCTTTTGGACAGCCCCCAGTGTGTGCACCTTCAGAATTCCAGGGAGATTTTGGCTTTGCTGTCTTTTCCCCTCTGCAAGCTGCAGAGTTACTGCACAGATATTTATATTTACAGTTTAACCAGGCTGCTGGGGAGTGCTGTGGGGTGAAACTCTCTGGGAGTGTCAGTTTGGGATCTGGCAGTTGTGATCTTTGCCCCTCCTGCACATCCCACCTTGTGTGTGCCCAGGTGAGCACTTCATTCATGCAGGATATGGATGTGCCAGGGCAAGGAGCAGGTTTGACAAAAAGAGCTGATTTTATTGCAACTGATTCTTCTTAAGACAAATTTTTTGAGCTCTCTGGGCTGGTGAGACAGGGGTTTCTTTGGCTGTCTTTGGCTGCATGGGCTGAGAGCTGGAGAGTGTTCAAGGTTTTGCATCTCTGGGAATGTAAAGGCTTTTGTGAAGTTGGAGTCACTTGCAGGTGCTGATGCATGAAAAGGACAAGCATTGCCCTGGAGCTGCCACAAGGAACAAATCTGTGTGTCCTGGTGAACATGTGTGACGCCAGAATTGACATTTTAGCTGTGACTATTCCAATCAGTTTCAAGGAGCATCATCTCTGAGTGCCAACCTCATCTCCATCCCTTCCCCAACACACCTGGCAGCTGTTGTTGCCTCAGAAATAACACATTTGGTGCACCAGGGCCTGCTCCAGAGGTGGAATTGATGGAATAGCATTAGGACTGGCTGGAACTCTTCAGGCCACCCCTCATGTTTAAATTCACTTTTGAACAAGGCACTGGGGAACGGTCATGTTGCATGTGACTTACAGGTGCTACTGTACACCCAGAAAAACATCAATCAGTTTTTGATCTTGTTTCAGTTATGTTTTTATCGCAGATTTTTCTGTTCCACCTCAGTAAAACCCAAACCCTTTTTGTTCTGAGCCGGAATGACTCGGGACGAGCCGCTCGATCTTTATTTAACCTAGCAGAGCAGTACCTGCATTAATTTTTATGCACCGTTTTTCACCAGCCGCGCCGTTCTGGTTTCACTTCCAGTAATGCCCCGGGGGTGTGGGCGAGCTGGTGGTGCAGCGGTGGCTCTGTGAGCAGGGCTGTGTCCCTCTGCTCCCAGCCTGCCCCTATAGAGGCGTTGGCTCCGGGCAGGGATGCTCCAGGGCCATCACCAGCACGGGGCTCAGGGCTGTGGAGCAAGAGCCAGATCTGCTGTGTCGGCGGGATCTTTTTTTTTTTCCATCGACTTAGAGAGGAAGCAAAACCTGCTGCACTCAGTTTTCTCCGAATAGGCTGCGAGGGGAGCCCATCCCAGCATGTCCCCTGGGAGGGGACACACGGGGTGGTGTTTCCACATGGGGTGCAAATGGGTGGTGGCTTCCTGGGTGTAGGAAACTCAGGGTTTGCAGTTCATCAGTCATCCCTGTTGTGGCTGGAGTTTGTTTTTTCCTGGGGAGTCCGTCCACCTGTCAGCCTGAGCCCCCAGCACCTGCATTTCCCCACCCTGATCGTGCCCCTTGAAGGCTAGGGATGGAGTGGCCATGCAGAGCCTTTGATTTCCAAACCACAAAAAGAGTGGGAAAAGTCTCTCCACATGGGAAGGCTCTTGGTTTTCTCTAAAAGCAAACCAGGAACAAATGGGGGAGGAATCCTGCTTATCTGCTTTGTCTCGTTCCTGGACCGAGGCTGAGCTCCTAATCCTTGCTCCAGCCACTCACTCACTGCGTGTGAGTCACAAGATGCCTCTGCAACCCAGCTGCCAGCTTCCCTTCCCTTCTCCCTGGGCTGCCAGGGTGGGCAAGGCTGCCTTTGGTTCCCTCTGGGTCACAGACACAGGGGCAGAGCTGCTGTTGGCCTCAGGACCCAGAGAGCCTGAGGGAGGAGGTGTAAGATCCCTACAAGAGGCAGACACAGGGTGATGTGACCCCTCTTTCTCTTTCTCTCTGCCCCATCGTGGTGCTGGGTGATGCTCTGGCTCCAGGGCTGTTCTCCTGGGGCACAGCTTTCTGTGCTGAAACATCTGGAGCAGAATGTCAGGAAAACCCAGCATCTGCTGGGGAGAGAACAGGCCCTCAGCTGTTGCCACTGGCCTGGCAAAACCACCCCTTTTTCATGGTGGGTTTGAGTTCAGCTTCTGGCCCTTTTTCTGTTCTTTTCCTGTTTCCCCTTTTGTTGCTGTGTTTTTATGGACTGCTGGAATCAGTCCTGGTTTGAGGCAGCTCGGAGCAGGCAGGAAGGAAGGCAGAGAGTGCTGAAAACCCAAAGGAATTGTGTGTTTCTGCTGGGCATCTCTGCATGGGGAGCAGGGGCTGCTGTGGCAGCGCACTGAGCTCCATCAGCAGGGGGAAAGGAGACAGTGGGAGATGAACTTGCCCACCCCAGTGCTGCCATCGCCATGGCTGGGAATTAACAGTTTAACACCCATGGCTGGCATGATGTTTTGGAGCCAAAGTGCTCCTGCCCTCAGTGAGGCTGCTGCTCCAAAGGACATTTTGTGAGTCAGCAGCGTGGGCACCTTTCCTTCCCCTAAAGCAGGGGATGTTTGTCAGCTTCCTCAGCACTCGGGGTAGTCCTTGGAGCCTTCCTGAGCACAGCCAGGGGAAGGAAACTGTGAGTGCCAGGAGTGAATGATCCCTCGAGGCAGAGCTGGGGGGGAAGAGCCACCTCAGGGCTTTTTGCCTGGAAGTCCCCATGGGGGGAAGAGTGTTGTGCTGTGTGTGCTTATTTTGGACGTGTAGGACAGAGGGTGCTTCTGCTTTTGTGGTCTTTATCTTCGGTTCACAGAACTGAGCTTGTTTTCCTTTCACTACCCGGGGCTGACTTTTTTCCTATTTCCTTTTACATAATGTCATACACTCAGCTTTGCATAAGAGGTCCCAGAGTCGCTGCTGTTCCTTGCAGGGGTTCAGGGTTTGCTCCTGGGGGTGAAATGAAAGTGAGCTGGGGGTTGGTGTTGGACATGGGCCATGCTGGAGCTGGTTTCCTCTGTTTCTGGAAAGGCCCATTTCCCGTTGCTAGTGGGAAGGGATTATTCTGAGAAAGGGCTGGGGATTGTAAAGAACAAACCCCCACTTGCTGCTCCTGGCTTTACCACCTTTCATTGGGTTCTTTTGAGCTTGTGCAAGAGCTTCAATGGGAAACCCCTGGTGACGTCTCTGGGGCTCAGCTCTGCCTTTTCTTGTCTCTGTTAATTCCCAACAGGCACACATTCCTGGCTTCCCAGGGGCTGGGTTAGTGTCTGCTCCTCTCTTGTGGCTGGTAGCAGCAGCCCCTTTGAATTCAGCAGAGATATTCTTGGTGCTGCTCTGTACCTGTCTGTAGAACAGGAATTTTGTGTAACTCAACAGAAAATGGAGCAGAGTAACACAAATATCTTGATTGTTAAACCAGCTGTGGCCCAGAGAGCATCAGCAAAAGCACTTTAAGCAGTTGTGCCTCCTCCATGTGTGCTGAAATTAATACCTTTTTCCACTAACAGTTCATTATTTTTGTGCCTTTGGAGGCCAGTGCACTAACCTGGGGCACGTGGGAGCAGAGCTCTTAAGACCTGGTAATTGTTGGGTAATTGTCTGTGTGTAAGTGTGGGGATGCAGCCGTGCTCACACTTAATCCTGCACTTTGCTCCTGTCTAACTAAAACCACCTTTGTGACTGAGCTCAAACACTTTCCAAAACGCAGAGCCCGAGCCAATGTTTTGCTTTGCTGTTTGGTTTTTGCATTTTCCCCTTCTTTCATCTGTCGGGAAGAGCCCAAGGCAGAGTCCCTGCTGCTGCTGCTGCTCTGTGCCTGCTCTCAGGGTCCCTCACACCCTTCCTCCGGGCTCACAAACCTTGGCTGCATCTTAGAGCTCCTTATTAATCCTCTGTGTGAAGACGTGGGGTTTGACACCACGCCGAGTACAAGAACATTGAGCAGAGAGCAGAAGAGTTTATTGCACGGAGCAGGAATTCCTCCCTGGTGTAGTCACAAAGGCTTTGAACCATCAGTGGGAGCTCCAGGGCTGGCTGCAGTTGGAAGAGGCAGTCCCCAGGCCCAGGGCAGCCATCTGGTGCGGGCTCCCGTTTCATATTTCAGGGGATGAACTCCTGCAGAGTTCACTCACTGCTGCTTCTGCAAGAGCCTCTGCTCTGCACAACGGGGGAGAGTTGAACATGTGGCTTTTCCTTGTGCCCCTTTCTCCTGGTGTGTGGAGAGAACCAGGATTTCACCAAACCAAACCTTCATTTTCTCTGTGTACTCCATTTCTTGGTGCCCATCTCGAAATGTGTTGGATCTCACTTTCTGGGCTGCCAGGTCCCACCTGTATGAATCTGGTGGAAGGTGCAGATGCCATAACCATCAAATCTTGTTGCAGATGTTTAAAGCACTGCCTGGGCCTGTTGGATTCATCCCTTGTGCCAACAGAAGGGGCTGTTCACCTGTGTCTCACCCTCAGGCTGAGGTGGAGGAGGGTTTGTGTGCTGCCTGAGCCTGACTCATGTTCCCTTCTTCTGAACTGAGGGGCAGAAAATTCCAGCAGATGTGCAGGGCAGGCACTGGGGAGCAGGGACTGTTGCAATATTCAGTGATTGCTGCCTCCAAGGCCTTGTCTGCTTTGCATCTTTTGAAATAGTGTCATTTCCAATCATCTAAGCAAAGGAAAGCACTCATCTGACTCTTTAGAGACCATTTTGAAGGCATTCAGCTTTGGCTGACTCGCTGATGTGAGTGCAGGATTTTGGGTGGCTAGCACGAATATCAGGCACAGCTCAAGATTTTGACTCTGTCCCTGCCCTGCTCCCATCTCATCTCATCACCTGCAAGGGGAGAAACGTGTGCTTGGTGCAGGTGTTGGGATGAGACTCCTCTGGCTCCATCCTGCCGCTGCTTTTTTGCTTTGGGTTGGTTTTTAACCAGCGTGCGCGGAATGCACAATCAGCATCTCGCAGGAGCAGCCGCAGGGAAGAGGAAGCTCACACGGAATATAAATAGCCAAATTTTAGAATGTCCCAGTGTAGCAGCTCTCCTGGCTCTTGGCAGGAGCCTGCAGACCGCTGGGAAGCCGTGGCCTTCGTGTGTGGTTTGCAAAGGGGGAACTTGGGGGGATATCGCACAAGTCAGCAAGGCAAAAAATGAATGAATCTGACAGTCTTGGATATGGGAAGGAAATGAAATTTGCTTTTCTGCACATCGGAGTGGGGTGTATCCCCTGCACGTGACATGAAATGCAGAGTGAGAACCCTGCGCAGTTGTGGCAATAATTTCCACTGTAGTTGCACAGCGGTTGCCAGTGATTCATGGGTTGATCCTGAGATGGTTTTTTCCTCCCATATGATTTAATTTATGAATTTAATTGCATGTCAGCAAGCATCTGATTTTTCTCGATATTTTCCTCTGGGGTTTACAACTGCCCAGCCAAATCTCTTTTCTGAGTTAGACTGTACAGGGCTCTGGTCCTGCTGGACCCAGAGCTTAAGTGGGAGGAACACAGGGGCAGGGCTGACATGCAGGTTGGGTCATGAAGGCTGGGAAAGAGCTCAGGAAAAACTGGGAAGCATTTCCATGGCTTTTTTTGTTTGTTTCGTTGGTTTCTGTTTGTTTTGTTTTTGTTTTTGTTGGGAACAGCATCTAAAGGTGGAAGAAAGACAACTTGGCCAACTTGGTCAGGTGCTGTCAGTGTAGATGTTTGATCCAGAGTGGACACAAAGCTTTAGCTGTGCCAAGGTCCAGGGCAGTGTACTTGAGCACAAATTTGTGCCATAATTTATCCCAGAGAACAAGAGAGGGACAGACACAGGTGCCAGGAAGGATGTTTGGTGTCTGCTGCCTCACGTGGGTGCTCTCAGGGTTGCTCTGGAAGCCAGTGAACCCTGGGAGAGGCTCCTGATGTTCACAGCAGAACCTCACAGCTCCTTGAACTTCAGCAAACCAACCCTCTCCATAGTCTGGCATGAAGTGAGAAAAGCAGGTTCAGCAGAAAGTGAAAAAGTCAGAACCCTGCCCAGGGGGATTCTCTGCCCTCATTCATTGCAGCTGTGAATGAGAGGCTTTTTCAAGCTTCCCCTCAGTCTCTGGGCTGGCTGTGCTGCCTTGACTCCTTGTCAGGAACAGCCCTGGCCTGAGCAGGGTGTGAGAGCAGAGCAGTGGGCACTGCTGTGGTGGGGCTGATAAAGGAGTGTTTGGGTGCATGTGGGATCCATCAGCTCAGGATCCTGTGGTTGTGTTCTGCTCCTGTTTCCTGAGGTGTGCAGCCCCTTCTGAGCCTGGTGTGGCTGTCCCCATATACACAGGGCAATTTGGGGAGGATTTTTTGCAGGGAGCAGCATCACTTCTGGGGCTCCATCCTAAATCCTTTCATGGCAGTTTTTCCTCAGTGTGTTGTTGTGAATGCTCAGAGCTGGCTCTGGCAGGAGACGTTTGTCCCCACAGCCTTGTGTCCCAGTGATGCTCACCTCCCCCTCTAACCAGCTTACAGCTTTCAGGCATTTTCTCCTTCTGCTGAGCTCTGGGTTTTGGTGTGTGTTCATCCATGTCCTGCCATTTGGTGAGGGGGACGGAGGGCGGGGGAGATCCCTGCAGTGTTTAAAAGGATCTGGATAAATCTCCTTAAGGGAGGCACTGACTCAGCAGAGCGTGGTTAGGGAGGAGGAGGAGGGAACCAAATTGTCCTTGTGGGGCCGGAGCTGCTGCTGAGCCCGCGCTGGTGTGTGGTGCTGGGGGAGGCCTGTGTCTGGGGACCTGCCCTGAGAAGCATCACCCATTTCCTCAACAAATTCTTGGTGCTCTCCATCCTCCAGAGCAGAAATGGGAGCCTCAGAGATGGGTGCCTGTCACCCAGAGGTGCCTGAACCCTGTGTCCAAACCGATCCTGGCTGTGCCTGATCCCACCCTGGTGCAGATCTCTGGGATTTACCCCCAGCTTTGAGCTTTGGATTTCTGCCTTGTGCCGTGGGCAGCTTGGTTTGACAGGGATTATTTTTATTATTATTTTTATTATTTTTGTTATTTTTATTATTATTTATTAGGGAAGTGCACCAGGGTGCTTGGTTCAGATCACTGAGATTCTGCTCAGATCAGAATGTCACCTCACAGGAGAGGGCAGCAGCCAGGGCAGGGCACTGGGCTGTGCTGTCACTGTCCCCTTCCCTGCCTTGTGAGGGGTCCCACCTTGCACTGACTTTGCTGAAGGGCTGAGACATGGAGCCAGGGGATGTGGGACAGACCAAGAGCAGCTTCCCAAAGTCCTGGCTCCACTGTGGGCAGGCTCAGCCAGCCAGACACCCTGGTGTCACCTGGTTTGCATTTCTGAGCAGGTGAGGGAGACTCCCTGCCAGCCAGCTGCTGCCTTTGGCATGCTGGGATCCCTCACAGGAGCCACAAAAGCGTCTCTGCCATGCTTTGCTCCCCTTATCTCATGGTGTATCTTGTTTTTCCATGCAGAGCTCCACACAGGAGATTGGAGAAGAGTTGGAGGATGGTGTGATCTACAGCATATCCCTCCGGAAAGTGCAGCTCCACCACACGGCCAACAAAGGGCAGCGCTGGCTGGGGGTAAGCTGGGGGCTCCCCCCTGCCTCGGGGCAGGATTCAGATGTTTCCCTGCCACGGGAATCATGTGTTGATTTGGGAGCAGGGAGTGGGAGTTGCCCTCTACTGCATGGGAAGGGGTACAGGTGAAACAATCTGCACAGCCCCGTTTTGAAAAATAGGGCAACTCCGATTTGTATCTGGATTTTGGCAACCCTGAGGCCTTTCCTGGGGTTTGCCAAGTGCTCAGGTCCTCTCAGCTGGGTTGCTGATGTTTGATATCTGAGGAGACTCAGCCTTTCTTTCCCAGGAAAGGAAAATCCTGTGGGGATCCCAGCCTAGACCTGACCTTGTGAAGCTGCTGGGAACACTTTGCACTTGATGGTGTCTGTGTTCACCCAGCCCACTGACTTCTGCTCCTGTCCTGGCAGTTTGAGAATGAGTCAGCCTTAAACCTCTACGAGACGTGCAAGGTGCGGACGATCAAAGCCGGGACCTTGGAGAAGCTGGTGGAGTACCTGGTCTCAGCCTTCAAGGGCAATGACTCCACCTATGTCACCATCTTCCTGTGCACCTACCGGGCCTTCGCCACCACCAAGCAAGTGCTGGACCTGCTGCTGAACAGGTGAGCCCCAAAACACAGCTGGGGGTGGCCAGGAAAGCCCCAGCATCTTCTACTGCAATGCCTTGGGGGTTTGGTGGCTTCTCCCAGCTCCATCAGCGTGAGGGTTTTGGGACAGGGCAGGGAGGACAGAACTTTATGGAAAGCTGGAGCTCTTCCAGTGAGGTGGCGAGTGCTGGCTGCTTCCCTTCCTGTAGTGGGGAGGTTGTGGCAGAGGGAGGGGAGCAGGGCACTGCATAGCAAGTTCATCCTGACCCTGTGGCAGAGCTGGGGGTGATGTGGAGGGAGAAGAGGCTGCTCTGAGAGGCAGCAGAGTGCAGGGTGCTCACTGGCTCCCCTCTGCCCCACCAGGTATGGCAAACTCCACGTGCAGGCGAATGGGGACCACGCCAGGCACACTGTGGATGAGAGGATGGAGCTGAAGAAGTAAGTCTGCCTGTGCTGTGCTGGCAGCTCTTTGGGAGGGATCTGTCATCCCAGCGCTGCCCCTGGGCTTGTGGTTTCTCCTGGCACCTGATTCCCTTTGCCTGTGTTTTCCCCCTTCCTGCAGCACCATCTCCTCCATCCTGGGGGCCTGGCTGGACCAGTACTCGGAGGATTTCCGCAAGCCCCCCGACTTTGCCTGCCTGAAGCAGCTCATCTCCTACGTGCGCCATAACATCCCCGGCTCCGACCTGGAGCGCCGAGCCCGCATCCTGCTGGCCCAGTTCCAGCAGCAGGAGCAGAGCGAGGCCGAGGCAGAAGGTGGGGTGCTCCCCTGGCTTGCAGGGCTCATTTGGGGCTGCAGGTGGAGGGAATGGTGCAGGTTGGCATCGAGGGTCTCAAAACTTGAGCCACGTGGCTGAACACCTGTGAATTCTACATGGGATTTCACTGGGAAGCCAATCCAACTGCAGGAGGAGTGGAATTTCTAAGTGGATTAGCTAATCTGCCTTTAATCCTCTGTAGACACTTGCACCAGGTTTAAAATGACTATCCTTTTATCTGAGCCTTGTTGGTGGAGGTGCAAAGCTAGATGGGATGAAGGTGTCTGCAAGGGGTTGGTGCGGGTTGGTGTGGGCACTGCAGTGCTCAGCCTCACCCTTGTCTCCTGCAGCTGTGGACCACAGCAGCTGCACCTTCCAGCTGGTGGAAGAGAATGGGGTCAGTGATGGGAAGCCAGATTTCCTCTCCTTCTCCCCAGAGATGGTGGCAGAGCAGTTCACACTGATGGATGCTGTGAGTAGTCACCCACCAGCTGGGTCAGTGGTGCTCTGGGCACGGTCCTGACTCTTCCATCCTTTTTCCTTCTTGCCTGTTCTCTCCTCAGAGAACACCAAGAAACCCTTCTCCATCCCTTTATCTTCCAGGAGCTGTTCAAGAAAGTGGTGCCTTACCACTGCCTGGGCTGCATCTGGTCCCAGAGGGACAAGAAGGGCAAAGAGCACCTGGCCCCCACCATCCGTGCCACGGTCTCCCAGTTCAACAGCGTGGCCAACTGTGTCATTGCCACTTGTCTTGGGGACAGGTCCCTGAAGCCACAGCAGAGGGCCAAAGTGGTGGAGCGGTGGATTGAAGTGGCTCGGGTAGGACAGCTGCCCTCCCACCTCCACCCCAGGGATGAGCTTTTTCCCCTGCTGGAATGCCAGCAGATCCTCCAGCTTTTTTTAACCCAAATCCTGTTATCTCTTTGTCTGCCCTCAGGAGTGCCGCATCCTGAAGAACTTCTCCTCCCTCCGAGCCATCCTCTCAGCCCTGCAGTGCAACGCCGTGCACCGGCTCAAGAAAACCTGGGATGAGGTCCTGAGGTAAGGAGCTCCTGCAGGGCTGCTTCCAAGGGGAATAATGTGCTGTGGCACTTGGATGTGTCTATGGGATCACCTCAGCTCCAGCATTGCCTCTTGGAGTGTGCCCAAAACCCAGGGGCCAGTGTAAGATGTCAGGGATTTCAGGAGGGTGAGGAAATAAAAACGCCTCACCCTTTTGTGTGAAACACCTTGGAATAGCTCCCAAACAGCAAGGCCCAGCTGGAGCTGAGCATAACTGGGGTCATTGGGGTGAGCAGAAGAGAGCCCAAGGAGGAAACCCCACCATGGCAGCATTGCTGACTGTTCCCCTTGTCCCCCCTGTGCAGGGAGAGCTTCCGCACATTCCACGAGCTCTCCGAGATCTTCTCCGATGAGAACAACCACTCGCTGAGCCGGGAGCTTCTCATCAAGGTAGGGGGAAGGAGAACCCTCATTGCCCTGTTCCTGACAGGCAGCTCAGCTTTCCATGGTGTTCCAGCCACAGGCTAAATCCCTGGCAGAGCTGCTGGAGTCACAGTTATGGGTGCAGGCAGGGTGTGCTGAGTTGGGGAGCAGGCAGGGTTTTCAGATCAAGGCTGTAATTTCTGTTTCTCCCCAAAACTTACTACTTGGAGCTGGCAAATCAATTCAGGGAACAGATAAGCACTGGGATGGGATCCAGAACACCAGGTGACAGCTTGTCCCCAGAGGCAGCTGCATGTTAGTCCAGTGCAAAGTCCTCGATTCCCGGTGGGGTGGTGGAGTTGGTGAAAGGTTGCAGCAAAAATGCCCTTATTCCATGTGGAACTTCTCCACAGATCCCAGCCTAGCTCTGGTTTAGGGACTGAGAAGAAACAAAATGCAGAAGGGAACAACACATCCCATTAGGGAGGCATTTGTACATAAATGAGAGCAGCAGTTCCTGTCCACTAAGACTCTCCTCTCTGTGAGCCATGGAAAAGCTTTGATTCCCTCCTCTTTCCTACAATGAAAGTTACATAAATGAAAATGGGTGTGAATTTTAGCTAATAGGTATTAGTGCCATTTCCCACCTGTGCTGATCCCACCTCTCCCCACCATCCAGGAGGGCACATCCAAGTTTGCCACCTTGGAGATCAACCCAAAGAGGGCTCAGAAGCGGCAGCAGCAGCAGCGAGAGATGGTGAGTCTGGCAGGGCTGTCCCTGTGCCCCTCCCCAGCAGCTGCCCAGGCTGCTCCCAGCCCTGCTGACCCCTCTGTCCCTTCTGTCCCCACAGGGTGTGATGCAGGGCACCATTCCCTACCTTGGCACCTTCCTGACGGACCTGGTGATGCTGGACACGGCCATGAAGGATTTCCTGGATGTATGTACCCTCTCCCTGTCCTCCCTTTCCTCCCAGAGCCTGGGCTGATAAAAGGAAGGCTGTGTCCTGTGTCCCACACTACATCCTGTATCCCACACTGCACATCCTGTATCCCACATCCCATATCCAACACTGCCCATCCACCTCTCTCCAAAGGAAATGGGCTACTGTTTCTCAGCAGGGTTAATCCCACTGCAGTGGCAGCAATATAGAGATAGAGGAGGGAGCAGTATTCTTCTGCCTGCTCCTGACCTTCATCTCTTTCTTTTCCAGGGTGGGCTGATCAACTTTGAGAAGAGAAGGAAGGTGAGAGCTTTGCCCTGGCAGCTGCTCAGCAGGGCTGGCCTGGTGCAATCCCAGGCTGTGCCAGTCACTTAGGACTTGATCCCTCTCCTTTTTTCCTTTGTGTCCTTCACTTTTGTGGGAGGGCATTCTGGTCTCATGGCTTCCCTTTGCTGCAGGAGTTCGAAGTGATTGCACAGATCAAGCTGCTCCAGTCAGCCTGCAACAACTACAGCTTCACACAGGAGGACCAGTTTGTGGAGTGGTTCCACAGCCTGGAGCGGCTCAGCGAGGCCGAGAGGTGAGTGAGAGGGAGGTCTCACCACTCGTTTCCTCTGACAGCAGCAGCTGCCCCCTGCTCCCCTCTCTGTCCCTCACACCTGGTGGCAGCACAGGGATCTCAAACCCTCCTCTCTCCCCTCCCAGCTATGGGCTGTCGTGTGAGATTGAGCCGCTGTCAGAGTCAGCCAGCAACACGCTGAAGGCCAAGAAGAACACAGGCATCATCAAGAGATGGAGCGAGTGAGTCCCTGGTGGGAGGTGGGGCCAGCGTGGGGCATCTCTGGCTGGACATTGCAGGGGACCAGCTGGGCATGGCCACTGTCCTGCCAGCCAAATGCAGCCTCACCTGCTCCCTTCTCACCTGCCCCGCCTCTCTCCTGGCAGCCGGCAGCCACCAAGCACGGAGCCCTGTGCCAGCGGCAGCTCCCACTCGAAATCCTTCGACCAGCTCAAGTGTGGGCAGTACCTGTGCAGTGGGGATGCCACTGACTCAGTGAGTGTCACCTCTGCCGGCTCCAGCAGCTCTGACGTGGAGGAGATCAACATCAGCTTCATCCCTGAGTCCCCCGACTGCCAGGAGAAGAAGGTACGTGGCAGCTGGCAGGGTCCAGGGGTCCAGGGCCGCTGTGGCCATGCTGTGGGGACTGTCCCACCTCTGCCTGGCGCTGGGGCTGGGGGGAGCAGGCGAGGGGCCCGGGGGCTGCTCCGGCAGCACGGCAAGGCTCTGGTGCCTCCGGTGGCTGTAGCTGTGTCGGTCCCCCGTTGTCACAGGTCAGTGAGATCCCTCTGGCCTCCCTCCCCCAGCGCTGGTACGCCCCGTCTGTGGCCGATGGAGAAGCTAAACCCACTGTGTCCTCCGCATCCCCTCTCCTCCCTGCCCTCCAGTTCTGGGAATCCACCTCCCTCTCTTCCCTGGACACGTCAGGCATCGGCTCAGGCTCCAGCAGTGCCTCCTCCTCCTCCGTCTCCTCCACGCCGGTGACGGCCTCCCGCACTCACAAGCGCTCGGTCTCCGGCATCTCCAGCTACTCCTCACTCTCGCTGCCCCTCTACAACCAGCAGGTCGACGACTGTTGCATCATCCGAGTCAGCCTGGCTGTGGACAACGGCAACATGTACAAGAGCATCCTGGTTAGTGACATCCCCAGGGAGGGGTGGGTGGCTTGTGCTGCTTGGATGTGAGCATGGCACGTTTTGGGAGGCTTTAGCAGTGTCTGAGCTCACAGCACTCTGTGCTCACAGGTGACGAGCCAGGACAAGACCCCCGTGGTTATTCGCAAGGCCATGGCCAAACACAACCTGGATGGGGACCGGCCTGAAGATTATGAGCTTGTCCAGATCATCTCGGAGGAGAGAGGTGTGTGTGTGTGCTGGGCTGTAGGGGCTTTCCTGGGCAGCACCGGGCTAGAGCTGGGATGAGAGGTGACAGCAGGAGGTGTCCCAGCACCTGGGGACAAACCTTAGCCCCACTCTGGTCCCATTTCAAGGAAAGGGCACCTGACTGACCCTCATCCTTGTTCACTTCCAGAGCTGAAGATCCCCGACAACGCCAACGTCTTCTACGCCATGAACTCCGCTGCCAACTATGACTTTGTGCTCAAGAAGCGGGGCTTCTCCAAGGGGGTGAAGATCAAGCACGGCTCCAGCTCCACCCTGCCCAGGATGAAGCAGAAAGGCCTGAAGATCGCCAAGGGCATCTTCTAGCCTCAGCCCCACTGCCACCCATCACCGACGGGGCCTTGGGGGCAGCTGCTCCGGGCTTGGCTGTGGCCACTCCTTGTGCCACCCTGCAGGGCAGAGGAGTGACCCTCACCCACGGGCGACGGCCGTGCACCTCCTTCCGCACCCAGAGCTGAGAGCTGGGCAACTGGTGTTGGCCTCTGCCTCTCTCTGCACAAGCCCCCATTCCAATCAGGTCTTTTTTTCTACACAGGAAGGCAGCAGTGGGGGGGATTTGTCTATTTTGTTTTGTTTTGTTTTGTTTTTTAACCTTCCACGGTGCGACACTCGGCCAGCCCGGCCAGCCCAGAGCTGGAGCCCGCCTCTGCCGTAGGTGCCTTGTGTCTGAGCGAGCCGAGGAGCAGTGACTTGCAGAGGGGCTGTGACAAAGCAGAGCAGGAGCCACCATCACCCTGGAAGGGGCTGCCAAGTCTCTTTCCCAGTGTTACCTCCATGTCTGTCCTCCCTGGGATCACTGGCGTTGCCACCACTGCACAGCTCTGCCTGTCCTTGTCGTTCCTTTGGGAGAAGCCACGGATGCCCTGGGCTGGGAGCTGGAAGGATGCAGCCCTGCACCAGTGCTGAGCCCCGTGGAGGAGCCTGTGGCCGTGCCACGATGGATTGGGTGCCTCGTGCTCTCCCCAGCTGGAAGCCTGCATGGTCTCGCTCCTCTCCCGATCCAGCACATCCTGCAGCTGGACTGGGCCAGTTCAAACTTGCACCAAAGATCAAATGCCAGTGTCTCTTCTGCCAAGGGGGAGCTTCAGGCTGTGCCCCCAGCGCTGCCAGCCTGAGGAGGAGGAGAGCAAAGTTCTGTGTGAAACTGTGTAAATAGAGACTTTGGGTCTGTGTGGGCACAGAGGGGCCAGAGAGCTCAAGGTGCTCCAGGTGCCCCAGCTGCCACTGCCTGACCCACAGAAAGTGCCACTCACCTTGGGCTTTAACCGGACTTTTTCAAACACTGACCATGGGAGAAGCAGCAATGAGACTTTTTTTTTTGTATAAAACAAAAAAGTTTACTGATTTTTTTTTTCCAGTATTTATTGGTTGTAAATAGAAGAGGTAAACTTGTACATTTTACTAATCCAGCCTTCCCCTGCCCTGCAGCCCAGTCCCTGCCCTGTGTCCCCCTGGTATTTAAGGCTGCTGGGAGGGACGCTGGCAGCAGCAGCCTTGCTGTGCTCATAGGGCGCAGACCCTGCCAGCCCCCCCTCCCAAATTCTCTACCACTAATTGCTCGAGCAGGGGCAGAGATGCCTGTTTTAACCATTGTAGGAAACACTAACCAAAGGGGGACCTTTTGTTGCTCCTGCCTCCGTCTCTGTTTTTTAAGCTCGTCATTCCAGCAGATCTTTTCCGTTTCCCACCCGTCAGCGTTCCCAGGTGGTTGTGGTGCCTTCCCCTGCTCCAGGACAGGGAGCACCCTCCAGGGGCTGGGGCTGGTGAGGAAGAGGCTGCTTGGGTGTGAGCGTGGCTGGCACGGAGCTCCTCCAGCCCCAGCACTGCCCATGATGCACATGATGGGAGCTCGTGGCTCCCTGACGCACGGGCAGCCTCCTGCCTCCCCCCTGCCCAAAGCCCCTTCCCCTGGGCACCAGCACCACCCCTCTGCTCCGTGCCTGCCCACCCTGGGACTGTCCCCTCCCCTCCCAGCGGGGGGACTGGCTGTACCCTGTGTATTTTGTACCACTTCAATGAAGGAGCACACTGCCCGGTGTGACTTGTACACAGCAATGTAATTAGTCTTTGCAATAAAATACTGATGCTCAAACGTCTCTGCCTCAAGGCAGGGCTTGTCCTGTTCTCCTTCCCCAAAATGCCAGCATCTTCCTGGGGAAAGAGGGATGGGCCTGGCTGTGGGGGAGTTCATACTTTATGTTCACTCTGGGGGTTGAACTTTATTTTGACAAATTGGTGTTTTGGCTGAGGGACCAGGGCTCAATTTTGAAATGAACCTCATTCCTTTGAACCTGTTATTTGAAACTGTTGTATTTGCAATTATAATTTGTTGGGTTTTACCACTTTTGCTACAAGTAACGGCTTTGAAAGCAACTGTAACAGGCTCTCCTCAGTGGAGAAGAGGAGGTCTTAACTTGTTTTTTAAAAGAGCTTGGCTTTCAGGTGTGCTCAGAACACACTGGGGAATGCACAAGATCTAGAAAATACCAGTAGCTCTTTAATTTTTGGGGCTTTTTTTGTGGTGGGAGCAACGCAGCTGGCAGTGGCTGAAGCTCTGCCCCTCTGCCAGCTGCCTTCAATCCTTGTTACCTGCTAGCTGGGGAAGTCAAAACAGACCTGAGAAGTGCATCAGGTAATGAGGACAACAAACACCGCACCCAGGAAGGGAATTATTCACTGCCAGAAAATGTATTTTCCTGCTGGCTTTATTTCCAAGATGACCAGCAAGGTTCAGTGCTGAAGGCATGGCTCAGTATTTTCACTCCCTCTGGACAAGCAGAAGGGCAGAACCTGCCTTAGGGACTCCAGGAGCACTGAACTGTTTCTTCTCCCAGCATCTCCTCAGGCACCTCTTCTATTTTCCACATGGCCACCAACCTGGAGAGAGTGCACTCCCACACATGGAGACATCTGGGAATGCAGCTTCTCCCATGTTCAGGTGTGTTTCCAGCTGGTTTGGATTCTGGGCTCGCTCTTGGGAGTTTGTTGAGCTTGCTGGAGGGTTTCTCAGCCAGCAATTCTGAAAATGCAGCAGTGGCTCCCAAACACCCAGAATGCTGCCCACCACCAGAGAGAACATCATCAGCTTAGTACAAGCTCTGCTTTTCCTAGATCCTGCTGCTGAACCCTTGAATCTCAAGGAGCAAGAGCAGAGACAGTTCTGTGCACAGCAGCCATACTGCTCACTGAGTTCACACATAGTCCAGAATTTCTGTCTCCATTTCATTTTCACTCCCATCAGAAGGCTTGAATTCCTCTTCCTCCTCCTCTTCATCATCCTCATCCTCTCCAGACTCGTATGCCAGCTGCTCTTTGCCATCTTCACTGCTTGTTGTATTTGAGAAAAGAGCTTAAATTGGGAAGAAAGAAAGACACTGTGATGCCTCTCTCAGTGCAGCCTGGGGGCATTTGCAATGGAGTTCACAGCAGCCTCAAGGGCACAGCTAATATTGCTCATCTTAACAGAATTTGATCAAGCCCAGAGCAATCCAACTCCACAGTCCAGGAAGGAGACAGAACAGCAGCAGAGCTGCAGTGCTGTGCCTCCTCTCCTGCCTCATTCTGACCCAATTCACTGGGATATTATTGCTTTGGCCCAGCATCATCCAGAAATAATTTTCTCACTTCTTGGTCAATCAATAATATCAATAAAAAGTAAAATGCCATCAACGGAATGAAGATTTTGATTATCACTGTGCAAAAGACATTTAAAAGCCGAAGGGCTTTTGATACTGGGAAGATGAAATAGAAGACCTTAACTCCCAGCCATCACTAATGCCAGCCCACATTTCCACTGCAGGCCGGCAGCCTCAGCTCCCACACTGGAATGAGCTACATCCCAAAGAACACACAGAGGATGCAGGAACACCTCTACCTCAGTGCCAAGTACAACATCCTCATGTTCAAAGCATCCTTACCAGGTCTGGTGGATCTGATGATCTGCTTTATCATCAGGGACATGCTGTCCCTGAGGTCATCACTGGTCTTGGCAAGGCACCACCCGTCCCGCTCCGTGCACTCCGACTCGGTGCCGTCATTCCGATGGATGATCTTCTGCAGGCTGAAGAGAGCAAAAGGGAAGGAAACCTTAATCTTCTGCACTCAGGTGTGAGTTTCAAATGAGACAAAGTGCTTTACTTCCATTTCCCTTCACTGAGCTGGAATAGCACAGTTGGTTATCCAGGTAATTGTCAGATGGGAAAGGAAGTTCAAGTGTGAAAAAACTTTTCTGTTTTTATTGAGCAACTGAACACCTCTGATGTTCCTGCTCAGGGGGAGAGGGGTGAATGGACAGGGTATAAACAACAGGCTCTGAAATCTGTCTGATTCAGCTGTCAGGGTGCTGTACCTTTCCACATTTAAGTCACAGAGCTGGTAGAACATCTGGCGGTAAGGGGGTAAGGCTCCTTCCCGGAAAATGTAGACGGATTCCTAAGAGGAGGAAAGAAGGAAAGGATCCATGTGCATTTTATGCTGTAATAAAAGTTCTTCCAATGGGCTGATTCAAGAACATGGTGCTTTCAAGAAAACAAATTTTAAGGCATAGATCTGTATGTGGCAGAAGATAAACTGAATGAGGATTGCCCCAAAATGTCCCTGCAGCCACAGTCACACCAGCACTGCTGGGCAGAGAACACACTTCACCTCTCCAGCCTGCAGCTCTGGCTGCAGCCTGTCACTGCCCAGCAGTGCATCATGGGCTTCATTCCAGCGAAAAAAGGAATAGTAAGACTCATTTATTTATTTATTCCACCCTGTTGGATTTTGCAGCATGACCTCATAAAGACATGGTGATATTTTTGCACTTCGCTGCCCATGAAGTTCCAATTTTATCAACTGAAGCAAAATACTCCTCACATCTAAGATGAGCAGCAATCCCCCCTTGCAGCATGTAACAAAATACACTCAGGTGGTTTTCCATAGTGCCATATCCAACTGGGAGCTTCCCAGGCAAACCTGAGCACATCAAATCACTCACAGCTGATCCCCTGACGACTGATAAGCCAGGAATCATCCCCATTTCACTGAGATAGTTCAAGATTTTGGCATAGAAAGTCATGCTTACCTTCAGCTTATACCTGCTGGAGGGGGGCTTCTTTGCCCCAGATGTACCAGCTGAACCCAGCCCCTGTTTCAGGTCGTGGACACTGACTGTGTGACTTCCTGAAAGGAAAACAAAGAGTCCTAATGAGGGACATCTTTCATATTGGACTGTCACCTCTCTCTGTTGATTCACCAAAACCAGACCAACCAGCAACAGAGCATGTGCTTTGCTCATTCTTTAGAGATGTTACTGGACAGTCCCAGGAAAAGTGCTGACTTGTGCAGCTTTTTCCAGAGCCCATTTGTTCATAATTATAACCTTTTCTACTCTCTTTTGACACAGAAAAGAGAACTCCCCTATTCTCTGCACCTCAGTGAATTCCCAGTGTGGCTTGCAGAACCCCCTCCTGCCTGCTAACAGATATTGTGGCTCAGCCAGACTCCCACAACACTTCCCAGCAGATTTTTCTCTGGCTTAACAGCAGCAATATAACTACCAGAAAACAAGCTCAGTTTTGGCTCAGCTAGAACACAGCAACTCAGCTTCACCACCTGTGACTGGGATGGGCAAACAGAGAAGCAGAAGAGCCAGGCAGCCCTTCTGGCCCATACCTTGTTTCTTGACAGTGATGGGCAGGCTGTAGTTGTACGTGCTGCGTTTTGCTTTCACAGGCATGTCAGTAGCAGCATAACCTAGGGGTGAAAAAACCAAAATCCAGTCATGAATTGAGGGCAAGCACTCTGCAGAACATCCCCAGCTCAGGAACACAAGGGCTGGACTGGTGTGGGAAGGGCAGGCTGGTCTTGGGGATATGCTGGTTTTAGCAGGGTGGGGAGAAGAGATCAATAAAACCCTTTAACTTGGAAATGTGATCTGATATCAATGAGTGGAACCCAGCTCTGTCATGGACTTATTAGATGGCATCAAAAACTCCTTTTCCTCAACTTGTCCTTTGTGAAATCAAAACAGGGAATCCCACATCCAAGGTCTGAGACTCAGCATCCTGCAGGAAATGATGAGGTCCTTGAGGAAAAGCTGCTATGTGAGCACCAGAATTCCTGCTTGGTGCCTCCCCTGAGTGAGGAGGAGGATGCTCTGCTACACCCACTTGGGTTTGGAACACATGGAGGAGGAAAGGCAGAGTTTAGAATGTGCCAGATGAGGAAAGAGCTATTGCCTATGAAAGAAAGTATTACAGGAGTTTTAAAAAGAACTACAGCAAGCAAGGAGCTCAAAAGGTGTTCATCAGAGCAGAAATATGGCAAAAGAGTTTGAAAAACACATAAAAAGAAAAATACTACCAGGATTAACCAGAAAGCAGAGAGAGCAGCTCTGTGGGTTGGGCCCTTTTACCATATTTCATTCCACAGCGAATTCGGAAGTCCAGTACTTGATAAATCTTTGCTTCAGGGTGTTTCCTGGGGTCATAACCAAACCTAACCCACAAGCTTCTCCAAGGACCTGTTAACTGCACAAACACATGAGGGAACATAATTACAAAAAAGCACCACACTGTTGCAACTTCCTTCAGTAGCAAGGTCCTTGGAAAGGTCTAATATTTTCCCTCATTGCCCAAAGATATTTGTTTTACCAGCTCTTTGCTCACTTGCCATGCTAATATTTATACACTGAAATATATTTATACACTTGGCAATCAAAGCACAAATATTTGTGTGCTTTTACAAACCAACCTGCAAGGTCACAGCCAAGTGCTTGTGTGGAAAAACTCTGCTATCACTGCCAGGTGAACAGTGACTTGGAGTGACCAAAGTTTTTCTGATTTTCCAAAGTTCAAAATGACTGTTTTGTTGTTTCGAGCTCCTGAGAATCTCTTGGTATTTCTCCAGTGAATCCAACTCAGAGTACACAAACTGTAATTCCTTTCAAGTGTCTCATTAAGAGAATTGTTTGGGGGGATGGGGGTCCTGACCTTGGCTTCAACTTTGGTTCTAAAGCATTTCCTTCCCCCTGCCTCTTGACATTAAATCAAGCTCAGGCACGTAGTGGCAGGACCTCAGAAGTGGTAAAGGAGCAGGAAGAGCAGGGTGATGCTCACAGAAGTACCACTCACCATGTAATAGGCCAAATAAGGCAGCAGCACCTTCAGCTTGTCTGGATGGACACTGATGTTGGCTTTGACTGCATTGCGAGACCACACGGGACGCACCTCAAAGAGCTGCAAGGACACACAGACAGGCACACATCAGTGGGAAGGGTTCCCAAAGAGCTGAAGGACATACAGACAGGCACACATCAGTGAGAAGGGTTCCCAAAGAGCTGAAGGACACACAGACAGGCACACATCAGTGGGAAGGGGTTCCCAAAGAGCTGAAGGACACACAGACAGCCACACATCAGTGGGAAGGGTTCCCAGAGAGCTGCAGGACACACAGACAGGCACACATTAGTGGGAAGGGTTCCCAAAGAGCTGAAGGACACACAGACAGGCACACATCAGTGGGAAGAGGTTCCCAAAGGCAGAGCAGCTTTTCAAGTGCACTCAGCTCCATATCAGAGCCTTTGCCCCCCCAAAGGAGCTGTTGGACGGTGATGTGAGAACTTGTAGGGCTTAATGAGAGTTAAGACACAGATTCAAAGCTTGACTCGCAGAACTGAAATGAACACAGCAGTGTCAGCAGCATCTACTCACACTTGTGTCAGTCACTCACAGTCACCACAAATTTCTATGGAGAAAAATCTACTTTTTCCTCCCCAGGCCAGTGCTCAGACCAGGAGTAAGGCACACACCTTTCTCAGCTCTTCCTCCACCTTTTTATCCACAGGATTGGTGCACACTTTCTTCCAGTTCTGCACAGCAGCATCCAGGGGCTTAGTTGGGATTTCCTCATCATCAAAGTTGACAAAGATGGCGTTGTGTGGGCGCCGGGCCCTGCTGAGGCCAATCAGGTTCTCACCAGACACCTGGGGATTGTTGTAACCCTCCCTAGGGAACAGGGAAAACAAAAGGGATTCAGCTGGGTGAGCAATGGGTTGGGTTAACTTTTGCTCAACTTCCCTTAATCACACACTGGTACTATAAAAGATACTCATGGCACCACTGAAGAAAGAAAATTTAAATTTAAATAAATCCCAAAACCTTTAAACTACATCCATTTGCACACTGACAGAGGAGCTCTGCCCTGGCTGGCAGGAAACCCTCCAGCACTCAGGAATGATCTGTGTGAAATCTGTGTTGGAAAGGCTTCACCCTCTGCATTTGTTCTCCTGGAGCTACTGCAGCTACTCACTGGGACAGGGGCAAAGCAAGAGGGAACTGCAGGCACACACTCAGTCTGGAAGCTTCTTTCCCTTTAAAAAGAACCAGTGAAGGCCAACAGTGAGAAAATGAAAGATGTTTCTTGTGGGAGATCTCCCAGATTGTTCTTCTGGCAGAGCCATTGGAGGCCAGGAGAGCACAGAACACATGGCATTAATTCTTGGAAACCCTGCCCTTGGCTCCAGCCCTCTGGAAGCAGGCAGGAGCTGTGTCCTGCATCCCATAATGTGTGAGGTGAGCTGGGAGAGGCATCATCTTCACCTCATGCCCAGCTCCCCTCACCTGGCAAATCCTCAAGTGGAATTTTGCTGAGGTTGCCACTGCCAGGCAGCTCCTGGTGGTTTTTTGCCTCTGTTGTGCCAAATCAGCACAAGACAGCAAATTAAAAGGGTGAAACTCATGAAAGATGTATCATGAGAAAAGGCACTGACCTGTGCTGTATATCTGGGCGATAAAAATAGTCCACAGGAGTGTCCAGCCGTGAGAAAATGGGTGGTGGGATGTAAAGAGGTAAATCTTTATTGAAAAACTCTTCCTTCTCTGGTTTGAGCATCAGGACTTTGTCATACATGGAGGTTTGTTTGCCATCAGGGCCAGAGTGCATTGCCAGGTACTGGAAGTCAGACATTCCTGTATGAAACAAAAGTTAAAACACTGTGAAGTTTGTGTGAATGCAACAATATCTCTCACACTCAACTTTCAGGAGCAGGAGTCCGACAAGTTTATGCAAAGGTTTATCCAGCAAGGAGGTTTGATTTTCCTTCCAGTCCTCAACTGCTTGAGGGGAAACACTTCCCTTTCCCAGCAAACACACTCATCTCTAAGCCACATCACAAGGGTTACCTTGAAATTTGTAAACAGTGGTGACAATCCCAAGAATCTCCATCTCAAACTGCACTTCTGGCTGGATTTGCTCCTCGGGGTCCAACTGCTGCTTCTTCCTGCTCCTCCTGGTGACCCTGAGCAGCATGGTGGAGGTGGGGAAGCGGTTGGCACACACGGGGTGGCAGTAGGGATCCTTGGGGCGGAAATACAGCTCCAGCCTTTTGGCAGGGTCGGCGTAGATCTGTCAGCAAGGGGGGCACAGCCCCTGTCAGCATGAGACCCACACAGCCCCGTGCTCCTGTGCCAGCCCCCAGCCCCACACGCTGCTGTGGGCACCGGCTGTGCCCCTCACACAGCCCCAGGGGGATCATCCCTGCCCCACATCGCAGGGGTGTGCAGCCACTCACATCCTGGACACCAGGAAAAATAAATTATAAATATAATATCCTGGGTATGAGGAAGGAATTCTTCCCTATAAGGGTGGGGAGGCCCTGACACAGGCTGCCCAGAGAAGCTGTGGCTGCTTCATCCCCAGAAGGACAGGTTGGAGCAAACTGGTCTAAAGGATGGTGCCCCTGCCCACAGCAAGAGGGTGGAATTGAATGAACTTTATGGAACTTTTCAAACGCTTCTATGACTCCATGATTTCACTGCACACCGCCTGAATGCCTGCCCGGGGACAGCAAGGAAGCGGCATCACCCCCAAACCACCCACGGGCCCCGCATGGGAACACGCTGGGCTGGAGCGGCTCACACAGAGGGTCCCACATGGAGGCTCTCCCAAGCCCCAGCCCCGGTCCCGGCCCCGGCCCCCTCCCGCCCCATCCCCTTGCCCAGGGCCGGTCTCACCGCCCCTCACCCTCAGCCCAGCGAGCCCCCATATCCCCCGGCCCCCCTCACCCGCGACACCGCCTGCTCTCCTCCCAGCGTCCGCAGCATGGCCCCGACGTCCCGGACGAGCCCCGGGTACTCCACGCAGACCAGGCGCGGCTTGCGGGGCAGCTCCAGCACGGCCGAGCCCCGCGGGCCCCGCTGCCGCGCCGCCGCCATCGCTGCGCGCCGCTCCCTCCCGGCGCCGCCCCGCGCACCGCGGCACGAAGGTTCCGCCGCACCACGGTTCCGGCTGGGCCGGGCTGGGCCTGAGGGGAGGGCGAGGCCTGAGGGCGGGCTGGGCTCGTTCTGTTCTGCTGGGGCTCCTCAGCCCGGCTTGTGACCGTAAACAAATACAGAATCACCTCCCCCGTGGGTTGTTTTGTCCCTGTGCTGCCTGGACTATTCTGAGCTGAGCAAATGCTCGCACGTACACCTACATTTCTCTGATCATGCAAGGAGTGTGGTGTTAATTCTCACTGAAATGAGGTTTTGCTCCCTAAGAACTTCAGCTTTCATCTCAGCATTGTTTAAAGCCACAAAAGGTGGCAGATGAAGGGTATGAAGGTGAGGGTGAGAATGTAATTTGCCGCAAGGACACCTTGGCCAGGACTGACAGTCACAGCCAGGGAACATGCGCTGCCCTCAGGATGTTCCATCCTGCCTGACCTTCACATTAGCAAGAAAACTCTGTCACAGCCAACACAGAGACATAAAAACCAGAGAAACGGAGACACTCAGCTATAAGCAATCCTTTAATGATCTCTAAAAGGTGTTTCTTTCTTAGCCTCACAACATTAACTCTGACTGGGAGATGTCAGCAACCTGTGGCAGCTTCAAATAGACCGAGTTCCAGAAGGTCACAAAGCGGGACCTCAGGTTCTGCTTCACAGAGTCCTTGGTCATCTTGTGGTTGATATCCAGGTAGTACTTGCTCTTGTCGGTATAGGCTGGCCAGGAAACAGGCACGTCCGAATGGCCAACGTTGGGATCACTGGAGAAAAAGATAACAGAGAGGCTCAGTTTTGCACGTCCGAATGGCCAACGTTGGGATCACTGGAGAAAAAGATAACAGAGAGGCTCAGTTTTGAAGTTTTTGGCAGGAACACTGTCTGCTCAAGTCAGGCTTTAAGTGAGAGGAAAGGAGAGAATCTGACAGTGAGAAAAGCCATAGGATAGGAATTCTATCTGCCAGGAATGAGTGCACGACCTGCAGTCTTTTCCCTCCATCCCCACTGGTATCATCCCAGCTTCACAAAGGGACATAACCTCTGTACCAATATCAGGATTCAGGAATAAGAAATACAGACACGGAACACTCTGATTTTGTGAATGAACCTGAAAAGTTCCTGGACAAAACCAGCAGCCTGAAGGGCTGCATCAAGCTCCAAATGTGGAATGGGAATCACTCACCCACTCCTGGCAAAGTTGGTCCAGTAAGCAATCATGGCCTTTGAGAGAGTCCTGTGCTTGGGCCAGTAGCCCAGAGGGGTGGCAAAGGGCTTCCCAAACACGTACTGCAGGTCATCAGCATGGTCTGCCCCAACCCAGCGGGGGTAGACGGGCATGCGGGATGGCTCAGAGAACACGTAGCTGTAGGTCTTGCCACTCCTGGGAAATCAAAGAGACTGGCTGAGAAAGGAGAAAGCAGAAAAAGGGCTGCAAATCCCAACCAACACCCCAAACACCGTTAGGGCCACAGATTCAGCCTTGGAAGATGCTCACATGCACCACCTCACATGGGGTGGTTTCAGGAGAAAACATCCTGAGGCCATTTTTGACTTCCATTTCCAATTCTCACTCTCACCCTGCCCCATGTGCAACACCCCTAGGGCTGAGCTGCTCACTTGGCATTCTGCAGGTGCAGGTCCAGTGCCACCTGTGTGGGAATCAGGAAGATGTAGTCAGTGGTCAGGTCCACCACTGTCTTCTTCACGACCTCCTGCTCGGGTTTGTCACCCCAGCTCTGTGTGTAGATGTTGTAGGTGGCGTTGGCTCCAGCCTCACCCCTGTCCACGGTGAGGCCTTTGATCAAATTGTACACCTGGTCACTGAAAAGACAAATGATATGAATTAATTACTGAGCAGCAGCTTCAGGCAGGGCAGGGCTCTTGCCTGGTCCTTTCTCTTGAAGGCTCTGGACTTGGCAACAAAAGGCCCGGGCACCCAGGCTTGGAGCGACATCCTGTGTGGAAGGCTGTGCCCTGTCCACTCAAGTCTGACTCCTTGGGGTTTGGGAGCTACTCTGAAGAGCAGATGTCTCCTGCTGAGGGTTCTAAGGGCTCTGTCACTCACGCAGTGACCTTCACCAGCGGGCGGTTGATGGCGGGTACATCCACACCAGCAAAGATGTGCCCGTCCATGTTGTTGACCCCAGCCAGGTAATCGATGTCAGCAGCGTTGGCAAAGAGCTTCTCTGGCACGTCTGGGAGGAAATCTCCATCCAAAACTGGGGAGAAGGCAAGGGTGAGCGCAAAGGGCACTGCAGGAGACAAGAATGGGGTCTGTTAGGAGGTGAGCAAACACAGATTTGTGTTCTGGCATATCTCATGACTCAAAGAGCTCAGGAAAGAACAAGGTGAGGTGAATGACAGCTTGAGCAGTGACTTCAGCATGGGCAGGAAGTCACCCAGATGCAGGGTAAACCTCATGACTATGGCTGAAGGAGAAGAGCAAGAGGTCTGCCAGCCAAATACCACCTGCTAACATCCACAAATCCTCTCCTCCTTCAAATCCTTTCTGAAAAACCCAGCTAAAGATAGGAAAGAACTGAACTTCTCATCCCACCTGGCCATGTTGTCTGATTGTCAGGACAGCCAGCCCCAGAGTGTGCAGTTGCAAAGCACTGTTGCAGTGTTCTGGCCACTCTCTGTTCTGACCAAGGCTAAACGCTGTGGTTTGTGACCAGAAGCTCCAGGAGAATCTTCTTGGGAAAGGAATCCCCCTAGCACAAAAGCAGCAGCGTTCCTGCACTCCACCCAGCGACTCAAATAGAAATAGCAGGGGTAGGATCTTTTTTGTTTGTTTACAAGCTGTTTTCGGGGATTGCTCTTGCTGTTTTCATAGAATAGGAAGCCCAAACAGTGTCTCTGAGGCCAAGGCAGGGCGATTGGATAATCCAGCCACTGCTGCCATTGCATGGTGGGCAGTGTTCATCTGGTGCAATGTGCATCTGCCCACAGAAAGGGGACTGCAAGACTCTCATTAATGTCCCTTTTCTGAAGGGCACAAGCAACACCTCAACACTCCTGGCAGTTGCTCCTGAGTCCTGCCAAGAACTTGGGGACCCCATGGTGGCTGATAGACCACATCATGGGCAGGGGGACTTACTGGGCAGGTGAGTGAACTGCATGTGGTAGGCCAGGGTCAAGTCCTTGGGATTAGAGTGGCGCAGGCAGTTGGCCAAGACGGTGGTGTTGTCTGTGGAGCAGCCCACCTTTTCTCCAAGCTGTGGCAGAAGAGAGAGAGAAACATCCCAGTGTTAGCTCCCAAAGGCAGGGGTTATTTTTTAAGAGGCAGAGCTGGGGTTTTAATCTCAAAGCAGCAAAGTTCCACAGCGCTGTCTGGCACAGCTCCTGCCCAATTGCTTCCTAGCCATGCTCTCCTCTAGGGAAAAACTTTTTTGGTTTCTATAGTCCTTCAAGCACGACTTGCACGTTACCTTTTTGGCCCAGACGAGCGGATCCCTTTGGATGGCCCAGCTGCAGACCCCGACACCGCTCTGGCTGATGGCTCTCTTGAACAGGCCCTTGTTCTTTGGGGACAGCGTCTGGGGGGCAAAATGGAAACAAGAGGGGTTTCGGAACGAACTCCTCAGGACACCATGGCCTGCCAGACCAGGTGGATGGCCTTGCAGGGTGTGCACCTGTCCCGGGGAAGCTTCAAGGTCTTGTGGTGTTCAACAGTGTCAGGAGTTAAAGCTAAAAAGTGAGATGTCGAGAAGAGGAGCAGAGGAGGGGGACACGGAAAGTAAAAGCTGTTTCTTCACAGGACACTTGGCTGCACTGGTGGGATGGATGAAGAAGGAGGAGCAGCTACAAAGCACTGAGGCTGAGCATTGCTGGGCTGGCCAGGGCAGGACATTAACGAGGCAGCAGTGGGGAGGAAAGCAGATGAGTGCCAAGGGGTCTCTCTCTCCCACTGGCAGAGCAGGGGCTCTGATCAGAACCAACGAGGATAACTCACCTGCAGGGAGACACTGGCGGCACCGGCCGATTCCCCAAAGATGGTGATGTTGTCTGGGTCACCCCCAAAGGCCTTGATGTTCCTCTTCACCCAGGCAATGGCCATGTGCTGGTCCTTCAGCCCGTAGTTCCCTGAGGGACAGAGACCCCCCGGCAGTGAGCAGGGGCACGGCCAAGCTGTCAAAGTGGGCACCGGGGGCAGGGTCCCAGGGAGGGATCGGCCCTGGTACCTGGCAGGTTTTCATCCCCGGTGCTCAGGAAGCCCAGCGGCCCCACGCGGTAGTTGATGGTCACCACAATGACGTTGCCCCGCACGGCGATCTCCTCCCCATCGTACAGGTAGTTGTCCAGGAAATTGGCTCCCTGGCTGCCTCCGAGCAGGAAGGCACCGCCATAGATATAAACCATCACAGGCAGCTTGGTAGAGACTGGGAGGAGAGGAACAGGAGCAGAGTGAGCCCCCACTGAGCTGGGAGGTGCTGCCCCTCCATCCCTCATCCCCTCCCTGAGCACTGCTCCACCTGCCCTGGGCAGGAGCTGACTTGATGCTCTGCAAGTACATCCTTGCTCTGCTCAAGGGGCTGACCCTCCCAGCAGGGTGAAGGTGAGTTAGGACATTGTCTGACACAGTTCCCACCTTTCCCCCTGAAAATCACTGCTCAGCAGCTGCCCACTGTGGAACAGAACTGCTGAGAGAGGCTGCAGCACAATCTGTGCACACAAGGCAGGTGGGAAAGCCCATCCCAGGTCCCTTCGAGCCTCATACCCTGTTTTCTCCCTTGAGGGACCCAGATGTTCAGGTAGAGACAGTCCTCACTCCCACGGACATCAGTCTGTGTCAGCTTCAACTGCATGCAGCGTTTTTTGAATTCCTTTGCCTTCAAAGTTCCTGAATGAAAAAAAGGATGACCAGTTAAGGGCATCAGCTCCATTTTCTGGTTGGAAGTTGTCTGCTCACCCATCCTTTCCTCTGTGAGTCCAGTGCAAGTGGCAGCAAAGCCTTGCCAGCCACTGTGCCTGGTATGAGGGAGTGACAAACTGGGAGTCTTTCCCTTTTGAACCAGCTTTGGACAGCCAAGGCATAGGGAAGGCAGGTGCAGGTGCCATGCCTGAGTTTTGTTACTTCCCAGGGTTACTTGAGTTTCTTGGGAACATTTAGACACAGACTCTCAGACCTTTCAGGAGACAAAGAGATTTTTCTTGGCCATGCTTAGTTGATGAAAGCAGGCAAGAACATCTTTAGTTTGAGAAAAACCAACTAAAAGAAAGAGAATCAAGAATAAAGCCCCAAACCAAAGGCATTCAGAAGTTGGACCTTACCATCCCAGCCAGGATGAGGTTGGGGGTCTTCCAGAGTCTTTGGAGGGGCGGCAAAGGGGATCCCTCTGAAGATGTCAACGTAGCCCCCAAAGAGTCCCAGTTTCTTGCTCTCGCCTTCCACAAATCCTCCCTCAGTGAGCACCACACCCAGCTACAGGAGGTACCATGGAGAAGAGAAAATCCATTGCTCTGCTCTGGCTTCCCACACTGCCACCCATTGCCATCCCACCCTCCCCATCCGTGCCCTTGGTGGAAAGCCCCCAGGTGCCACCGGAGCTGTGCCTGTGCAGGTGTCCTGCAGGTGCCCTTGGGAGCAGAGAGGCAGCAGCAATTCCCCCACAGGCCCAAAGACAAATGGCAGGAGCAGAAAACCTCCAGCTTGAGGGTGCAAAGCCAGCTTTGTACTTACTGTGGCAGCCCAGGCTACCCCGAGGTAGGAGCACAGGGCCAAGGCCAGGATGTGCCAGCGAGCCATGGTGAGAGCAGCCCTGAGGGGAAAGTCCCAGCTGGACACTGTTTATAAAGCCACCAGTGCAGGTGTGTGTGCCAATGCCATGGGCCAGGATTGGCTCTGGGCTGAAGCAGGGCAGCCTCCACAGCCTTGTCCTTCCGTAGCCTGAGGCCAGTCCCTGGCTGAGGGGCATGGCCCTGTGAGAGCCCTGCAGCTGCTGCTTGTCTGGGCTGGAGGCCAAACCAAAGGAAATTGCTCAGTCCAAGAAAATTCCAGAGAAATTAAACCCAATGGAGTCTTGAGAAGCCTCATCCAAGCACAGGGGGCTGAAATCATATTAAGCTGTGCAGTAGAACATAATATCAGCAACCTACAAGAAGCCTTGCATTCGTAACACACTGGGGAATGTAAAAGGTTCAAAATAACAGCAAGTCTTAAAGCTGATTCTATCCAACAGCAGCCAGATTGCTCATCAAGTTCACACAGAGTCCAGAATTTCTGTCTCCATTTCATTGCCACATCTATCAGAAAGCTTGAAGTTTCCTTCCTCCTCATATCTCTACAGGCTCACGGCAGTAGCTCTTTGTCATCTTCACTGCTTTTTGTGTCTGTCAGAGAGAGAGGGGAATGGATAGATACAAATAATAGCTTTGAAATTTGTCTCCTAACAGAAAACTCATCTGTCATTGTGCAATACCTTTCCACATTTAATCCCAGTGCTGGTAGAACATCTGTTGATAAGAGAAGCAAAGAAGGAAAGGATTCCTGTGCATTTTTATGGTGAGAGTCCTCATAGGAACCTGCAAAAATGGAGTTTGTGTTCCAGATTTCTAAAAAGAGACTCAGCCAGGTGAGAAATGGGTTGGTTTAACTTTGGCTCAACCTCCCTTGATCACACACTGGTACCATAAAGGATCTCATGGCACCACTGAAGAAAGAAAATTTTTAAAAATCCACTCAAAGCTACATGCACTTGCACACTGACAGAGGAGCTCTACCCTGGCTGGCAGGAAACCCTCCAGCACTCAGGAATGATCTGTATGAAATCTGTGTTGGAAAGGCTTCATTTGTTCTCCTGGAGCTACTGCAGCTACTCACTGGGACAGGGGCAAAGCAAGAGGGAACTGCAGGCATCAACTCAATCTGGAAATTTCCTTTAAAAAGAACCAGTGAAGGCCAACAGTGAGAAAATGAAAGATGTTTCTTGTGGGAGATCTCCCAGATTGTTCTTCTGGCAAAGCCTTTGGAGGCCAGGAGAGCACAGGAACACATGACATCAATTCTTGGTAACCCTGCCCTTGGCTCCAGCCCTCTGGAAGCAGGCAGGAGGATGGCTGTAGTGCAGGGGCTCCCCAGGGATGGGCTCCCCATCCTCCAGCCTCTCTGCATGGAGAACCTCAACACACACACACACACACACACACACACACACACACACACACACCAGGGCGCCATCCCCTGTGACACCCCTGCTCTCCTCCCAGCATCCACAGCCCCAGTGTCCCACGCCAACCCTGAGTTCTCCACAGCAGCCAGGCCTGTGGGGCAGCTCCAGCACAGCTGGATCCCCTTGCTCTCCCCACAGGGTACCAGGGCCTGGACAGACCAGGCCCAGTGTGTGGATGGGGACATGTGCTGGACAAGGTTTGTGGAAAGTTGTGCTCTTTTTCCTGCCCTGCTCAGAGCTGCAGCTCCTCAGCCCAATCCAGCCCAGCCTCTGCCCCAAAACCAGTGGGGAATCACCACCCCCATGGATTTATTCTGTCCCATCAGTTTTTCAGCAATGTCAGTGCATGATAAACAACAGGTCAGGACTGGTTTGCATTCACCTGTTGCAGCTGTAGCTCTCTATGATCTGGTTGGCAGTAGCAGGAACTTTGATGGTAACAGAGGGAAATCCAGAGGACAGGTCAGGATTGGGGCTGTCCTGCCTGGGCTCACAGGGGCAATGAGGAAAAACAACCCCAGGGCCAATAGCTGGCTGAGCAGGGAGAGACTGGACCCCAGCTGCCATCAGCTTCCCCGGGACGTTGGGGTATCACAGCCAGGGGAACACACACTGCCCACACAATGGATGTGCTTTCCTGCCTGATCTTAATACTGGCAAGAAAATCCTGTCATGGCAAACAAAATGAGAACCAGAGTCACTCAGTTACAAGCCTTTAATGAACTATCTTTAAAGGGTTCAGAACATTAACTCCGACTGGGAGATGTCAGCGACCTGCGGCAGCTTCAGATAGACCGAGTTCCAGAAGGTCACAAAGCGGGACCTCAGGTTCTGCTTCACAGAGTCCTTGTTCATCTTGTGGTTGATATCCAGGTAGTGCTTGCCATCGTTGGTGTAGGCTGGCCAGGAAACGGGCACATCTGAATGCCCTTTGTTGGGATCACTGGGGGAAAAAGGAGACACAGAAGCTCAGTTTTATCAGGGCAGCTTAGGGATGCAGTTAAATGTGTGACCATGCAAGTGTTTGACACTGACACAAGCACTAGGAATTGTGCCTGCCAGGAGTGAGTTGATAACCTGCAGCCTTCTCCCTCCATCCCCACTGGCATAATCCCAGCTTCACACAGGGACTTATGTCCTGCCTGAACACAAGGATTGAGGAGTAAACCTCATCGAATGGAAGCAGCGATCATAAGTAATGAAAATGCCTCTGTCTTCCCCACATGTGCTATGGAGGAGGAGAACGCAGACCAAACTCCAGTCCTGTGAGACACAGAGCCCTGCTCACAACACAAATAAAGAGAACTTCTGGGAATGATCCTGAAAACTTCCTGGGCAAAACCAGTAGCCTGAAATGCTGCAT